>NC_053170.1:51181561-52381561 GCF_016835505.1 Polypterus senegalus | reverse complement strand
GTAAGTAGGGTTCAGTTAGCATTGGGAACCCGTGTACCAAATTTCTTGAAAATGGGCCCATAAGTAACAAAGACTGTTGAAAAGTTCAATATGGCAGCCGACAGTGGCATCATACCACCGAAATAAGTACGTACATTGGTTTGGTTAGTGCAGGAAGCCGCCTACCAAATTTCGAGAAGATGGGTCCATAAATAAGAAAGTTCAACATGGGGGACGTTGTTGACCGTTATGACCATTACGCGTAGAATTTCGAAATGAAACCTGCTTAACTTTTGTAAGTAAGCTGTGAGGAATGAGCCTGCCAAATTTCAGCCTTCTACCTATACGGGAAGTTGGAGAATTAGTGACGTTGGAAAGTTTAATCTTACGTTATTTTTAAAATATTTCCTTTTCTTTTTCATAACTTTACTTTAACACACTACTTCTCCGTTGCGAAGCACGGGTATTCTGCTATATATATAGATATGCCAGCAACACTCATGACAATGATAAAACAATTACATTATCAATCTTGTTACGTTATTATTAAAATGTTTCCTTTTCTTTTTACTTCTGTGCTGCCAAGTGCGGGTATTTTTTGATATATATATTGTGGTCCCCGGCCGGGGCTGGAGCCCGGCGGAACACTAGGAGGGGCGAGAGGAGGGCTTGTGCCTCCTCCACACCGCGAGGGGGCGTCCGTCCTGTTGGGAGCCACGGGTCGAGGGCATGGAAGCCCTACCCTGTAGGGGCCCGTGGTCACTGCCAGGCGGCGCCCCGATGCCGGTTTATCCCGTGCAGTCGCCGGATGGAGCTGGAGCCCGGCCAGGACGCCTTGGAGGACGTGAGGAGGGCTTGTGCCTCCTCCACACCGCGAGGGGGCATCCGTCCTGGTTCTGTTGGGGACCACGGGTGGAGGGCTTGGAAGCCCAGCCCTGTAGGGGCCCGTGGTCACCGCCAGGTGGCGCCCCGATGCCGGTGTATCCCGTACGGTCCTCGGCTGGGGCTGGAGCCCGGCCGGGGCGCTTTGGAAGGCCAGAGGAGGGCGAGTGCCTCCTCCAGACAGAGTGGGGGCGTCCGTCCTGGTTAGGCAGGGGTCCTCGGGTACAGGGCATGGAAGCCCAGCCCTGTAGGGACCCGTGGCCACCGCCAGGCGCGCCCTGTGCCTAATTATCCCGGGAGCCCGGCACTTCCGCCACACCAGGAAGTGCCGGGGGGAAGACTTTGTGTGGCGCCCGGAGAGCTGCTGGGGCGTGGCTAGAGAGCAGATGCCGGAAACACCTGGGGTTCATCCGGGGCCGTTATATAAGGGGCCGCCTCCCTCCAGTGAGTGGTGGATGTCGGGAGGAAGCGGACAGAGCTGGAGAGAGAGGACGGGAGGCGGCCAGGAAGGCAAAAGGACTGTGTGGCCTGGACTTGGGGAGATCGGTGCAAGAAGGCACTGGGGGTGCACGTGAGGAAACTTTGTAAATAATAGTGTACATAATAAATGGTGTGTGGTAAAAATATGATGTCCGTCTGTCTGTGCTGGGGCCAGCGTTCACAAAATATATATATATATATATATATATATGAGAACAACACTCCTATCAATGACAAAACAGTTACATTAACAATCATGTTACGTTATTTTTAAAATTTTTCCTTTTCTTTTTCATAACTTCTTTAACACACTACTTCTCCGCTGCGAAGCGCGGGTATTCAGCTAGTATATATATATAAAAGATAACTCTTGTAGCCACAATAAATGCCTTTATTGAATAGACAAACCAGGGATGAACAAGTTCCTTTCTACTGCAGCCACAGCCGCGACACACATAAAAAACATCAATAATAATTTATAAACTTGCAATATTATTTAGGAAATTCGCAACATTTTGCTCACCAAAAATTCGGATTATTTGTAAATAAAATCCATCGTCCTCTCTTTCCTCAAAAACAGTTCAATTACTCTGTCGTACGGATTATCCGTGCGCTTCAGCTCCATCAAAACCTCACTTTCCATCGCCATCGAAGCTAATGCTGAAAGGCGAACCCACCCTATGGTATTTTTTGCATAAGTTTCAATTCGCTTTATGGCTGAAAATGTCCTCTCAACAGAAGCAGTGTACACAGGAATGCTCACCGCCAAGTATACCAAAGTGAACAGCTGCCCCATGCTCTCATTCAGATTTTTCTGATGAAGGAAGTCAAGGAGATCAGTGGGAGATTTTCCTGCAAAATCATCCATAGCATACATTACAGTCAGTTCTGTTTTTAGCCGAGACAGATCAAAAAGCGCTCCGTGGCTCTTGTGTTAAAGTGGAGAAGGCTGCATGCGTGAAATTGTTCTTGTATTCCCAAAACCTCTGGGGCTCGAGGAGTGTGACAAACATCAGGTTTTCGTCGTCTTGAAATCTGGTCTGTTTCTGGCAAATAATATTGTCCAGAATCCTGCCATGGAGTTGGCCGTAGTGCGTGGCGATCTTTAAGCGGGCGTTTGCGGTGCGTTCAGTGGCCTCGGAGAGTTCCTCATATCGGCTTCTATCCAATCAATGGGTCTGAATACGGTGACGTTGCCGTACGCCTGCTAGAGGGCCCAGCTGACACCAACTCAAAATCTGATTGGTTGAAGCAACAGGTTAATCGACATTTATTATGTGCTAGAGTGCCTTCACAACAGATTGTGAAAGCCTCTGCCTGGTAACAAATGATGGCTGAAATGTGATTGGTTAAATGCTTTAATACAAAACTCCGCCTCCCACGGCTATTGAGCTGCAGTCTATTCTCTCTGCCTGGCAACAAATGATGGCTGAAATGTGATTGGTTAAATATTTTAATATGAAACTCCGCCTCCCATGGCTATCGAGCTTCATTCTATCACAGTATATGGACAAAAATACGTTCCAGTTATGATCATTACTCGTAGAATTTCGAAATGAAACCTGCCCAACTTTTGTAAGTAAGCTGTAAGGAATGAGCCTGCCAAATTTCAGCCTTCTACCTACACGGGGAGTTGGAGAATTAGTGATGAGTGAGTGAGTCAGTCAGTCAGTCAGTGAGGGCTTTGCCTTTTATTAGTGTATATATATATATATATATATATATATATATATATATATATTTATAGATATATATTTATAGATATAGATAGATATAAAGATATATATATAAATATACAGATATATATATATTTAGATAGATAGATGTGTGTGTATATATATATATATAGATATATATATATATATATAGATATATATATAGATATATAGAGAGAGAGAGAGAGAGAGAGAGAGAGAGATAGATAGATAGATATGGAGAGAGAGAGAGAGAGATAACTAATCTCATACTGTATATATTCTAAGGAAAAACCAGAACCATGCTTGCCTATTTAATGATTAGTATTTTTCCTCCAAGATTACTTTTGAAGTGACATAAAAAGCTACAAATCTCTTAACTATTCCAATTATAGTGTACCAAAAGGTCAACAGATGCTTTTCTAAATAAAATATTATTAAATGTCAATGCTAAAAAAATAATTTCTACTTCTTGCCAGAATAAGGAAATCATATCTTATTTAGCCTTCCTTTTTAATACTCAGCATTTTTAACTGTTGGCCTCAAAGAGTGGAAAGGAAAAAATCCTTAGCAGCGTGCAACCCAACCAAAGAAGAAAACAAAATGCCCAACTCTGGAGCTGTCTGGTCCGTCACTTCCTGATAACGTAATGTTTTGCCTTGATATAGCTGTTTCTCCAAATTCTCTTTATCCATCACAGGATCCCCCCTCCCCCCAACATGCCCACCCACCAATTACTGGGTCCACTGTGAAGTCACCAATTAACTGCACTTCTTTAGGGATTCTAGAGGAAATCCCCACATAAACTTCAGGAAGACCATGTAAACTCTACATGGAAAACTTCCTGGCCCAGATCCATTAAGTAATAACACCACTGTGCTTGTGTGCCACTATTATAATTAAAAATAAAAAAGACTAACATATAACTATACTTTGAACCACTGAAATATTGCATGTTAAAAAAAGATTCTGCTAACTTTCATGGACTTCTGAAGGCATAGGAACTTTCCCTCTCTGCATTTATTCCATTACTCCTGATTTCTGCTTCCTACTTCCTGTCTAGAAACACCAAATATTACTTTATTTATACCCTTCATTGACCCTTATTTTTACTCTAGACTCTCCTCATCATTCTTCTTAGTGGAATTTACAGTTTTCATTGTTTCCTGTCTTACCTTGATTAAAAAGAATAAATTAGAGGAAAAAGCCACATTGCTTTTTTAGTAATTTCTTTCAAGGTAAGTATTGTCTTTTCCAAAAACTAACCATTGTAAAGTCTCCCCAGTGTGTCGCTGAGTCTTCCTCTTCTGACTCATCTTCTCTGATTTACACTGCACTGTTCTGAAGATACTGTATGACCCATCATAATTCATGTGTTTTAGTTGTTAAAGGCTTCCTCATGCCCTGATGCTTCAATACATCGCTCCACCTTTACACAAAGTCAAACGTTTAAGCAATAACCTCCATTAATGTTCAATTTGTTAGAAAAAGTTATGTTCTTACAACTCAAAAGCATTGCTTTACAAATACTTATAATAAAGCTCATCTGCCATATGTCTGCCCAGACACGTTTTGTGCCGTCTAGATCCCTTCAAATAGCAGCAGCTGCTTCATAACTGCCTGCTACACCTACACGCTTTGTGTTGTCAGCAGATTTTATCATCTTGTATCCAATATCGTCCACTAACATACTTATATAAAAGAAGAACAGGAGGGTATCTAACTGTTACCACGGAACCTTCTGCCAATTTTAGATCCATCTTTTAATTTGACACTCGGTCACTATGGCTTTTAGTTTAAATTGTGGCTTGTTGTAAGGACAGCGTGCAATCCAGCTTCTGAAAATTCAATTAAATAAAATCACTTGATTTCATCTGGGATCAATGATCTATCTATCTATCTATCTATCTATCTATCTATCTATCTATCTATCTATCTATCTATCTATCTATCTATCTATCTATCTATTATTAATTATAATTATTTACCATTTTAGATTCTTTTCCATATTGTGTTTTTTCCACAGTGTGTTTCCAAATTAATTACATTCTTACTGCACATTTTCTGTTTGAAAGTGCTTTGTGTTGCCCTAAAGAGTGAACCCAAATCATTAAGAGGGCAGTGTGTCCATAGTCTTGCCCTGAAGTTGAGTGACTGTTGCTTACCAGGCTGCAGGAACATCTGTTTAGTTCAGTCGGCTAAGATTTCTTTTTCAATTCCATAGGTAGGTTTATAAATTTAAGTTCAGTAGGAGACTGACATGCAGCAGGTACAGCTCAAACCTGTTACTGAAAGAATTTAACAGAATGAAGGAGTGAGCCCTTTGTATTGAGCAATGGAATAACATCACTACCCTGACCTTAAGAAGAGTGTCAGTAGATTCCTTTTTCCATTTTCTAAGCAGATTAAGCCACACTTTTTTCTCCTCAGGAGGTTTGGGCATTGCTAGCTCATACAGAATCTTCATTTCCAGTACCTCTTACACCATCCGATGAACTTGATAAATATATTTTAGGAACCACAGATCATCAGATGCCTATTATCCCATGAAAATATTACACAATTCTTAAAGAGTGCTCGTTTACCCTACTTATTTAATCTTTGTAACTTTTTCTCTTTGTTCGAGGCTACATCAATCATGACTTACAGGTTACCCCTTTTCTTTCTCTCATTTATTTAGCATTTATTCATGGGAATGGTGCTATATAAAGAAAATTTGTTATTATTATTAGTATTAATAGTGGTGTTGTTATTATTATTATTATTATTCGTTTTATAATTAACACTATGTATCTTACAAATATTAACTGCTACATTATCAGTTCCTACTGTCAGTCAACCTCTCTATACATTTTAGAGCCCCTGTATATTCATCTCATGTTCAAATTTTTGGATACCGGCCGAGAAAATCCTTACCTATGATTTTCTTAAAAGACTTATGGCTCCCAAATTGTAAAATTTTCTTTTGACCTAATTTTTTTGTTTGTTTTTTTGATAATTCATCTTCAGATCTTCCAGTTCTAATACTGGCTGTTTTGGCTGTAAATTTTGCTGATTTGTCTCCTGGTCTTTTGTTTTGTTCTCATTCATTAGCTTTCACTTGTTAACACACTGGCCAAAACACATGGTTTGTAAAATGTAAAAATTCATCAGTCATTAAAATGAAAGTCTTGCTGATACAGAAAACATGTTGAGTAAATGCAAAATTGATATTTGAGTTGTCTGTTGTCTGCATTGGTCTGTGATATTATGTTACTGATCTGTCTCAGTTTTATACCTCCATCCAATTTCCAAACCTGTTATTGGCTTTATAATATTGTGTATTCTCAAGAATCAGAACTACTTCTTGATTTTTGATTGTACTGTTTTCTCAGTCTTTTTCTGTAATGTTAACTGCAGTACAAGGTGCTGAGTCACTAATCTAACAATTTGCTGATGGATATATTTTTATTGATATTCTTTGTACCTGTCCTCCCATTTACTAAGAAGATTCATTAGGCTTGAACAATTTACCAAATGTTCTCCTTTAGTCTCCTGTTAGTTCTCCTTATGACAGTACAGTGTAGCACGGTGATCATTAAGGAGTACTTCTCTTCTGTGCTGTATGCTGGGCTGAAAGAAAATAATTGTTTCTTATGCATCTTTACATACAATAATTGCCAAGTTTTTGCTTTTTATTAGCCTCTTCTTGTGCCAGTCCTGGCATAACCTGAGAAAACCTCTGAGTTACAATTAATTTCTTTCAGGAAAGAATTGCAGTTAAGAATTCTTATTTCAGGATTTTTTCTTTAATTTCATGAACTACATTTTAAATATAAGAAAAAAAAAATAATACCAACTCTGCCCATGCAATTGTTTGAAAGTGTAAGTTTGAAGCAATGTATGCCACACACTTTTTTTCTTTTACCCTGTCTGACAACAGCCATGCCATTGTTATAGAAATTGTGGTGCCAGCTCTGGGGCCTCATTCATAATGCTGTGTGTAGAATTCACACTATAGCATGGTGTATGGATAAAAGCAGAAATGTGCTTACGCACAAAACAATGCAGATGCATAAATCTGTACGAACACCAGCTTCCACGTTCTTCCGCTACATAAATCCCTGTCAGCGTGAAAAGTAATGCATGTTCACACACCTGTTGTCCCGCCCTGTCTCCTCCCAGAATTACGCCTCTTTGAATATGCAAATCAATATACAGTGCATCCAGAAAGTATTCACAGCGCATCACTTTTTCCACATTTTGTTATGTTAAAGCCTTATTCCAAAAATGGATTAAATTAATTTTTTTCCTCAGAATTCTACAGACAACACCCCATAATGACAACGTGAAAAAAGTTTACTTGAGGTTTTTGCTAATTTATTAAAAATAAAAAAAACTGAGAAATCACATGTACATAAGTATTCACAGCCTTTGCTCAATACTTTGTCGATGTACCTTTGGCAGCAATTACAGCCTCAAGTCTTTTTGAATATGATGCCACAAGCTTGGCACACCTGTTCTTGGCCATTTTCGCCCATTCCTCTTTGCAGCACCTCTCAAGCTCCATCAGGTTGGATCGGAAGCGATGGTGCACAGCCATTTTAAGATCTCTTCAGAGATGTTCAATTGGATTCAAGTCTGGGCTCTGGCTGGGCCACTCAAGGACATTCACAGAGTTATCCTGAAGCCACTCCTTTGATATCTTGGCTGTGTGCTTAGAGTCATTGTCCTGCTGAAAGATGAACCATCTCCGAGGTGAAGAGCGCTCTGGAGCATGCTTTCACCCAGGAAGTCTCTGTACATTGCTGCAGTCATCTTTCCCTTTATCCCGACTAGTCTCCCAGTTCCTGCCACTGAAAAACATCCCCACAGCATAATGCTGCCACCACCATGCTTCACTGTAGGGGTGGTATTGGCCTGGTGATGAGTGGTGCCTGGTTTCCTCCAAACGTGACGCCTGGCGTTCACACCAAAGAGTTCAATCTTTGTCTCATCAGACCAGAGAATTTTGTTTCTCATGGTCTGAGAGTCCTTCAGGCGCCCTTTGGCAAACTCCAGGTGGGCTGCCATGTGTCTTTTACTAAGGAGTGGCTTTCGTCTGGCCACTCTACCATACAGGCCTGATTGGTGGATTGCTGCAGAGATGGTTGTCCTTCTGTAAGTTTCTCCTCTCTCCATAGAGGACCTCTGGAGCTCTGACAGAGTGACCATCGGGTTCTTGGTCACCTCCCTGACTAAGGCCCTTCTCCCCCGATCGCTCAGTTTAGATGGACGGCCAGCTCTAAGAAGAGTCCTACTTACGGATGATATAGGCCATTGGGACCTTCAAAGCAGCGGAAAAGTTTCTGTAACCTTTCCCAGATTTGTGCCTCGAGACAATCCTGTCTTGGTTGTCTACAAACAATTCTTTTGACTTCATGCTTGGTTTGTGCTCAGAAATGAACTGTCAACTGTGGGACCTTATATAGACAGGTATGTGCCTTTCCAAATCATGTCCAATCAACTGAATTTACCACAGGTGGACTCCAATTAAGCTGCAGAAACATCTCAAGGATGATCAGGGGAAACAGGATGCACCTGAGCTCAATTTTGAGCTTCATGGCAAAGGCTTATGTACATGTGATTTCTCAGTTTTTTTATTTTTAATAAATTTGCAAAAACCTCAAGTACACTTTTTTCATGTTGTCATTATGGAGTGTTGTGTGTAGAATTCTGAGGAAAAAAATGAATTTAATCCATTTTGGAATAAGGCTGTAACATAACAAAATGTGGAAAAAGTAATGCGCTGTGAATACTTTCCGGATGCACTGTAAATAGTCCTTAAGCTCAGTGTTCTGTGAAAAGGCAATGGCAAAAGCATGGGGGAAAATAGAAGAATTTCAGCGAATACCAAGTAGAGGCAAAGAAAAACGTACTGTTTGTTAGTTTAAACAGTGGTCTAAACAACAAAAGGAAGTTGATCGAGTGACATAGAGGATCAGAGAAACTCGAAAGCTAAAGTTCACAAAGTTGCACAGTGCCAGAAATAAAAAAGAAGTTGTCAGATATCAAAGCCGCCGTGAAAAGGCGCGCCACAGCCCACCGTCTGAGTGTCATATGAAAGCTTATTAGGGTACAGAGAAAAAAAAATAGGCACACAGTGGGGAAAAAATCACGAAATGTCAACTTTAATCTCAAAATTTCCACTTTAATCACATAGTTTGTCATTAAAGTAGAACATCATAAACTTTATCTTAAAATCGTTTAATTTATTAGTTTCTCGAATCCCATCGTAACTAAAATATCACGTTAAATGCTTTGTTTTGTATTTGATCTCCTATGTGCTCTATGTGTGTGAATCACTATGTGCTTCCGGGTTTTCTCTTCCTCCGACAGGACAAAGACTCCAGTACATTTGTGATATTACAGCTCTCTGAATAGTTAAAATACTGTGATGTATACTTCATATCATTTTCATGATGATAGGAGTTAAAGCATGTTATTAAACATGGGAACACTGTGGCGCAGTGATTGTTCATGCCTCACGCAAGATGCTTTCTGCGCCGTGTGCTACCTTCAATGAAATAATTTATTGCAACAGTACTGTCTCTTTCAAACGTACTAACCCCCAATTCCTGTCCTTCCTTTTCTTTCTCCAAATACCCAATCACCACACAATCAGCTCTGTAATAGACGTTAAGCCATCTGTAAGTTTAGAATGCACATTCTTCAAAACTTTTAGGGAACATTGAAATATCTTCATAGTATATGTTTAGTTATTCTATCCTTCCAGTGTCGCGGCAGCACAAGCAAGAATACAGCGCGAGGCAGGAACAATCCACGCTTGATGCTGTATACTGACAATTCTTTTTCCGATCAGCTGCTGTACAGCTGTGATTCACACTCAGATACAGTGATATAAATACTCCAAGTGGTGCAGTGAGAATAATATGGAAAAAGTTGATCCGCTGTGGCAACCCCTAACGGGAGCAGCTGAAAGAAGAAAAAGAAGGTGCAGTGAGAGTAACAACGCTAAAGCAGCTATGGTATTTAGAATAGTTTGACCATTCTGTGGACCATTATATTGTTACAGTTTAATTACAATGAGATGCATTAAACTAATAAACAATATGCGGTTAATTTCAGTGTATTTATAAAGCTGTGTCAGGGATGTGGATCTTAAAAAGAAAGGGAAACCACACTGGAACAGTAGCACTGCTGGGTGCCGCCAGTCTGCAAAACCGAGCGGAGAACTTGCGTACACCAAGGTTGGAGCTACCGTGAAAATGTGTATGGCTTTACATCATGTTTAGGTTTTATACATCGCGATTTGAGTGTGGAAATGTTCGTACGTAACATTTTTGTGCATACGCACCGTTTATACATGAGGCCCCTGGTCACCAAACTCACACTCCACTCTAGGCTTAATCTCCAAGGAGGCCCCGATACCAACTGCCATTTGAATTAAAATATCGTCTGGACACAGAATACCAAACTGGGTTGCCTCATCTTTGATGTTTATATTACCACTACTGAAAGCAGTGATTGATTTTTCAATTTTAAATGCATCTATCAGTATTTTTTTTTTTTGATTTTATTAAAAGAAAAGAAAATTGCACACTATCAAGCCACACTTACAGAATGAATGACTACAAAGTTGAACTAGAACAAAAATAAAATCAGATGGACAAAACCTAACACACCAGAATTCATCCTCCACCTGAGAGAAAGAAAGAAAATAAATAGTTAATCAAAAATAAATAAAATAAGAAAGGAGAAATGGCCGTGTTTCCTTGTGGGTTTTTACTTGTTTTTGAAATATCGAGGGTACTGAAAATAGTATTAGCTCTATGAAAACCTTGTTTTCACATGGTTGGTAATATTTACCTTGTTTTTTTTTATTATTTTAACATAATGCCATTTTGTTTGGAGCAACTGGAGGTTGTTGTTGATATGCTCCTGGAGTTGCATCATGTGACATCATGCTATTTAAATCAGTGTTGCATCTCTCTCATTGGCCAAGTTAGTGGATAACTTTTTTTTTCTTAACTTAGCTTCTTGTTTTTGACATTCATTTTTGTTTTCTGGTTTTGACCCTCACCTTGTATATCTGACCTGCATTTCATTCCCTGGTTCATCCTCTCCTTTTCCCTCTGTACCTTGGTAATAGATGAGCAACAACTTGGTCATTAAAAATAAATGACCCCGAAGTGAAATGATTACAAAAACAAGTTAGAGACCTAAAGAAAGCATGTTTCTGATGCTATTGTTGCTCTTCAAAAACAATCTATCAGTTTAAAGCAACAGGTTGTGGTAGTTCATCCCCTCTTGAGACACTGACTCCTGCATCTCCTTGATGCTATAAGGAGTAAAAGCAATGCATTGGCTCTCTTCATTAATGCTGTATGCCCTTTGCCCAGTGTACTTACACTACAAATTGAGTTAAATAATCTTTCTTCTGGATGATAAGCCTCTTGAGTGGCCTTCAGCTCTGTATGATTCCAACCATCTTAGCTGATTCTTTGCAGAGGCATTTCACTATAATATGAAGGCAATTTTCTACATGCCTTAGTGCATGTAGAAACAGCAAAATCCTAGGCAGGACAACTGTTCTATTGGCGACTACTTGTATGTCAAAGCCTGGCTGGATTGAAGCCACCTTAATCTCATTATTTTTAAACGGGGACTTTTGCTCAAAATAAAGGATTAACTCACTAGCCATGATTTAGAAGAGGCCTTCAACGGCATAATTGCTTTTACTATAAAAGTGTGAACCAGAATAAATTTAAAAATTTAAAGACCGTAATCACCACACTTAATTCTTAAAGTTTTGGACTTTAAGAACAATATTTTACACTGCTGTTGTTTATCATTTTTTGCACTCTCTTGATATATATTAGGAGTATTACCAGTTACTAAATGTCTGCTCTTGCAGACCCTGTCGCTCCAGAATTGGAGTCAAGCAGGACTCAGCTCTGAATACGATGCCAGTCCTTCAAGGGTTTGCCCATTCACAACAAGTCATAATAGTAAAGGGAAACAGCTGGTTATACATGTCTTGGGTGTTTGGCCATGTTTTGTCATGGTGGGGTCTTAGAGTGACTATTTTCCCTTTTAGACTCTTTATTATGTAGGCCTGAACAGTACACCCTAAATCATATATATTGCCCTTGTATGCTTACTTTTAACAGCCTGCTTACTGTCAGGATTGAATTCCATCTATAACTCCAGACAATTGGAGCATAACAGACAGAAGATAAGGCATATAAATTTATTCTTATATACTTTTATTCATAAACTAGGCTGACCCGCCTTTTAAGGCGACCGACTTTTAAGTTGACCACTTCTTAAGGCAATTCAATATGTAGATCAATTTGATATTTTATACAAACTCATTAATTTGGTTATATTGCATTTGAGCGGTATTACTTTACTACTCGTAGTTTCTGTTATTTTTGTGATGAAATTTAAACTTTTTTTCTATATTGAGGTCGCCCTTTTGAACCCCCCTGATATTTACTACACGGTGAGGCATTTGTACTCCATCAACATTATTTCCAGAGACATAATTTTGTCTATTTTTCCAGCGCATCGCGCACAAAAGCAAGGGAACGATGGGAGCACCAGAACTCTGCTCACATCATGTCTCTTCGTACCGCAAGCTGCAAGTAGTAAGTCTGTGATAAGTGGAATACCGCTACGCTTTCCACTCACGGGACGGAAGGACAATCTTGACCAGTTTTATATAGTAAGATAAGAAAGAAGAAGATATCGCACAGTCTGGAGTAGAAAATCATCTTTTACCTGGAAAAACGAAACTACAAATCTCATCGTGCATTGCAAAATGGACGGGGTGTGTGTGAAACTCCACGCCTGTGTAGCACTCATGGGACGGAAGGACAATCCCGACCGCTTTTATATAGAAGGATAGATTAAGATTTCCTGTTGTGCTCAAAATATTAATAGAGTAAAAATGAGTGTTCATAAAATAATACTAATGCAGTCTTCATAATAAGTTAATCCTGCATGTTTAGGCTACCAGGTAGCGCTCTGTCTTAGTATGTTGATTGGTCTCTGGTCCAACGTGATCCGTCACAGCCTTGGATGGAACGGTAGAGACACACAGGGTGGTCATTTCCTTGGATGGAGCAGCAGAAATAGCAGCATGCCTTCTGTAAGCCTCACTTTATTCAGTACTGATGGGCCTTGACATGTTCCTGGATCAATGGTGTATTTTAGGGCAGGGGCTTCCCTGGTTTATTCCAGTATTCTTTAGGCATGGCTTAGTCCCCATTCCATCCCTGGCCTTTCATATCTGCTACCTGTGTTCCTCCAGGCCAGCTGGCCAGATGATAAATCTGTTTGTATTTCATCTACCACAGATGTCTTTTTGATTTGTAATTATGTCCCAGACATGAACTGGCTTATCCAGTTTTAAAGGTTACATTTTAAGATTAGATATTATGTGTTATATATTAACATATATAAAAATATAGATATTACTCACTATTACAATTACAAAGTTTTCAGAGTATAGCCAATCAGACATAGGAAGAACATACAAATTCCTCAGAGACATTGGCTGGGAAGACGTTTGCATTCAGATCACTGATAGCGAAACTTCAGACCTGCTGGTAACCTGCGGAGGAACTCCCAACCTCCCAAATGATCAAATTTAGTCTGTTGTTGATAACTAGCTATGCTAGGTATGATATTAACATACCTGCCTGCTGTTTACCCTTTTACAACTTGCTGGTTGGATAGGCGCTAGGACCCTGTTGACAAAGGGATGAAAGAAATCTTTAGAATTACATGTTAAAGATTGATATTCAACACTTAGTACAGTGAGATTATACTTAAGCAAGTGAAATATGAAATGAATATGTTTCTGCACCATCATAATAAACGACAGACATGGAAGCAACAACACTGATAAGTACTATACATGTTTCCTTACAGAAGTTTTATAGTGCTGCAGCATTGCCTACTTATTTAGTGATATTGAACTTTGCTGAAAGCCATCACTGAAGTAGTGTAGTGGTAGTTTGGTAATCTCCAAATTCCAGGTTTATCCTTTAAGCATAAAAGGTGAAACATGTCTTCCAGCAAATGAACAAGTTCTTCTTACACTCTGAGATGTATCTGTAGCATATATCTAGAATTTTTCACAGTTAAAACAATGAATGCAGCTGTTTAAGACTAAAATAAGCAACTAAGGGTTTGAGATCTTAACTAGCGAGACAACTAAAATGAAGCAGAAAAATGTTAGGCAGCAATAAGAGCTTTGAGCAATGAATGACTTCTCATGGAGCAACTGGGGAAGGAAAAAACCTGAAGCAACTGTGGCCCTCCAAGACCAACATTGCACACTCTTCATTTAAAGGGTCTGTGTGACGATGTGGGTTCGGCTCCATGCTCCCATCGCTGTTTGGGAGCCCTTGAACCCAACACCATCGGTAATGTCTCCGATGAGCTAGTCAGTGGAGGCAATAACAACTGAGCAAGGGGATGGTACAAAAAGTGCAGAAGTGCTTTTATTAAAGAGACAATCAAAAACAAAGTGTTCAACAAGTGCAGTGCTTTTCAAAGTTCAATAAATAAATAATCCTTAAAAGAAATGTGGAGTTTAAAAAAAATCAATAATTTGAAAATCTTCTTAAAACTTTCATCAGGAAACAGTATTTAAAATCGATAACAAGCCCGGTGTCTTTCACTCCAGCGTCTCTCCTGCTTCACCCATCTGGACCCCGCAACAAGTGAGACGCTCACTCTACAGCTGACCTTCTTTATACCTGCTTCTGCTACTACTGCTACTGTCAGTCGCCTTCCCGATCCTTGGCTCCGGTCGGCTCCCCCTGACAGTGACTTGGGAATTCCACTGCGACCAAGTCCCTTCGACACAGGGAACACCACGTCCCAAGTCCCGACTCCCGCCACCTTCCGCAGAGAGTCCTGTGCCTTCCGGTCACTCCTGCCCTTCGAAGCAAACTCTGCGGGAGCGACCACAACCACTTCTCCCAGGTGTTGGCCAAACACCCAGGCCGTCTACTCAGCTGCCGCGAGCTTGCTCTCGTTCGCTTCCTGCTACACCGACTTGCTCTCTCTCTCTCTCTCTCTCCTCACTGTTTCCATCTCTTTATCTGATCTTTCTTTTCTCTCTCGTTCTTTTTTTTGATCCTCCCTTCTTAACTGACTCTCGCTTCTTTTATACAGCGAGGGGCCATAGCAGCTGCAGCACATTAGCCACGGGGACAATCACGGATGTGGGCAGTTCCTCACCTGTGCACTCGGTGAGAAATGCCCACACCGCAGATCGCCCCTCGGCTTGCTACAACCACTACGCCCCCTCACGAAGCCGCCTTGGGTGCGTTGATTATTTATTTGAAAACTGGCCCTTACTGAGAGCGCTGTGAACCTGCTATGCCACATACCACCCCCCATAAAACTTAAGTTGCATGGGAAGGCTCCACACCACTGCCAACCCAATGCAACTGGAGCTCAGGTCCACAGCTCGGCCACTCTACACTGCACTAAAACAATAAAAGCACTAAAACAATTCCCACACTAAAACCAACCCAAGCCCCCTTCATTAAAACAGGACATTAAAAGAATAAGAACTTTAAAAGACAATTAAAAACCAGCAATAAATAGATGTCCTTAAAAAGCTCAGTCTCTTAAAAATGTCCTCCTCCGGCTTGGGTACGTCGGTCCTCCAAAAGTCTGATACCAATCCCACTGTCTCCTCTTCTGGCACCCACTGCTAGCTCATCCCACCGCTGCCACCAAATGTGATGATGCAGGTTTGACTCTATGCTCCCATCGCTGTTCGGGAGCCTTTGAACCCAACACCGTCGATAATGTCACATGTGACCAGTGTTTGCGGCTAATTAACTTCATTTTAATCATTTCCTATTTATGACTCAGACTGTGGTATAATGGCGGCACCTAACTAACTATGATTATTATAACTGTGATTATTGACTATTATACCTGCCTTGCACTCTGCACCTATCATTTTTGAACTTGCACTGTGCTTTTATTGCACTTTAATATTGTTTTTATCAGTATGCTGCTGCTGGAGTATGTGAATTTCCCCTTGGGGATTAATAAGGTATCTATCTACCTACCTACCTATCTATCTAGAATGAAAACTTGCAGCCACTGCGGCCCTCCAAGACCGACGTCTCTCACCCCTGACTTAAAGGGTCTGTGTCTTAAGTTGCAAATCAGTTAAATGAAGTTAAGTAGCAGCAGAAATGGGGCATTAATTAAGAAAATAGAAGAAAAACCTGTAGTCACTGTGACCGTCCAGGATAGGAGTTGGCCACCCCTGAAGTTGCAGGTCTTCCTGAGGTCTCCATTGATTACTTAGATTTACCCATCTATGCAGCTTGTACTAGAATCAAAGGGAAAATTCAGCCATTCATCCATTCAGCACTTGCTTATCTAAAACCATTAAAGAGCTTTGACGATTGGGAGCATATGGATGCAACTTAGGAAAGAACCCTGGATCCATCGCTGTGCACGCTCGCTCACACTGGGCATTGATATAAGACATAATCACCTAATTATATCATTTCTATCTTGAAACATTCAGAACTAAAGGACTCAATCCCTGTCCTAGAAGCCAGTTCGGCTGTAAACTCTTCTGCACAAAGCCTCATAATATCTGACAGTACACATCCAAAAACAAACAATCTCATATAATGTATTAAGTGCATTGCTCATCAACCTGCCTTAATAGAAATTTCTACTTTCTGTGCTTGAGGGAAAAAATCTGTTTTCTTCCTCTGTACGCTCTTTGGAATCAAAGTGATGGTTTGGCACAGCAGTGAGAGCCAAGTTGTTTCTGGTGGCACAACACAGGCAGCCACGAGTTACAAAAAAGGGGAAAGAAATATGAACATTTGTTTGAGCATAAAATATTAACTACCTCAGAGAGCAGTATTAGAGCTAGATTGCTTTTCTCAGCCTCAGTTTAGGAAAGCCACTTGCACTGACATATTTCTGCATAGGGTTATAAGAAATGCTGATACACAGTATATTAGATGTTCTCTATTATGAGGAATGTTTTATTATTATTATTGGAGGCACGGTGGGTAGATGGGTACTGCTTCATGAATTCAGTGTCCTGGGTCCAAATCCTGTGAGAAGACGCCATGTGTGTGAAATGTGTACATTCCTCCTCTGCCTGTGTGGGTTTGCCTCCAGTTTTTCTGCCATACTTTCTACTGTATATGCTGTCTCCTTTCATGCCAGCTTTTGATTGTTTGATAGTGGCATATTCTTACAAATTGAATAAAGTTGTTTGGGATTGAGAGTCTTCCTTTTTATTTTTTTTTTAATGACCCCCAGGTGGTAAGGGAAAATTATTATATAACTATGTCCAAGAAAGATTTTTTTTCTCTGAAATTATCCATTCTGACGGAGCCATTTACACATTTTTTCTTATTTTCTAATGAGTAAAATTAATATTGCAATATAAAACCAAAGTTGCGCATTAGCCCTTCAAGCTAATGGAGCGTATTTAAATGATAGGACACCCTTTGGCATATGAATAAAATATGAAGTTTTCAATTTGCCCTGTAAGACAGAATCCAGTTAATTTTTAATTACTCCCCTTCAGCCTGCCACATGCCATCTGGCATTTTCATGCACACAATTTGGTGTGTTTTTGTTACAAGAAGGGACACACACCAGTAAGTTTGTTTATGGGCTTCTCTTCGTGCCTTCTTAAACCTCCCCTCTCTTATCTTTACTTGATATTTTGTGTCAGATTCTTTTGTGATGCCCCCAGGTGTAATGGCATGAATGGAGAATTGAGGAGGGCTAGGAAATGAAGGTCTGCTGGTGTTAGCGTTTAGGGTCTCTAGTGTGATGCTGAATTTGACTCAAGGAAAGAGAAAAAACAAAGCAAGACATGCTTCGCTTGGCATGACTCGTCAGTCGCTGTCTTTAGCAATGCTGGAGTGTCAGGAGGAAATTTCTGAAAAGGTAGCCATGCATGTGGCATCTCTGTGTATAAGGCAGTGTGCTCATAAACAGGCATTTTTAATCAAACTGGACTTTTCCTTCCTTATTCTTGTGCTCTTTTCCTACTCTACATATCTATAAAAATTGGTATGTGCTTTAAGTTGAGCCTTTTAATTGATTTTTGAATAAATTCTGTGCAGGACTGGGGCTTAAAAATGGTACTAATATTCTGCAGTTTCATTAAATATTAAGACAACCAACATCAACACAGAAATACCTTTTAAATCACCCTATTCTTTAATGCTGCTCTGCCTTTTTCACTCTAATAGTTTCTTCCCTCTCTGCCATCTGAGATCCTAACTGTCTGCCAAAAATCCTTTTATTTTTTTACTTACTACATCTAGTTTTAAGAATTAGGCAGGGACTTATCCAAATGTCCATCCATTAAAGGGCACACTCGCACTTACATATACTTCCGTTAACAGCATGAACATTATTGGGATGGGAGGGGAAAGTGGCAATGCTTGGGGGGGGGCATTTGTGTAATTCAGACCATGGTCTTAGATCTTAAAAATTCCACTTTTTATGGAGATACAGAATATTATTTCACTGCAGTTTTTACTCTATGACTAATTACAATTTTAAATATTTCATATATACACTAATATGTAATTGATTAAAGGGTAATTGATTAAATTTGATTTTATTTTGTTTAAAAGGATTAATAACAACATCTCAAACTATTTTTATACTCACTGCCTGTACAAAAATGTATCTACTATGTAATAAAGCGCTAAGGTCTGTGTGTCTGGTCCCACACAGCATTATGCTACGTCAGTTTGGATTTTTTTTTTTTTTTGATTGGTCAGTTTTACTTTTGTAACACAATGGAAAGAGATGGTGTGCGTGTGAGACACAATGGGGGGAGTAAAGGCATAGGAGGCACACTGAGAGTCGCCTTCAAACATGGAATGTATAAAAGTGCCTGCCCCGGGTCTTTCCTAACCAATGAACGCACTCCCCGTCCAGAAACTCGGCCCCGGTACTTTCCTACCTGGCTGGTTTTTAGGCCCTGTCCTTGTTTCTTCTGCGACAGAATCCTGCCGACTACGCCACTGACACAATAAGAGACCCCAGACATCGCAAGAAGGTTTGGGGCAGCCACCCGTATATTGTAGTCCAGGCTGCAAAAGTTATGAAATAACACAGAATATAGTAGTTTACACTACTGAGTCCAAGACAGAACTCATCACCAGAGGAATGGGAGCAGCTTTTATGGAGAGTTGACCGAAAGTGATGTCACCCTTGGGGCAGGGACCGGAAGTGATATTGACCTCGGGGCCGGGCTTTCCTGGGAATGGTCTGTCGAGAACTGAGAAATATATATATACTAGCAAAATACCCGCGCTTCGCAGCGGAGAAGTAGTGTGTTAAAGAAGTTATGAAAAAGAAAAGGGAGCATTTTAAAAATAACGTAACATGATTGTCAATGTAATTGTTTTGTCACTGTTGTGAGTGATGAGTGTTGCTGTCATATATATATATATATATATATACATATATATATATATATATATATTTACACACACACACATAAACATATATATATACATATCTATACATATACACATATATACACATATATATATCTACATATATACACATACATATACATACACACATACATACATACACACACATATATATATATACATACACACACACATATATAAACATATATATACATATACATACATATCTACATATATACACACACAGCTATTTCGTATCAGTGCAATACGCTGCTTGTTAAAACGGATAACTCCGCTCTTACGTGCAAGTCTGCGTGGATATTATGAACTATCGTATTTTTTCAAATTCTATTTAAATTTTAAATAGAAGGAATTTTTATTTAGTCGACAGAAATATCTTTGGTAGGAATGGTAAAAACAGACAGGAATATTATTCGTGAATAAATCAACTCAAACCTTAAATAACTTAAAAGAACAAACATTCAAATTTCTTTACTCTTATGTAAATTTATATAAAAAATAAACTTAGATTTTAAATATCCCAAAAGATTTTGCTCTCCATAAAAATATATCCTTTCAAAATTATACAAATTCAAATATGAACATGCTGCATAACAAAACCTGGAAATATAAATAAAATGTGTTCCTTTCAGCAATAACAAATCAAATCATTCAGTTGTCTTTGCTCATATGTCATTTTAGAGCTGGACGCCTGGCATCTTTTTTTGGCAACAAGTTCGTTTATGTTTGGTGTGAGGTTCTGTGTTGTGGAGATTCTCAGGATGGATTGCAGGTGCTCATCAGTGAGGCGACTCCTGTGTGCTGTTTTGTTAGTCTTCATCACTGAGAAGAGCTTCTCACACAGATATGTGCTACCAAACATGCACAAGGTTTGAGCCGCATGTAGACGGACTTTTTTTGTTCTTCAAATTCACCAAAGCGCCGTGCAAACTCAGTGCGCTCGGTTTATCAGCAAAGTGCGTATTTGGGAACACCGTAGTGACGACTTGGTTCAACATTACTTGGCAACAGGGAAAGTTGCACTGGTGCATTTGTGTCTCCAATAAAAGCAACTTCACTTGAAATCACTTTGTGATTGTGCACGGGTAAAAACGTCCGCTGAAGTGTCAGATTCTTATTTAATTCTTCTGCTTTCTGTATCTTCTGCATTGCATTCAGGTCTTTCAGCCTCACTGATGAGCACCTGCAATCCATCCTGAGAATCTCCACAACACAGAACTCCCTGATGTTTTGTCTCATAGTGCCGTCTTAGATTAAATTCTGTAATTACAGCCACAATAGCTCCACAAATGAGACACACGGGTTCAGTAAACATATACTCGGCCTCCCATCGGTTTTTAAAGGCTCTATTTTCAGAATCAACTTTTCTTCGCAGCATCATAAGCTAGACTTGATTAACGCGGTAAGTGTTCGGCAAGGCAGCTGAAGCGCTGCATTATGGGATCTGTAGTTTATTGTGTTACCAGCGCTTCATATACCCGGGCTTTAATAACAATAATATAGTATATAAAATGATCTCGGGCGGATATAATTACACGGGGCGGATGTGGCCCGCGCCCTTGAGTTTGACACATATGGACTAAATAGAACTTGAAAAGATATATTTTTCAAATGTGATCGCAATTCAGATAGAGTTGACGCACACTACAGCCTGCATGCCTCAATAAGTCATCCTCCCCTCTCTCTTACTTTTTTACCGTTCATCTAATGATTACACCGAGTATGGCTTTACCAAAACAATCATTGATGGCGAATAAAGTATCCATTATTCGAGTATGTAGATCGGGATATATATATATATATATATATACATATATATATATACCCGCATATTGCAGCGGAGAAGTAGTGTGTTAAAAAGGCTATGAAAAAGAAAAGGGAACATTTTAAAAATAACGTAACATGACTGTCAATATACAGTATTTGTTTTGTGAGTGTTACTGAGTGTTGCTGTCATCAAGGATTTGATTATCATTATTTCTTTCAATCAGGTTCGTATTTGTAGGATGTGTTGTGTTCAAGTTACATTCCGTGTTTGTCAATCGTAAAGATGACAGGTTTCATTCATCGATTCGTTTCTTACTGCATCAATAAACAGCTCGTCTTCTTCTTTATCTGAGACCTGACACACTGCATGCACGGGTTTTTTACACTGTCTTCCTTTAGCGGGACATTGACTTTTTCCAACGTGTGCTTTGTTTCCGCAGTAGTTGGATTTATGAATTTGCTTTTATGTATCAGACGCTTCATATTTTTTGCTGCCTTTTCAATTGTGTAATTTTGTTTTTTGTTCAGCTCTTTGGAACTGTTGCTTTTATCTGTGCACTGCGTCAGTTCACGTGAGCCACTCGGTGTACATGCATCGAAGGTTCCCAGCTGTGCTGGTGCCATCTCGTGCTATGTCCATGGCTGTATTTAATGTTACCTTAGTCCTGGCACTTAAAACTTTCTCTCGCAGTTTCGCTGAGTTTGTGTCAAACACCACCCTGACCATCTCATCTTACTCTCCATAAGCACAGTCCTTCACCCGTGAATATTTACCCGTGGCAGTTTGCTATTGGATTGCGCTGACGGACGGCCTTATATGGCAGGCACTAAATTACAAACGCCAGCGGCAGCCTGTCTATGAACTTAATTTAAAGTGTAGGTTTACATCATGCTTTGTTTCCGAAGTAGCAGAACTCATGAATATGGTTGTATATGTCACTCGCTCGCTTCTTATTGTTTCGCTGCCTTCTCAATTATATAATGCATGTTTTCTTCAGCGCTTTTTTGAGGTCTTCCTGGTTTTCTATGTACTGCGTGATTACGTGGAGGCGTGATGATGTCACACGAAACTCCGCCCCGGCGTTGAAGCTCATCTCCATTACAGTAAATGGAGAAAAACTGCTTCCAGTTATGACCATTACGCGTAGAATTTCGATATAAAACCTGCCAAACTTTTGTAAGGAAGCTGTAAGGAATGAACCTGCCAAATTTCAGCCTTCCACCCACACGGGAAGCTGGAGAATTAGTGATGAGTCAGTGAGTGAGTGAGTGAGGGCTTTGCCTTTTATTAGTATAGATATATAGTCACGCTTGGGTCACAGATTTGCACAGAGACACAGGAGATGGTAGAAACAAGAAGGATTTTTATTCAAACACTGCAAACACATGAGCTTAAATGTGCTCCATGACAAGTCAGATATAACAGTTCCGCTAGGAGCAGAGAGAGATAAAAGCAAACAATCAATTCCAAAACTGACAGGCGCTGCGCAAGGCTTATAAGTCGGCGGAGTACCGCACTATGCGTTAGTGCAAGGATAAGGAGCAATGTGAGGGTAGTCAGTGTTTCAGGGTTTGTGGTTTTCCCAGGGGCGTCTGTCTCTATTTGGGGTGCGATCAGCCCTCCAGCTCACACCCTCCCCCTCAGCTTTATTCACATTCCTGTGAATCAAGCGACTCTCTGTACCAAGTTCATGTAGTCGGGATAATACATCTGCGTTGACGTGTTCAGAACCTGGTCGGTGCTTTACTGTGAAACTGTAAGGTTGTAAACCCAGAAACCATCTCATTAGACGAGAGTTTGTATCTTTCTGTCGGTACAACCACTGAAGTGGAGCATGATCAGTTACCAAAGTGAAGTTTCGTCCCCACAAGTAATAGCGAAGCGCTTCCACAGCCCACCTAATTGCCAAGCATTCTTTCTCAATTGTAGAATAATTACGTTCCCTAGGAAGTAATTTCCTACTCAAATATGTGATTGGATGTTCTTCTCCATCAAAAATTTGTGACAGGACTGCGCCCACACCAAATGCACTTGCGTCTGTTTGCAAAATAAAATCTTTTGTGAAATCCGGGTTCCTTAGAACCGGGTAAGAAGACAATGCTTTTTTTAAATTGCTGAAAGAACGTTCGCAATTTTCTGTCCACAAGGTTTTTTCTGCCTCTAGTAAGTTCTGTAAGAGGAGCAGCTCTATGTGCAAAATTTGGAATGAATCTTCTGTAGTAACCAGCAAGCCCCAGAAAAGCGCGTACTTGTTTCTGTGTCTCAGGTCTCGGGTAAACAAGCATTTCTTCTATTTTCCTTAATTGTGGCCTAAGTAAACCCTTGCCCATAGAATAGCCTAAGTAATGAGTCTCGGACATGCCTAGTTTACATTTCTTAGGGTTAGCAGTAAGGCCAGCCTGTCTCAAGCTTTCAAGAACGGCTTGAAGCCGCTCTAAGTGTGTTTTCCAATCATTGCTAAAAATCACACATCGCAAGGTATGCCCCAGCATATTCAGAATGAGGACGCAGGATCTGATCCATCATACGCTGGAAAGTTAGAGGTGCCCCGTGAAGACCAAAC
Organism: Polypterus senegalus; assembly: GCF_016835505.1. Taxonomy (NCBI): domain Eukaryota; kingdom Metazoa; phylum Chordata; class Cladistia; order Polypteriformes; family Polypteridae; genus Polypterus; species Polypterus senegalus. The sequence continues at coordinate 52,357,708 of NC_053170.1, read as the reverse complement.
GGGAGTCTTGTAAATTCATAGAGTCCGTCAGGAGTCGCAAATGCCGTTTTCTCACAACTGCTAGCCTCTAAAGGCACCTGCCAATAGCCTTTCGTGAGATCTAGCGTGGAGATATAGCTCGCCTGACCCAGTTTTTCCAACAGTTCATCGACACGGGGCATGGGATAAGCATCGAATTTAGAGACCTTATTCAAGCGTCTGAAATCGATACAGAACCGAACCGAACCGTCTTGCTTTGGGACTAATACGACTGGGCTGCACCAGTCACTTCTACTTTCACGAATTACACCCAGTGTCAGCATCTTTTTACCTCTTGGCACAATATTTCGCGCTTCCGGTATCGGAACGGCCGCATCTGTCTGTGAACATCAGGTTCAGTGGTAATTTTATGTTTTGTAATGTTAGTCTTGCCTGGTAAATCTGAAAAGACATCAGTGTTCCGTTCTATCAAAGATAACAGTTCTGTCTTTTGCGTGTCAGTAAGATCGTTACCAATGGTAACATCGGTCTGAGAAACAGCAGCCAAGGAAGTGTTAACCTCTTGCTGGTCGTGCCATTCCTTCAAGAGGTTAATGTGTAAAATCTGGAATGGTTTGCGCCGGCCTGGTATTCTAACCTTGTAATTTACCGGACTCATACGCTCCTCAATAATGGCGGGCCCTGCCATTTAGCTAAGAATTTGTGTGGATCCGAGGGAACCAGTACCAAAACACGATCGCCAGGTTTGAACTCACGGAGCTTGCTGCGGCTATCGTAAAGACGCTTCTGAGTTTCCTGTTCTCGTTGTTGGTGTTCCACAGCAATAGAGGAAAGCATAGAAATTCTGTCTTGCAACGAAATTAGTCGATCTGCAAAGCTTGGACCTTAGCTGCTCTCTCGTTTCCTATCCATTCCTCGTACACATCCAGGATGCCTCGCGCCGCCTGCGAATAACAACTCGAAGGGACTCAAGCCAGTGGGCGCCTGTGGTGATTCTGCACAGCGCAAAACAAAGGTAGGACAGTGTTCCATGTTGTGGGATCATTATGAGCAACTCGCCTGATCATCTGTTTCAATGTTTTGTTAAATCGCTCGTTAAACCATTCGTTTGAGGATGGTAAACAGTAGTACTCAATTTCTTAATAGCAAAGCTGTCACACAATTGTTTCATCACGAGAAGTGAAAGGTGTGCCTTGATCAGTTAAGATTTCTCTAGGGATACCAATACGAGTAAAAGTTTCACATAGTGCTTTGGCTACAGTCGAAGAGTTGGCCTTTTTCAGTGCAATCATTTCTGGATATCGTGTTGCATAATCAACCAACACCAGCAAATATTGGTACCCATCCTTAGTCTTAGGTAATGGTCCCACAATATCTAATCCCACACGCTGAAAGGGAACTTCCAATATGGGCATAGGACAAAGGGGAGCCTGAGGAGGCTTATAAGCAGAGACGATCTGGCAGTCTGGACATGAAGTACAAAATCGTTCAACATCTTTTCCCATATTAAGCCAATAAAATCGTTTTGATAACCGGTCTCTAGTTTTGTCGGCACGAGGTGCCCCAAGATGTGTGAATGTGCCAGATGCAAAACAGTTTCCCTATGTGCTTCAGGTACCACCAGTTGTTCAATAAATTCCCCCTCCAAATGATCTGAGATCACTCTGAAAAGGCAACCGTCCTTTTCTATAAAGTGTGGGGTTTTCACACCCCCGGAATTACGCTCTTGGTAATAAGAGTCATTAGCAGGGCGAGCCTGTTTAAATGCATATTCTAATGAGCTATCAGTATGCTGCAAACGCACAAAATCTGATTGTTCGTTAACGCCGGTTTGTGTTGAGGCGTTTGCAATCTGGGAAGATGTAGAAGGACCAGCCCATTCTGGAAGATTGTCGGGGTGACCTCCTCCGTCTCGCTGGAGAGATCGGGTTCAATATCTAAGTTGGGCTCTATATTTTCCCCGGCCGCTACAAATTCTTCATCTTGGTTTCTTCTTCTTCTCCCCCCCCCACTAAGTTCATTAGTGGACTGGACTACTGGTCCCTTACATTTATTAATCAGTTTCGGAAAAAGGGCATTTCTCCGTCCTATGAGTAATGGCCAAGGGCACGAGTCCGAAACGGCAGACCAAACCTTAAAGTGGCGCCCCCTATAAGTTAAAGGAAGAAGTAAAGTCTGATAATCTTTAACATCACCATGTACACAGCGTATTTTTACAGTCTCACAGTCTCTAAGGCATTGTTCATTAAGACAGTCTCGTCTCACAATACAAAGGTCACTTCCCGAGTCTAACAATGCTGAGATTTCTCTGCCCCCCAATTTCACCGGGATCAACAAGCCATCTTTTCCATCCGGATATGTAATAGTTGAGCAACAAATCTCGCCAGTCCAATCTCCATTGAATGAGCTGGAGACAAGTGACATTCTCTTGCCAAATGGGCGAGTTGATCACACCGGAAACATCTACGGTCGGCTTCGCTTTCCGAAATATCCTCTGCGATGTCCACGGTTTCCCCGGCCCGCTGTTGCCGCTGTCTCCCCAGAGATAGGCGTCTCATCTACGACTGGATTTCCCGGGGTCCTACCTGACCCCATTCGATTTTCAGGTCCTGCAGCTTGTCGATCGAGAATGTCCTGGAAGTATGTTCACAGGTTGCGAAGCAGCACAAAATCCTCTGCTCTTTCTCCAAGTGAACCCTCCAATCGTCAGGACATAATCGTTAATGATTTAATATCATGACGTTGAAATTCATCTCGAAGAACTGCAGGTATGCCGGCCAGTAATATATTCACAACAACTGTTTCCATCACGTCTCCTTCAAACCAGCAGTGCACTTTATGTATCAAATCTTGAATTTGCGCACGGATTGGGTCATCCATGTTTAGTTTCCAGTCTTTAAGTGCATAAGTTTTAGACCTCTGAAATACGTCTTCGGCGGCATCCATCTGTGCAACCACTCCTGGTACCACTTGTCACGCTTGGGTCACAGATTTGCACAGAGACACAGGAGGTCGTAGAAACAAAAAGGATTTTTATTCAAACACTGCAAACACATGAGCTTAAAAGTGCTCCATGACAAGTCAGAAATGGCAATTCCGCTAGGAGCAGAGAGAGAGAGATAAAAGCAAACAATCAATTCCAAAACTGACAGGCGCTGTGCAAGGCTTATAAGTCGGCGGAGTACCACGCGAGGCTTGTATTATGCGTTAGTGCAAGGATAAGGAGCAATGTGAGGGTAGTCAGTGTTTCAGGGTTTGTGGTTTTCCCAGGGGCGTCTGTCTCTATCTGGGGTGTGATCAGCCCTCCAGCTCACAATATATTATATATATATATATATATATATATATATATATATATATATATATGTATATACCCTGATCTACATACTGTCAAATAAACGAACCACAAGCCCTGGCACAACGCAAGAAGCTTTGCTTCTAGCGCTGACGTCCGAGGTTCGATTCCTGAGGGGTGGTGCAGTGAGTGTGTACGCCTGATAAACCCAGAATTAGGGTGAAACACGTGTCGCGTACTCTTTGCATTATTTTACAGTAAAACTATTTCAATGTATATATATATATATACTTAAGAAGAACATGTTCATAATAAATAAAACTGTACAACCAATACACCCCCCTCCTGATCACACTAAGTTAGCACCCCCCTCCACATAAGTCTAGACATAAGTCTAAGCATTATCCTCTGATGTAGGCCCCTGGCATATATATATATATATACACACACACACACACACATCAATCAGCCACAACATTAAAAACACTGACACTTGTGAAGCTGTGGGATATTTTAGGCAGCCAGTGGAGAGCCAGTTTTTGAAAGTGAAGTGTAAGGATCTGACAAGATCAAAATTGTGATGACTAGACCACTGGGTCAGAGCAATTCCAAAATTGTAGGTCTTGTGGGGTGGTTCCAATATACAGTGCTTAGTACCTTTCAAAAGTGGTCCAAGGAAAGACAACTAGTGAATGGGCGACAGGGCTAAGGGTGCTCATTAAGGCTACCTGTCTGGTCCGTTCCCACAGAAGAGCTACGGTAGCACAAATTTCTGAAAAACATACTGCTGGCCATGAGAGAAAGGTGTCAGAACATAAAAGTGCACTGCAGCTTACTTCATATGGGACCACATAGTTGCAGAACAGTCAGGATGCCATCACTGAAAGCACCTACAATGGACATGTGAGTGTCAGAACTGGACCATGGAGCAATGGAAGACAATGGCCTTGTGTGATGAATTGTGTTTTGAGTTAGAGCATGAGGATGGGTGGGAATGTATGCGTTGTTTACCTGGGGAAGAGATGGCAAAAAGATGTACTATGTGAAGAAGGCAAGCCATGAATGCAGTGCTAAAACTCTTTCAGCATAATAATGTGCCTTGCACACTGCAAACATTTTTCAGAAATAGTTTGAGGAACAAGACAGGGTTCAATGTACTGTATATTTGTGGGATGTGCTGGAAAAACAAGTCAGATCCGCATAGTCACCACCTGGCATCTTAAAGGACTTAAATGATCTGCTGCTAATGTCTTGGTGCCAGATGCCACAGGATGTCCTCAGAGGTTTTGTGGAGTTCATTCCTTGATGGATCAGAGCTGTTTTGGTAGCACGAGTGAACCTACACAATATTGTGTGTCTGTCATGCAATTCCTTGCAAACTAATGGGGCTAGAACCGTGATCTTGGTCTTAATTCAAAGTGTATGATCTGAGCTATCCTGAAATAAAAAAAAATGTAAGTAGCAGCAACCTGGTAGCCATGATATGTGGTTGTGTATTTATAGCAATATAAATAAAAAAGGCAAGTTATAGCAGAAAGAAAAAGAACAGAATTGGCATTTGCTGAGCATCAAACACATCGCAGAAGGAGATGATCAACGACAAAGAATAAGAAGACAAGATGCATCAGCACATAGACAAGCAAGAAGTAATCCTGAATATGGCGTGATATGTATATAATAATCATAATCATATGTTAATACTGAAATTAAATAACAGCAAAATAACCTGTGATATTGTGCTTATGGCAAAGTGATTGCACAACCAAGTGATAACCAGCATAATGGCAGAAAGAAAAAGACGACAAGTAACATCTGCTGATCATCAACCACATTGCAGAAGATGATTAAAGCAACAGAGCACCAGACAAACACTATGGCTCATAGGCATACAAGACAAATGCTAGGATACAGAATTCAAGAACGCCCCAGTGTGACGATGTGGGTTCTGGCTCCACGCTCCCATGGCTGTTTGGGAACCCTTGAACCCAACACCGTCGATAATGAAACCGAGAGAGCTAGTCAGTGAAGGCAATAATTGAGCATTTGAGCAAGGGGATGGTTAAAAGTGCAATAGTGCTTTTATTTAAAACTGTCCATCAAAACAAAAACAGTGTTCCAATAAATAGTGCAGTTCAAAAGTTCTTCATTAAATAAATAATCCATAAAAACAGAAGTGAAAGTGGAGGTTAAAACCATTAGAAAAACAATCCTTTAAAACGAGAGGTAAAATCTTCTTTAGGAAGCAATCTTTAAAACAACAAATCCGGTGTAACGTTTCTGTTAGCGTCTCACCTGCTTATCCCGTTTGGGCTTAGCAGCAGGCAAGACGCTCTCTGCAGCTGCCCTCCTCTTACACTTTCGCGAGACTGGAGACCTCCCGATCCCTGGCTTCGGTTTGGCTCTCATCCCAGTCCCCAAGACTTGATGTCCACCAATGACCAGGACGCACACATTGGGGACTCCACCACAAAGCCTCCCGACTTCCACTGCCTTTCCGCGCCCTTCTGCGGCTCGTCGCTTTCCTCTAGGCACTCCCGCTACCTGGTCACTCAGCGGGAGCAACATCAACTCAAACGTCTGGGTGTTGGCCTAACACCCAGCTTCCTTACAGCTGCCCTCGAGCGCTCGATCGCGCTCAACACACGCACGCACCGCCTGCTTCCTCGCTCCCTGTAACCTCCGTCCTCTTTTCCTCATCTTTTTTCTACTATCTCCCTTTTTTCCCCCCACAACCGACTCGCGCTTCTTTATTATAACGTGAGGGGCCATCACAGCTGTAGCATTAGCCACGGGAGCGATCACGAATGTGGGCAGTTCCTCACCTGTGCACACGGTGAGAAACGCCCACATCGACGACTGCCCGCGGCTCGCTACAACATCGCCCCCCCTCACGAAGCCGCTTCGGGTGCGGTGATTATTTAAAAATGGCCTTTGCTCAGTGAGCTGTGGACCCATAACACAACACCCAGAGAGAAAAACTGAGAAGACATCCACATACACGAAACTGACCGAATGAAAGCATTACCTTTAAATTCTTAGATCGATATTTCTTTGAAGATAACTACTTAGCAAAGTTACATCAGCAATGTGATCAATTTCCAGCTATATTTAATGCATTGAAAACAAAAGAATGTGTTGCCATCTGACTCCTCAAAGAACTGACATTTTTAAGTATTTAGAAAACAAGTATCAACAGCTCCTTATCTTCAGCTTGGCTTTAATTTTCATTTTAGGCTGTAGGTCTGTATATTTCACTCGTCAAGTAATGAGACTACGCTATATCTCACACTCCTCATGACACTTCTACTCAACATGACAGCTTATCTTATATTCCTTTTAAACACACTGTACTCATTCCCTTTGCTGTGAAAGTCTTTGTAAATCAAGTGTCATCGTGATATTTTCTCATAATTTGTCAATCAAAATTAAGTCATAACAACTTAAATAACAAAATATCAAAGCTCGACATCTTATTTTGAAGGTATTATCTGTAAGAGAGGATCCTGTTGCAACACTTTCTAACAGTGAACTTGTTTTTTGACTTTAACTCCAATAGTAAAAAATGTTGCTTTGTTCTGTGTCTAGTGAGTATGCTAGAAAATGGCTGAAGGTGACATATAAAAAAAATCTGTTTTTATTTTTTTAAAACTACTGCTGTTTAAAAAACACATATAAAGGTTATGTCATCATTCATTAGATAGATAGATAGGCTTTACAGTATTTGTCGCAAACGGGAAATTAAAACTTTACAGAAGCTCAAGAAAAAAGAAAGTTGTATAAATATTAAGGTCTCTATGCCCTGTCCCTCTGAGCAATCTAATAGGTCAGTATGTCTTTGGTGTGGTTGTTCAGTTTGGCCTTGGTGTCATGACCTAAGAGAGAGTGCGAGTGTGAGACACATGAGGAATAAAGGTTTGGTATAAAACCAGACAGGAGACAAAAAAGGCACCTTAAAAATAATGCGAGAATCTGAGAAGCAGGCTTAACAGTAGCAAGCTCGACAGAAGGAGTGCAGGTGAAGTAACATTCACATATGCAGACTTTGAGGAAGGGTTTGCATATTTGTAGTTGGAAATCCACAATGGGAGAAAATGAGTCTTAAAATAGTTTTTATTCCTAAGCTTTTCTCTCCTATCAGGAATCATCATCAGAGGAAAATGAATAAATATACAGGCATCCGAGGAAATACAGACCAAATAAGGAGAGGGCCCGGCCGGGACGCCCCTGCTGCATATGTTCCGGGGGAGCCACCATGGACAGCTCAATACCTCCCCCGAGACGCTTGGTGGCAGCCTCCCCGGCCGTTATTCGTTTCACCGTCTCCGACATGGCTCCATGGGACATGGAGTCCTCCACAGCCTGGTTGGGAGATGGGGTGGCCGCTAGGGGGTGCTGCCGAGAGCCAACAACCTGGTTGGACGAGTTATCAGCCCCACCCGGAGGTGCAATCGGGGCCAGCTGGTCAAGCATCTGGAACATTTCCGGGTGGGCTATAAAATGGGCCAGCCTCCCTTCATTTGAGGCCAGAATCAGGAGGAAGAGGACGAGGTTGCCTGGGAGGAGTGGTGGTGGCAGGAATCAATCAATCAACATTTATTTATATAGCACATTTTCATACAAAAAAATGTAGCTCAAAGTGCTTTACAAAATGAATAGAAAAATAGAAGACACAATAAAAAATAATCATAAGTCAACATTAATTAACATAGAATAAGTAAGGTCCGATGGCCAGGGTGGACAGAAAAAAAAACTCCAAATGCTGGAGAAAAAAAAAAAAATCTGTAGGGGTTCCAGACCAAGAGACTGCCCAGTCCCCTCTGGGCAATCTACCTAACATAAATCAAACAGTCCTCTTTGTATTTAGGGTTTTCATGGAAGGACCTGATGATGATGGTTACGTAGACTTCTGGCTTTCAGTCCATCAATGTTGGTGCATCATGATGCTTTGAGTAGGTGAAAGAAAGAAACAAAGAAACCGGAAAAAGAAACAGAAGAGAAAGTAGGGGTCAGTACGGATTTTAGAGCCACTATGAATAGTTATTATGATGAATTGAACATACAGAGTATCAGTATTAAGCTAAAATGAAGGTATAAAAAGGCCATGTTAAAGTAATGTGTTTTCAGCAGTGTTTTAAAGTGCTCCACTGTATTTGCCTGGCGAATTCCTATTGGCAGGCTATTTCAGATTTTAGGTACATAACAGCAAAAGGCCGCCTCACCACTTCTTTTAAGTTTAGCTTTTGGAATTATAAGGAGACACTCATTTGAAGATCTAAGGTTACGATTTGGAATATAACGTGTCAGGCATTCCGATATATAAGATGGAGCGATTATTTAAGGCTTTATAAACCATAAGCAGTATTTTAAAGTCAATTCTGAATGACACAGGTAACCAGTGTAGTGACATCAAAACTGGAGAAATGTGTTTGGATTTTCTTTTCCCAGTTAGGATTCTAGCAGCTGCATTCTGCACTCGTTGCAAGTGATTTATGTCTTTTTTGGGTAGTCCTGAGAGGAGTGCGTTACAGTAATCCAGTCTACTGAAAACAAAAGCGTGAATTAATTTCTCAGCATCTTTCAATGATATAAGAGGTCTAACTTTTGCTATGTTTCTTAAGTGAAAAAATGCTGTCCTAGTGGTCTGATGAATATGCGATTTAAAATTCAGATTACAGTCAACAGTTACCCCTAAATTTTTTACTTCCGTCTTAACTTTTAATCCTAATGCATCAAGTTTATTTCTGATAACCTCATTGAATCCATTATTGCCAATTACTAAAATTTCAGTTTGTTTTCTCTTTATTTAGTTTGAGAAAATTACTATTCATCCATTCAGAAATACCAGTAAGACATTGTGTTAGTGAATCGAGAGAGTCGGTGTCATCAGGTGCTATTAATAAGTACAGCTGTATGTCATCAGCATAGCTGTGGTAACTCACGTTGTAACCTGAAATAATCTGACCTAACGGAAGCATGTAGATTGAGAAGAGCAGCGAAACCAGGATAGAGCCTTGTGGAACACCATACAGGATATCATGTGTCTTTGAGATTTTATTACCACAACTCACAAAGAATTTTCTACCTGCCAGGTAGGATTCAAACCAATATAAGACACTGCCAGAGAGGCCCACCCATTGACTAAGGTGATTTCTAAGAAGGGTTGTTTGAGCTGTGTTTTGTGTTTTTGAGACTGTGTTGTGGGGAGTACAGGGAACACGTGCCCTCCAGCTGAAGAAAACTAATAAAAGCCTGTTTGTTTGACACGTGCCTCTACATAAGTCTGTGCCGGGACGGACACTAAATAGCGCCTTTTACAATGTATATATATGCATGTGTATATATATATATATATATATATACAGTGGTGTGAAAAACTATTTGCCCCCTTCCTGATTTCTTATTCTTTTGCATGTTTGTCACACAAAATGTTTCTGATCATCAAACACATTTAACCATTAGTCAAATATAACACAAGTAAACACAAAATGCAGTTTTTAAATGATGGTTTTTATTATTTAGGGAGAAAAAAAATCCAAACCTACATGGCCCTGTGTGAAAAAGTAATTGCCCCCTGAATCTAATAACTGGTTGGGCCACCCTTAGCAGCAATAACTGCAATCAAGCGTTTGCGATAACTTGCAATGAGTCTTTTACAGCGCTCTGGAGGAATTTTGGCCCACTCATCTTTGCAGAATTGTAATTCAGCTTTATTTGAGGGTTTTCTAGCACATTCCGTGTTTGTCAATTGTTGTAAAGATAACAGGTTTCATTCATCGATTCATTTCATACTGCATCAATAAACAGCTCGTCTTCCTCTTTATCTGGGACATGACACTGCATGCACGGGTTTTTTTTTACACTCTCTTCCTTTAGCGGGACATTGACTTTTTCCACCGTGTGCTTTGTTTCTGCAGTAGCTGCACTTATGAATAAGCTTGTATGTATCAGAGGTTTCATATTTTTTTGGCTGCCTTCTCAATTGTGTAATTCGGTTTTTGTTCAGCACTCTTTGGAACTGTTGCTTTTTGTCTGTGCACTGCGTCATTTCATGTGAGCCGCTCGGTGTACATGCATCGAAGGTTCCCAGCTGTGCTGGTGCCATCTCTTGCAATGTCCAAATTTCAGCCTTCTACCTACACGGGAAGTTGGAGAATTAGTGATGAGTCAGTGAGTGAGTGAGTGAGTTAATGAGTCAGTGAGGGCTTTGCCTTTTATTAGTGTAGATTATATATATATTGTGATAAAGGCACTATATAGTGCCCGACCCGGCACAGACTGACGCAGAGGCACATGTAAAATCAACAGTCTTTTTATTTTTCTTCAGCCGTGGGGCACGTCTTCCCCATGTCCTACAGGCCCAACACAGTCCCAAAAGCACTAACACACAAAAGCAACAACTCTTCACCTTGTACCACCGCTCCTCTCACGCAACCTCGTCCTCTTCCTCCCGATTCTGGCCCTTTAGTGGTGGAGGCTGGCCCATTTTATACCCCACCCGGGGTTGATGACTCGTCCAGCCGGGTTCTTGAGTCTCGGCAGCACCCCCTAGCGGCCACCCCATCTCCCAACCAGGCTGTGGAGGACTCCATGTCCCATGGAGCCACGCGGAAGAGTGGGAAATGAACATTGGCCAGGGCGGCTGCCACCAAGCGTCCCGCGGGAGGTATTGAGCTGTCCATGATGGCTCCCTCGGAACATATGCAGCAGGGGAGTCCTGGCCGGGCATGGGACCCGGCTGTCCATCACAATATATATATGTGTATATATGTTTATATGTATATATATATTGTCAGGAACTCCACACAGAGTCATAGCAAGGTTTGGGGCAGCCACCCGTATATTTGGCATCCTGGCTGAAAAGTTGCAAAATGTTATACAGCACTGATGTGCACAAAACCGAGTCCAAAACAGAACTGAGGGAATAAGGAAAAGGTGGAGGCTTTTAAACGGGAAAACAGGAATTGAAGTCAGAGGAGTCAGGCTCATAAGGGTCTTCAGCTATAGGCTCAAGCCTGGACGTGACATCAAAGGGGCCAGAGCCAACAAGGTCTTCCTCCATAAGCTCGGACCCGGAACTGACATCAATAAGGCCAGGTGGAATCTCCTATGGATGGTCTGCAGAAAAGCGTGAAAAAGAATTGGTGCACTCTGACACATCCCGATATGACTCGGAATTGCCCTTACTCAAGCCCTTTAGCTGCTTCCCATCCGCACGTGTATATATATGTATATATGTGTACTGTATATATGTATATAAATATAAGTATATATGTATTTTAACAAACAAACCACAATCCCTGCCCCACAAACACACATAAGGACTTCTGGCTTGAATAAGAGAAGCTGCTGCTGTTGATCTAAGGTGGGAAGGTAACAGCATAACATATATCATTTTGATTTTTAAATAATTATAAATTATTTAAAAAATGAGCAAGTTAGTGAATAAACAGATGTTTGTGTTTCAAAACAGACCATAGTGTTATGGTTATAATGATTTTATGCATCAGTTTCAGTCCTGTACATGGACGTGACGAATTAAAGGTTTTTCTAGTAGTGTAGGAGACACATCTAATGAGAACCAAATAGACATAACATAACATTACAGATATATATTTTTTATCAATTTAAATTATAATATTCTGGTTCTTTTCGACTTTCTGTTTTAATCTGTGTCCCTTTCTTAGGTCTATTTAAAAATGCTTCCTGTGTGTATTTTTCATTGAACTATAGTACAGGTTTTATTAGGTAAGTGAGTGAAGTGACTTATTTTTGTTAACATATATTTTCCACCACCCAGAGAAATTATTTTAAGACTAATAAAAGCAACCTTGAGAAATGCTGCACCCTGCTGAATGCTTCACTTCAGATGCTGCTACCTCCATTAACAGCTGTTTGAGGTACAATCTGCTCGACTGAAATGTCAAAAGGGGGTATCTATTTTCACTTAATTCTAAGTAATTCAAAAAGAAACTACCAGCCAAATGTAAATTAAAAAAAAAAAACACATGCAACATACTGTAAAACATTACATTTTCAAAGATGTACTAATGTAAATTATTTACATGCATTTTGCTTCTGAATTTTTGAATTTATTTCTACTGTTCTGTTTTGAGCTTCACTATAATGCTAAGTAGATTCTTATGCTCATTTATTATTTGTAAACACTGTAAATATATATGCATAATTTTTATTTAATTTTATTATACATTAAATAGAGTAGGATGTTAAATATTAAGTGCAACTTTGTCTAAATGAGTAAGGCTTAGGTTTACATGCAGAATGAGATACTGCTGATGCTTGGAAGTCATCACTCTTATTAGAGATCTAGACCCATGAAACATTTTTTTAACAAATCTTAATAATGAAAGATGCCATACATACGTAATATATACATAAAAGTTGAAAAGTATGACAATCTATGCTAAAGGAAAACAAAAATGCTTACACTATACCTGGATGTACTGTATACACATAAAGATAAGATCTTCTAACTGCAGTTATATTTGATATAAATAATCTGAGGTATGAACACCTTAGACTCTTCTTCTAGAAAACTTTTTCCACTGTATATTTTTTGGACAAAAACTTATTGCTTTCAAAAATATGAAATGTTTTTGTCTTTCTTGACAGTATGCTAAGTGCAGCCATTTTGTACATCATTAAGTCTGGCTCAGCCTTGTTAGGAATGAACATCAGGCTCGGTCAGGTCGAAGAGCATGCACTGGTACAGTGCATTGCTGCACAAACCATACGACAAAACAGATTGGGATCCCAGTTCCAGACACTCTCTGGAAATGACCCTCTATGTGTCGCAGCCAGGTGTTACAAGAGCGTCCCCTTGGCCTGGTCCTGTCCACTTGGGCCCCCAACAATGAGGATCTTATGAGCCGGATCACCCTCGGGGAATTGGGCCACATGGCCGTAGTGCCATAACTACTACTAACCACTCATTTGACACAAAGTCAAACCAGCATTACTCAAGGATTCTCTGAAGAGACAAAGTACCGAAGGAATCCAGTCTTCATCTCAGGACGCTGAATAGCATCCATGTCTCACAACCATATAGTAAGGCAGGACGCACCAAGACTGTAAAGACTTGAAATTTTTGTCCTTTTGCATAGTTATCAAGAGCACCACACCTCATGAGCCCCCCATGCTCTCCCAGTCCATCTACTGACTTCATAGGAAGAGTCACCAGCGACATGTATGTCACTGCCGAGTAAGTAAACCTCTCGACAAGGTCGACACTTATGTCTAGCAGGGGCGCTAGCTCCTTTGGAATGAGTTCTTTCATAATTGCAGCATGTTGTTACTTAAAAGGCGATACCCCTCCCTAGTGATACAGCAGTAAGAAATCACATAGGAGAAATAACTTAGCTTTGTTTAAATTTGGCTTACACTGCATATCAGACAAATGAAGCCAGTGGGAGTGGGGGCCCAAGGCATACCAAGCCAATTTGAGTTCCAATAATTAGTTCTAAAAGTTTTAGAATCAATAAAATGACAACGGTGCCCAAATTTATGCACCTGCCTGATTTTGTTTGAACAATTATTGCACACTTTCTGTAAATCCAATAAACTTCATTTCACTTCTCAAATATCACTGTGTGTGTCTCCTATATGATATATTTAACTGACAGTTTTTATTGTAACAACCAACGATTTATACAGGAAAATAATGACTGTTAACAAGGTTGCCCAAACTTTTGCATCCCACTGTACTTAAAAGTGATTGAACAGTCCACATATATGGAGACAAGCCAGTTTGACACTTTCCACCATACTTTTATCCTTGCTTCGTATTCATTCCAACTTCCAACAAGGTGCAACAGCGATAAAGTAAAACAGGATGTGGTGATCACTGTGCTACCAACTGAGTACGGGAACATTTAATATATCACACTTTGCATTCTCAGAGTATCTTACTTTCTTTGATGTTATAGTCCTAGGTGGCCATCCGATTCTTCCGCTCACTCTGTGACAACTTTCAAGTTTCCATCTCATCTAAAAGGTAATTGATATGGGCTGACCACTTTGGTCTGCATCTGCGATGACATCTGCATATCTTCAATTTAAAAATTCATTTAAGATTAATAGTATCAAGGCAGAGGCAGAAAATATTAATTTTAATGTTAATAATAATTAAGTTAATTGGTTAATACGCGTAAAAAAAAGGTAAGTTGTCCAAAAAATTGAAGAAACAAGCTCCTGTAAAAGCAGCTATGAAGGTGATACTGTTATAATTAGATTTTCACGTTTTCTTCATATAAACACTGATAAACTAACACAGATTATACATAAAGTAAAAGTGAATCCTGAAGGTGTATTTGTACAGCAGAAACTGTGGAGGCTTTCATTGTCAGTTTAAAGTAACATGTGTGATGTGGAAAAAACTTACCTCTATCTTCAAAGAAGGCAGTCACGGAGCCCAGATGAAAATGCAGAACATTTCTTTATTTGCAGAGTATGCACAAATGTCTCAGTCTACAGAGAGAGCAATCAATAAAACAATGCATCCTCTTTTATGCTTTCCGATTACCATTACCTCATCTAATACATCACGTCATCTGTCTCTTAATAAGCAGGACTTTATCACTTTTATCCAATCAAATCATTTCTGACTCCTGTCGATTCTTCCATTATTTTGAGTGCTGCGTTGTTGATAGGGGTGTTTTGTGGACTCTCCTATTGATCTTAGTGCCACTTCATAGGAAGGGTGCTTGGGCTTCCCATTATTTTATCCTCGCTTTCAGGAGGGGTGTTTGGTACTCATTTACCACGTTCTAACCTTGGCAGAACTCACATGCTCAAGCTTTAAGCTCTGTTTAGTTAACCCTTGAGTTTCCTTCAGTCCTTTACCTCTGTTATGACTTCATATAAATACAGTATATATTCTTGTAATAAATTGTAAAATACTATATTTAAAATAATATATATATTATAAATTATATTAATATATATATATATATATATATTAACTAAAAATTCCATATATGTAGCTTCAAATGAAGGCTCTACTGGAACACTACATACAACAGTTTAATATATAGAGTAAATAAATTACTGGGTGTCTGCCTAGTATTGGTAAGACATTATAAGTAAATGTGTGTATTTAGATCCACAGAGGAAATGTTCAAACACAGAGATAGAAACTGATCAGTAGTTAATGTTAACCATTATCGTACATGGAAGAACTGTTTCCAGCATTGCATGGATTTGCATTTTTTTCCAGTGTAGATTTGGCTTCCATAAGTTCAAATGCATTTGGAAACATGACATTTAATGGTGTTGGCTTGTTTGGTTTCAACAAGCTTGTACATGGTGAGTCTAGAAGATATTAAAATTCTTGGGATGAAATATTTCTAAGGATGGCCTGACTGTGCGGAAGTTGTTCTTATATTGCTGCCATGGATATCTCAGAAAGTGTGGTTGAATTATAGTCCCCTATAATTTTCCCTGCTGGGAGAGCATATTTTACTCTACTGTGGGCGTAAAACTTGCATTTGGGCTTTAGAAAAATATAGACCATAACCTTTGACTACTTCCTTGTTGACATATAGACCACCAGGCACATGAAATGCCAAAATGTCAGCATTCAGATTTGCTTTTGCTGTGAGGATAGTTTAAACTTGGGAAACATGAATGCAAAACATGGATATAAGAATTTCTAGATCTTTTCTGTCAAAATGACATAGAAAAAGACATGGAAGTGATAGCTTATGTTTATCACTTTCCAGATATAGCATTGGATTAATTTACTCCAATATCTAAAAGCTATCAACAGCTAACCCAGCATCATTCACAGATAGAAAAAGGATGCCTAAAGTACAAATGGAATGGTTCTTAGAAGCTAACACCTCACTCTAATGTGACATATCTCGTTATAAGGTCTCACATCTGTATTACTAAATGGGTAGATGGGCAGGGCACTTTCTTCAGGGTAAATGGAAATATTATGTGTACCGTAGAATACAAAAAGCTTTAATAAGATGTCGGATGCAATATGTTGAAATAGAACGCTGCTGTATAATGTATCCACAAGATGTCACTAGATCTAAATATAGAGAAGAGTCTTCAAATACATTTATGGAGGGCCGCAGTGTTTGGAGGTTTTTATTCCAAACCATTTGCCTAATTAGAAGTCAGTCATTGGCAATAATGGATCTTATTTAATTTCAGGGCTTTGTTAGCATTTTCATCCAGCTACCTCAGGTCATTCTTATATAGTAGATTGCTCTTTTCCAAGACTGTCATCCAAATGATATGTGACCTGAAGAGGATGAATAATTCTCAGTCCTTTCATTTTCTTCCCATATATTTTTAAACCAGATATTTTACAATGAGTTACAGAAAGGTATAATTGGGAACATGTTAGATGGAGAAGTGATGGGCATTTGTATCTCATAGATAACAAATAGCAGTTAAAAATAGTTAATGCAGCTGTTTCAGACTAATATAAGCAATTAAGGGTTGGGAATCTTAACAAGTGAACTAACTATCATGAAGCACAAAAAAGTTGCTAGAGCAATGGATGCTTCAACAAAAATAAACGACTTCTAATTTAGAAAATGGGTTGGAACAAAAATCTGCAACGAGGAGTTTTTAGTTACAGTCCTGCAGGGCCACAGAAGCTTTATTAATTAGTTTATTAATTCGAACCTTTGCTTTTAAATCAGTATACTTTTTCATTCTTAATTTTTGTGATGATGTTATGATTTAGAAGCCTTGATCACTTATTTTATGTTTACTATTTTAAATGTTAATTTGTCTGCGGCGGGTTGGCACCCTGCCCCGGGTTTGTTTCCTGCCTTGCGCTCTGTGTTGGCTGGGATTGGCTCCAACAGCCCCCCTTGACCCTGTAGTTTGGATATAGCAGGTTGGATAATGGATGGATGGATGTTCATTTTTTGTTAGCTATCCATTAATAATTAGATGGAAAAACAAAGTGTTACTACAGTGCAAAGTGAGAAACCTGGGATGGAGCGTGATGTGATTTCATAACAAAGCACAGTGGAACCTCGGTTTGCGAGCAAAATTCGTTCCGGAAACGTGCTCGCAGTCCAAAACACTCGTATATCAAAGTGAATTTCCCCATAAGAAATAATGGAAACTCAGATGATTCGTTCCATAACCCAAATCTATACATCCATCCATTTTCTATCCCGCTTAATCTGAACACAGGGTCACGGGTGTCTGCTGGAGCCAATCCCAGCCAACACAGGGCACAAGGCAGGAACCAATCCTGGGCAGGGTGCCAACCCATCGCAGGACACACACAAACACACCCACACACCAAAAACACACTAGGGCCAATTTAGAATTGTCAATCCACCTAACCTGCATGTCTTTGGATTGTGGGAGGAAACCGGAGCGCCCAGAGGAAACCCACACAGACACGGGGAGGACATGCAAACTCCACGCAGGGAGGGCCCGGGAAGCGAACCCGGGTCTCCTAACTGTGAGGCAGCAGTGCTACCACTGCGCTACCATGCCGCCCAACCCAAATCTATTCATATAAAAATGATTAATACAAAATATAAAGTGAAAATACATAAAACAAATTAACCTGCTCTTTACCTTTGAAAAGAATCATGGCTGGTGTGAGTGAGTTTCTAAACTCTTGTGGGATTCCACCCAAAGGGACGACATGCGGAAGAGCGTCCCAAAGCAATCGCAGTCTCCCAGCGCTGTAGCAGTTCACTGTAAAAGTGAATCTAAAAAGATTGCAGACATGCTATAAGCGCCTGCCATCGATGGGCGGAACAAGGAACATTATAACTGCACAGGGCACAGTACTGCTAGGCCACGACTCTGCCTGTCTGCTGTGTCTGTGTATAGGAGAGTGGCAGATCCCGCTACAATAAATAACTGCGCTGTTGCTATTTCAAGCTGAATAAAGCTGGTGGTGCAAAACGGGGACTCGCACATCACAGCGCACACACACACACAGTCACAATGCTGTAGTAAACAGTATACGCTCGTATGGATGTTGACTATATGAGTGAGGCACGCCGACTCAGATGGAGAATAGGAGCCGATTGCCAACAATTCCGCAGCGAGAGAGAGAGAGAAGAACCATCAGCTCAGTTGTGATTACATGACGCTCAGCAGACAAAGTGTATACATGCTACTCGTATTGCAAGACGTCGCTCGTTTATCAAGTCAAAATTTTAGCTCGTCTTGCAAAACACTCGTAAACCAAGTTACTCTCAAACTGAGGTTCCACTGCACTTGGTATAGTTGGTAGGGTTTGTACTGTGGAAGGGTAGAGTGTAGTGGTGGTATTGCACAGAAATGTGGGGGGCTGAGAGAGCTCAGTTGATGTTATCAGGAAGAACTTTGCTTGCATTGTTTATCACTCGCAGGCAGTTTCTGAGTTCATAAGGACAGAAGTCCTTCTACTGCACTCTTAGAAATAATGGTTCTTTAATGACACATGGAAAGTCACTGCACAAATAGCTCAAAAACTGAACGTCATCCACAGAAGTGTTTGCGAAGAATACTCCATGTCAGATACACTAACCATGTTCCAAAAAAAAGAGCTTTTCTGTAAGGCTGTTTCCAAAACACTGCAAGATATTATCATAGAGCGAAGATTTCATTTGTCTGGCCACATCTTGTGCCTATCAAGCAACCAACATACAAAGATAGCCATGAGTTGGACAACAGCAGATTGTTAAAGAAAACCAGGATGGCTGAAAAAGAATTGGCACTGTGCATTCCGCAAGGATCTCCAGAATGTTAACACCAAATGGGAAAATACAGAAAAAACTGCAAGGAGCAGAGCAAAATGGCGACTGGTTTTATTAGTAGGCTGGAATCATACTGTATAAACAACAGAGGAAATAGAAAAACAGTTTACTTGTTGTCCAGAGTTTCTGTGCCTGATGTCCAGTACCTGTTTGGCATCTTACAGTCAATATTGGAGGATGTTTTCACTGTGCTTCATATAAACAATTATTTCTGGGAGAGTCACACTCACTAGAAATGTGGGAGCAAACTCAACTTGCCTCTAAACATTGTATGGGAAATTTCAGCTTTTACAGTACATAATTTAGGACTTATTTATAACAGTTATTTTCAAATATGGGAATGGCTGTTTTTCTGGGTCCTATTGAGTAATAGCACTAGATTTCTGCATCACTGATAATTGTCTCAGGATGACCGTCAGTTTTGGAGACAAATTCTGGTTCATCTTACTACATTTTTAAATACGCCCTTCCAGGAAACATGAGTTACCATCAGTCTTAAATACTGGGATCATTTGACTTTAATATTGCTAGAACTCTTGAAAAATGCATATTCAAGAAAGGTTTTTGTTTAGAACAGTAATATTTAAATACAAAAGATCTGTTCTGTCACTTTTTTTTTAAATAAATCTGCATACATGCAGGTAATAAGTTCTGTAATTCAGCTGGCACCTTTTTCCATTGTTTGTTAGGGAACAGCATATTCAGTCCTGTAATAAAAAGTGAGAATAGCTTCAGGATTCTTGACAGCTATTTATCCCTCAGCATTTTAAGTGAATGTCTACTAGTACTTTGATGCAGTCCTTTTAACTATGAACAGATCTGTCAACACAGTTTTTTTAAGGTACAACTGAGTTTTTGTATTCATGTACTTGTATTATGGCAATAGTCATGCTGGCTTGTCTTTATATTGATGTTTCATCAATGCATTTGCAGTATACAGTATTGCTGCTGTCTTAAGCTTTCCTTCATGGAATGCTAGTGCTGGAAGGCTTGACACAGCACCTGTTTATTGAGTCTGATCGAATGGAAAGGACTCAGATCATCTTGTGAGAGAGTAAGGTACCCTTAATGTTTTTCAATGAGAGTTTTATCCACAGTGTTTAGTCGTGTGGAAAATTAAAGAACTGTGGGACTAATTAAGCATGTTCTCAGAAAACAAAGCAGCAGAATGATGGGAGTACACCAAGTTCACAAAGGATTAAGATAACTCTCCTACAGTTTTCTGCAGCTGTACTGTAAATCCATGGAGCCACTTGCAAGTATGTTCTCATTTTCTCCCGGATTCCTCATCATTCATTTTCTTCCGCAACAGTCTGAACCTGGCATGAAACTCTCTTCTGCCAAGAAAGTTTTACTTTGCCTATGTAAACTATTATACAGTACATTTGTGTTACCATAACCTACTTGTGTCCATTACAGCATCATATGTAGAGTCTACCAGAGGAACGTCAGAAGCAGGAACCAATTCTGAATGTTACACCAATGCAATGCAGGAGAGACTCCTGCACATAAGCAGCATTTATTCATACCAGGCCAACATGGATTTACCAGTTAACTAGTTATGTCTAAAAATGGCATAAATATTAGAATATTAGAAAGGGTGTGATGAAAACAAGTAATTCAACCCAATGAGCTCATCCATCCTTATCACCTAGATTGTCAAAAATAACACTGAGTTGGGATTAGAAGATCCCCGAATTCCTACTCTTCACCATATCACTTGGTAATACATTCCTTGTGTCTATGGTTCTTTGTATGGACAAAAGCATTTGTGGGAAGTTTGCGCTTAACAAGTTTCCAACTGAGTTCCTGTGTTCTTGTTACAGAATTTATAAGTAACAACTGTGATATCTTGTTGGAGGTTGGAGGATGAAACAGTATATCACAACAACAACATTTATTTATATAGCACATTTTCATACAGATTATATAGCTCAAAGTGCTTTACATGATGAAGAAAAGAGAAATAAATGACAAAGTAAGAATTAAAATAAGACAGCACTAATTAACATAGAATAAGAGTAAGGTCAGAGAGGACAAAAAAACAAAAAACTCCAGACGGCTGGAGAGAAAAAAATAAAATCTGCAGGGGTTCCAGACCAAGAGACCGCCCAGCCCCCTCTGGGCATTCTACCTAACATAAATGAAGCAGTCCTCTTTGTATTTAGGGTTCTGTTGGAAGGACTTGATGATGATGGTCATGTAGACTTCTGGCTTTTAATCCATCAATGTAGGAACATCATGGTGCTTTGATTAGGTGGTGATGGCGCAGGTCGCCACCACAGAAAACCGGGAAAAGAAACAGAAGAGAGAGTAGGGGTTAGTATGGATTTTAGAGCCACCATGAATAGTTATGATAATAAATTGAATATACAGAGTATCAGGATTAAATTAAAATGAAGTTATGAGAAGGCCATGTTAAAGTAATGTGTTTTCAGCAGTTTTTTAAAGTGCTCCACTGTATTAGCCTGGCAAATTCCTATTGGCAGGCTATTCCAGATTTTAGGTGCATAACAGCAGAAGGCCGCCTCACCACTTCTTTTAAGTTTAGCTCTTGGAATTCTAAGGAAACACTCATTTGAAGATCTAAGGTTACGATTTGGAATATAAGGTGTAAGACATTCTGAAATATAAGATGGAGCGGGATTATTTAAGGCTTTGTAAACCATAAGCAGTATTTTAAAGTCATTTCTGAATGACACAGGTAACCAGTGTAGTGGCATCAAAACTGGAGAAATGTGTTCAGATTTTCATTTCCTAGTTAGGATTCTAGCAGCTGCATTCTGCACTCGTTGCAAGTGATTTGTGTCTTTTTTGGGTAGTCCTGAGAGGAGTGCGTTACAGTAATCTAGTCGACTGAAAAAAAAAAAAGCGTGAACTAATATAAGAGGTCTAACTTTTGCTATATTTCTTAAGTGAAAAAATGCTGTCCTAGTGATCTGATTAATATGCGATTTAAAATTCAGGTTACAGTCAACAGTTACCCATAAATTCTTTACCTCCGTCTTGACTTTTAATCCTAATGCATCAAGTTTATTTCTAATAACCTCATTACATCCATTATTCCCAATCACTAAAATTTCTGTTTTCTCTTTATTTAGCTTGAGAAAATTACTATTCATCCATTTAGAAACACATGTAAGAAATTGTGTTAGTGAAACAACAGAGTCGGGGTCATCAGATGCTATTGATAAATACAGCTGTGTGTCATCAGCATAGCTATGGTAACTCATGTTATGCCCCGAGATAATCTGACCTAACGGAAGCTTGTAAATTGAAAAGAGCAGCGGACCCAGGGTAGAGTCTTGTGGAACACCATATAGGATATCATGTGTCTTTGAGTTGTAATTACTACAAATAACAAACATATATGTAAAACTTTCTTGGGGCCTCTTTTTAATGGTGAACCTGTAAATGTATAATAGTTTCTATTGATATCACCACCCTTGGCTGAACAATAAATCTATATATATATATAAAAGTCAATATATGTGTGTACATATGTATGTTCCAGCATCACTTCTGAACGGCTGGAACGATTTTCATTAAACTTGGTACACATGTTTCTCATTGGTTGGCTAAAAATAATGTAGGGCGAAATCAACCCTAACCCACCCACTTCTGGGTAGGGTGAGGGGTGATCTCGCAGTCTTGTATGCATGTTATCATCCAGTTGATATTTGGAACGACCACCTGAGGGTGAACTGGAGGTGACTGTCAGCATTGTTTATGTTTGAGCGCCACAGCGCACATGTTGCTTTTGAAATTAAATAGAGTTGGTTGGTGTCGAGTGTCAACTGGATGATAACATACATACAAGACCGCAAGACAAGCACATTAGAGAGTCTTCATTGCTTGTTAATTTATTTTTGAAGTTGTGTTTTTTAATTATATTTTTCTCAAACAATTAAAAAAAAACACTATTTTCCTCCCAGGCAACGCTGGGTATTTCAGCGATGTTAGTTAGTACATATTAAAGCGTAGATGCTTGTTTTCCACCTGGTGGTACAATGAAAATTTTACAATCCTATTTGTCTAATTTTTACCTACAGATTTACCTAATTAATCTGCCTGTTTAGACCTTCCTCACTCTTGGTCAAACCAAATCATTATAGCCTTTTATTTAATAGCAGATCTGGCTACAGAAGACAAAATATATGTTTTCTATAGAACTGCTAGTCTGATCTGCATTTTTGGAAACATTCACACTCAAACTAAACTGTAATGCATTAAATAAAGTGCTAAGCAGTGACCTGGTCAATCAAACAACTTTGGTGTAGCTTTGTTGAACACCTTGGGCCTCATGTTTAAATGGTGGGAACACACAAAAAAGTTGCATACAGTACTCCCATCACCACGCTCACTTTGAGATGTATAAAAACTAAACTTGTGATTTTAGAAGCAATACTCTTCTCTGTATATTTTCCTACTGATGACAATGCATGTCAGAACACTTATCCATAAGGACCAAGGAGCTAACCTTATAAATCCATGATTGAACTGTAAAAAAATCATAGATTTGAGTTAAAGTTTAAAAAAACATCAACCAGGTTTTAGACAGTTAAGTATCATTATAGAAAGGAAATAATGCCGAACTCTCTGATTTGTACTGTCAAGTTCAATCACCGATTAATTGCATTTTATATTGTTTTTTGTATGAGTTTTACTGGTCATTTCATTGTTTTTTGAGTAGACATCCTGGCTTGAACACCATGCTATTGAGAAATCACCAGGGCAATTTTATACTTAGAAAAAGAACTCATAAATGTCGGCTTTTTCATTTCATCTTTGAGACCCTTCAGACTCCTGTTGTCAGCATTTGCTTGTTCTGTTTGGGCACTTTGCCCAATGTTTTCTGAGCAGTATTTATTTATTTATTGTGTGCTCCTGCTCCTTTGTTTTTGAGTGCTTTTTTCTTTCTTTTTCTATTTTATTGTTTATTTTTTGGTTAACTTTGCAGTGTTTCATTGTGCTGTTTAGCAGATTATTTTATGCAGGTGTTCACATTTAAATGACTGAAGTAGGTCCTTGAGGACTGTTGCATAAGACCTCAGCAGAATCTCCCTTTATTAACTTCACACTGTAGGGCTTAGCATCATGTTTCCTCCTATCATGGCTGCAACAAAGTCAACCACCATTATGGCATTTTTTTGTGCCAGGTATGTTTTAATTCAACAGGCTAGGTATTGAAACTGAGAAACCAAATGTATGTTATTGTTTGATTTTGATTATTCATTTTTTTCCCAGTTCACTTTTGTTCATTTTTTCCTTTTATTTTTTACTAAGGGCTTTGAATGATGAAAAATTTCAATTTAACATTTTTACTTTTAGTTTTGCTTTGAACATGGTTATTTTTTTAGTTTTAAGGCTTTATTGCAATAAATCAACCACACGGACTCAACCCAATTCGGCCGAATGAGATTGAGCCCCGATCATTACAGCCATTGAAGTTTTTATAACAATTACTTATCATTTTGGCCGCGTTCGATTAGCTCATTCTGCATCTGGTTTTACTGTCCATTATTCCTCTTGGTGTCTGTTCGGCTTATTTTGATTGGTCTAAGACTGGGTGGATGACTCCCGTCTATTACTGTCCGGCCGAACCTTGAGTTTCCATGGGAACCCTTATTATCTCCTTACTTTTCCTATCACTGGCCCCCTTGTGTAATTTGTTATCTTTCTATGCTGTACCCATTTTCTCTAACTGGCCAAGGCTTTGATTCCATATATGGGTTTCCCCTCATCGTTTTCTTTCTTAAGCCTTCCAAACTTTTTACAATAGTGACCTGAAGCTTAAGCTTTAATTAAAAAGAAGTATAGTATGTGCTTTCATTTGATCATTGCTTGGCATGCTTGATTTGTCTTAATTTCTACACTAAAGTTAATTGCTAATATATTCTTCTAATATTTTTGCTAATGCCTGAATTTACTAAGATTTTCTCTTCATGCATTATGTCAGCGTGACCCTGCTTACAGCAAAAGCCTTTTGTTGCCTTTCTGCTGAAACATCAACCCAGCTGGTTTCAGAGGCATCTTCTCTGTGCTATCGCTTTCTAGCCTTGAATCACAGGTGTTCTCAAACTCTTATCCTATCCAAAACTGGTCTCGGTGTATCAATTAGCTGTTCTTTACTTACTTTGGAAATTTTAATGTAAGCCTAAAAAATATGGCAATATAACTGATTTTTTAGTTAACTATTTGCTAGACCTATCTTATTTGCTTAATCATTCTAATTTATGCTTAATCTTAATATTTTAGAAGCTTTTAATTACTTTTTATGGCTTTATATGTTAATTTGCTAACATAAAAAATTTTCCTTCTACAGATGTCATCAGGTTATCTCTATAAACGTTGGCATTGTGCACTTCTAGGTTATTCAAGATTCGGAATACAATCAAAAATCTTATGTGTTTTTGGGTGATTTAGGGCAACAGTTCTAGTGTGTGTTTCTTTACTCTTAGGATTTAGGATATGAATTTGGTTTATGTGGTTTGGTTCCTTTCTGACATCTTGGTTCTGACTTTTGTTAATAGTTTTTGGACTTTTGTCCAAAACAATCTCGTGGTCAGACTTTTAGTTTTTTTTCCTGCTGTTTCAATTCTAGAGCAACAAGGCTAAGTGGGGAAAGGAAATACTGCAATGTTTGTCAAATTTATAGCAACACCTATAGCATTATTGCTACTGTGAAATACAATGTTGATAACCATCTTCTTCTGGGATGATTGAGACACTTCTCAGTTGTCAAGGACAGCTGGAATCCTTACTCGGCCAGGATGCCCTTAGGATGGAAGGACAGGGGGAGACAGCGTATATCTCCACCAGGACGCTAGATGGCAGCAAATCCAGGCTCAGATTGCCAAAAGAGTGCATGCTGGGTATTGTAGTCCTAGGGGACAGCTCTGTTGGTTCCTGTGGGGGCCATCAGAGGGAGCTATAGGATTTGGGAGACCCTATGTCATGGGGTTCCGCCTCACCCATTGTTGACAGACCATGTGTGCAGAAGTACAGGAGCACTTCTAGGGTGGCTAAAATAAAAGGGACTGCCTACCTCACATCACAGATGCAGAGTGTGGAGGAAACAGGACAAGGCTTACAAGATGAGTGGAGGAAGAGTTTTTCCACAATAAGACTCTTTGCCTCTTAACCTGTGTTCATGCCTGTTTATGTTGGGTTTGGGGAGCTGGATGGTCCCCTTCTGTCCACACAGTATAAAGGGAACAATAACTGAAGCCAAATACTTGAATTGTGGAAAGCTTTAAATGGCAATGATCCACATTAAGAACACCACTAAAAAGATATTAGTGTAGCTTCAGAACAAGATGGGGAAGTGGCTTGGCCAAAACACTTATTTGAATCCTATTTAAAATCTCAGCAAATGTTTCAAGATGGCATCGCGCCTATATTGTCCTACTAAATTTGACTGTGATTAGTCAAACTTTCAGGGAAGACTGGATGAAAACACTCTCAAATCATCTTGCAAAAGTGAACAAAACTAGAATACAAAGAAGAATACATTAGGTTTAAATCCATTGCTTCAAATTAAAGGGTTTATACTTTATATTTATTGTATGAACTTCCACAACGTATCCAAAGTTATCTTCTGCATCTATCTATCTATCTATCTATCTATCTATCTATCTATCTATCTATCTATCTATCTATCTATCTATCTATCTATCTATCTATCTATCTATCTATCTATCTATCTATCATGTATTTCATGAAACACAATGACAAAGGCTTTCTTTAGATGTGCCATTGATTGGATAAAGTCTTGCATTAGATTTTTAACAATTGTATTTTTTTATGTTTACTGGAATAATTTCAGGCTTTCTCTTATGTAATCAGAGTTTCTTACAAGTAGGCAGTTTCATTCAAATGTCTGCTGGATTTAAGATTCCCAGCATTGTTTTTGGCTTCCAAGTCATCCACGGATGAATGAGTGTGAGTGTTTCAATGAATGTACCCAATGATTGACTGGTGTCCCATGCTGGGTTGGTTTATGCCTTTCATTTGATGCTGCCAGGATACACTTCAGGCTCCTATGGCATTGTTATGAAAAACATGGATTTAAAGAGTAACCAGTAATGTGTTTAATATTCCATAGCTTTGAATGTCTACTTCATTGTAACTTTGAGGCTTATGAACGTGTGTGTGGCCATGATAATGCTAACATTTTACAGCTTGTTAAGTTTTATGTTTTTGTTCTCTAGGTTCAAACTCTTGTAAATTTCCCACTGTAGTATAAAAAGAAGCAATGAAATGATTGACTGATTTATTGTGTGCTTTTTGTGCTGCAGTGCAGCTGAGTAGTTTACATAGTGCAATTTTAAAGTAAACTCTGGACTCTGAACTCTGTGCTGCCTCCCACCCTTCGATCTGCTCCTACTAGCTTATGTATATGAAGTACATTTGTTATACTTGGTACTGCTTATGTTTTTTCGTTATTAATTGCTGTTATCATTTATTTATTTATTTGCTTACTCTGTCTCTCTCTATTTATTAACTTTGTTATTATTTATTTATTATAGTAAAGTGTAGTTTTTGCCTGTCTTGCACTTGCTCTGCATTTATGTGAATGTTGCACCGTCTGACACCACATAATGCAACACTGTGTATTGATAAGATGACAATAAAGCAACTTGACTTGACAACTGCAGTTACTGGATCTCATTGCCTTTAGGATGTCAATTTACATAACTAGGAAACACAGGGATTGTTACTGTAGATCACGTGACTCCCTCATGCCTTCTTCAGATAGTTTGCTATGCACAAAAATAAATTGTGCCATGCTTTTTCAAATGAAGAAAAAGTTTGTAGGTGATATGAAAATATATGTGGCAATGGTGAGACTAATTTATTTCATACTAATTTTGTTTTGCAATACATTCTTTGTGAAGTTTCGCGTGAATAGTTTCACTCGTCACTAGTTGTCCAGCTTTCACACAAACTGAAAAGCCGCTTTTATAGCTTTCAACAAGTCAAGTCTCAAAATCACCTCAAATCAAGTGAACAAATCAGTTTCAGTTTCAATCCTGGTTGACTTTGTCATGACTAGTCACAGAGCACTATGGGTGAGTCACTGTGGAAGGTACACTACATGACTGTGATCACGAACACACACCATCACTGTCCACGACTTGCTAAGGTTCTGTAAAGGATACTAGTGAAAATAATGTGACAGGAGAAAAAGCATACATTAATTACAATCAGGGGTGGCGCCGTGGTAGCACTGCTGCCTCGCAGTTAGGAGACCCGGGTTCGCTTCCCGGGTCCTCCCTTTGTGTAGTTTGCATTTTCTCCCGTGTCTGCGTGGGTTTCCTCCGGGCGCTCCGGTTTCCTCCCACAGTCCAAAGACATGCAGGTTAGGTAGATTGGCCCAAGTGTGTGCTTGGTGTGTGGGTGTGTGTACGCTGTGGTGGGCTGGTGCCCTGCCCTTGGTTTGTTTCCTGCCTTGCGCCCTGTGTTGGCTGGGATTGGCTCTAGCAGACCCCCGCGACCCTGTAGTTAGGATATAGTGGGTTGGAAAATGGATGGATGGATGGATAATTATCATCAATGGATTAAATAATAGTAACATTTCATCATATGAGATTTCAAGCGGCTAATTATGTGGCATCATTAGAATAAAGGATTTTTGATATTATTGTCCCAATTAATATTAGTTCCAATGTGAACAACAGCCTTTTTTTTTATATAAGTTAGGTTTTAGCGCATATGCTTAAAGTGTATTCCTCAACATCCAAAATTTGTCATTGTGCTTTATAGTGCTCCTACAAGTATACAGTATATATAACAGTTCTAGAACTTTACCTCTTGCATAATTCAGAATATAATACCGTATATACTCACAGATAAGTTCTCTTGCGGATGTCGGGACTTGCTTTTACCATATAATTTCTGGTATTTTGTAACATCGGTCATATAAGTCGAATGTGGAAAACTCGTGCTATTGCTAGAAGGGATTATGATATGCCCACCTGAGAGAGTAACCATGGAGCAAACTGCCTTTTTTTCTATGTATTGTGCCTACATGACTACACTGTAAGACCTAAACTATTCCAAAGCGACATTTGCACTGGTTTGTGTTTTTTGTATCTCACACCCTCATACACCTTTATTGTAAAAGCATTTCTTATCTATGATGGAGCGTGCAATCAGAAGAAAATATGAAGCTGGTTTTAAATTAAATGTTGTTGAAGTAGTGAAAGAAATTAGTAACTGTGCTGCTGCAACAAAATTCGATGCGTCTGAGAAACTGATGAGAGGTTAAAAAAAAATGTAAGTGTTGCATTTCTGAACAGGCGTATAAGTTGGGGTCTG
Source organism: Polypterus senegalus (assembly GCF_016835505.1). NCBI lineage: Eukaryota > Metazoa > Chordata > Cladistia > Polypteriformes > Polypteridae > Polypterus > Polypterus senegalus. Next base: position 52,328,359 of record NC_053170.1, on the reverse strand, counting down.
ATTTTACAATCGATTTTTTGGGTTTCAAGACCCAACTTATACATGAGTATATACGGTAATTATAATGTAACTTGTTAAAAAATACTAAGGTTTCTGCCTTTAGAGTTAAATGTTCCCAAAGCTGTTATAATTGTGACACAATTTCAGGGATTCAGAAATGGCAAATTGCAAATAAAGGTTAGGGTCATCATCAGTCTTAATATCTGTGCATTGTTCGGCTCAGTGTGCACATTAGCAGTCAAAGCTGTCCATTATAGACTGTAATAAAATCATCTGTTCTGTTAACGAGCCTGTGAATTACAATAAATACACATCAATTAGTAGACATTTAGGTTTTAAAATGATAATGACAGTAGTGCCCAAAGATGATTAGTGACTTAGTGATGAAATGACTGAACAAAGGGCACATCTATGGCATTATTAACACCCAGTTTGATGTCTGTTATGTATTGCGTCTGCCTTTTTTCCATTGACTTGCATATTTTATAACCCCAGTCCAAGTTTTAGGGAATAAGGGGTTGTACCGACAGGAATGGCCACAAGTCAGAAAGACATCTTGTGTGGCAAGCAGGACATATTAGCTTAACCACATCAGGAACCTTTAAAAATGCATGACAGCTTGTATCTGAAATGAGGGAGGAAGCTAAAGTCCCTAAAACGAGTGCCCAGATTCCATTCAAAAGCAGGTGTTTTGAATAACTGGGGATACTGATGACAGTTTTTATATTGTCAGCATGAGGATCCTGTGGTTATTGCTAACATTTGACAGTTTCAAAAGATAGGGTTTAATTGCAGTGTATAGTGCCTGCATCTGGAAAGCCACTCAAGTTTTCTTTCTACATTCAAAGATGTACATCATGGGGTATTTGTCAAATTTAAGTTGGTCTGATGTTGGTGAGTTCAAGGTATGTCTTGTGAAAAGACTTCTAAGGTTGATTCTTACATTATGGATAGAATGTGCATCTTTCAGTTAACACACTCGCTCAAACACCTAAATTCACTCACACTGGTTCATTTAGAGTTATAAATTAACCTAACATGCTGTATTAAAAAGACAGAGAAGGCATAAAGATTTGGGGCTCTCATAGGCAAGCCCCATATAATTGAAAAAAGCAAAATAACAAAATGATTACCTTGGTTTCATTTCAGACACAAGTCTAGTAATAGAATGAGCTGCTTAAGAGGTCAGTAGAGAGGAAGAGGTGCGTTCAGGTGACCAAAAATTGGAAGTGATGTTATAACTCATCTTGCTTTTGATCATTAGATCTACAGATGAATAAATGGAGATGCATTAGGCGACAGTGACAGCCCTCAGTCAGGGTTGGAATTGCAGTCAACTGAGTCCTTAGATTGTTTCCTAGTCACATATATGTGACAAAGCACAATTTTATACATTTCAGAAAAACATAGAAGCTGCAAACTCAACACATACCATACTGCTGCATCTTTATTAAAGTTGCCCTTTAATGTATTAAATAGAGTATATTGAAAGGGAGCAGAACACACACTTAAAGGGCATATTTTTAAACCAATATGGACATGTATGTAATACAGAACTATCCATCCATCCATCCATTTTCCAACCCGCTGAATCCAAACACAGGGTCACGGGGGTCTGATGGAGCCAAACCCAGCCAACACAGGGCACAAGGCAGGAACCAACCCAGGCAGGGTGCCAACCCACCGCAGGACACACACAAATACGCCCACACACCAAGCACACACTAGGGCCAATGCAGAATCGCCAATCCACCTAACCTGCATGTCTTTGGACTGTGGGAGGAAACCGGAGCGCCCAGAGGAAACCCACGCAGACATGGGGAGAACATGCAAACTCCATGCAGGGAGGAATTGGGAAGTGAACCCGGGTCTCCTAACTGTGAGGCAGCAGTGCTACCACTGCGCCACCGTGCCGCCCTTCAAAGATGGCAACAATATCCATCCATCCATTTTCCAACCCGTTGAATCCGAACATGGGGTCACGGGGATCTGCTGGAGCCAATCCCAGCCAACACAGGGCACAAGGCAGGAACCAATCCCAGGCAGGGTGCCAACCCACCGCAGGACACACACACCCACACCCAGACACTAGGGACAATTTAGAATCGCCAATCCACCTAACCTGCATGTCTTTGGACTGTGGGAGGAAACGCACGCAGACACGGGGAGAACATGCAAACTCCACGCAGAGAGGACAAGGGAAGCAAACCCGGGTCTCCTAACTGCGAGGCAGCAGCAGCAGCAGCTACCACTTTGCCACCATGCTGCCATACAGAACTATAACGCCATAAAAGATGTGTATTCCTTTAAAAGCAATTGTTCAGCAGGCAGTAGAGAAAATAACATGTTATGGAAATCCAGTTAGACACTTGCATTTCCCAAGCCACCAAGTTAGAACGTAAACCTCACTGAAGGAGGTTCAGATGCTTGTGTACTTTCTTTCAAGCCCTTGTTGCCCTTAAAATTTCAATAAAAGAGTAAAGGCTATAGGGACACGTAGGGCCACCAGAAAGCACTCTCTGAAGATAGCCAAGGAGTTTCTAGAGCATTCTTTTACACTAGAAGTAACACTGAGCTAAAGCTTATGTGGACACACTTATTTGCACACATCACGTTTAGAGTTCTGTTTGATGTAGGTGTAAGGTGTGCTGGTTGGAAGTGAGAACATCCAGGGATTTTTGAATAAAAGATTAAGAGGTGAATAGGAGTCCTTCAAGTATCACTTGGTTTATACGAGTGAGAAAGGTGCCCTGCAGATTAGAAACAGGTTACACTATCATTTAGGAAGACTAGTGAGACAAGAGTCTTTTAATCTGTGATTTTTTTGTCTGTTTTGTCAAAGTATTTATTCCCTTTATGTTTCCATCTATAACCCTAGTAATTCTGGTATCTGCTGCTAAAATATGCAGTATACCGTATATAGTATTATATGTGTGAATGTGATCTCTTTAAATTTAGTGGCATACTCAGGTGATGGGCCTAGAAATTGAAATTGTGCTTCTACTCACATGATATGCACTAGACAAGGCTAGAATGATTCTTGGTAACTGATTGGGTTTTTGTCAGAATTTGTGAATCAGAGTGTGATGCCTCTGAGTGGTGACAGCTCCATGTCAAGGTAGCAAAATCCTTCACAGACACTACATGGGTACACAGCAGTGATGTTCCTGTGTTTAGGGACTAGGGCACCCTGTTTGAATTCTCTTGATTGGTAGCATGTTTATCAGTGAGAGAAAAGTTTGTGGAAGTCAGCAGTATACATACTACAAGAAAGATTATGCAGAGAATAAGAGAGGGAGAATGAGAATATTGAGACTATAATGAGCAGGCGAACTTGTAGAAAACCAAGTCCATAACCTTAAACTGAGATTAGCATGGCAACAAGCTAGTATTGTTAATTGGGGCCATTAGGTCGACCCATGCATTCATCCCTGATTTCAGAACTGTCACCAGGTAATACTTTAAATCTTTTTTTTCATTTAATTTAAGAATAGTTGGGAGCAGAATATAGAAAAACTTCTATATTTAAAGGAAGGCTACACATTGTGTGACTGGAGAGAAAAAGCAAAAGTGGGAGTGGGAAGCTGCAATTGTTTGTTATTGAAAAATAACTATGCTAGCTCCCACACTTTAGGGCAGTATTACCTTTTTGCATCAGGCATGAGGTATCTATCTATCTATCTATCTATCTATCTATCTATCTATCTATCTATCTATCTATCTATCTATCTATCTATCTATCTATCTATCTATCTATCTATCTATCTATCTATCTATCATGTATTTCATGAAACACAGTGACAAAGGTTTTCTTTAGATGGGCCATTGATTGGATAAAGACTTGTATTATTTTATGTTTACTGGAATAATTTCAGGCTTTTTGAGGTGCTCCACTTGCCTTGTTGTTCTAAGCACATGTTCATTTTGCTTAATGGTTAATCCAGGGCTTCTTATTGACTTTTTGTTTTAGATTTCAAGCCTTACTTCTGTTTTGTTACTTTGATTTTTGCCTAACATTTTTTTTTTTTTTTTTGCTTACTGACCTTTTCTCCATGGTCTGGCTCTGAACCCTACTTGTAAAAATGAAAGTTATTTTTGGGTTTCTCTTCTGACTATTTATATCCTGGCTCTTTAGCTCTGTCCCTTTGGACCAGCCAATTTTCTATTCAATTTGGCTATAATAGACTACACTTAGTTTCTGCCTTTCTCTCTTTTCTGCTCCAACTCCTCTTGATCTTTAATGGAAAGATTGCATTTAGAAAAGAGACATACTTCTTTTTGCTTTCCGATAAAAACTGAGGAAGTATAAACTGTATACTATAGTACATATTCATGGCAATTGGGACCAGTCATCTTAGATAAGCAAACAGGCCTCATGAATCAAATGATCTCATTTTGAAAATTGTTTTATGTTCTTATGTAGTTCCTTCAGAAATTCTCCACATCTAGAGCTCAATGAAAGGCCATTTCCTCTTAAAAACACACATGACTGCAAATATTTGGTAAAAACTAGGTCACCAGCTAAGCGAAAATTCTTCAGCTTGAGATTTCTTTAATCATTCATCTATTTTTCCTTTGAAATCCTTTGAAACCTGGTTGCAGCAGTTACAAAGTGAAGTGACAATAATGTGATGTGTAATACAAAACACTGTATGCCTGCCACTTACTAGGTGGAGTCCTGTCATAATAATCTGCAAGCTGCTTTCTGTCTTTGGTTTTCATTATTTCATTTGATAGCAGCAGTAATAGCTCAGGTTCTTGCACAGCATCCTGGGTTGGGTCACTTGTGTGCCTGGTCCACAGTGAAACTGCCGGCGCAAGAGCCAGGTTGTGATGCTAGTCAGTCGGCTTCAAGTGAAAACTTGATCTCTTCCAGTATTACATGTAAGGTAAATCATTTTCTCCTTTCCTTCTTCCTTTTGCAGAGAAGAAATGTATTAGGAATGCTTTTCCTTGGAGGTCTTAGACATGAGCCTTGCATGTTTCTTGGCAAACGATTTGATGTGTTTAGCTGCTTCTGTTTTTTAGTCAGCTAAACATATGGCTACTGCCTCACATTGAAAGCCCGTACTGAGCAGTCAGCATGCTACCAGTTAATATGAAGTGGCCCTCTCATATTATCAGGCTACTCCTGGCATCAAGAAAAGTGTAAATATTAATATAATCCATTATCATTGATGCTGTATTGTGATTTTTTTTTTCTCTCTCAGCAGGGAAGTTCTTTCTCAGGATTCTACAAAAGAAGCTAGTTAATAAAAATGCATATGGGAGCAGTACAAAAATGCCTTACGTTCTCTTCTTCTTTATTTTTCCCCTGATTAATTTTTCATATAGTAGGTGGATGTTATTAAAATACAATAAGGCAGAAAAAAACAACTCCCTCTGTACCTATCAAAATGTTAAGAATTTATTAATGGTACTAAGAAGTGCCACAGTTTTCATATTCAGGGTGGCTGTTTCAGCTACAAGAAGAGAGATTCGACACCCATCATAAATAAGCCGAGGAAGACTCTGACACAACTAGTTTTATTCAGAGGAAAAGACGATGCGTCTTCCATGACTGCCGGCATTGAGGGAAAGCCTTAGTGTAGTTATTAATGCATTACCGTTGAGACGGCGTTACACAGCTTATTCCGTATTTCAGAGGTGATTGCCTCTTAAATCTCAAACCACTCAATTTCTACAGCAGGGCAGTGGTGCTCTGGCTACTAGTCTATTAGACGGCTGGAACTGACCTGCTCTTATTTCATATAGGCACACACTCAGTTCAATATCAAAGTTTCCCACAAAATGAAGGTGGTAAGCCTGTTAAGCACATACAGTATTTCCAGTACACCCTCCCCTCAGATTCATAGTTAAGCCAATTGTGTTTTTTCCTGGGTTAGAAAGAAATTGGAGGCCTCCCTTAAACTGAAGTCCATTCAGAGGCTCTCCGCAGTGCCGGGTGAGTGATAGCTGTTGAACTGCCTGTTGATGTATCATTTTCCATGATGAATGAAGCTGAATAAATTATTGTGCAATGCCACTTCTGCAGGCAAAGGTGAGTGCTATTATGTGTTGTGCAGTTATTGTTGGAAATCAGAATTCTCATCCGAAAGGAGCTTTCATGCATTGCAAAAATAGAAAAAATGACTGGCTGCATTAATATGCAGAGAAGGAAAACAAGAAACAGAAAAGTCATTCATTAAATGACAGCAGAAAATGTCATTCCCTCTGCAGCTTTTAGACGAAAGTTTATGCCAAATTCTTTCTTTATAAAATATATGCTAGTACCCAGCTTTGACAGAGAACAAATGATTTTTTTTCTTTTGTGTTAACTGTGAGTGTTTGGATTTTCAAAGTACTGTTTATCACATAACACAATTGAAGTCAGGTATTTATATATCAAGGAGGTTGCAGAGCAAGGTAAATCCTCCTTTTATAGGAATTCATATTGAGAAAGCTGGATTTTTACATCACAAAAAAAATAAAAAATACTGATGTAACGTAAAAAACCAAAACATCCCATAAAGAATCATTAGACGACCATGCTGCTGAAATGATAGACCAGATCATAAGTTGTTTCAGATTGAGAAAGCATTTCTTACATCTTGTAACAAGTCTTAAAACTCTCGCCTACAGTTGCTTTTATCTTCACGATCAGAGCCAAACGATTCACAGTTGCATGCAGATAAATCAACAGTCACCACTAGCCCGTCACAAATTATAATCCTGAGCCAAAGCAAGCAAATTCACTACATGCCAGCAATACCAACAGAAAAAAAAGATATCATCAAACAATTTGGTGTGCAGTCAGTGGTGCACATCTATCAATAGTTTTAGTCATATTTTAGGAGGCACAGACCATGCAAAGCATCTACAGCAAGGGTGCATCATAACGCCAGGTGGGCGTCTGAGGATACACAAAGGACTCCCTACTGCACTTTAATTGACATCAGGTAATATTAAAAAGTTTATTTTAGAGTGCTAAGAATCACAACTCTCTTCTGGCATCAGTGCCTAAATGTAGAATTACCTAATCATATTATTGGCTTGAATAAATGTCTACCAATAAGAATAGTATCGATTACTAATTGCTTATATTGACTCAATAATGCCATTCTGAACCAGTAATAGATTTATGGCGCTTCATTCTGTTTCCTCAAGGCTAAGCTTTATCACTTAATCTGCACTGTTTGCTTTTTTCATTTCTGCGAATTTTCCTTATCGTGCGTACGCACACCATGGCCCAGAAAGCCCAAAATGATTGCTCCACAGGTTATGTCAAACATGACAATATAGACTACAGTAAGCCAAAAGTGGCCCAAACTCAGACCTTGATGGTCCTCCCATCTTATGGTTGGGGGGGTGTCAGTTCCATTCTGGTAGCATGCCAATATACGTAGATAGATAGATGGACAGATAGATACTTTATTAATCCCAAGGGGAAATTCACATACTCCAGTAGCAGCATACTGATAAAAAACAATATTAAATTAAAGAGTGATAAAAATGCAGGTATAACAGACAATAACTTTGTATAATGTTAACGTTTAAAGGGTGGAATTGAAGAGTCGCATAGTGTGGGGGAGGAACGATCGCCTCAGTCTATCAGTGGAGCAGGACAGTGACAGCAGTCTGTCGCTGCAGCTGCTCCTCTGTCTGGAGAGGATTCTATTCAGTGGATTCTCCATGATTGACAGGAGCCTGCTCAGCACCCGTCGCTCTGCCACAGATGTCAAACTGTCCAGCTCCATGCCTACAATAGAGCCTGCCTTCCTCACCAGTTTGTCCAGGCATGAGGCGTCCCTCTTCTTTATGCTGCCTTCCCAGCACACCACCGCGTAGAAGAGAGCGCTCAACACGACCATCTGATAGAACATCTGCAGCATCTTATTGCTGCATCTTTCTTGTTGAAACACGCAGGCTTTCTAAAGAAGTATAGTCGGCTCTGTCCTCTCTTGCACAGAGCATCAGTATTGACAGTCAAGTCCAATTTATCATCCAGCTGCACTCCTAGGTATTTATTGGTCTGCACTCTCTGCACACAATCACCTCTGATGATCAAGGGGTCCAAGAGTGGCCAGCTCCTTGGTTTTGCTGGTGTTCAGGTGTAAGTGGTTTGAGTCACACCATTTAACAAAGTCCTTGATTAGATTCCTATACTCCTCCTCCTGCCCACTCCTGATGCAGCCCACGATAGCAGTGTCATCTGCAAACTTTTGCACGTGGCAGGACTCCGAGTTGTATTGGAAGCCCGATGTATGTAGGCTGAACTGGATCGAAGAAAGTATAGTCCCCTGTGGTGCTCCTGTGCTGCTGACCACAATGTCGGACCTGCAGTTCCCGAGACGTACATAATGTGGTCTGTCTGTAAGATAGTCCACGATCCATACCACCTGGTATGAATCTACTCCCATCTGTGTCAGCTTGTCCCTAACGAGCAGAGGTTGGATGGTGTTGAAGGCGCTAGAGAAGTCCAGAAACATAATTCTTAGTTAGGGTTCTTTGTAGATTTTTTTGTGCTATTCCTGCATGTTTTTTGTTCTTGTAGCTGCTGATGTGTAAGGCAGGATCAAGCACGGGTAAAACGTGTGCCGAAAGAAATCTCTCAGCCCAAAAGTTCGTTTTAAAATATTTTGTGAAAATTTAAATAATCCACACAAGAATAAGGAAAAAGGTTGTTACACACGTAGAGTAAAAGGCAGAAAATTAGAAAAAATTTATCTTCTCTAAACTTTACTTTTCTTGTCAAACTTTAGTTGTTTCTATACTTATATGCTTTACTTCTTCTTCAGTTCACTTTAAATGTACGGCGCTGCACATTCAATAGAGCATGTTACATGTTACGTGACACGTAAGGCCATGTGCCCTCAATGCCTTACCCATGGCAAGGCAGGTCACCAACTGAGTATAATGTATAGTCAGAGAAGCTAGAAATAGTTAGACTATACCAATTCAATTCAACTTATGGAGGTTTTTGGTACCTCTCATAGACTATGCACTAATATTTAGTCAAACATTTACAGTATATAACTTAAATAACTAGCACATGGCTCTTATAGTTCCTTTTAACTTAATATCAAGGTTTTGAAAAGTACAGAATTTACTTCTGCTCTGTAAATATTTTTCAGATTCATTTTTGAAGATGTAAATATTTTTTCAGCCTGTTTGTTTTCTTTATGGGCACTGTCATTTGTTGGGCTGGTTGCTGTGGTGACTAGCTCAGTAAATGTGACTTCTTTCACCATTGACACAGCCGCAAACAGGTCAGTCTGTGACTAGATTGAAAAAAAAGACTTAGGAGGGGCGTGTGTGCTTTGTAGTGAATTCAGAATATTTGGAATCTTTATTATAGTTATTCCACCAATGACTCTGGAATATTTGTGTTTTGACAAAAGATAGGATAGATTTTTTGGTTTTGAATTAGACTGTAGATTATATTGCATCTTACAGTTCCTTCAAAACAAGAAAAAAAACAAAAAAAAAACAAACCTAACTTCTTCTCTAGCTTAGGCACAAAGAATGAGACATGATGCAGGAATCAGTCTTTGACAGGACACAATTTCATTTCTAACACACCTAATTTAAAATTCTCCATTAACCTAACCTAACCCACCCAGCTTGCCATTACAAAGGAGAACCGTTTCTCAATTCATTTTCAAGTATGAGACCTGGGTTCGCTTCCCGGGTCCTCCCCGCGTGGAGTTTGCATGTTCTCCCTGTGTCTGTGTGGGTTTCCTCCGGGTGCTCCGGCTTCCTCCCACAGTACAAAGACATGCAGGTTAGGTGCATTGGCGATCCTAAATTGTCCCTAGTGTGTGGTTGGTGTGTGGGTGTCTGTGTGTGTCCTGCGGTGGGCTAGTGCCCCGTCTGGGATTTGTTCCTGCATTGCACCCTGTGCTGGCTGGGATTTGCTCCAGCAGACCCCTGTGCCCCTGTGTTAGGATAAAGCAGGTTGGAAATTGACTGACTGACTGAATAAGATTAATAGCTGCAGTCTCTTTGGATTGGTAGCCCAGTCTTCAAAGATAGCTTATGTAGGAGATTTATCTTGTTACCCCGAATTAGATTAAACAGATTTAAAAAATGGATAGTTCAATAGTGGATATCTTTATCCAAAGCAAGTTAGAAAAATTAAAATATGTACAATACATTTGAACACTTGGCAAGATAGTACAAAGGTAAAAGAGTACAAAAAATATAGAGCTACAGTTGGCACTAAAACAAAATGGTCAAAGAATGACCTTTAAGTAGCAGTATAAAAATGAAGGGCATATAAAATTGGATAAGGCACATAGACGTCTAAAGGAGAGTCAAATGGTGGGAAACTTTTAAAGTTATCACATGTCCTTGAGAATCCGGAACATCAGTAGACTCTGAACAACTGCGATTGTGAAGAGAGCAACATGTACAAGACAAGTAAGATGTGATGATGGCCCATTGTCTTTAGTCCTCTTCAAAAGATGAGGCCCACTGAAAAAGGCAGGCTAGGATATAAAAGAACATCCATAGAGGGGACTGGGGGTAGCAAGTCAGTGAGGAGCAGAGTCATAGGTCAGGACAGAAGTTCTGAAAGTAAATTTTTCATCAGTGGATAAAATGGAGTAGAGAAGCTGTGCAAGTGAAGTGAAGGGCAGATTATGTTAGGTAAGCAGCAAATTATTAATAAGCTGAAAATTTTGAATAGAAGCTGCATGGTGCTCCAACCTAGAGCCATGATTGAGAAGGTAACTAGTGTACTATACTTAGCGAGCAATTAGTATCTCATTAAAAGATTACTTTCATAAGATTATGACTATATGAGTCATTTTTAAATTAATTAGAAGCAGTTACAGATCACTCACATCACAGTTTAAAACAATAAAGGAATATTCAACCCAAAAATATTTTTTTATATGTTACTTACCGATGTCGTTTGTAGTGATGGCCGAGAAAAATTTTGAATTCCATGTTTTCATGCAGAACAAAGCATCTTTTGACCAATGCTACACAATAATAAACAATGTTAAAAATTTCCAGTAAAAATTTTCATTCTGTTCGTGTCACATAATCCACATGTCAAGACATCCAGACATATTCTCACAGTATCCTAAACACACTACTATATAATGCTAAAATATTGTAAAATAAACCTCCTCCTGAAAAGGCTGCCATGAATGAAAATAGAACACAATCAGAAAAGAACAAGCATTAAGAAAAAATTAAGAGATTACAATTTTTCATTGCCATCACCATGAACAACATGGAGTAAGTAAGATCTATAAAAAAATTACAGTTTTGGGTTTAATATTCCTTTAAAATTACACATACCAAATCCCAGCATTTCAATATAACACCTCTCATTGAAATGTACATTTTCATAGCTACTTTTACATTTGCTTTACAAAGAAATTTGTTAGAATATATTAGATCCTTTTTAAATCTGCCTAATCGAAATCATGGTGGTAGGTAGGACACCTATTTACACAACACTGGGTGCAAAACTGGAACAAACTCTGGACATAATGCCATTCATTTAGATGGCCCTCTCAGTCACCCATAGATCCAATGTAGAATCACCAAATAATCTTTGGGAATAAAGACAGAGTTACCTGAGAAAGAGCTTTGCAGACACAAGGAGAAAGTGTAAAATCCAAACACAGAATAAGCAGGTATGCGATTTCAACCCAAAATGCTGGATTTTTGAGGGAACAGTGCTAACCACCATGCCACAGTGCTATCCAGGGGAGCCAAGTGTAGTTCTACCCAATTAAACATTGACACGAGCTTATCAGTACACATTGTACTTCAAAACAAATCTTTCAGGCCCTATGATGGAGTGGCACCCTGTCCAGGTCTGATTTCAGCCTTGTGCCCAGTGGTTATATATATTCTATCTTTCTCTCTCTCTGTATATATATATATATATATATATATATATATATATATATTTATATATATGTATGTACAGTATTTTTGTTTTTTGTTATTATTATTATTTTGAAAGCCTCAGTCTTGCTAGTGATTGATTGAAATCACTGTTCTTCTTGTTACAGTGCTTTTTGATACACTTTTGCTAGAAGGAAAGTTAGCTTTGTTGATTTGTCCTCGATTCCCTGAGTGTGCATGAGTAGCGGAGAGCAAACCGCTTCTAAAGTGGCATGTGGAGAGATACCAAAGTGAATGCTCAAAGCAAAATAATCCGTGGATGACTTTTTTTAATATTATCGCTGAATCGGAGTCTGATTTGTTGGACTGTGATTCTAATGCATGTGATCTGGAGATGTAAATAGAAAACAAAAGGGAGGTACCGGCATCCTGATCATGGTGCTGAACACGTTCGTGTAGCTGATGCACCTATATTTATCTGTGGCACCGCTACATAATAACCACCTTTTTTCTACCCTTTACAACAACAACAACAACAACAACAACATTTACAACAACAACAACAACAACAACAACAAAAACAACAACAACATTTATTTATATAGCACATTTTCATACAAACAGTAGCTCAAAGTGCTTTACATAATAAAGAACAGAAAAATAAAAGACACAATAAGAAAACAAAATAAATCAACATTAATTAACATCGAATAAGAGTAAGGTTCAATGGCCAGGGGGGACAGAAAAAACAAAAACTCCAGACGGCTGGAGAAAAATAAAATCTGTAGGGATTCCAGACCATGAGACCGCCCAGTCCCCTCTGGGCATTCTACCTCACATAAATGAAACAGTCCTCTTTGTATTTAGGGTTCTCACGGAAGGGCTTGATGATGATGGTCACGTACACTTCTGCCTTTTAATCCATCCATCATTGTTGGAACATCATGAAGCTTTTGTGTAGGTGGAGGTGACGCAGGCCACCACCACAAAGAAACCGGAAAAAGAAACAGAAAAGAGAGTAGGGGTCAGTACGGATTTTAGAGCCACCATGAATAGTTATTATGATGAATTGAACATATAGAGTATCAGGATTAAGTTAAATTAAGTTAAATTGAAGTTATAAAAAGGCCATGTTAAAGTAATGTGTTTTCAGCAGTTTTTTAAAGTGCTCTACTGTATCAGCCTGGCTAATTCCTATTGGCAGGCTATTCCAGATTTTAGGTGCATAGCAGCAGAAGGCCGCCTCACCACTTCTTTTAAGTTTAGCTTTTGGAATTCTAAGGAGACACTCATTTGAGGATCTGAGGTTACGATTTGGAATATAAGGTGTCAGACATTCCGATATATACGATGGAGCGAGATTATTTAATGCTTTATAAACCATAAGCAGAATTTTAAAGTCAATCCTGAATGACACAGGTAACCAGTATAATGACATTAAAACTGGAGAAATGTGTTCGGATTTTCTTTTCCTAGTTAGGATTCTAGCAGCTGTATTCTGCACTAGTTGCAAACGATTTATGTCTTTTTTGGGTAGTCCTGAGAGGAGTGCGTTGCAGTAATCTAGTCGACTGAAAACAAACGCGTGAACTAATTTCTCAGCATCTTTCAGTGATATAAGAGGTCTAACTTTACTTATGTTTCTTAAGTGAAAAAATGCTGTCCTAATGATCTGATTAATATGCGATTTAAAATTCAGATTACAGTCAACAATTACCCCTAAGCTTTTTACCTCCGTCTTGACTTTTAATCCTAGTGTATCCAGTGTGCAATGTATAGCAACAGAAACTTACGATAACAGGAGGTACAAACCATATTGCGTCTCACTGCATCTGGCTCCCCCGCGCACCTGTCTCACAAAGACAGCCAGGCAGCCAGTCCACCGTGTATTCCTGCTGATCGTCGAGCCGTCCCCATGCAGCCGTTGCTGCAGCAAAAATGCAAGCAGGCACCGACAGCAGGCACAACAGGCAGCAACAGACGTTTTATGTTGATTTATGTGTGAAACCGTTGCTTTGTGAGTTTTTTATGGAAAAAATATTAGCCCTCAAAGAGTTGCTATTGAACATAGAATGTTTATGCTGCTCCCTGATAAAAGAAAATGTTTCTGCTGATATCTGTTCAGATTAAAAAGAAAACAGATTTAGAAATGTTAACTTGCCATTGCTCAGAATGTGCTTGTTATAATGTTGTGATCGTGGCTCTAGACTCTGAGGGTAACTTGTTTTTCTATAACAAACTAGATAAAACGTTAATGCTTAGGCAGTGGCAAATAGCTTTGGTATTATATTTGATTTGATTCCATTAATGTTTAAGTTTGAGATTTACAAGACATTTTTTAACTGCTACTATGTAAAGTAAAAGAGAATGCCGCTGTTAAAAAGCACCTTATTTGTTAAAGTATTTGCAAACCAAATACATGCAATACACTACTTTCAGTTCATTATTGAATTTTGCACATAACAATGTGATTGTCATGATTAATCGCAGACAATTAGGTGATTAATTGCGATTAAAAATTTTAATTGCTACCCAGCACTAATATACTGTATATTGCATATAGGTTGTCCCTGAGTTATGGACATCCGACATATGACTTACGAACGGGGCTGCAGCTGTTCCTTCATCTGTCAGGGGACTGCGACGCAGGCTCCTCAGTAACTGCCGCTCCACCATTTCTAGCCTGGGGACACTGCAAGCAGTGGCTGGACGGAGGCTGGAGGGGGGAGGTTTCACTGCTCGCGCTGTGTAGTGTCCCTCGAGCGGCTCCGGTTGATTCATTCTCAGTGGGCGGCTGGGTGCGCGGCAAGCGTTTGTGTGCAGGACGGACGCTTGAAGGGTGGAGGGGGGGCAGTTCTCTGCACACCCACAACTCTGGCGCAGCTACTGCTACTGACTGGATTGAGGCTGGATGAGGCAGAAGGGGCATTTTACTGTCCGCCCACCACACATCCTTGCAGTGTCCCTCGAACGGCTGCCACCGTTCGTTCTCAGTGGGCAGCTGGTAATGCTGCAAGCGGTGATCTAGTTGTGGCTGAACGGAGGCCATTGAGGGTGAAAGGGGTGGCGGGGTGGCATTGTAGTGTGCCTTGGATGGCTGTCTGTTGAATGGGGGCGGTGGTGGGCGATTCACAACTTTCCTTTGGCTGCACCCTGTTCGCTCTCGGTGGGCTAACGCTGCAGGCAGCATACTGTATGCAAGTGGAGGTGACTGTGTGGTGGGCAGGTGGTGAACAGCCCCCATTCATTCTCAATAACAAGCCTGCTTGTACTGTTATGTACATAGCAGGAAGTTGCCTCTTGTTCAGTACACCAGACGTGCTGACGAGGGGTGCCTTCCTGCTGTGATAGCGTGTACAGTGCTGTGCAGAAGAGCTCACCTTAACGTTTTGTCTTCACCCTTCAAGAATGTCTCTGAAACACAAATCTGATGCAAGTGCTGGTGATATAGTAAAGAAAAGGAAAACCATCACCATTGAAAATAAAGTAGAAATAAAAAAGTCAGAGAGAGGTGAAACTCCATCATTCATTGGCAGAGCACTTGGTTACAGTCGGTCAACAGTAGCATTTATTAAAATAATGTACTTGTTCCGACTTACATACAAATTCAACTTAAGAACAAACCTACAGTCTCTATCTCGTACGTATGCTGGGGACTGACTGTATGTGTGTATATATATATATATATATATATATATATATATATATATATATATATATATATATATATATACATACAGTGAACCCTCGTTTATCACGGTTAATCCGTTCCAGACTCTACCGTGATAAATGAATTTTCACGAAGTAGGATTCTTTATTTATAAATCGAATATTTTCGCAGTTAGAGTATAGAAAACCTGTTTACGACCTTCTAAATACGTTTTTTAACATTATTAGAGCCCTCTAGACAAGAAATAACACCCTTTAGTCACCATTACACTTGTATTACCCAATATATTAGACAAAATAAGAGAAAATAAGACATATTAGACGTTACAAATATCATATTACTAGGCGCACTCGCCTTTTAAGGCGACTGACTTTTATCCTCAATTTTTGTGCGCTCCATGTGTACATCAGGCATGTAAGTGTAGGGAATGAGAACATCAAAGTGCCCATTCATAACATCTCCCGAAAAAGTTTTTTTTTATCCCCTCAAGTGCCTGCCCAAAGTCGTACAATGTCAGCCCCAATCTGTACCACTAAAGATGGAGTTTCATGCACTAAATAAGCTATAGATGAGAATAAGCAAGCACCATCTCCCCTGATATTTACTACGCGGTGAGACATTTGTACTCCATCAACATTAATTATTTCCAGAGACATAATTTTGTCTATTTTTCCAGCGCATCGCGCACAAAAGCAAGGGAACGATGAGAGAACCAGAACTCTGCTTACATCGCGTCGCTTCGTACCTCAAGCCGCAAGTAGTAAATCTGTACTAAGCTAAATACCGCTACGCTTTGCACTCACGGGACGGAAGGACAATCCCGAACACTTTTATATAGTAGATTATTGTACTGTACATTTAATTGCGCACAAACACACACAATTCTTACACACAACCACTAACCTATGAAGGCACGACCTCAGTAGGAGAGTCTTCAGAGGTGGCGCAGTATCTTCAGCAGGGGTGTTGTTGTCTTCTTCCGCTGAAGAAGTACTAGGAGTAGGCAGTGGGTGTCTGGGTGCGAGGCTGAAGAACATCTTGATAGGCAGTTGCTGGCACTGTCTTTTCATATGCGTGAGGAGGCTTTTGTAGGGTATTGCCATCTTTAATCATATCCAAGAGTTTCACCTTCTCCTGGATAGTAAGCATCTTCCTCCGGCGCTTAGTTTTATTGTCAGAAGGCTTAGAAAAAGCAGCACGTTTAGGAGCCATCGTAGGGCTTAAGATAAAAGTTCTCAGAAAGCGCATGCATAGTGACGTAAGAGTGTATGAGAAAAAAAATCACGATAGAGTGAAGCCACGAAAGTTGAAGCGTGTTATAGCGAGGGATCACTGTATATATAATATATGTATGTATGTATGTATGTATATATGTATATATACTGACCTATCACACCAAATATGGGACTGGACTCACAGACCTCAGTGTTATAGTGGATATCACAGTATAAATAAGTAAAGATCCAGATGGGTTAGATCTGCTGTGCTGAAATAAAAATTGGTACAATAATTTTGATGGTATGTAACATTACAGGTAAATCATTTAACTTTCCAGCTTCCAATTTGAGCTTACTTTCATTAGCATTTGAAAGGCCACTTGTAGAGTAAATTGTATGTTATTATCATCATCAATTCAAATCAATATTAAAAAATACAAAATTTGCTACTTTACAGTAAAAAGGGCAAAACACATATGAGAGTCACATTTCCCAACAAAAATACATAAATAAATACAAATAAATATTTCTGTAGTGGTGCCAATGTAGGAGTATCTAACTCCCAAATCAGTTAAGTATTTTGCATCAAATTTATTTTGATATCCCACATATGCTATGATGTGTTATGCAGTATTTTTCCTTGAAGAGTTTCTTAATATTCTCCAAGAACTCATCAAGCAAGAAGAACTAGCCAGCATTCCATCCATCTTTAATTGATCCTGTCTAATAAAATGAAAGGCTGTGGGAGCTGGGGCCTATCCCATTGACATTGGATTCAAGGAATTCAACAACTGAGGATGGGACAGTTATCCATCTCAAGGCACACCCAAGCAAGTGCAAACTGAAACTGCACAATTTAAAGTTGCTAATTAGACTAACTGACTTTTCTTTCTCTGTGGGAGACAATCTCACATTTACTCACAAATATTAGGTTCAATAAACAGGAAGGGAAGGTAATATTTGATTTTGTTATTGAATCAACTACCAGTAAGCTTTACTTGCCTCTGTTTAGTTAGATGGTAAATGGCTGCTCCTCATAGTTCCTGTCTATATGTCATATATATGTCTATAGAGCCAGATCCAAAGTTGCTGTTGAATGTGACTGGTTGGTTATGCACATTTTAATTCCCTACTTCACTGGAAGCTAAACAGTTTTTGCTTGCCTCAAAACAGTTCTGCTTGGCAGTCTGCACACAAACCTTAACCCAGGTTACAGACTGAAGGTCGTTTTTGAACTGGCTTGTATTTATGAAAAAGCTGCTGTTGTGACTCATCTTTGGAATGACAAAAGTCCTCAGGGGCTCTAATTCTTTTGTGTTGCACACTGTGCTCACTGCGACTGACTCTGCATAAAAGATGCCACCCTTCAGGACACATTCAATAACCGTGTGATATAATGTTGACTTGCCCCATTTCTTTGTGTCCTAATTAGTTAAAACACAATTGAGTGCTTTTTCACTCATGAGGGTACGGAATTGAAATGCCTGTTGAAATATAACATTATACTGGCAAAATTATCTCTAAAAAGCATTGCATTCTGGCTAGTCTTTGACAAGCATTGTTCAAAAGAACCAATTCATAATTTATTATTAGATAAACTACCTACTGTATTTTCGGTCACTTTTGACTTTTGTGTATATTTTTTCTGTAACAGACAGAAGAGTACTGGCACAGTAGTAGGTACTACTGCCTATTAGCTCCAAGTTCAAATCACCCTAGTAGCATAGAACATGTTGCTACTCTCCAGTGACCTCTCCAAAGATTTTTTTTTTTGATCTTTTATTGAATTTATTAAAAGCAATCAAGTCAAACGTAACAAAACTAAATTGAAATCAACACCTCCCATGGGAAAGAGAGGACGGCCAACAGCCAGAGTAAAACCTTTGAGAGTAGTAAGGAGAGAAAGGAATCTTTTCCACCAATAGAAATGCTTAGTCTAAAATATTATTGATTGGGTCCTGCCAGGTTTTAAAAAAGTTTTGCACAGAACCTCTGAGTGAGAATTAGATTTTTTTTCCAATTTCAAATAGTATATAACCTCAGTTACCCAGGTTGAGTTGAGCAAGACAAGTCCACGTTCTAGTAATGAGGTAAAGGCAATTAAAGTTTGTTTGTCCTTCTCCACTTTAAGCCCATGTGGGAGAACACCAAACATAGCAGTTAGTGGATTAGAAGGGATTGTGACACCAAGGCTTTCTGAAAGGCATTTAAAGGTTTTGGTCCAGAATGATGTTATTTTAGTACATGACCAAAACATGTGGCCCAGTGAGGCTGGGGCTCGATTGCAACGTTCACAGGTTGGATCTTGCCCCGGAAACACTTTCAACATTTTTAAGCAAGACGGATGTGCTCAATAAAAGATTTTAAGTTGAATAATTGAACGCGTTGCACATTTGGAGCTCAACTGAATTCTGTGCGTGGCTGCCTTTTACTCCCTTACTGAAATTTTGAATAAGAGATCCTTTTCTATCTGTACTCTGGGATCTTCAAAAAGAAGGGACTTTAAAATGTTTTTATATATTATAGAAATGCTGTCTGAGTCCCTCTCCAATGGACAGCAGGAATTGCTAGTCATAAACCCAACCTTGGTGAACCTTTCAGATTTCTGCCCATGTGGAGTTTAAACATTCATGACCTGTAAGCAGGAGTTTTCTCCCGGTGCTCAGGTTTCCTCCCATATCCCAAATATGTGGACTTTAGGTAGGTTTTGACTCTGAGAGAGAGAGAAAGAGTGTGCTTTATGATGGGTAGACTCAAGGGTTGGGGTTTATATCATGTGCCCTGTATTGCTAGGAGACACAGAGGACAAAGTACAGTGGCTATAAATATTATTCACCACCTTGGAAGTTAACACATTTTATTGTTATACAACACTTAATCACAGTGGATTTAATTTGCCATTTTTGACTCTGATCACCAGTGCTAAATGTAAAAACGCATCTCTGTAAAGTGGTCTGAGTTAATTAAAAGTATAAAGTACAAAACAATTGATTGCATAAAGATTGCATAAGTGTTCAGCCCAATTTACGTTAGAATTACCAAAGCCTACGAAAAAACTCGTAAACCCGGCCCACCTTAAATCTGTTCGCACCTCTCTATCAGTGTCTTTTGTGTTGTAAATGTGTTAATAAGCACTAGCAGCCTTCTATCCCATCACCACACCACTGCAGGTAGGGCTAAAAGCTCTCTCAGCTCAAGCCTTGTTTATCTGAGAGTGAGGTACCTCGAGCTGTATAGCGTAAAAAAGGGATAGCAGGCTGCTTGTGCTTATCGACACATTTACAACAAAAAAGACGCTGATGGAGAGGTGCGAACGGATTTAAGGTGGGCCAGGTTTACGAGTTTTTTCATAGGATTTGGTAATTCTAGTGTTAAAGGCAGTATTTAGTAGATGCCCAATTGGCAGCCGTTGAGTCTGTTTGCACAGGTCTCTGGACATTGCACTTTTTCTTCTTTCTTCTTTGCAAAACTGCTCAAGTTCTGTCAGGTTGTTTGGAGATCGTGAGTGAACATCCTTTTTCATGTCCAGCCACAAATTCTCGAATGGATTAAGATCTAGATACTGACTTGGACACTCCAGGGGCCTTATTTATAAAACTTTGTTTGATTTTGAGCATGAAAATCTGCATAAGGAAAAAATGAGTACAGCAAAAAAAATAAATCATACTTAACAATTTGCCATGT
Organism: Polypterus senegalus; assembly: GCF_016835505.1. Classification (NCBI taxonomy): domain Eukaryota; kingdom Metazoa; phylum Chordata; class Cladistia; order Polypteriformes; family Polypteridae; genus Polypterus; species Polypterus senegalus. The sequence goes on along the minus strand of NC_053170.1, from coordinate 52,307,938 downwards.
ATCAAACATAATCATCCTGTAAATGTGTGTTTGTGAATGTGCCGCTAAACCTGACCAGTTTCATCCTGAAACAACCGTATGTGAAATACGCTAAACAGCCTTATACATATGCAATGGTGATTCTGCTGCAGCCGTAGGAGGCTGCACATTGGCTGGTAGAGCACCCTCCTACATGACACATCCAGTAGTGCGAGACAAGTGCAAAATAACGTTAATGGCACCATGTTACTGCTGCTGTAAATGCCGTGAGCTCCAGTAACACCATGCCTGAAATAAAAGAAAAAAAAGTCAGATCTGTGGCAATAAACAGGATCACTAGTCATCAGTATAGTGTACATGTAACAAGAGTAGGGAAAAATACGTTAACAGTCTGATTTCGATCTGCAAATGGTATCTGTAATTGGAGATGCCTTTTTATGTGGCGTTATTCCAGAGAAGTCCTGACAATGGGCAGTTTCATCTTGGCTTCACAGATGATTTGTATGTAAATAGAATACAATAAAATAACTGCTTATGGTTAACAAAAGCAGTTTCATTCTCTCTAGGTGCCCTTATTGTAATCTGAGTGCATTAACTCTTTGAGGGCTGATTATTTTCTTTTCTGTTTTGGCCCAACACTGAATACTTTTTTCTGAAAAACTCAATTTTCTGAAAAGCACACAAAGCAGTAGTTTCACACATAAATCACCACAAAATATTTATTTATGACAAATATTACTGTATTTTATGTTACATGAGCCTCTACAGTATGTGAATTCATATACCTTTTACATAGCATAGTCCTGCAATCTATGGTAATGCTTTGCCACATTATACTGCTTGCAGAATGTGTTAAACTGGAACTGCTGTTTCAGATGTCTGTTGATACACATTGTGACTGTTGTTACAGTGCAAAGGCAGCAGGCGGCAGCCACAGGCAGCTGTCTTTGAGTGACCAGCAGCATCCGCCAGCAGCTGTCTTTGTGCAACCACAGGCAACTGTCTCTGCATGGCCAGTAGCAGCCATGGGCAGCTGTCTTCACGGAGCATCTGCTGCCTGCAGATGGCGGCACTGGTCACAATATGCAACAACAGACACCTGAAGCAGTGGCACCAGTTTAACACTTTCTGCATGGGGCATATCATTATCAAAGAGAGTCAAACTATAACTTAACAACGTAACAAAACAACAATCTTGTTGTCGTATACAGCCAATTACTACACTCTACCCCTGGATGTTGACCTCCGCCTCAACCCTATGTGTCAACAAAAGTTGACATCCGCTTAGAAAGAGTTAAATTGTTCCAATTACATTAGGAAAATCGGACACAGGCGCAAATTCTTTTTTCTGTTGGTAACAACATTTAATGTTATATGTATATGCACCCACACCATAGGAAAACTGAATGTAGTGCATTACTGGTCGGTTGAAGGCTTCCAGCACAGCAGGCATGACAGAGTGAAGCTTGGCTGAAATATTCCTGACCTGTCGGCCAGTTCCCTGAGAAATGACAACAGGTAGTCTTAAAAAAAAAAACAAAAAAAACAAAGCAAAAGAATTCTTCAGTGCAAATATGCAGTATTGGACATCTTGAAAGGGAACTAAAATATACTATATCTCATAATTATGAGTGCAAGTCACCATTTAGCTGGTTTGCTTGCATATCCCTGTTTGATCAAGGGAGTTGTCATTTTCCAGTTTCTCCGAAATGTTGCATGCGCACGGGTCAGAGCTGACATTACTCCATCAAGGTTTCTTTTAAAAATCCCAATGTTTGCATGGGAAATTATATTTTCACATATCATGCACAAGCTTTATAAAGGACGCCCCTGGACATTAACATTGTTGTTTGTACACCATTCCTTGAAAACTTTGGCTTCATGCTTGGGGTTGTTGTTTTGCTACACTCAAGTGAAATACCAGACATGTGATATTTGTTTAACTGTTTATGTAACTTCTAAAACCAATATGGATGCGCCACTGATGATTTAGTGTGTCATAGTAAAAGGCGGTGAATATTTATGTTATCAATTATTTTCTGTTTTATATCTTTATGTATAATGCGCTACCATGGCTGTTCATTTGTCTGTCCAGGATTTTAAATCACCTGTAGCTAGCAAACCATTTGACCTATTGACCTGAAATTTGGTACACATAAACTATGTGACGTCTACTATCCGCTTTCAGGGTGATGTTTGACCTGTACAGTTATTCCTCTTTTTATTTTTATTTTATTTTATTGTGGAATCAACTCTTGGCAGCAGGCAGCAGGGCAACTGTATGGCGCATGTGTACGGGCGCCATTCTTGTTCCCTACCACCTTCGCCATCACTTCCCCTACCTCTTCATATCTTAAATCATTCTTGAGGCAGATTGAAGACTTAAGTGTCAGCTTAAGTGAAAAATTAAGGAAAATGTACTAAGTAATTGCAACACAAACACTGACTTAATCAGTTTTAACGTGAAAAGATGCTGATGAAAGAAGAGAAAAAACGGGCCACTAGGGTGGAGATAAGAAGAGCTGCTCAGGAAGCAGCAACAAAATATGAAAGGCATCCAAGAGGGCAAATACTTTTTATAGTCACTTTATCAGTGAATCTGGAAAAAAACATTGCAATGGTCGTGGTGCACTGGTTAGTGCTACTCGTTAACAGATCCAAGGAGTGAAATTCTGTTCCAGTATTATGTCCATGTTGAGTTTTGTACAGCTTCTGTGTTCATGTCTTCAAGAGTTCTTCTTGAAGTACTGATCCCACAAGCCAGTGAAGAGTAAGTTGGGTGGAATGGCCTGGTATGTGTGAAAGTTCCCGGAGATGAATCAATGTTGTGTCTATTTTCCATTTTTGTCTCGCTTCTGATGCTGCTGGAATGGGCTCGAAACCCCACACAGCCATGTGTTCAGAAGATAGACTTTTTTTTTAACAAAACATTCAGCCACGTCTACTGTTCACAGCTACATTCCCAGTCTTCTTATCTGTATCTTTTCACATTACTGTTGTGCAGCCTTGTCCTTGAGCTTCCATGCTGCAATTCAATTAAAAAATAAATAAATAAAGAGTTGATGGAAAATGGCAAAATTGCTTAGTGGAAATCAATTTGATCCAGATGGTGGAATGAAGTGGTTGCCAAAGGCTTCTTTATTGTCTTCTGCACATCTCTGTTAGTAAGAGGATTGTGAAGAGTTAGCTAATTCAACTGATAAAACTACAACTGAAGTCAAAAGCTTATTTTCTATATCATTTATAAGACTGAATGTATTATGTTTTTATCTGATGACAAGCAGGTACCTACAATATATTTAAATGTAGTCATTATTTTATAGCAATCTGCTTAATTATCTCATTGTTTCTTCTCCATGAGTGAAACAGCACTTCTATTAAGAAAATTCAAAGAAGAGATAATCACAGAAACAAAAAGTAAAACTTTAAATGTAAAACTATAAACCTGGTGTCCCTGTTGACTTAACTCTTCAGGTCTTGAACTCTTACCTGTTTGAATTTGGTTCAGGAGTGTGAGGGTAGCTGCTGTAGCTGTAGCTGCTGTATTGCTGTTGGTCCTAAGGAGCCTCAGTACCATCTCGACACATTTTTGCTGAATAATCCGTTGGCTGAAAGTCCTTAAAGCACTTAAAACCTCCTGCCTCTTAAACTAGGACATCCTAACATTTGTAACATCATTTCAATTGGAAGATGAGGTCATATATAAAATTTTATCTTTATATTTTGTTCTCTTATAACAGTTTATATACATGAAATCTTATTTCTTCGAACCAGATGTTCATTTGAGACTATTAATTACAAGATTAATTTGGGAATTTACATAATGCTTAATCGCAAAGAAGTGTTACTAGAATATACCATTTATTTGTATAATGATTGATGTAATTGAAATGCTTCCTAGTTGTTGTATGTAAATGAACCTAGCTGATTAAAGAAAACTATACCTTCAGTCTGGCTGTGGACAGCCTATCTGCTCACATGGTGGGGCTCCTTCAATTTGTATAATTAAAGGACGACCATTTTGGAATCAATTTCTAATGATGACTCTAGACTCTTAGATAATAAATAACACATAGTACTTTATTTGTCTCCAGAGCGAAATTTGGATTTTTCCAGAAATTTTTTAAACCAATATATAAATAAATAAATATACATATACACCCTGGTCTGATTCCACACTGGAATTACCAAAAAAAAAAAAAAAAGATGAAAATTAACCCTTTTGACCCTGGATTTTCTGTTTTTATGGGAAAAATTATTTTGTGAGATATTCTACTTTTAGGGTATCTAAGATGCTCAAAAATGAGAAGAAAATCACTATTATGATACAATAGCTGCCAAGTACTTCTGTCTTCTTGAGGAAATAAAGTTGAGAGTGGAGGTACTTACTATGTGGTGTGCACAGTCCATTTTCACTTCTGTGTTTCGCGGACTGTATGCCAGTCCCTCCAGTTTGCGCTAATAGTAGCACGCTCAGTTCTAACAGCTGCAAATATGCCTGTGCTTTACAAAAATGGCTACATATTTGTGTAGTAATGATAGGGTGTCAGGCCCGAAAATGTTAAAAGAAAAAACTTATGACGTGGCAGTTGCACTCACAGTGAGGCAGTATTCGGGCCTATTGCTGTTGGTCCTAAGGAGCCTCAGTAGCATCTCTTGATACATTTTTGCTGAATAATCCGTTGGCTGAAAGTCTTCAGTTTTAGTGTGTCAGAGAGAGGAAGTGCAGCAGTGTTCATAATGCCCGTCGGTTTTGTGTTACTTCTCTGCTCCACTTCGACCTCCAGGGGTTTGCGAATGTGTCTCATAACTGAGCCCGCTCTTTTAATTAGTCTGTTGATTTGGTGGGCCTCTCTTGTTGACATTTCCAACCTAGCACCCAATAGAATTAGATGATTGCTCTGGCCGTCACAGAATTGTAGAAGATATGAAGGGTGTCACTTCTCACATTAAAGGAACACAGTCTCCTAAGAAAAAAGAGTCGGTTCTGCCCCTTCTTAAACAGTTCCTCTGTGTTATGAGACCAGTTCAACCTGTCATTAAGTGGACCCCTAAGTATTTGTGGGAGTGGACGACCTCTACACCCATTCCCTGAATAGCGACTGGACATTGAGACTCTTTGGTGTGACAAAACTCAATGACCAGTTCCATGTTTTTGCCGAAGTTAAGATGCAGACAATTCTCTTTGCACCAACAAGCTATGTCCTCCACCTGACTCCTATACTCTGTCTTATCCCCCTTATCAATACACCCCATAAGTGTGGAATCATCTGAGAATTTTTGTAAATGACATGACCTGCTGTTATAGTTATAGTCTGAGGTGTACAGAGTGAAGAGAAAAGGAGACAGGACTGTTCCTTCTGGTGCTCCAGTGTTGCTCACATCCGTATCTGAGACACAGTCCCTGAGTCTTATAAACTGTGGTCTCCCTGACCTTCTTTATCTGCTGAGTGTTTTTCACAGTACAGCCTTTCCTTTGCTTTAGGGACAACAAAATATTATTCTTTGCAATCCTGATCTTCCAGCTGCACGTTAAGGCAGTTTGTTTTATTAGAGGGTCAACACAGTCTCATGTTGCCTTCAGGGAAAATGTGCACACTGTTGGCCAAGACCTGTTTCCACCTTTGACATTTCGCTTCAGGCTTTGCTGTCCTTTGAGTTGAAAGGCCAGTCATCTCTATCCAGAGCTGGGTTTTCTACAAGTTTTCATCCTCAAAATTTTATACTGGTTCTCCTGAAAAATGCCCTTTTGGGGCTTGAGGCACACATATAGGGCACACGGCTTCCTCCAAGTTTCTTGAATGCTCCCACTGGCATAGCCAGGACCATTCCTGCAGCCAGTATGCCCATCTATCTCTACTATGTGACATTCTGGTGGTACCATTGGTTCAGGAGATCTCTGGATCAGCCAGGCACCGTCTCACAATAGTTTTAGTGTTTTGAATTTGAAAATGATGACCCACCACTATAGTCTGCAACAACCATATCTAGTAGGCTGGTTATTTTAAAAAAATATATGTATAAATGTTGTCAAATCTAAAAGAGTATTAACAAAAAGTGGGCATAAAAAAGTACATTTATTACAGTTTGACTATCATTTTAGTAGATGATGTTATCACCTTGATTTTACATACAGTACTGGCCCACATGGACATTAGGAGTAGTAAGCAATACAATGTACTGTATGTGCAAATGCTATTTATAGACTATAGTTCAGCATGTAACACATTAAACTCCTCTAAGCTCATCACCAAACTTAGCGACCTGTGCCTGAGAACTTCACCTTTTGAACTGCGGTTTTAACTTCTTGACAGGCAGATCCCAGGAGGTGGTTCAAGTGATTCAATCTCAGAAACAAGTGGTCTACAGGGCTTCTTTCTGAGACCTTGGCTGTCCTTCCTATACGTATACTGTATGACTGCATGGCCACATATGACTCTAACATCATTGTCAAGTTTGCTGATGACACATCTGTGGTAACACTGATAATCTAAAGTCAATGTGCAGGCTTACCTGGGTGAAATGGAGAGTCTTTCAAGCTGAAGTTAGGACAACAGGCTTCTCCTAAATTTGAGCAAGATAAAACAAGTTGAATGTAGACATTAACAGCACGTAACTTTTTATTAACTGCACTCGGGTGGAAAGGGTGGGCAAGTTTCACAAATCTCAGTGTTCACATCACAGAAGACCTTACCTGGTCCAAGCACATTGACACTTCAGTGAAGAAGGCACAACAACATCTTTACCACCTCAGACGCCTCATAGATTTTAGGCTGCCCTTTCAGATACTAAAGATCTTCTATGTACCCAACATCAAAAGTAATCAGTCAGTAAGTATTACCATCTACCTTGAAAATGGCACACAGTGGGACTGTTCAGTGGGTACAGTCAGATGAACACATCACTGGGTGTGTCCCCTCTAATTTCCAGGACATCTATACCAAGTGATGTCAGGCCAGGGAAAAAAAAAATATTTGTGACCTCAGCAATCCCAGCAATGGCCCCTTTTCTGTGCTGCGGTCAGGGAAACACTAACACTGCCTGAAGGCCAGTTCAGAGAGACTGAGGAGGAGCTTCTTTCAATAGTCCATCTTCATCCTAAATGAGGGCAGAATTTAGAATTATACGTATTGATTTTTATTGATATGTATAGGATAATTTTTATTATTTATTGTCTTTTATATTCTTCTAATGCACAGTCTTGGAGCTGACCAAATAAGAATTTCACTAAACATTGTACTGTGTGTGTAAATGTATATGACAAATGAAATGATTTAATTTGATTCTATTTGTTAGGTATGAATCTATCATTTTAATGTATTTGTGTTCCAGATTTTTTGGAATGTAGCAGACTCTGTTCCTTGGCTATTAAAGGAATACTCCGCCCAACATGTTATTTAACCCAATTACTTTGTAGTGATTGATTGATAGATGATGAATGGATTGTTGACAAAAAAAAAAAAAAATCAAGATTATCTTTCAGTAGAAGTTCCATCCATCCATCCATTTTCTAACCCGCGGAATCCGAACACAGGGTCACGGGGGTCTGCTGGAGCCAATCCCAGCCAACACAGGGCACAAGGCAGGAACCAATCCTGGGCAGAGTGCCAACCCACCGCAGGACACACACAAACACACCCACACACCAAGCACACACTAGGGCCAATTTAGAATCGCCAATCCACCTAACCTGCATGTCTTTGGATTGTGGGAGGAAACCGGAGCGCCCGGAGGAAACCCACGCAGACACGGGAGAACATGCAAACTCCACGCAGGGAGGCCCCGGGAAGCGAACCCGGGCCTCCTAACTGCGAGGCAGCAGCGCTACCACTGCGCCACCGTGCCGCCCTTCAGTAGAAGTTGATGGTGGCCAATGCTGGAAAAAGCAAAAAAAAAAAAAAAATCTCACATTGCTTGTCTTCTTATATAACACACTACCATGTCTGTCCAGGATTTGAAATCACCTGTAGCTCGTAAACCGCTTGACCTATTGATGTCAAATTTTGTACACATAAACTACGTGACCTCTACTATCTGCTTTTGGGGTGATTGACCTCCGACGTCAAAGGTCAACCAAGTAAAGTCAAATCAAGTGTATTCATTGCACGGTTGCATGCAGTGTTGTGTTACAGTCACCTGCAGCTCCCAAACCATTTGATCTACTGACCTGAAATTTGGTACACATATATGGTCAAAGAAGGTCAAGGTTCAACAGAGTATGGTCAATTCAAGTGTATTCACTGCATGTTATCGGGCAGTACACCGTTACTGGTATAAAATAATCTGCATAAAATTAAATACTCAAAACGTGTGCATTTACTCCTGCCTAATGCATCAGAGGGAGAGGTCTTCAATTCAAAAGTGCAACCCGTGTGAAAGGCTTTCAGGTTGTGGACAACTTTCACTTTAATGGATGAATCAATATAACAATATTTTAGTGACAAATACACATGTTTTGAGCATTTCATGGAATGACTTTTGGTGGAATATGCAACACGAGTAAAGTGACATTTTTTTAATGGACATTTTAATATTGTTTGCTGGTTTCAACGTTGGCCACCGTGTGCTTCCATTGAAGCATAATTTTTATTACCTCGGTATTACATAAAAACATGAGATTTAAAAATGTGACTGTTTCATCACTACAAAGTACATGGGATAAGTAACATATTGCAGCCAGCACTGAGACAGAAACATCGAGAGACACACACACTGAATGGGAGTTAAGCCCAACAATGGGCACATTTAACAACAAATGATTTACAGTCATGCTTCTAGCAGAATCAGCTTCCACTGTTAAAGCCATGGGAAACATCCCTTATAAACTGCAGTCTCTTGATAGGGTCCTCCACTCATATAGTGTCGCCGATCATCATCCGTCAATCTCCACGTTACTGCCTGTGAGGCTGTGTTTATAATTCACTGGGAGTCTCCACCTGCCTTCTTGAGACTTGCTGGACTTTTAAGGTACAAAGAGAAAGTTCCAGGGGTCCCTGCAATGCAGAACTCAGCATACCTGTTATCATTTTGCTGTCAATCACTCATCCAGCTCAGCCTATCTTTAGAGTGGTATGCTGGCCACTATAATATAAAAAAATATATCATTTTTGAGAGGAGTGTCCCTTTAAATCTCCAGCTTGTGGTTTCTGTGTGGTCCAGCACTTCTGGAAGAGTCACATGCAAAAGAAAACAACAACAGCATAGACAAATAATCACCCAGTAAATAATAAATTATAAAAAATATAGTCAACCATGCAGTATTAATAACATTTGTGATGGTGGGAAGGTCTGGCACACTGAAATAAATATTACATTTAACAGCGGCCTGCCACCTTTTCCATTTTCAGTTGACTGAATGTAAGCGGTTTCTCTTCTTTATGAAGTATTAAATATTTCAGAAGTACTCCTTGGACTACTGAGTGGGGGTTAAGTTAATTTCTTCTGACAGAGCTTAATGTGTATTGGGTCTGTTAGGTAAAGAGGAGATAATAGGAAGGCAATAAAAATAAATAAATAAAAGCTGTAAATCAGCTGTAGTGCAATAAGCGGCGGAACTGAAAAGCTTTCTGTGTGCTTGCATATGCAGAAAAGAGCAGGTAGGAAAATGAAGAAGGACAAACGTAGGGACATTTTTTATGTTCTTATTATTACAATGGACCTTTGCCAGGTGATGGAATTCTTGAACTCGGTATTATGAACTGGCTTTGCTGTAAGGCAGCCCACATCTTGACGTGTCGCAGTGTCTGCAGGTCCTCATTCATTAACTTAGTGTTAAACAAAGAAGTGGTTCAATTATCTGCAGTCTCAGAAATGACCAACAGAGCAACTTGAATTCTTCAGTAAAACTTATTTTTTCACAGTCTTTGCTGCACAGAAATTGTTTCTTACTCCATAACTAGTCAGGGATTGAGGCAGAGGTCTTATGTGTTCATTTCAAGCGGCATCTTCATTAGAAATAAATTCTTTTTGTCACTGAAATCTGGTAATCAAATGTTGTGCCATATTTGTTTTCTCGTTTTGCCCTTTTGGGAACATCTGTCAGTGTACTTATATGAGAAAATCACCAAATTTTGAACATGCCTTTAAATTTCTAGATACTTTATTCAGTCAGTTTATACACCATATGGTGAAAAGTATATGAACACCTCTTCTAAATTTTTGAGTTCAGGTGTTTCGTTGTTAACAGGTGCATAAAATCAATCACGGCCATGTAATCTCCATTGACAAACATTGGTAGTAGAAGTCGTCGAACTGAAGAGCTCTATGATTTTAAAACATGGCATTGTCATAGGGCGTCACTTTTGTCACAAGTCAGTATATGGAATTTCTGGTTTGCTAGATGTGCCCCTATTGACTGTAAGTGCTATTATTGTGAGGTGGAAGCTCTACCACAAAATGGTAGGCCGTGCAAACTTACAGAGTGTGACCACCAGGTGCTGAAGTGTATAGTAATCATCTGTCCATTGTTGCATCACTCACAATAAAGTTGCAAACTGCCTCTGGAAGCAACATTAGCAAAGGAACTGTGTGAGGAGAGGCTGATGAAATGGGTTTCCATGGCCAAGTAGCTACACCTTAGCCTAAGATCACTATCCACAATGCCCAGCATTGGCTGAAGTGGTTTAAAGAATGCTGCCATTGGACTCCGGAGCAGTGGAAACTTGTTCTCTGGAGTGATGAATGATGCTCCATTATCTGGCAGTCTGATGGATGAATCTGGGTTTGGCAGATGCCAGGAGAACACTACCTTCTAGACAGTATTGTGCCTACTGTAGAGTTTGGTAGATAACGGCTAACGATATGGGGCTGTTTTTAGTGTTTGGACTAGGCCCCTTGGTTCCAGTGAAGGGTACTGTTAATATTACAGCATAATATTACAAATGCTCTTTAGGCTGAATGGGCACAAATTTCGACAAATACACTCCAAAATCTTATGAAATTCCTTCCTAGATGAGTGCAGGCTGTTGCGGCCTCAAACAGGGGGCCAAACTTCATGTTAATGCCCTTTTATTTTTTTTAAAGACAGCATCTGGCATTATAAAGCAGGGAAGGTATGCATGAAGGGATATGCTTTAATAATTGTTTAAAAATGTAAAAATATTTGCTTTCCTTAAAAATTAAATGATGATACAATTTTTCCTGTAAGCTTGGGGGCTATTGCATGTATTTTCTCTAAACAGAGCATTTCACGTGCCTTTTCATGTGGTTTAAACATTATGATGTCAGAAGTTAACTCTAAATCAGATGTATTGAAGGGTATATATGAGTGTCCTGAACTAAAAACCTAAAAGTGGTTCCTGGCATAACAGAGACAAGCCAGCTCCGATCCTCTATGTGATTAGTGCTAAAATGATAACAGGTTTGCTTCTTATCTGTTATGTTATTTACACCTCATTGGGAAAAAATGAAGCAATTAACAAAATAGTGAGAAAAAAATCAAACAAAAAATATAATAGACTGAAATAGTCCAATAAAATAAAGTCGAGCACATAGCACGCAATCTCCATTGACAAACGTTGGTATTGGAATGGGTCGTACTGAAGACTGAGTGACTTAAATGTTGCAATGTCATAAGACAGCAACAAGTGTCATTCTGAATTCCATCCATCCATCCATCCATCCATTTTCTAACCCGCTGAATCCGAATACAGGGTCACGGGGGTCTGCTGGAGCCAATCCCAGGAACCAATCCTGGGCAGGGTGCCAACCCACCACAGGACACACACAAACACACCCACACACCAAGCACACACTAGGGCCAATTTAGAATCGCCAATCCACCTAACCTGCATGTCTTTGGATTGTGGGAGGAAACCGGCGCCGGAGGAAACCCACGAGACACGGGAGAACATGCAAACTCCACGCAGGGAGGACCCGGGAAGCGAACCCGGGTCTCCTAACTGCGAGGCAGCAGCGCTACCACTGCGCCACCGTGCCGCCCGCTCTGAATTCCATAGAGAAGTAAAGCCTGCATTGTCGGTCATTTGTAAGAATGTGGCCAGAGAAGCTAGGACAGTCATTTTGGTAAAGAAGACTTTCAATTAAAAGTAGCAATTGGCATAAAATGGGGAAGCTGGCCAGAATAAAGAGCTGCAGCACTCTAAGATCCAGTTACCTACCATGAATAAAATATACAGTACCTTTTGTTTTGCTATTTTTGCAGAGGTGCATAAATTAACACTCCTGTGCCTATTGTATAATCTTATTTGGCTTCCTGCACTTTGCGCTAAATATGGCAAAGCAACAGCAGTCAGAAATTGAATGCATCTGTGTAGTAAGGAAATTATAGAAGATTTAAAAACCATAAAGTGTTCTTTTTTCAGCTTAGCAATAGCTCAAAGAAAATGGATTAATTCTATAATCGTGAGGTAAGGCCAGTGTCTGTTGAAGCACATTGAAATGGCAGTCTTTCTTTTTATAGGAAACTTAAGCGTAAGACATTAAAATAGGATGCTTTTCCTTGACGTCTTGACATGGGTTATTACATTCTCAATAATGACTGCTCTTTTTTCATCACGGCTCCTCCAGTACTATACAATAAAAGATTTTTCCCCTACTTAGATTGTTGTGTGACTGTCAGTATATTTAATTTTAATTGAAGTAATGCTGGCCTCAACTGATCTGGAGTAAGAGTAGGCACAGGGCCATGAAATGGCAGTACTGTTGCCACATAGTATCCAGAGCTCAATCCTTGACCCATTCACTGCCTATGTACGAGAGTTTGCTTGCTCTTCTTGTTTCTGCTTGTGTTGTCCTTCTGCTGTGCTTACAAGTCTAACTTGGCCCAGTTGGCTTGTGTCTTACAAATGAGTGGTATCCTGCTTTCATCTAATGCTGCCATCTCTTTATCACCCTACTATGCCAGTTGCAAAAACTTGAAACAGCTTAACAGGACCACAACATGGGCGCTAACCCTTTGCCCAGCTGATCCCTTTGTAAAGTCTGCTGACAAAAAGAGAGACAGAATGGCTGCAATACGCATTTTGAAATAGTCCAGGAGAGGCTTGTCTCACTATAACCATGTTTCTAAAGAGACAGTGATTTGACTAAACCACGATCGTAATCGGACATGAATCGGAAGGAGTTATTTACTAGTGTACTATTATTCAACCAGAACCAAAATGCTAAGATAGGGAATCCCATTAAGACGAAAAAGCTTATGAATTGTAAACCAGAACGTAATTCCCTAAATCACATTCGTTCACAGGTTAAATTTGTAATCTCTGTCAAAGGACTACTGATGCTATGCTGGAATTTATAAGCGGGCCTTCGTGACACAAATGCTGGTGCCACTTGAGAGGTGGTCCTTAGGAAACAGAAGGTCACTAAGAAACCCATTATCTGCCATGGTGGTGTGACACACTTTAAAAGTTTAATTAAATAAAAAATACAATTCTTTGCCTGGCAAGGAAATTCAATTAAAACACACACATACAAAAAATTTCTTAACGGACCAAAATGGGTTTTACAATTCTTAACACACACTTGTTGAGGAGAGGTTTGGTCCGGGAAATGGTTGAAGAATTAAGCTTTATTTTGGTCAATTATCATAATGAATGTGCCGTCTTAAAGCTTGAGTGAGTGAGCTATTCCATGAAGAACCCAGGTGAATATTCTAAACAAAGATATTGGATAGCAGCATTATCGATCATCTCCTACTAAACCTTAATAGCAATTTCTTTCTCTTCTCATGCTACAGATGAATAACTCTAAACTGTTTTCTGCCATGCCAGACAATTTAGTACTGATCACAGCCCTGATGGAAATGGAACTATTTCAGAGGCGAGAAGGCGAGATCAGTTCCTATTCAGTTGAAAAAAGACATGGGGTGTTGGGAGGGGGAGTTTATATCAGATGTTGATCCACCCAGTGGAGAAGAAAGTGACTTGACTGTATCCGTAGATAGATTATGACCCATAGATTATCCTGGGTCAGTTGAGTTTGATTAGAGCTTTATACCTTGCAGTGATGTACAGGTGAAAATGTCAAACCACTTTTTTATCCCAGTATAACAGCCACTCTTTTTTTTGTATATGTTACCTTTCATACCAATGAACATTTCAACTGTCAATGCATTTGTTGCCCATCTGCAGGAGTAATTGAATTCTATTTCCTTTTGTATATTGCCCATCACAGTGATAACTGAATAATATAACACTGATATTCACTGAGACGGTAAGAAATACATTAAGTAAAGCAGAATGGTAAAATGATGACTGGAAAAATGTGAAAATTAACTCCATGTAAAAAAAAAACATATGTTACAGACACAACCTATTCAGTTGCTGGGCCTTCATCATATGTGCCATGATGTACACAAAGTGACGGCATATGTGCTGTCTGCAATAATACCTGAGACCACAATAAAGTCAGGGATATGCAGCTTACCTCTTATTTCAAAAATATCTAAAGAATTTCAATGACATTTGTATAATGTGCAGCTATACAGTATGTAAATAATAATACCACAGTCCCTACATATCAGACTTTAGAAATAGCTACCAGTAAGCAGGGTGCAGGAGGACAGTCAAGTATGGGATAACGTACTTAAAGAAATGTTATGCAATCAAGCACCCCTGATCAGCTCACCTGAGTTACAAATGTGGAGTTGAGCAGTACAATGCTTTTTTGTTCCTAATTTTTAATACATGAAAGAAAGCTTAGCTGGTATTGGTATGGAACTTTTCTATAAGCTCATTTAAAATATTTTATTATAAAAGGTCTTGTTTAGCAATATTAAACACAAAATTTGACAGTACACAACCCTTAGAGTATGTGGGAGCAGTACAGTTAAAGGGAACAAAAAAAAGCCTCTAGACACACCACAAGTTAATTCTAGCTTCAGCCTTTCACACTTCACCAACCCTGCTCTTCACTTTATTATACTAGGAGGCTTCGCCCCCTGCTCGCTTTGCTCACCCACCCCCTATCCCCATAAACCTCACGCCTGCACTATGGTGAAGAGGGGTGAGGGCTGAACATACCGCAAGGAGATGCGGTCGCACCGCTGAAATCCTCTCTTAAACGGTCATACAATGGGAAACAAATACAGCTTTTTTTTTTTTTTTTTTGCCTGCTCTTTGTTCGATCAGCTGCTGGCTTACTGCTGCTGCCGTGCTGCATGATCTCCGTCTCGCATTGCGCACTTCTGTCATATCACCTATGTCCATTTATTTGATCTCATTTTGCTTTTACCTTTTTGTCAATATCGCATTGAATTTTGATTCTGTGTTTGGAATTATATCATGACAACGCAACATATAACTGCCCGTAAGTGAATATTGTTTCTTTCTCTTTACAAGAAATGTGTCTGACAATAGCATTCACACAAATAAGAAATGATTAAACCATGTGCGTGCTTGAAATTTTCTCTCATGGGTTTTCATTTTCACCAAACAACAAATCTTTTAATTCTCGCGGATACGCCTCTTCATTAGGAAGAAACACTACTTTTTTTTCTCTGATTGCAACACGAATTATACGATCTACAAGTCTCCAACTTAGTTTAAATCCAAACAATATATTCAATCTCTTTTCGCTGTTCCGTTATTTCACTGAGTAATAATTTCAGTTTGTTAATAGTAATGTGATCTTTACTATCCTTTTTTTGAGACTTTCATTATCACTAACCTGCTCTGTATGTGTACTACGACAACGTTTTTTAATTCTTTACGACATACTTTGTCATCTACTCTTTGTCTTTTATTTCCGACCCCAGATGCGGTTAAATCTCTTGTCACAAAAGGCTCATCTCGCGAAATGTGAAAGTGTCTCTCTGAGAAAATCACGTCTCGTCTCCTTCCAAGATTTTTTTTATAATAGATACGTTTTTATAGACAAACATTTACTGTACTTTTTCTAGTTTTACTGTTTTAATATTGGATATGATGTTTTTGTGGTCTGTAAGAAACACTTGTGTTTTTGAGAGAGATTCGGGTAAGTTGTTTCACTGACCCTTTACCTGCTAGCTGTCCAAAAATATAAAATAAATTAAATGCATAGTGTTTGTAAAATACCTTTTACATTTTGTTAAAAAAATTCCAAAAATGCCAATTAAATCTGTTAAATTAAAACAACCACACATACAAGCTGAAAAAATACGTACCTGGTGAGAATCAACTGCTTTACCAATGATGGTGCTTTTGGAGCAGCCGGTAAATGCAAGACGCAGATTGCACCACAATAAAGTCGGACAACGCACCTCAGTCAATTTCGGTGAAATGCGGCATAGCCTTCCTCTTTGTGTTCCCCCTGAAATGCCTCTCAGGTTGGGATTCCCATGAAACAGACTTTTCGTCGTCTGCAATACTTTATTTTTCCAATTTAAATGTCATCTAATTGGCCAGCTCCAGAGTCGAGGAAAGCATTACCTAACATCTGCTAATATGTGGTAGTTAACATGAGCTCGCTGCAGTTGTGACTTTCACAGTTGATACTAGAGACTGATGTTTTAAATTAGGCTGGTAATCTCAATTGGCAAGAGCGTATGGAACACAATTTATGCCAAAATTAAATCAGTAAAAAGGTATGAAAAAGCACAATGATATATATAAATAAGTCATAAAGTTTTGAAAAGCAGCAACAATGTATAAGAAAAATTGATTGTTTAGCAACAAAACCAGTTTAAAAAAGGCCTTTTCAAATAAATAATAAGCTATTTTTGAAATATACCATCTGAAAAACTCCAACTATGAAATGTAAATAGCCATAAAAATAAGGCAATTTTTAAATAAAACCCTCAGAAGTCAAATGAAAAATGATATTATTAAAACTAAATAAAATGTTGATGTAGCATTTCATGACAACTAGTATTAGTGTTTAGTATTATGAAATATTGTGTTCTGTTTCACAGTTATTTTAAAATTTATTTTTGCAGTTAATTTACAAACAAAAACTTTGGCTGCATTTTGCTTTGAAATTAACACTAATTTGGTGCTGTTTTAAGAATTAGAATGAGAGACAAAGCCATGCCCTGAATAATAAAGGTCGATGGGTTCAAAAGGTATGTCTTGCATCTCTGTTTAATGTCACAAGTAACCCTTAAGCCAGAGAAATCCTCTTACCAGCCACTTTAGTAGGTACACCTGTTCAACTGCTTCTTAACACAAATATCTAATCAGCCAATCACATGGCAGCAATTAAGCACATTTGGGCATGTAAACATTGTTAAGATGACCTGCTGAAGTTCAAACCGAGCATCAGAATGGGGATGAAAGCTGATTTAAGTGACTTTGATCATGGCATGGTTGTTGGTGCCAGATGTGCTGTTCTGAGCATTTCAGAAACTACTGATCTACTGGGATTTTCATGCTCAACCATCTCTAGGGTTACAGATAATGGCCCGAAAAAGGAAAATATCTAGTGACCGGCAGTCCCCTGGGAGAAAATTCCTTTTTGATGCCAGAGGATAGAAGAGAATGGCTGGAATGGTTTGAGCTGATAGAAGGGCAACAGTAATTTAAATCTCTTTTTACAACAAAAGTATGCAGAAGAGCATCTCTGAATGCACAGTATGTCAAACCTTAAAGCAGATGTGCTACAGCAGCAGGAGACCGCATCAGGTTCCTCTCCTGTCAGCTGAGAAGAGGCAACTGAGGCTAAAGTTTGCGCAGGCTCACCAAAATCGGACAATAGAAGATTGGTAAAATATTGCCTGGCCTGATGAAACTTGATTTCTGCTGCAACATTTGGAAAGTAGGGCTTGAATTTGGCATCAACAACCAACCATGGAACTAGGAAACCTTGGATCCATCCTGCTTTGCATCAATGGTTCAGGCTGATAGTGGTGGTCTAGTGGTGTGGGGGATATTTTCTTGGCACGCTTTGGGCCCATTAATCAATACTTAGCATTGTTTAAATTCCAATCTACCCGAGTATTGTTGCTGCCCATGTCCATCCCTTTATGACCACAATGTACCCATCTTCTGATCATAAAGCTCAAATCATCACAAACTGGTTTCTTGAACATGACAGTGAGTTCTCTGTACTCAGATGGCCTCCACAGTCATCAGATTTCAATCCAATACAGCATCTTTGGGATGTAATGGAACAGGACATTCGCGTCATGGATGTGCAGCCGGCAAATCTGAAGCAACCATGTGATGCTATCATGTCAATGCGGGGGTGGGTGGGCTGGTTTGTGGGGGATCTGGGGGGCTGGCTACACCACTGACACTGTGGTGCTGCAGCTTTCTAACTTGTGTTCTAGTCTACTTAATATCATTAGTCTCTATGAGATTGTCTTGGACAACCCTTCTGAAGGAAGTGCAGCATAAAAATAAAAGCTGGAATTGCATAATGTTAATGCATTGACAATGTTATTAAAATTATAAGTAAGCATGTCATTAGTTTTGACACATTTTAGCATCATTTATTACAGTCACAATAGTAAGAATAATACAAGAAAAGGTGATGGCATAATGTACAGTATGTAGCACTAGAACTAGTTATGAGTTCCTTCACATTGGTTGACACTAGAACACTTAATCCATATATGTTTATATTACGCACTGTGTTTATCTCCATAAATAAGGCAGTATGGCCAGCTTTTATTTACAGTGATAACAATTGCTGTAACTCTGGATATATGAAAAGCTCAAAGAAACATTTGTTTTGCCTCACTTCATAATGAACTACTGCATAAAGAACTATCAGACAAGCAGACTTTAATTTTTTATCTTAAGGTGGAACAATATAAAGTACAAGGATTGTATATGAAATGGAGTCTTTTGATAAAGTTAAAGCTGTTTTGAATATAGTAAAAACAATTGTATAGATTAAGAAGGCAGGTACAATTTAGTTCTCAAATGTATAGTGGATTCAGAAAGTATTCAGACTCCTTAACTTTTTGAACACTTTATTGAGTTGCAGATTTAATTTACTGTATATGGTTACATTTGCCATTTTTGCTCATGATTCTGCACTCAGTAACCCACAATGACAAAAGTGAATACAGTAATCCCTCCTCGATCTCGGGGGTTGCGTTCCAGAACCCCCTGTGATAGATGAAAATCCGTGAAGTACAAACCATATGTTTGTATGGTTATTTTTATATATTTTAAGCCCTTATAAACTCCCACACTGTTAACATTATTAGAGCCCACTAGACATGAAATAACACCCTTAAGTCAAAAGTTTAAACTGTGCTCCATGACAAGACAGAGATGACAGTTCTTTCTCACAATTAAAAGAATGCAAACATATATTCCTCTTCAAAGAATGCGTGTCAGGAGCAGAGAATGTCAAAGAGGGAGAGAGAGAAAGAGAGAGCGAGAGAAAAGCAAACAATCAAAAAATCAATACGTGCTTTTGGGCTTTTAAGTATGCTGAAGCACCGCAATAAAGCGGCATTTTGTAGAGGAGCGTCCGTATCCTCTAGGCAAACAGCCCCTCTGTGAGAGAGACATAGAAAAGCAAACAATCAAGCACCGCATGGGAAGCATATCGTATATCATTGAGGAGTTTTATTTAATATGTAATACATGCTCTGATTGGGTAGCTTCTAAGCCATCCGCCAATAGTGTCCCTTGTATGAAATCAACTGGGCAAACAAACTGAGGAAGCATGTACCATAAATTAAAAGACCCATTGTCCGCAGAAATCCGCGAACCAACGAAAAATCTGTGATATATATTTAGATATGCTTACATTTAAAATCCGTGATGGAGTGAAGCCGCGAAAGTCGAAGCGCGATATAGCGAGGGATTACTGTACATGTTTTCAGAAATGTTTACACATTTATTAAAACCTCAAAAACTAAAATCTGCCATTTATATAAGTATTCTAACTCTTACTTAGCAGAAGGAAAAACAAACTTTGAGATCATAGATTTTAAAATAGAAGAGCCAGATGTGCTTCAAGCCCACAATACATTGAATACTAATAAAACCACTGGACTTGATGGGATCTTACGAATTGTACCAAAAGAAAAGAAAAGAAAAATGTCATCTGTACACCCTTATTAGGCATATTGCAGCAGTCACTTCAGAAAGGAGAAGTACCTGAGGACTGGAAAGTTGCAAATGTGACTCCAGTCTTCAAGAAGGGAGACAAAATCAATGCTAGTAATTACAGACCAATTAGTGTTTCTTCTGAGCCATGCAAAATTATGGAAACTATAATAAGAAATAAATTAGAAAGTACCTAAAAGAAATTAATATTCTAAATAGCAGCTAGCATGGGTTTATAAGAGGAAGGTCCTGCTAAAGCAGTCTTTCAGATTTTTTTTTGAAGAAGCAACTAGAATAGTTGACAAAGACAAAGCATATAACATAATTTACATAGACTTTCAAAAAGCCTTTGATACAGTCCCACACCAAAGACTAATTGTGAAACTATAAACTGTGGGCATCAGGGTTACCTACAAAACTGGATCTCTAGTTAGTTAACCAACAGGTGACAAAGAGTACAGATGAGAGGAGAATGCTCCACATGGAGCAAAGTCATCCGTGGAGTATCTCAGGGTTCTGTTCTTGGACCATGACTTTTTCTGATTTATATTAGTGACTTTGATTCTGATATATTTAGTAAACTTGTCAAATCTGCAGATCGCACTAAAATTGGAGGGATGGCAGACACTGTGGAGGCAGCAAAAGTAATTTAAAGTGACCTGGACAACCTTCAGAACTGGGCAAACACCTGGAAAAAGCAGTTTAATGTAGAAAAGTGGCAAGTGCTACTGGTGGGCAAAAGGAACATCAATTATAAATCCAATATGGGAGACATGGTCATACAGGAAGCAACTTCTGGAAAGGATTTAGGGATATATTTATGGTGTATATTGACATAACATTTTCATTGACTAAGCAGTACACAGAGGCAATTAAAATGTTAGGTGATATCAAAAACCTGTTAAATTTACATCAAGAGACATTGTGCTCAAACTACTGTATATAATACACTCGTAAGACCATATCTGGAGTGTAGTTCCGATTACAAGAAAGGTACAAGAAAGACATAGCAGCATTTGAAGCGGTGCATAAGAGAGCCACCAAGTGCATCCCAGGACTTAAGGCCATGTCCTACTCTGACAGACCCTAAGAATTAAACCTGTTTAGTCTCGAGCAGAGGAGACTCCATGGGGACCTGCTGCAGGCATTGATAAAGTAGATCCAGCAGAATTCTTTGGTCTTAAGAGTGAAACACACACTCAAGGACATTAGTGGAAATTAAGGAGAAGGGCATTTAACTGAAGTGAGGAAGCACTTCTTTGAGTTGTGGGACGAGAGCAACCTTGACAACCTTTTAGAAGAATCTGGATGATATTGGGACAACTTGGCTTTTAGCTAAACAAGCGGGCTTGATGGCTTGAATGGTCTTCTCTCATTTGTCAAATTTCTTATGTTCCTCTGTTCTTACTTTTCTTTACTGCTTGAGTTAAGTGAGCCATAAAAGTGAAAAATGTCTCTTTTCAGAAATGAATGAAAGAGGAAAGGAGTTATAAATTATGTAAGCGTCCCTCTTTAAGCACAGAGTGAACAAATATGTACTCAGCATTTAAATTACACTAGTAACCACAGCACAGCTTCACTATCTGCAAAATATTAATTATTGTAAAGATGGGATTTTATCAACTGCATCTATAAAGATTTGAACTAATGAATTACACCCGTGTTGGGGAAAACTTTCTCTGTCTATTTGCGAGTGTTTTTGAGTGTACCTTTCCTGTGTAACAAAAGCTTTCTGTGCCGTCAATTTCCAGCAAATTTACCATGTAGGTGATGAGATCATTTGACATTTAACTTTGTAATTGTATTATTTATATGTAATAGAGTTTCTATTTAATGATAAGATGTTTGCCAAAGACTTTTAGTCTACTTAAATATTTTGGGACTTAGAAAGATATCGGGTGTTTTATGGATTATATTATTTATTTCTATCATGACTGATGGAAACAGAGGTATTTTGTAGCTGTGTTATTCAATTTTTCCTAGTTTAATAAAGTAATGCTTTCTTATATTTACTTAGTCTTCTGTAGTGATCCAAGAAGTTCATTTGCAGGGCTCTCTTAGGCTTTTTGTAATAAAGAACATGCCACATCATTTTCTAACCCACTTAATCCAGACCAAGATCATGGGTGGCTGGTTGGAGCCTGTCTCAGCTAGCACACGGAGCATTACCCTGGACGTGTTACCAGTTCATGTCATGACAAACACACACCAAACATACATTAGCATCACTTAACACACATTTTTGGTCAGTGGGAGGAAACCGGATCACATGGAGGAATCCCACAAAGATATGGGGAGAAAATGCAAGGCAACAGCAGTATCGCCACGTCACCATTATAGTGGTAATGTCAACTGTTATTTAAGAAGATTTCTCTTAACAACAAGAGCAGGTTTAGAAATGGAACTGCAGCGGATATGCCCATGGAAGATCAGAACCAGTGGGCGTGCAACAAGGACTGTGTTGTGATGTACAGGTTCGATAATGTATGGTGAAGCTGTTTGAGTGTCCCACAAACATCAAGGAATGAAGAAGAACTACAGCTTGGGCCATGCTGAAAGAGCTGCTTTGAGGTAAAGCATACAACAAGGATTGAGTTGGAGCTGTGACTTAACCAGGCCTGGAGAGACATGTTGTTAGCTGCAAGGACTAAGTTGTTACTGTTGTTTATCCATGCCAGAAGATGTGTATCTGTGTATCTTGAGATGAAAATTAAAGTCTTTACTCTAGGTGTCACCTTTGGTATTCCTGTTATACAATAAATCAGTATCTTTCCAGGTTCTTGGTTATTTAAATAATTTCAATGAATTATTGGCTTTTAACTAATGTTAACAGCTAGACAGAAACTTAGTACAGTTGCTTTCCAGCTTAAATAGGGTAATATTGATTGTAATTTAGTTGTAGAATTGTTCATTTCTTTAAATAGTTTTATTTCTTTTTGATGATTGCATTTACTATTGATTTGAGTTGGCTCATAGTAGGTAACTTGGCGGAGTGGTATTGTTACTAACTTTGAGAAAGAAGAGGTTGTATTTACTGCAGTAAATACCTTTGGGGTGTTTATTTTTTAAAAATCTTTTTAGAACCCCTTTTTTATTTTAAATGAAACACCTTACATTACATAATGATTCAATTTTTCTCTGAAATTACCATTTATCAACAAAGCCTCAGACCTGCTCTCCATCCTGTTTCAGAGCAGCCAGTAATTTTACTTTGAGACATCAACAGAGTCTTTAACTATCTTTCGTGTACTTTTAAAAATGTAGCAATAGCAAATGAATCAGTGACATTTTTATGTCCCTATAATTAGAATCTGCTGCCTATAAAAGCTAGTCAGCCATCACAAGCCTATCTGAGCTACCTTTTTTAACTACAATAGCTGAAATACCCAGCGTTGCCCAGGAGGAAAATAAAGTTTTTTTTTTAATTGTTTGAGAAAAATATAATTAAAAAAAAAAAACACAACTTCAAAACTAAAAGTAAATTAACAAACAACGAAGCCTCGCTAATGTGCTTGTCTTGCAGTCTTGTATGTATATTATCATCTAGTTGACGCTCTGAACCAGCCAACTCTATTCAATTTCAAAAGCAACAGGGGTTTGGTGCTGCTGCTCAAACATAGAGAATGCTGACAGTCACCTCCAGTTCGCCCTCTGGTGGTCGCTCCAAGTGTCAACTGGATGATAACATGCATACAAGACAGCAAGATCACCCCCACCCTACCCAGAAGGGGGTGTGTTAGGGTTGATTTCACCCTACAGCAGGGGTCCTCAATCCCAGTCCTGGAGAGCCGCAGTGGCTGCAGGTTTTTGTTCTGACCTGGTTGCTTAATTAGAAAGCAATTCTTGCCAATAAAGCACTAACAAGCTATGAAATTAAATTAACTCTGCTATGTCAGGTCATTCTCATATCCTAGATTTTCTTTCCCTTTCTATCATGCAAATGATTTGAAGGCTAAAATGGACGAGTAATTCTCAGTCCTTCACTTTTTTCTCTTCATTTTTCTTCCAAGTATTTAATTAAACCCAATAGTGCAGATAAATACACACAGTTGTAAATGTAAATAAGCTAAATGGAGAAATGCTGCTCTCTCTTGTCATTTGCATGTTATTGATAATAAGGAGCAATTAAAATAGCCGTTTAAGACAAAATTAAGCAATAAGGGCTCAAAATCACTAAAGTGAAGCAGAAGTGTTACTTTAGCAATAAGTGCTTTTTATTAAGCAACTGGGTTGGAGCAAAAACCTGCAGCCACTGCGGCTCTCCAGAACCGTGATTGAGGACCCCTGACCTACAGTATTTTTAGTCGACCAATGAGAAACATTTATACCAAGTTTCTTGAAAATCGCTCCATCCGTTCAGAAGTGATACTGGAACATACATGCATTGATACAGATATAGATACTTGGAATATGACCCAGTGTTGCGAATATATTTATTGAACAAAAATTTGGTAATTGGCTTTTGCTGAATTTTCTAAAAAATGTAAAATGCTGCCCAAATGCACCTCAATGTTATGTCATGCATACATTTTCAAACTTGCTGTTCTGTGCATTAAAAGATTGTTTTTACAGTTAGATTATACATTGTAGTTACACAATGTTCCACGTCATCATTGAAATAAAATGTGAAATTAGGTATAACATCGACAAATAAATCTCGGTTACAATACTTTGTATTAAGATATACCCATTTTCACTTAGCAACTAGAAGAACAACTTGTTGCTAAGAAAGCTTTCATGTAATGTAAAAATACCAAACCTCATACTTATTATGCACTTGTTTCTATATTGGGTGGCACAGTTAGTTAGTGTTCCTGCTCTATACAAATACAATTTTAAAAAACATTGTCATAATCATTTCAATCCATGCAAAAATTCACAAAGATAGTTTTATTAACCAGAGTGGAGTTGAAAATTAATTGGCATAATGAGATGAAGTGCTAGGATTAAGCAGGGATCAAACAAGTTTTTATAATTTAAAAAGCTACAAAAAAACATACGAGCAGATGTGCTCAACATTGCATACAAAACAGAGTGAAAACCAAAAAGTTAAAGTCCTGAAATTAAATTGCTTTATCTTCCTACACAAAAGTACCTTTCTTTATGGAAAACATTAAACATTGTAACAGATAATAAAAAGAAACTTAACCGAATTACAGTATTATAATGGCTCACTACATCCTGGCATTTTCCAGTGGTACTGTTTCAAAAGCCAAGACAATAAATTCCAATGTTTAAATTCAACAGTTGGAGTTAAGAGCCAGAAAACCTGAACTTCAAAAATAATACATTTTGTGTTGCCTTTATTTTTCAGTGTCATGCATATACTGCATGTTCTGGAATTATGATGTTATGCACTTGCTTGTCCTTAAATGGCTGCAGAAACTAACTGATGGTGTTACTTTCATTTCTGCACATGAAACAGGCATATGCATATTGATACCAATGGCACCCTGGCATGCTGTATATGAGAATAAAATTCTATGCATGTGAAAAATATGAGGCAAAATGCAAATAAATATAATTTTCAATAAATTAGGTAATATGTTTATGGTACGTCTTGTAATTATGGCTGGGAAAGCAGACTGATAGAGACAGCCAAGAAAGGTTGGGGTACCACTCTGGTAACTCCTTTTAATAGCATAAACAAAAAAAGACTGCCAGAAAATGGCTGAAAAGAACAGTAATAGCTTTAACAGTGAAATAGCAAGTGATCTGGATCCGTGTCTTCCTTGTGTGTCAGTTTGGAATCTGATGCCACCTCCTGGGGAGCAGGCTGGCATGATAGGACTGGGACAGAAGCGGCAGAACCTTCTCTGGGTGTTGAGGCAGGCTTAGGTATGTTCTTGGGGCTGTGGAGGAGGAAGGAGAAGATAATGATAGTTAGCATCAGCACCAAGGTTATTATAGTTTTGCCTTTTTATATTAGTTTCTATTTCTAAATATTTTCTGACCTTCCTTGGAAATTCAGTTTAGTTTTAGTTTTCCTTCATTGTGTATTTTTAGTTTTAATTTAGTTTTTATTTTACAAAGATATTTCTATTATATTTTTATATCTATTAGTTTCAGTTTTAGTTTTAGTAATTATGGTACAGTTAAAGAGCTACTATAGAGTTTAGTTTTTGTGTCACAATAAGTTTAATGTTTGTGGAAGCTTACTACACTACACGATGTAGTTTACTATTTTGTTTTGTTTGCGTCTGATAAAAACAAGCATAATCAAAACCAGTTACTGAATATGAACAATTTTACAATTTTTAAAATATTTTCATAAATTGTGATTTGTGCAGAACAAATCTGCGCGGACTGTTGGCAGTTTTTTTTTCTTTTCCTTTTATTGCCCAGAATGGGCCAATTTGTAATGAAATTTAGCTGAATTTTAAGGTGTAAGGGTTTTTTTTTACTCTAAATGTCTACAGCAAATATATCCTGCTCCTGCGACAATGTGCTTATAATGAATGACTTCAACATTGTATTCAAAAATCTCAAATATTGTACTGGGCTTTGTTATTTCCTACCAGCCATATTTATCTCTGATTCCATCTCAGACACAAACAATTTATAGACAACATTTTGCCACCTGCAGGCCTGAAAAAATATAACAAATTAGAAAACAGAATCTACTGTGTTCTCACAGGTCTGACCATGAAAATCACTGGATGAATATGTGTGGGCAGCTCGTGGTGGATGACTTTCAGTTTTAGGGTTAAAAGTTATAAGGGTTAAAAACTAACAGCAAGAATATTTGTTCAAAAATGAAAACTAAAATGGTTTTAGTAAATTATTATTTTATTTCAGTTAGTCTTTCCAGCTACTTTAATAGTTTAGTTTTAGTTTTTCATTTCGATTTTGTAAATTATTTTATTTTAGTTTACAAAAATGTTTTTTTAATAATAGTTTCAGTATTGATTTTAGTTTTCATTAACTATAATAATCTTGATCAGCACCACCTCGCATCCTGGAGTGGAACTGCTTCCCTCATTGTAGCCAGGCAGGTGGTCCCCAGGCACATATGCCTGACAATCTACTCATATGCAGTATCTGATCATGACTTTTATTAACCACATTCTAGATAAATAGATAGACAGATGAAAGACACTATATAATAGACAGGCTTGAAAGGCACTGTATAATAGATGTATTGGAAAAGTGTTAATTTAGAAGAAAATATTAAACGGTATTGTACTGTATAATCCATAAGACACAGAATTGTTCTCCCACAAGATAAAAAAGAGTTAACAGCAACCAAGAGATTAGGACTAAGAGATGGACTGAAGCTAAAAACAAATAATGGTGATCAAAACTAAAATGTCAAATAATCTTTCAAAGAATCCCAAAACATAACACAAAAAATCACAAATAACCTAAGCCAGAAAACTGAAAGAACTTTGAAAGAATACGCATGCCAATTCTTTGAATAAGAATTCATCATCTTAAACAGTGTGCAGTGCTGACTTTTATACTGGCACACATAAGACATCATCTTGCATGACTTCCAGTACCACGTTTTCTATGTTTCCGTGTTATAGTAGTCATTATCTAAAATGGTGCTGTCATTGCCTGAAATTGTAAAACAAAACTAACTAATTAATTCTTATTATTATAAAATAATAGTAAATATAAATAGTTCTTAACTTTAAGAAAAAATAACAAGGATCTTAAGAACAATTTGTAAAACTCAAAATAAATTTAAAAAGCAAATAAATAAATGGTCAGTGCCAGATCATGACACAGATCAATACCAAAAATGCAGTGTGAGTACAAATGAGACAATAAAGAATAAAATGTGTGGAGGAGTTGTAAGAACTGCATGAACTGTTGCTCTGTTCAATTGAAATTATCTTTATTAAAATGAATGCAATTAGAGAAACAGCATTTTCTGGCTTTCATCACAATTTCCTTATATCAATTTATTATTAAAAATGAATTAAAAAAACAGCCTTAAGTACTTGCTGAGAAGACGTCTGTGAGTCTTTGACTTACGGATGTCTTCTTAAAAATGTATTATTATTCTTCCACCATATCATAGCAATGAATAAAACACCAGGACCTTTAACTGTGTGGGCCTGAATGTCGCTTTTCATTTAATCATTATATATAATATACAAATAACACATCAAAATATGGGATAACTAAGGCAAATTTTAGTCCTTTTATAGCTGCTGTCACTAATTTACTATCCTGTTTCTAAGCGTTTTTGACATTTTCCTTCTTGTTAATGGTGCAGTTATTTTTATCCCTTCCCCAAATGCATAGTTCATTTTAACCTGTGCCTTCCTTTTTTCCTCAAAATTGCACCTGCGAGAGCTTGTCTCTCTATTATAAAAAAAAAAAATCCTTGGAGAGAAAGACGGAAGTGAAGATCACGGAAGACACTTAAAAGACCCGCGAGATGAAAGAGATCGGCCACAGAGCGTCTTGTGGGGACCTTTGTGATATATGGCCGGCCATTCATCCCGGCAAATACCCCCAGGCCGCCAGATGGAGCCCTTCCTACAGCATGGAGGTGCCCTGAATTCCAGCAGGGCATCATGGCCATTGGAGTTTTCCTGTACAGCCCAAGGTGGATAATGTCTGGGCCGCCTGGGGACACTGCAGGGATGCCCAGAGACTTGTATTTTCCCTACTTCCAGAAGTTCATCCCAGTCACATGGACAAAGGAAATGACGTACTTCCGGGTTGAAGAAGAGGAGTTTTTGCCTGACCCAGAAGTGCTGGATAATCACATGTACTGAGGGCTCAGAAGCACTTCCGGGTCATGGATTATAAAGGAATCTGGGAAATCCCAGACGGATGAGCTGAGTCGGGAGGAAGGGTGACAATGCGTCTAGGAGAGTGGAGGATTTATTGTTATTGATTATTGATTTATGAGTATTGTGGAGTGGAGGGTGCTTTCTGCACTGTATAGTTCAGGTAAAAGTCCAATTATTAAATTTATTTGGTGTCTGGCATCTGATTTGAGGGTTCAAGGGGACGACAGTGCCCCCTATCTGTCACAGTGGCGTAGTCGGCAGGATTCTCTGGCTTCTCTGGCTCGGTTTGGCAGAGGACCTGATTAAAACATTTCTGCGGACAGAGAACCCCAAGAGGACAGCGTTAAGACACTTAGAAAATTCGCCACGACCCACCTTTACCAAGTCTGTCATGGGAAAAAAGAAGACAAAGCAGAATGCCAGCACCAGCGGAGGTCTAGGGCTCAACCTTGCCTGTGCTCAAGACGAGCCATGGAGTGACTACACATTTCGGGAGAAGCGTTCGGAAGAAGACGACTGCTACGAGGTATGTGCCGGGAGTGAAGTTGAAACCTTTTTAAAATAACGCATTTTGTCCCATGCTCAATCCTCATAGAGAAGCATCTGAAGGCTCTGCGGGAGGCAAGAGAAACTTCCGAAGTTGGTGGTGTATTCTCATTTGAGCCGATGAGAAAAACAAAGGACTTCCGCATATCGGGTGCTGGCAAGGGACACGTGGCTCAACCCGATGAAATATGGGAAGGAGAAGGTCCGCGCCCTGCTGCTTTCGACTTCAGCCCCAAGAAGACGGACTTGGACTTTCCGAAGGGGAAGGGGGAGGTGAGCGAAGCGCCACTCGCCCCACAAAAAAGTAAGGAGGGCCGGGAAATGACTGATCAATCCGCCAACAAATTAATACAGGTGGGTCGCATTCCACCAAAGATGGCGACCTGGTCCTCTGAGAAGGAGAACTCCAAATCCTAGTTACCCTTGCGAAGCCCGTCAGAGCACGTGCCAGAAATGGACGTGCTCGTTGGCTCCCAGCCAGTAGGTAAGGCAAATGATGGTTTGAGCCTGCCTTCGGCCAAATTAAATAATATTGTAGACGTGCGGGAACTTGAGAAGATAATCGAGCCCATGCGAAGTTTCTTACAGATGTTAACGGCGATCAAGAAGATCATAAAGGATCTGGGAGAGAAGGCCGAAGCGCCTCTGAAGAAGGTAGAGGAATATCTACGGCAATTTGGTCAGGAGTCTCCCGTTATGATTGATTCAGTGGTACAGGTAAGTATTATCAGTACCATTCATCACAGAGGGACACAGTGTGATCTGGGCCTGTAATTAATTAATTAGTAGCGGGTCGATCGAGCCGGAGCAGCTGGATAGTGCTGCCTCCCAGAGCGATGCTATCCTTAAGACCCCAACCCCTATTATGTCTAAGTCGAAAGGGTTCCAAACAGTAAAGAGTCTCTCTCTATCACATAGAGAGAATCAGACTGTGGAAAAGCCCCAAAGTAAAAAGGAGATCTCAATTGAGAAACTGGGGGTCACGTGATAAAATAAAAAAGGGAGTTGAAAACTCAAGGGCGGCCATGGAACCCTCCTCAGTGGAGAAAATTGCAGAGCCAGAATTTCCTGAGTGCTTCCAGTCTCGCTGAGGGCTATAAACAGGGGGGCGGCGGCTGTGCTACAAATGCCGCTGACCAGGCCACGTATGGCGAAGTTGTCCTAGGAGAACAGGGGATAAAAGTTATTATTTCTACATTATTCCCCCTAGGTTCTCAAGGGTGCATTCACGACATTGCCAAGACCCGACCAATGGATCCTCCTGGAGGAAGACATCGCTTGCGGGGCTGGCCGCTTCAAACCATGGTTCTTCGCTGGGGTGGGTGGGTGCAGGCGGTGGGGGTGGGGGGATGGGGGATGGGTTGGGACTACTATGATATATGGCCGTCCAATACCCCCAGGCCACTAGATGGAGCCCTTTCTACAGCATGGAGGTGCCCCAAATTCCAGCAGGGCATCATGGACATTGGAGTTTTCCTGTACAGCCCTGATGGATAACGTTGGGGCCGCCAGGGGACACTGCAGGGAGGCCCAGAGACTTGTATTTTCCCTACAGCCCGGAAGTGCGTCCCAGTCACGTGAACAGACGAAATGATGTGCTTCCGGGTTGAAGAAGAGGAGTTTTTACCAGACCCAGAAGTGCTGGATAATCGCATGGACTGAGGGCTCAGAAGCACTTCCGGGTCATGGACTATAAAGGACTCTGGGAAATCCCAGACGGACGAGCTGAGTCAGGAGGAAGGGTGACAACGCGTCTGGGAGAGTGGAGGATTTATTGTTAGTTGTTATTGATTATTGATTTATGAGTATTGTGGAGTGTAGGGTGCTTTATGCACTGTATAGTTCAAATAAATTTAATTATTGGACTTTTACCTGGTATCTGGCGTCTGATCTGAGGGTTCAAGGGGACAACAGCGGCCCCTATCTGTCACAGCTTAAACATGAGACTTTGTGCCAAGAGATTGACCCAGGATCGTCTTGCAATGACGTAGAACATAAGATTCTTGCAAGACACGCCCTACTTAAAACCAATATCAAATAAGATCACGGGCAGCAAAACACTCAGTCATGCAAAGGCTTTGAGCACACGGAGATCCAGGGCTCTCAGCACATATAAAGCGAATAAGGACAATACCTTATAAATGAAACATAGACGACTAAGCGAAGAAGAAAGCAGTGTGGAGAACAGAGACTCAAAAGCGTTGGAGAGAAAAAAGAGCAAAAAAAAAAGAATAATCTAGGTGTAAATTCAGAAAATAAGGAAAGTAATTATCAGCCCAGAACAAATGGAATTGAAACAAAGCATGTTCAATCAGGTTCAGAATTAAAAGACAGAGTAAAAGACAAAGTAGAACTTCATAAAGGCGTTCACAATCGTTGGCGCGATACACATGCAGAGCAGGTTAGAGATTATGAAAGCAGTGAAATTCGAAAGACTCAAAAAAAAAAAAATAAATGTTGGAACAATACATATGTGGAGAAAGTTAAAGAATATGTAAGAAGGAAAATTAGAGAGTATAAAAAAAAAAAAAAGACTCCTCCTTGAACCGTCACCTTATCGTGGTGGAGGGGTTTGCGTGTCCCAATGATCCTAGGAGCTATGTTGTCCGGGGCTTTATGCCTGGTAGAACCACCAAGGCAAACTGGTCCTAGGTGAGGGATGAGACAAAGAGCGGTTCAATAAACCTCCAATGAAAAATAAAACTGGGACAACGTTTTCCCTTGCCGGACGCTGGTCACGGGCCCCCTCTGGAGCCAGGCCTGGAGGTGGGGCTCGATGGCGGCGCCTGGTGGCGGGCCTGCACCCATGGGGCTCGGCCGGGCACAGCCCGAAGAGGTAACGTGGGTCCTCCTCCCCATGGGCTCACCACCTATGGGAGGGGCCAAGGAGGTTGGGTTCAGTGTGAGTTGTGTGGTGGCCGAAGGCGGGGACCTTGGCGGTCTGATCCTCGGCTACAGAAACTGGCTCTTGGGGCGTGGAATGTCACCTCTCTGAAGGGAAGGAGCCTGAGCTAGTGCTTGAGGTGAGAGGTTCGGCTAGATATAGTGGACTCACCTCGGCACACAGCTTGGACTCTGGAACCAATCTCCTTGAGAGGGGCTGGACTCTACCACTCTGGAGTTGCCCCCGGTGAGAGGCGCCGAGTAGGTGTGGGCATACTTATTGCCCCGACTGGAGCCTGTGCATTGGGGTTTACCCGGTGGGCGAGAGGGTGGCCTCCCTCCGCCGGGTGGGGAAGGGTCCTGACTGTTGTTTGTGCGTATCGCGAACAGCAGTTTGGAGTATCCACCCTTTTGGAGTCTCTGGAGGGTTGCTAGAGGGCATACCTTCTGGGGATTCCCTCGTTTTGCTGGGAGACTTCAATGCTCCGTGGGCAATGACAGTGAGACCTGGAAGGCGTGATTGGGAGGAATGGCCCCGATCTGAACCCGGCGGTGTTTTGTTATTGGACTTCTGTGCTCGTCATGGATTGTCCATAACGAACACCATGTTCAAGCATAAGGGTGTTCATATGTGCACTTGGCACCAGGACACCCTAGGCCTCAGGTCGATGATCGACTTTGTGGTGGTGTGTGGACTTGCGGCCATATGTCTTGGACACTTTCGGGTGAAGAGAGGGGCGGAGCTGTCAACTGATCACCACCTGGTGGTGAGTTGGCCGATGGTGGGGAAGATGCGGTCAGACCTGGTAGGCCCAAGCGTGTTGTGAGGGTCTGCTGGGAGCGGCTGGCAGAGTCCCCTGTCAGAAGTAGCTTCAACTCCCACCTCCGGCAGAACTTCAACCCGTCCCGAGGGAGGTGGGGACATTGAGTCGAATGGGCCATGTTCCGTGCCTCTATTGTTGAGGCGGCTGACGGAGCTGTGGCCGCAAGGTGGTGGTGCCTGTCGTGGCGGCAATCCCGAACCCGTTGGTGGACACGGCGGTGAGGATGCCGTCAAGCTGAAGAAGGAGTCCTATAGGACTTTTTGTCCTGTGGGTCTCTGGAGGCAGCTGATAGGTACCGGCAGGCCAAGCGGAGCGGCGGTTGTTGCTGAGGCAAAACTTCGGGCATGGGAGGAGTTTGGAGGCCATGGAGAGCGACTTTGGACGGCTTGAGGAGATTCTGGTCCACCGTCCGGCGTCTCAGGAGGGAAGCAGTGCAGTGTCAACACCGTATATGGTGGGGATGGTGCGCTGCTGACCTCGACTTCGGGCGTTATGGGTGGTGGGAGGAGTACTTGAAGACCTCCTCAATCCCACTAACATGCCTTCCAATGAGGAAGCAGAGCCTGGGGACTCTGAGGTGGGCTCTCCCATCTCTGGGACTGAAGTCACCGAGGTGGTCAAAAACTCCTTGGTGGCAGGGCCCGGGGTGGATGAGATCGCCCGGAGTTCCTTAAGGCTCTGGATGTTGTAGGACTGTCTTGGTTGACCGTCTCTGCAACATCGCATGGACATCGAGGACAGTGCCTCTGGATTGGCAGACCGGGGTGGTGGTCCCCTCTTTAAAAGGGGACGGAGGGTGTGTTCCAACTATAGAGGGATCACACTCCTCAGCCTCCCTGGAAAAGTCTATTGGGGTTCTGGAGAGGAGGGTCCGTCGGATAGTGAACCTCGGATTCAGGAGGAACAGTGTGGTTTTAGTCCTGGTGCGGAACAGTGGACCAGCTCTTCACCCTTAGCAGAGTCCTGGAGGGTGCATGGGAGTTTGCCCGACCGGTCTACATGTGTTTTGTGGACTTGGAAAGGCATTGACCGTGTCCCTCGGGAATCCTGTGGGGGTGCTCGGGAGTATGGGGTACGGACCCCTGATAAGAGCTGTTGGTCTCTGTACAACCGGTGTCAGAGCTTGGTCCGCATTGCGGCAGTAAGTCGAGCCCGTTTCCAGTGAGAGTTGGACTCCGCCAGGGCTGCCCTTTGTCACCGATTCTGTTCATAACTTTTATGGACAGAATTTCTAAGCGCAACCAGGGTGTTGAAGGGGTCGGTTTGGTGGACTCAGGATTGGGTCACTGCTTTTGCAGATGATGTTGTCCTGTTTGCTTCATCAGGCCGTGATCTTCAGCTCTCTCTGGATCGGTTAGCAGCTGAGTGTGAAGCGGCTGGGATGAGAATCAGCACCTCCAAATCCGAGATGGTCCTCAGCCGGAAAAGGGTGGAGTGCCCTCTCAGGGTTGGGGGAGAGATCCTGCCCCAAGTGGAGGAGTTCAAGTATCTCGGGGTCTTGTTCACGAGTGAGGGAAGAATGGAGCGTGAGATCGACAGGCGGATCGGTGCGGCATCCGCAGTGATGCGGGCTCTGCATCGGTCTGTCGTGGTGAAAAAGGAGCTGAGCCGTAAGGCAAAGCTCTCAATTTACCAGTCGATCTACCTCCTACCCTCACCTATGGTCATGAGCTATGGGTAGTGACGAAAAGAGCGAGATCGCGAATACAAGCGGCTGAAATGAGTTTCCTCCGCAGGGTGTCTGGGCTTTCCCTTAAAGATAGGGTGAGAAGCTCAGTCATCCGGGAGGGGCTCAGAGTAGAGCCGCTGCTCCTCCGCATCGAGAGGAGTCAGATGAGGTGGCTCGGGCATCTGATCAGGATGCCTCCTGGGCGCCTCCCTGGTGAGGTGTTCGGGCACGTCCAACGGGAGGAGGCCCGGGGAAGACCCAGGACACGCTGGAGGGACTATGTCTCCCGGCTGGCCTGGGAGCATGGGATTCTCCGGAAGAGCTGGAAGAAGTGGCGGGGAGAGGGAAGTCTGGGCCTCTCTGCTTAAGCTGCTGCCCCCGCGACCCGACCTCGGATAAGCGGAAGAGAATGGATGGATGGATGGATGGATAAAAAAAAGAAAGTAAAGTTTACAGTAGCGCAAACAAACGGAAATTTCTGCTCGAAAAAGGGAAAATAATCACCACGGACCAGGGGCCTCATGCACTACGGGGTAGAATTTGCACTATAACATGATATAAGCACAAATGCTGAAATGTGCTTACGCACAGAAAATTCCAGATGCAGGAATCTGTGCGTACTCCAATTTCCGCATTCTTCCGCTCCATAAATCCCGATCAGCGTGAAAACTAACGCACGTGCACGCGCCTTCTGTCCCGCCCCGTCTCCTCTCAGAATTACGCCTCTTTGAATATGCAAATCAATATAAATAGACCTTAAGCTTCCTGTTCTGTGAAAAGGCAATGGCAAAAGCAAGAGGGAAAATATAAGAATTTCAGTGAATACCAAGTGGAGGCAAAGAAAAGTGTACTATTTGTTGGTTTATACAGTGATATAATCAACAAAAGGAAGTTGATCGAGTGACATAGCGTGTTGGATAAACAACCTCAAGTTCACAAAGTCGCACAGTGCCCGACATAAAAAAGAAGTTGTCACCGTGAAAAGGCGAGACGTAGCCCACCGTCTGAGTGTCATATGGAAGCTCATTAGGGTACAGTGAGAAAAAAAAGACACAGAGTAGGAAAAAAGCATGAAATATTAACTTCAATCTCGAAATATCCACTTTAATCACATAGTTTATTTTGTCATTAAAGTAGAACATCATAAATTTCATCTTTAAATCATTTACTAGTTTCTCAAATCCCATCGTAAATAAAGTAGCCTGTTAAATGCTTTGTTTTGTATTTGATCTTCAATATGCTGTATGTGTGTGAATCACTACGTGCTTCCGTTCTTTCTCTTTCTCCAACAGGACACAGAATCCATTACATTCGTGATATTACAGCTCTCTGAATAATTAAAATACTGAGATGTATACATGATATCTTTTTCATGATGATAGGAGTTAAAGCATGTTATTATACAGGGGAACACGGTGCGTGATTGTGTGCGACCTTCGATGAAATTATTGTAGCGGTACTATCTCTTTCAAACATACTAACCTCCAATTCCTGTCCTTACTTTTCTTTCTCCAATTACCCAATCGCCACACAATCAGCTCTGTAATAGACGTTAAGCCATCTGTAAGCTTACAATGACGATTCTTCAAAACTTTTAAGGAACATTGAAATATCTTCATAGTATGTGTTTAATTATTCTATCCGTCTATCCTTCCAGTGTCACGCCATCCTTAGCAAATATACAGCGCAAAGCAGGAACAATCCCTGAACTTGCTAGTGCTGCTGCACCGTGTCCTCACATGTTTAATTATTAACAATATAGATTATTTAAATGAATTTAAAGTTGTATCTGTATAATATAATCAACATATTTTGCAGCATTTCATCCTAAAAATGATATCATCATCATATGTATATACGTGCTTTATAAAGTGGCGCAGGTTGTGTAATATTATAACTGTAGTGCAAGTTTACAATGGGGTGATTGTACTTATAAGTACAAACAGTTCTACAAGGAGCACTTGATTGAGTGCGTTTATAATACTTGGGATGAAACTGTTTCTGAACCGCGAGGTCTGCACAGGAAAGGCTTTGAAACGTTTTGCCGTGGCTGAGACAGCATGGGCTTGATGCTGTATACCGATAATTCTCTTTCTGATCAGCTGCTGCTATGATTCCCCACTCAGATACAATGATATAAATACTCTGAGTGGTGCAGTGAGAGTAATATGGTGTGAACTTGAACCCGGACACAGGCAGACAGACATCGTTGGTTCCACCACACACTTGTTTATTTACAATATTTACAATTAAAGTCACATGCACAAACCCCAGTGCCTCTTGCACCGATTCCCCCAACTGTCCAGGCCTCACAAGTCAAATGCCTTTCTCCTGGCCGCCTCCCGTCCTCTCTCTCAGCTCCGTCCTCTTCCACCCGACTCTCACTTCTGACTGGAGGGAGGCGGCCCGTTAAATGGGAACCCGGATGGGCTCCAGCTGCTTCCCAGCAATCAGTCCTAGCCACACCCCAGTGTGGCGGAAGTGCTGGCTGCGCACCCGGAAGCCGTCCGGGTGTCCCCTGTCGTCTTCCCCCCAGCACTTCCTGGTGTGGCGGAAGTGCTGGGCTCCAGGGTCCTCAGGCACCTGGGCGGCCTGGCGGTGGCCACGGGTCCCTACAGGGCTGGGCTTCCAAGCCCTGTACCCGAGGCCCCCAACATAACCAGGATGGACGCCCCCTCGCGGTCTGGAGGAGGCACAAGCCCTCCTCTCTCCTCCTGGGTGTCCCGGCTGGGCTCCAGCCCCAGCCAGGGACCACAATGGAAAAAGATGATCTGTTGTGGCAACCCTTAACGGGAGCTGCTGAAAGAAGGAAAAAAAAAGGTGCAGTGAGAGTTACAACGCTAAAGCAATTATGGTATTTGGAATACTATGGCTATTCCCTGATCCATTATATTGTTACAGGTTAATTACAATCAGATGCATTACACTAATAAACAATAGTTTCAGTGTATTTATAAAGCCGCGTCAGTATTGTGGTTCTAAGAAATAAAGGGTAACCACACAGGAACCGTAGCACTGCTTTGACGCTGGGTGCCGCCAGTCTGCAAAACCGAGCAGAGAACTTGCGTACAACAGGGTATGAGGTACCATGGAAAAGTGCGTGGCTTTACGCCAAGTGTAGGTTTTATACATCGCAATTTTACGTGGAAACGTTCTTACGCAACATTTCTGTGCATACGCACCATTTATACATGAAACCCCAGGTGTCATTGGGAAAAAAAAAGCAGGACAAAGCAAGGTCAGAAATAAAAATAAAACATCACAAAGAGGTTAAAAACAAGGGGGCCAAACACATGCAGAGCAGGTTAGAGACAATAATAACTGGAATTCAAAAGGCTCAAAAAAAAATGTAGGTGTAAAACACATGCAGAACAAGATACCGAATATGAAAGCAGAAAAAAACGACAGTGTCAAAACAAAGAAAGCAAACATTGCATTAACCCAAAAAAAGAAAAATTATTACTCAGAGAAATAATGAAAAGTTGAGTAGAGATCGAATATATGGACATAGGTGATATGTCAGAAGTATGTAAATATTGCCTGCTGCCTCACACTTAGGAGACCTGGGTTCACTTCCCTGGTCCTCCCTGCGTGGAGTCTGTATGTTCTCCCCATGTCTGAGTGGGTTTCCTCCCACAGTCCAAAGACATGCAGGTTAAGTGAACTGGCGATTCAAAATTGTCCCTAGTGTGTGCTTGGGGTGTGTGTGTGTGTGTGTGTGCCTTGCGATGGGCTGGCGCCCTGACCAGGGTTTGTTTCCTGCCTTGCATCCTGTGTTGGCTGGGATTGGCTCCAGCAGACTCCCGTGACCCTGTAGTTAGAATATAACGGGTTGGATAATGGATGGATGTAAATATTGTAAGGCTTTGAAGTCTAAGTCAGAGTATTTCAAAAACGGGGTTTACCTCACATGCATTTATTGGTTACTTTGCAAAAAAAAAATGATTACTTGCTGATGATGAAGATCATTTTGTCTGTGCTGAAATTCCAAACAGAGAAGCCTATCCTGAATTATGGTACAAAGTCATTAAACACATGTCTCATTTAAAAGATTCAGCATATTGGGACTCCAAAGATTCCAAATATTGTTTTTACAGAAGTTCTGAAATAAAAGTGAAACTAATGAAATAGCAACAATTCAAAGAAAAAAAATCTAAAAAATTTCGTGCATCCGGAAAACCAAACACGGGGTTTGGAGAGCGAAGCGAGCAGGGGGAAAAGCCCCCTAGTCTCTTAAATATTGGCCCAATTTCTTATAGCATAAAGTGTGAGACAACTTAATTTCACCAGGCATCTTTATACTTTCTTCATTTGATCAGCCCATTTACTTTCTAATCATCTGACAATTATGTGTAGTTCTAATCCTGGAAGTTGTAGTTTTCATAAAGTGAAAAGAAATCTAAGCAGCCAGAAAGAGTAAAACTCCTGCCAGTTTACTAAGTATATACATTAGACGCCTGGAATGCCAGTGTTCATTGCAATTCAATTAAAGTTTCCTTGAAAACAATTAACATTTAACGTTGAATCGCTTCTAGTTAAGAATTCTCACCAGCTGTAATTTCTCAGCTTCCCATTCCTGAACTTTTAAATAGTTACTCACTGATCATTCAGTATCCTTTATTTAAATATTTTCATCCCTCATTAGTCAGCTAATATATCATAACAGTAACTATCATTAAGGAAAATGTAAGAGTTATAATCATGCTATCCATGGAAAAATCTGAAGAATGAAACCGTCACAAGTCAAATACAGTATACTCTGCAGGTGAGTTTTGTTGAAAAATTATTACATTTGATGAGCAACTTGGATATGAATTAATTAATCATAGACAATCACTAGAGAATAAAAAGAGGGAGACACTAATAAGAATTGTGGGAGTACCTCTTCAGAGGGAGGATATCCCCGTCGTATTTCTGTATATCACACTTGTTACACATTTCAGCAAAAATTACATGCTCTCATTGTCCTTGCAAACAGCTTCATAAAAATAAGGGCATTATTGCCAGATAGGAAAAGTTATTATCTCATTAAATAGGTCTTGTTTTGTATTCTTTTAAATAAATCCATTTTCTAAAATGTCTTATTTCCCATTTAGGATTATGAAGAATTGTGGCAGCACAATGCACATAGCATGAAACAGCCCTGGGTGAGGCACACAGCTCCACATTCACTAACACTGAGCCACTTTGGAGAGACCAATTAGCTCAGCACATGCATCTTTGGGATGGTGGATGAAAATACCATGCATTACGCCATATTTTATCTTTCTAAGTCTGCAAGTAAAAGATTACAGCATATACATTTCTGTATTATAAAATATATTGATGATTGATAATGGATTCATAATAACTATTCTACTTTACTGTTGTGGTGGGTGGCTGAGGCCCTTGCCCTGCCAGGATGCCCCTTTGATGGAAGGATCGGGGGAGAGGGCATATTCAGGACAATACCCTCCCCCAGAACATGAGTGGGCAACCCCCCTCGCTTACAGTGGGGCCACAGGTTTGGAGGTTAGAATGTCAACCCTGCTAGGGCCCATGGCTACTGTCAGGGACAGCCTGGACATTTTCAGAATCCATGTGGTGGAAGTGCTGCCAGAAGAGGATCTGAGAGCACCTGGAGCACTTCCGGGTGCCCTATAAAAGGGGCCACTCCAATTGAGGAGGCAGAGTCAGGAGGAGGTGGACAAAGCTTGCTGTGAGAGGAGTGAAGGCCGCAGAGGAAGAGAAGAAAGGACTGTGTTTTGCTATTGGTGCTGTAGTGACTGTGCTGTGAGCGTGGGGAACGGGGGAAAGCATAGCCCTTGCGGAAAAGATAATAAACGTGTGTACTGAACAGTAATTGTGTCTGCCTGTCTGTGTTGGGTAGGGTGGCTGGTACACCCCTGGGCTTCACACCCTTTACAAATCTTATACTGTAAATTGTAAAAAAAAAAAACAAAGTAAGCTTCAGGAGTGCAAAGGCCTTACTTTGAGTCCTCCAAACAACAATTTAAAGAGGAGGAGAGTATATTGTGTGTCCTTTAGTTGATCACTTACAGCAAACAATGAAGGCAAAGCTTAATGTGCTGCACATTCTATTGATTATGCTATATTTTTGGGTATGTGTACTGCATTCTGTAAATACAGTATGTGTGTGCATCTACTGAAAGTTCTTCTGGTTTATGCTGATTGTAGCAGGAATAGTGGGATTGGATAGCAAAGAACCAGCTAAAATAAAATAAATGTTTTCAAGCGTCCTGCTGCAGCTCACTTCTACATCTGTCACAATATGAGGTTTGTTAACTACAGTGGCTATGTATGTTATCACATTGGTTGCACAGTGGGAAGCCCTGAGACAAGAATGGTCTTACTCTCTTCTTGGTCCTCATCAGCTTTGCTGTTCAATATACTGTACATGTATATGAGTTTATAGATGGTGCAATAGCCTTCATTTATGAATATCATAAAGACAGTTGACGAATGTCAAAGGGTAACTTTCTTTTTAAAGGAACCAGGAAATGTATGGGAGTCGCACTGTTTAACTCTTATCACTCGCATTCAAATCATGTCTTTGTTTGTTCAAGGATTAATCATGTTATGTAGTGGTGGAACATTCTATAAGAGTATTCTCTCTCTGGCAAACTTGACTGTTTAGAGACATACTTGACAAACTATTCTGAAATATTTGAAAAATGTGAGGATATTCATTACAGTATTCCTCAAGTGAAATACAAAATGAAGGAATACTGCACCCAAAAGTTATATTTTTATATGTTACCTATCCCGTGTTTTCATGGAGGCTCAATAAAAAAAATGTGCATTTCTAGCCTTCTGTTAACTTTTTGACTACCACAAATATTGGACAGACCCTAATTGCCCACTTTGAAAACATTCACATTCTTGCAAATACTTCCTGTCATCTATGAAGACCACTCTCAGGATGCCTCCTATGCCATGACTCCCCCTCGTGTGTCTCAGTCTCTTGCCCGGCAATTCCTTGTTTGATTGCATCACCTAGGCCAAACTGACTAATCGCATTACTTAGAAGGACGGGACACACGTGCGCACACACACACACACACAAAGTAGTATTTCATTACATAGTAGATTTATAGTAAAGTGAAGTTTCACAAATATCTCCTTTCTCTATCTTAGAATGTGTTTGTAATGTCAATTTGCTACATACAACCAAATACTGATGTTGTTACTATGCACATTAATGATTAAGATTCAAATTTACATCATTTTCAAATGGTGTGAAATCTGGAAAGCTTACAACTGTCAAAATAAATGAATTTTTAAGTTTCAGTTTTAACAACTAATCAACCTGGATTTATTATATTTAAAATTGGCGCTCATACCTAGGCATTTAGCACAGTGTCACAAAACTGTACAATATAATCATGCCTTTATTATTTTCTGGAGTGTAAATTCTGTACTGGGAAGACACCCTAGAATTAATTTATAGGAGCACTCTCTTGTACTAAATGGTTGACCGTTGAATTTTTTTAATGCTCGCTTGGCAGCATTTAACGTAATCTGAATAGGATGCCAGTCTACACAAAGATTCACTTACTGTATGTGTACACACACACACACACCCTCACTCACACTCACTACATATTGACATCTAACTTGATCTGCATATCTCAGTGATGAGTTAGAAAACCTGAATACCTGGAACCAAACACACTGACACAGAGAGAATATGGAAACGTCATGTAGATTGTGTCAAAACAAGAGAAATACAAATTTTCCTTTCTGCCTAGGAAATAATGTTTTAAGACTCTGTGAGAACTTTGTCTGAGGTTATTTTTTCTTCAAACTCCTGTTTTTCAAATTAGCATTCAAATATTTGATGCCTGTTTTGATAAACTGCAGACATCAAAAGAAGACATTTAAAGAAGTCTCATCTGAGTACTGTTCTTGTGCTAGTGTTTATCTGATAGGAAGATGCTGAATGGGAAGAATTTATAATCCATTTTATTTCCCAGCCCCTGCAGAGAAACATCAGTAAATCCCCAAACCTTTCTGTCAATCAGGTTTCCTTTGTTAGCTTGTGTAGCAGATGAATTATACAAAACGCAGTAAATCCACCAGTGGCATTTTGAAAGATAGCTGGGTTTCCATTTTAACAACAAAATTGGGAAAATGTTCCATACTCTTCATAAAGTTCTTTATCCTTTTGTTTTGGGGTTTTATAGGAAACAGAGTTTTACCCGTCACCATAGATGAGTGAGGGTGAGAAGTGAAATAGTTTCTTTCTGTGTATGAAATTTTATATGGATTTATTATTTGTGGGAGCAACTGTGGTTTGAGATAGTGGAAAGCAGAATCATATTGGGCATTCACATCTTTTAGGAAACCTCTGATGTTGAGTTCTGAATCAGCCATAAGGAAATAAGGTGTCTCATGAACTGCATGAAACTATTTAGCATCGAAGAGTACCCACCCTAGGAGAGAGTAAAGTGGGAGTCATAGTGAGATGAAGTAGTGTGCTTTGTTTCTTTTTCAAGAGCAGCTTCATATTGTCTACTTGCTATGGATACAGGAAAATGCATTTTTTCATGCTAGTTAAGTGTGCATCATTGAAAAATGTTATTTCTATTAAATGTATCTGGGGTCGCAAGAAGATGCAATGTTTTAATTCTTGACGTAGTCACTCTCCAGTTTTATTTCCTGCTGCATTATTAATATCTGTTATCGCACTGAACAACTTTTCTGTTTACATATTTGCTCAGCCGCTTTTAAAACTGCCTTCAGTATTCCCAGAGTGTTACAGGAGAAACCTCTGGGGAAGCATGTATCTCTGTAAACCTATTAATTTGTGTGGATATGAATTTTATGAAGTCCTCATCTGATAGCAACATTGGATTTAGTTGTCAGTTATATGGCAGTTGAGTTTGTACATCATAATGATTTAAGCTTCAGAATCAAAGGAG
Organism: Polypterus senegalus; assembly: GCF_016835505.1. Lineage (NCBI taxonomy): Eukaryota > Metazoa > Chordata > Cladistia > Polypteriformes > Polypteridae > Polypterus > Polypterus senegalus. The sequence continues at coordinate 52,264,411 of NC_053170.1, read as the reverse complement.
CACAGTCAGAGATGACAATGGCATCATGTTTGGCAGATTTTAAAAAGTATAGTAAATTTATTAGGTATAAAACAGAAGTTGATTCTTGAGTCTATCTATCTATCTATCTATCTATCTATCTATCTATCTATCTATCTATCTATCTAGCACCTTTCACAGACAGAGTTACAAAGCGCTGTACACAAAGACAACCAATTAAAACACACAGTAACAGACAGTGAGAATTAAAAACAAATTAACATTCTAACAGACGTAAACCAAGACTGTGATAACTGTAAGGTTAAGCTTTTTTTAAATGTATCAGTTGTATCAGCAGCCCGTAAAGCACAAGGAAGGCTATTTCACCATTTCATTGAGACGGACTGAAAAGCCTGATCCCCCACAAGTCCTTAGCCTAGTACATGGAACTATAAGAAGCCCCTGGTGTTAATGTACAGGGCATGTTCCTTCACATACTCGGAGATGACTGGCCCTAACACTTATAACACCTATAAAACATCAGTTGATAGGTTACTCTCTTTCCATTCCCACACAACAAAAAACCTCCTGGCTTGGTCACTGTCATAATGGGGTCTGAACTCCCATTCTGTGTCCACAATAATTTTCTTCAAATGCTCCAGTTTCTCTCATTCCAAAACGTCCATGTTAGGTGAGGTGTATAGGCGTGTCTTGTTTGAGGTTAGTTTCTGTCTTGTGCCTGGTAATGTCAGACTACACCCCAGCTCTTCACAACCCTGAAACAGAAAAATGGAGTCAGTAACTGGACAGAGGAATAGATTAATTATGTCTTTTAGGCAACAGAGAACATCTGCTATTGTCAGCTGTTGGCTTGGTGCCAAGTCACAGATAATAACTGAAGCCACAGCCCCAAGAATTGAATTATTTCTTTTTAAACTACAATCAACTCAGTGTCACATTCATGCTATTTTATTATACATTATACATTTTTTAATGTAATGATATCCCCTTTTAGTTGAACTCAGACATCATTTACTGTATTACTGTTCATTTAAACAGCATGTTTTGTTCTTAGATACTTCCCTAGATCATCTTAAAGAGACAGCTGTGTGACTGACATTTAAACAGCTTCTGCTGAGCTACTGTGGCTATGATTTTATTTGTTAATACCTTTATTTCCTCCAACATTGCAGGCTACTATAATGAGACTTCAAAACAGCGATTCAGTAGCTTCATCTCAAAGCCTCTAGCTTTCAAATCATTTTTTGTTAACAATGGGTCTGCAGAATGATGCGAAAATACTAACTTGACTCAATAGCATTTACTGATAGACTGCAACTCTTGACCCTATTGTCACAGACATACAATGGAATAAAAAGACATGAAAGATTCAGGAAATTATTAGATTTGCAATGCCAAAGCGGAACATTAGGAAGGTCCCTCAATCCATAAAAATTGAAGCCTATCATGAAATGGGGCACACTATATGTTTGCCTCTTTAAAACTAGTAATGTTCTCTTCATTGTACTATCCCTGTTACATTGTGAGTATTCTTGAACTTTTCGGTTTAACTTTCATTCATTTATTCTTTGCTTTTGCTGTCCAACTTATTATAAATAATTGGCTGTGGCAGATAGATGGTCGTATTTTACTGGACCTAAAGCTCTTTCATCATGCGCTGGGTGCAGCAATGCCCTGTACCAATGCATGCTACCCACCGTGACCTGTGAAATAAAATATTATTAATACAAAATTGTTATAAAATTTGTCAAGTGTTTGTTCCTGTTACTATAAAGATGTAGCTCTTTAACTCAGAGGATACACCTAAAGAATAATGCATGGTTTTTTTGCAAAACCTCTAGAGCTCATTTCCTAACAGTGGAAAACATTTGTATTAAATATTCCAGCATTTAATTTCATGGGATGCCTCATTCCTTATTTTTACATAAACTGTGCATGAGATCATTAGCAGGGTTCTTTACAATACAATTAATGATTTCACGCTGCACCACATTTACGTAAAGTAGATTATATTGTGGACACGGCCCGGACACAGACAGGCGGACATGTTGTTAAACACCACCACACGTTTATTTACACTATTATTTACAATTTAAAGTGCTCATACAAACCCCAAACACAGTCCTGGCCACACAATGCCTTCCTCTTCGGGCTGCCTCCACACTCCTCTCCTGCTTTGTCCTGCTTCCACCCGACTCCAGCCTCGAATGAAGGGAGACGGCCCCTTTTATATCATCCCGGATGTGCTCCAGGTGTTTTCCGGCATTCCTCCCTGGACACGCCCCTGGGCGTAGACCCTCTACCGGTCCCTCAAGGCGTCCCGGCCGGGTCATTGCCCCTGGCATCCCTGACAATATGTTTGAGTATATTTCATTTACTGGGTCAAGTCTGATTATTTTCTTTGTGTGTTAATGTTGATTTATTTTTTATAATTATGTCTTTCATTTTTCTATTCTTTAATATGTAAAGCACTTTGAGCTACTGTTTGTATGAAAATGTGCTATATAAATAAATGTTGTTGTTGTGTAACAAGAACTGAGATTTAATCAATGTAAGTTTATTGTGACGTCTTCAATGGAAATATTCTGGGATTGCATTTAGTAGCAACATGTGAGTGTGAGAAATGAGAGAAAGAGGAATTGAATTATTTAAAGAAGAGATATTTTGTGGTGCTGTGTTTAAGGACATTAGCTTTAGGTATGTTTGCTCATGCATCTTCAGTGCAGTTTAGGTGAAGATGAACATTGGCTAATGACAATAGAAGCAAAAATTGTATATATTGGAATCTGCATGTCAAGCTTGAGTTCAGCTAAAGTTTCTTGCTTACTTTCTTTCTCTTTGGATACATCAGACAGTGAATTCTAAAATTAAGTATAAATCAATCATTAAGTGCTTCTGGCAGGGGGCATCCTTAATTTTAATATGACAATTTTTGCAAAAATAGGTAACACTTTAGTTTATGTAATGCAAAAATGCATCTACAGGTATTACTCATTAACTATTATGTAACACAACCCTAACAAATACTTCTTACTGACTTCATAACACATATAAAGCATCAGTAAAGTGCTTATTCATCTCTGCAAAGCGTCCTACCAACAAAATTTTCAATTTGGGGGCGTCTGATGTGGCTTAACTGAGACACAGTTCTCTCAGTGTTACATATTTAGTATAACACCTGTGAATCCTTCATATTAATTAATAATTTTTCACATCATGTCAATATGGCACAGAGATGAATAACCTAGCTACTGATTCTTTGTGTCATTAAACCCAAAAGGAGTCTTTGTTAAGGTCTTGTTAAATAAGAGGAAATGTGTAATAGATGTTTTTTTGCAGTACCTAGACTAAAGTGTCATTGAAAATACTGCTTATTTGATATTAAGTTTGTTCTTAGCTGTAACAGGGTGAAAACCAAACCGAATGCAACTGAATCTCTGCAGCAGTGCTATCATTTATACCATTTGCTGTACAGTAATATGCTATATCAGTAATGGCACACTGCATGATAACGTGCAGTGAATACACTTGACTTGAGCATTCCTAGTTTTCAAACTCTTTCTCTGTACGTTTAGCATTCGTTTGTTCAGAGGTTGATGCGCTTGCTGCTTCCTGAGCAGCTCTTCTCTTCTCCACCCTAGCAGCCTGCTTCTTTTCTTCTTTTGTCTGCATTTTTTTGCGTTATAACTGATTAAATCAGAGTTTGTGGTGCAATTACTTAGTACGTTTTCTTTAATTTTTCACTTAAGCTGCCACTTAAGTCTTCAATCTGCCTCAAGAATGATGTAAGATATGAAGAGGCAGAGGAAGTGATGGAGAAGGTGGTAGAGATGGAAACGGCACCCGTACGCATTCGCTGCATGGCCACCATGCTTCCCTGCTGAGAGTTGATTCTACAATAAAATAAAACAAAAATAAAAAGAGGAATAAGCTCTTGAGGTCAATCATCACCCCGAAAGTGGAGAGTAGACGTCACATAGTATATGTGCACCAAATTTCAGGTCAATAGATCAAACGGTTTACGAGCAACAGGTGATTTAAAATTCTGGACAGACAAACGAACAGCCATGGTAGCATATTATATATTAAGATTGTCGTGAAAAACACTGTAATACCCCAACTTTATTGCTGTCTTTCTCCACCTTGCAACTTTTCAGCATCCATTTCCCCCTTCATTACAAAAGTCCCGAAGTATGCAAAAATCATCAGGTTTTTGAATTTTATAACAATATTTTTTCTTTTGGAATTAGTTGAGCGTGTTGAATTTTGTGTTTTTGCTTTGTTCCCGCCACCCCCACCATAACCTGTTGTTGATGGGGGAGGAGCAAAAGCTTTAGATTTGTCAAAAATTTCGATCTTCAGTTTTCAATAGATCTCGATGTTTTAGGGTCCCCTGATACTGAAAACATCGATGTCTTGATGATGGGTGTGTGTCTGTCTCTGTTTCACTGTGTCTTGAGGATGGTCTAGAGCTAAAATGGCTGATGGAAAAATACCAAACTCGAAACTTAAGCCTTTTTTGAGATGACGATGTGCTGATCAGTTTTTGAGCCAAATCGTGCAAGAGAAAGAGGCACTCTAGAGGAATCCCCAAATACCGTAATTCTGCAATTATTTATGAATTCTTCTCATCAGTTGCTATTGTAATGACCTATTTATTCTATGATCAGCAAAATCAGCATGAGAGAGGCGAATAATTACTGAAATGTAATAGAATAGTTCAGGTAACTTGGTTTCTAGGACACAAAGCCTATAGATGCTTACATCCAAATTTTTTTGTTCATCTTTTTCTCATTGCAATCTGATCGAGCCTGTGATACGTTTTGTTGTTTTTAAGAGATATTTTTTTTATTAGTCAGACACTCATGTCTCTCTACATAGGGACAGGTGAGTGACCAAAAACCTTGCAGATTCATCAATAAGGCTTTCAGTTTTCAGTTACAATTTTCAGGTCACTTGATGGGCCGGTTAGATTTTCTTGCACCACGAATTTAGGTAACTCAGTATTTTATATGCATGCCAGTGATAATGCCATGTTTATTTAAAGCTTATTTAGATGAGCTCACTACACTCCTGTTTTTCCACATTTTACTGTTTTTGTACATTTTACTCCGACTTTTTTCTTCTGTCCAGTCAACCTGTGACAAATCAGCATTCTCTTCATGGTGTACATTCTGCTTCCAGGAAAGATACTGGCACTGACTTGCCTCTACTGTCTGCACAAAAAAGCAGTTATTGATAATGCCTGGATTTCAGTTCTGCAGTGTTATCACTTATAGGTGATAAGAATAATAATTACTTTCATTGCTGTTTTTAGATTTCAAAGCATACGATTCTTCAAGACGAGGAGCTATGACCAGCAAACTTTTCTACACGGACATGGAGAATGTGGTGTTCATGGTAGACCAGTAAGTAATGTGCATGATTGTCTTATGGAAATCACTCCTGACATGTAACTTGATAGAAGGCAAAAGGGTTTCTTGTAAATGATCACAATGATTTATTAATGAGCTTTTCTGTATGCAACCACCTGAATTATTTTCATCTGGAATATAGTGCATTTTATCAGTCATGAATGCATACATTACAGTATGTCTCTTAGAATTCCCTTCCTGGCTTCCAAGGAACAGTGCTACAATGCCTGCATTGTGCTACATTTAGGAAAGCATATCCCTGCAATGCACGCAATACATTTAAACTACTTGCAGCTATAAATTGTTGCGCTGCTTTGCTCCATGGGTCTCTCTACTTTCGATGCACTTGTGATATGGCAGCAGTTATGATGGCAGGATCAAGGTGTTTCAAAGAAATCCATTAGCTAACAAGTTAAGCTGTACTGACCGATGGAAAATACGTTTTCAAAATTTGAAAACCTGATGAGCTATATTTAAATTTTGCTTAATAACAGTTTTATGGCTCAATAAATTTGTATTGTCGGCAGCAATTAATGCAGAATGAGATTTCTTTATAGCAATAAGTAGCCTCATTTACTTAGCATTAAGAGATTCTCAGCCAGAAATGTTTCTTGCTTTTTTTTTTTCTTCTTTTTTTAATATACTTTATGAAACAACCTTGGTTAATGTTAAGTGTATTTTTGGAACACTTGTTTAATGAAGGGTTTGAGATATCATTTAATTGTCTTTTATCATCATTTGAAATGGTATCTATTGAAATTTTGAAGATATTTGGTGGTTTGATTGATAATGTTTAATTGTCAGATACCTATTTCAGTCACAAAAATTGCTATGAAGATGACCCAATATGCAGTAGCAATAGACATTGTTTTTCAGATTTCAGTTTTCTCCCATTTTTCCTTCAGCTTTAATGTACTCATTGCAACATGTTGGTGCTTTATTGTCTCCCACATAGAGGATGACTAGCATGTAGTAAAATGTTCTGAAATGATTGTCTAATCCATAAAGTCAGTAATTCTACAAGACACTAAGATTTGATTGTGAATGTCTGAGGGGAAGTGTGTGTTTATTTGGGTAAAACGTCAGCCTTTTGCTCTCATAACAACTTGTTACTTTGTCTAAGTGTAGAATGTTTTTCGATGCTTGATAGAGTAGCATAGCTACTGGAAAGAACAAGACCTTATGTACAAAAGGAGTGATCTGTATGCTGCATAAAGAATCCAGGCAGTTCCAAAAACTGTTATCTATAGCATTACTTTGAATCTAGATTGGGTTAGAATAAAAGGATATTACAGCAGATTCAGAAAGTATCCAGACCCCTATCCTTTCTGAACACTTTACTGAGTTATGGATTTGATGTTAAATTGATAACTTTATCATTTTTGCTCATCAAGATACACTCAATAACCAACAATGACAAAGTGACAATATGATTTCAGAAATGTTTGCAATTGTATTAAAATTGAAAAACTGAAATATTCAGACCCTTTGCTGTGACATATCAAATTGTTAACAGGTACGTCCTGTTTACTTGAATTATTCTTAAGATATGTCTAGAACTTGATTAAAGTCCACCTGCAGACGTTGTTGTACATGGTTTCGAATGGCACACACCTTGTGTATATGAGGTCCCACAATTCACACTGCATGTCAGGACAAAAAGCCATGAAGCCCAAGGAACTCTCTGTGATAAAGTTGTGGTGAGGCCTAGATAACAGCAAGGGAATAAACTATTCCTAAAGCTTTCAATGTTCCCAGGAGCATAGTGGTCTCAATAATTGTGAAACAGAAGAAGTTTGGAACCACCGGGACTCTTCCCCACAACAGCTTAAAAGGACTCTTAGAGCAAGAGGAAAACGATTATATCGTCTGATGAGACAAAAATTTTATTTTGTATTCAGAACTTCAAGCACTATGCCTGATAAAGACCAGGCACTGCTTATCACCTACCTAATACCATCCCTACGGTAAAGCATGGTGGTAGCAGCATCATGCTATGGAGATGTTGCTCATGGGCAGGGACAATGAGACTGGTGAGAATTGAGGGGAGGATGAATGCAGCCAAATACAGAGAAGTCCTTCAAGAAAACCTGCTTTAGAATGCATCTAACCTCAGAATGGAATGATGGTTTATCTTTCAGCTTAACAATGACTCCAATCATACAGCCAATGCAACTCTGGAGTGGGCTTGGAACAAGTCTCTAACTGTTCTTGAGCGGTCTAACAATAGTGTAGAATTAAGCCGCATAGAAGATCTGTATAGATATCTGAAGATGGAGGTTTACAGACAATTCTCATTCAATCTAATGGATCCTGAGAGGGTCTGCCAGGAAGAATGAGAAAAACTGTCTAAATCCTGGTGTGCAAAGCTTATAGAAACTTACCCTTTTAGACCTGACATTGTAAAAGGGGCTTCTACAGTGTACAGAGTTAAGGGTCTGAATACTTATATGAATGGGAGATTTCACTTTTTGATTTTTAATAAATTTTCTAAATACAGTGTTTCCACTTTGTCACGATCGGGTTAATGAGTGTAGAATGATGGTCAAAAAAGGCAAATGTAACGTAAAAAATGTGCATAAAGTAAAAGTGTCTTAATGATTTCTGAATGCAACATGTATGTTTAAACTATAAAAATCATATATGAAAACATATCACTGACTTCTTAATTCAGCATTGTAATCTGAATTCACATGTTTTTTGAGTTGTTTTGTCAATAGAGGTTAGTTGGGACAGAGTTTTTCCAATTAAACTTTTTTTTTGGCATTATCAAGCACCATTGTGAAGCAGGATTTCCCAGCCAACTGCTCTACTTCCTAGAATGATTTTTAAGGATTAGTTAACTGAAACATCTCGTGGATGATTGGTTTTACTCAATAATTGGAATTAACTACAGTAGGAGAAGTAAACTTAAGTCAATGTTTCATATTTTGTGATGGATTTTTCTGTCCATGCCTACTTTAATCAAACTCATTATCATGCACTGTTCCAGATTTTGGAATGAGTGGAATCAAATACTGTGCCTGTGTTTTTCAAATGGGACAGCATAACTGAATGTACAAATTGAATATTCACAGATTGTAAATAACATTTACAGCTCCATGCCCATTATGTTATGTAATGCATGTTAGTCTTTCAAGTCATGAGTCAAGTCATGTTAGGTTTATGTTGCATAGTGGTGTGGTGGTTAACACTACTGCCTTATGGATGAAGTATGCTGGGTTCACGGATGTTTTATCCCTCTCAGTATTCTGGTTTTCCTTCCACGTCCCAACAACATGTGTGTGTTAGTGATCCCAAACTGGACCAGTGTGTGTGTGTGTGTGTTTGTGTGAAAGAGAGAGAGAGCATCCTGTTAGACAAGCTCATAACCTGCATCCAGTGCTTGCAGGATAGGCATCTGTGTCCTCAAATTGAACATTTTAATTTTAAAAATGTTATGCTATGTAAGCTGCCCTTAGCTGGAGGGTTGGCTTTTAACATTCATATCACGAAATATACAACTGTACCTCAGCAAAGGGTTTGGATGGGATGGAAAATGCAAATAAAAATAGGAAGCAAAGATTTCAAAATTCACTTTGACTTGTAATCCATCACAAACAGTGTAAAGATAAAATGTTTAATGTTTAGTCTGGTCAGCTTCTTTTTTCCATAAATATATATCCTTTCTTGACATTGAGGGCCTGCAACACATTTCAAAAAAGTTGAGATAGGGCAATTTAGGTGCAATAATGAGGTTAAAAAAAGATAATGGTGTGAGTAGAAACAGAAGATGTTCAACAGGTGACTGCAATCATGGATTGGTATAAAAGCTGCATTTAAGAATGGCCTAGAAAGAGAAAGAGAGCAAGCTATGTTTAATCTATCCTTTTAATCCTTACAATTGTAAGTGGCAATGTAACAATAGGCTTCATGGCAATAACTCCTGGAAAATTGGGAAATTAAGGTCAAAGCTATCGTATGTAATAATGTACTATCTCAATTTAAGACTACAAAATGACAACAAAACTTCAAAACCAATGTCTTTGTGAGCTGGAATGTTAAATTTCTCAATCAAGAATTAAAAAGAAAGTATTCTCTCACCTAATAGGTCTAAACGCTAAAATAGTATTTTTATAGGAAACCCACTTATTAAGCAAGGATCAGTTTCGGTTGCACAGAGATTGGACTGGCCAAATAATCCATTCCAGCTATACAAAGAAAATTAGAGGTGTGAGAATTCTTATATATAGAACAATTTCATTAGTAGTATCAGATGTAGTATGTGATTCTGAAGGGTGATATATGATTGTCATGTGTAATTTATTTAACTGTAAAGTGATTTTGATAAATATTTACGCCCACAGTGTGGATGATAGGGACATTATCCAAAACATATTTGCATCCATTCCTAATGTGAACACTCATAAAATTATAATGGCTGGTGTCTTTAATTGTGTTTTAAATCCAGACCTGGATAGGTCTCCTTCCACGGGGTGATGACATCTAACACTGCAAAAACAGATACACAGTTTGTAATTGATCACAACTTTTCAGACCCCTGGAGATTTCTAAACCCAAACTCAAGAGCATGTTCCTTCTTCTCCCCTATACATCATTGTTACTCGTGAATTGATTATTTCTTAATAGATAACAATTTCTTACCCAGGATCACATCTTGCTAGTATGACGCTATTGTTATCTCTGCCCACGTCCCTTTGATTTTGGAGCTCAAATCATTAGGCCCCACATATTCATCTCATAGATGGCATCTTAACCCACTTTTATTAGCAGACGAGAACTGTACAGAGTTTATATCCAAGCAAACCAATTTTTTTTTTTAGAGACGAATGCATCCTCAGAGGTCTCTGCAGGAATACTCTTAGAAACTCTGAAGGCTATCTTAAGAGGACAGATTATTTCATATCTCTCTCACAAAAATAAATTGGAAACCAAGAAGGCATCAGAGTTAATCAGTGAAATTACCAGAATAGATCAAGAACATGCCAGGTGTCCAAATGAGGCACTTTATAGGAAAATACAGGCTTTGTATTCAGAACTCAACCTCTTGACAACAAAATAAATGGAACAACTCACTTTTAAAGCACAATATCATTATTATGAACACAGGGAGAAGGCTAATAAGATCTTAGCTCGACAAATCCACAAGAAGGAAGCTCACAATGTAATACCAGTAATTACCAACATAAACAGAGACAAAATCATTGACCATAAAAATATAATGCAAACATTTAGAGACTAGTACAAGTCCTTATATTCTACTCAGTTTAAAGAAGACAAGACACAACCTAATACATTTTTGGATGTGTTACAGATACCACAACTAGATACTCTCAGTGCATAGGAATTGGATAACCCGCTGGCACTTAAAATTATTAGATGCTATAAACTTTCATTGAGAGAATGCAGCAGGCCCTGAAGGTTACCCTGCCAAATTTTATAAAAACATTTCAGTTAAGTTAGCTCCCCTTTTATTAGCAAAATTTACAGAAGCCAGACACAACAAAATTCAACCTCAAACTTTTCGCCAAGCATGAATTACCATCTATCCTAAGAAAAATAAGAACATATTACAATGTGCATCATAAAGACCAATGTCACTTCTGAATAATGATGCTATGATACTCTCCAAAATTCTAGCTAGAAGGATTGAAAAAGTGCCTCCTTCGGTAATATCACAAGACCAAACTGGATTTATAAAAGGCAGACACTTACTTAGCTCCCAATCTTTGATGCCTGTCTATTGTAATATATTCACCTACCACATCTATCACCCTGGAGATTATGGTATCGTTGGATGCAAAAAAAGCATTTAAAATGGTTGAATGGGACTACCTTTTCACTACACTGGAGAAATTTGGGTTTGGACCAAATATATATGCATAGATCAAACTACTGTATACCAGCCCAGAGGCTTCAGTTTGTATTAACAACATTATTTCAGACTACTTCAAATTAGAATGTAGTACTAGACAAGAATGCCCCCTGTCACCACTGCTATTTGCAATTGTCATTGAGCCACTGGCAGTTCACATTTGAAATGCTTATGAGATAAAGGGGATTATCAGACAAGGACTTGAACAGAAAATATCACTATTTGCAGATGATATGGTAGTATGTATATATATATATATATATATATATATATATATATATATCAGATCCACTGTGCCTGCAGTTATAACAGCACTAACAGAATTTGAAAAGATTTCTGGACTCAAAATTAATTTGAAAAAAAGTGTGCTCTTTCCAGTGAACTCTCTAGCACACAATTAGATTGGACACCTTCCCTTTTATCATCGCAGATCGGTTTAAATACCTAGTGGTAAACATCACAAGTAAACATAAAGCTCTTTATCAACAAAATTTTGCTGTCTGCATGGAAAAACTAAAGAAAGAATTGCATAGGTGGTCTACCCTTCATCTCACTTTACCTGGAAGAAGATGAATATTCTTTCTAAGCTTCTTTTTCTATTTCAAAGCATTCCCATATACATTAACAAATCATTTTTTAAGAAGTTAGATTCAATAATATCCATCCGTCCATCCATCCATCAATCCTCTTCCACTTATCCGAGATCAGGTTGTGGGGGCAGCAGCGTGAGCAGAGATGACCAGACTTCCCTCTCCTCGGCCACTTCTTCTAGCTCTTCCAGGGGAATCCCGAGGCATTCCCAGGCCAGCCGGGAGACATAGTCCCTTCAGTGTATCCTGGGTCTTCCCCAGGGCCTCCTTCCAGTCGGATGTGCCCGGGGCCTCCTCCTGGTCGAATGTGCCCGGAACACCTTACCAGGGTGGCGTCCAGGAGGCATCCTGATCAGATGCCCAAGCCACCTCATCTGACTCCTCTCGATACAGAGGAGCAGCGGCTCTACTCTGAGCCCCTACTAGATGACTGAGCTTCTCACCCTATCTTTAAGTGAAAGCCCAGACACCCTGCAGAGGAAACTTATTTCAGCCGCTTGTATTCGCGATCTAGTTCTTTCGGTCACTACCCATAACTCATGACCATAGGTGAGGGTAGGAACATAGATCGACTGGTAAACTGAGAGCTTTGCCTTATGGCTCAGCTCCTTTTTCACCATGACAGAATGATGCAGAGCCCGCATCACTGCGGATGCCGCACTGATCCGCCTGTCGATCTAACGCTCTATTCTTCCCTCACTCGTGAACAAGATCCCGTGATACTTGAACTCCTCCACTTGGGGCAGGATCTCTCTCCCAATCCTGAGAGGGCACTCCATCCTTTTTTGGCTGAGGACCATGGTCTCGGATTTGGAGGTGCTGATTCCCATCTCAGCTGCTTCACACTCAGCTGCAAACCGATCCAGAGAGAGCTGAAGATCATGGCCTGATGAAGCAAACAGGACAACGTCATCTGCAAAAAGCAGTGATCCAATCCTGAGTCCACCAAACCGGACCCCCTCAACGCCCTGGCTGCGCCTAGAAATTCTGTCTATAAAAGTTATGAACAGAATCGGTGACAAAGGGCAGCCCTGACAGAGTCCAACTCTCACTGGAAATGGGTTCGAACTACTGCCGGCAATGCGGACCAAGCTCTGACACCGGTTGTACAGGAACTGAACAGCCCTTATCAAGGAGTCCGGTACCCCATACTCCCATGCACCCCCCACAGGATTCCCCGAGGGACACGGTCGAACGCCTTTTCCAAGTCAATAAAACACATGTAGACTGATTGGGTAAACTCCCGTGCACCCTCCAGGACCTTGTTAAGGGTGTAGAGCTGGTGCACTGTTCCACGACCAGGATGAAAACCACACTGTTCCTCCTGAATCTGAGGTTCGACTATCAGACGGACCCTCCTCTCCAGGACCCCTGAATAGACTCTTCCTGGGAGGCTGAGGAGTGTGTGGAACACACCCTCCGGTCTCCCTTCTTAAAGAGGGGGACAACCACCCCGGCCTGCCAATCCAGAGGCACTGTCCCTGATGTCCGTGCGATGTTGAAGAGGTGTGTCAACCAAGAGAGTCCTACAACATCCAGAGCCTTGAGGAACTCTGGCCGTATCTCATCCACCCCCGGGGCCCTGCCACCAAGGAGTTTATTGACCACCTCAGTGACCTCAGTCCCAGAGATGTGTGAGCCCACCTCCGAGTCCCCAGGCTCTGCTTCCTCATTGGAAGGCATGTTAGTAGGATTGAGGAGGTCTTCAAAGTACTCCCCCCACCAACCCACAACGTCCCGAGTCGAAGTCAGCAGCGCACCATTCCCACCATATACAGCATTGACACTGCACTGCTTTCCCCTCCTGAGACACCGGATGGTGTACCAGAATCTCCTCGAAGCCGTCCGAAAGTCGTTCTCCATGGCCTCCCCAAACTCCTTTCACGCCCAAGTTTTTGCCTCAGCAACCACCGAAGTCGCATTCCGCTTGGCCTACCAGTACCTATTAGCTGCCTCCAGAGTTCCACAGGACAAAAGGGATTCAATAATAACCTAATTTAATTCAAAATATCCTTGCATCCAAAAAGCAATCCTGTAGACCTATGGCAGAACGTGGCATGACTCTACCTAACCTTCAATTTTATTACTAGGCAGCAAATATGCAAGAACAGGACAAAGTTACATCAGAAACACTCAATAAATCAGTGTCATAAGTACCAAAGCATTTATCAAATGTTGTGAGAAGGAACAGTAATGTTACAAAGTGGTAAATTCTGTACTGTGCAAACTTTGGAATATGTTGCAAGTTTAAAAACTTAAAATAAGCTTTATTTTAAAAAAAAAAACATGGTTGTAATGTTAAATAATGGACTGTATTGTTTTCAGTTCAAAGATCATTTACTAATTACTGCTTTCTATTTTTATTTGTATTTTTCATATCATTCCACCTTTTTTGAGCTGGGATTGTATTTTGTGACAGGTGTCTGTTCACACGTACAGGTAATCTAGCCTAGACACCGTTAAAATATCCAACTACGCCACCCAGTTTTATTAAGAGACTGGGAACTCCTAAAATTTACCAATAATGGCACACAGGTTTCTTTAAATTGGGTGGTGAGTAAACACACAATGAAAAACACAACAGTAATTTCAGGAAAAGCAACAGTAACTTCTATTACACCAGACAATAATAAGTACATTAAAAAGATAAATGAACATAAACAAAATCTATCAGGAAGAAAATTTCTTTTTTAGAAAGGAAAACACACAGTCCACCCTCTAAAAGTTAATTAAAAACAAACATGAGAGGATACAACCTTTAGTGGTGCAGAGTCCAGTTTGTTCTCTGTGTTACCCCAACACTTAATTGTTCAACTGTCTACCGATGCACTCTGTTCACCGGACACTCGTTTCCCAAAAGAAGTTTTGTCAAATCGGTGAATCCCTGTCAGCATCTCTTAATCGTTCCTTTTTTCCACTCTGGGCTCCTTGTGTTGCTGTGATCTAGGCACGCCTTATTTCTTGTCTGCCAGCTTTGCTCGGTCCTTTCATGAGGCTTCCCTCTCTCGCTGGACCCACAACTGGCGTCCCCTTGTGGAGCTGTCTCTTCCTCCCTGGAAATATTGCCGTCCTTGTGCCTCACGTCATGCCAGCCACGTACCCTTGTCAGCCGGCGAGCCCCTGTGCTCTGTCCGAGTGTCTTGGCAGTGTTCACAGTGGACCGTCCCTTACCTTTGCCTTCTCCTGGCCAGAGATTAAATCCCCTTCAGTCCCTGCAGTTATCCGTTCTGGACAACCAGATTAAACAATGGCACATCTACATTTCCTGGGTTTAACAAATAATGAAAACACGACTTAACAAAATGTATTGTTACCAACCATTAATGAGTAAAGATCTGCTGTTTAGAAACCAATATTGTCAAACATGTTAATTTCCAAGTCAGGTAAATACAGAAATCCTCCAAGGAAGGAGCAGTTCTGTTATCACAACTTGGTATTCTTTGTAATATCAACCAGACAAAAAACTTTAAAGTGGTGACTCTTTTGCAAGACAGTAAATAGATAGATAGTTAGATACTTTATTAATCCTTAGGGGAAATTCACATAATCCAGCAGCAGTATACTAATAAAAAGAAACAATATTAAATTAAATAGTAATAAAAATGAAAAAAAATGAAAAAAATAAAAAAAGCAGACAATAACTTTGAGTAATGTTAACATTTACTCCCCCGGGTGGAATTGAAGAGTTGCATAGTGTGGGGGAGGAACGATCTCCTCAGTCTGTCAGTGGAGCAGGACAGTGACAAAAGTCTGTCACTGAAGCTACTCCTCTGCCTGGAGATGACACTGTTAAGTGGATGCAGTGGATTCTTCATGATTGACAGGAGTTTGCTTAATGCCCGTCGCTCTGCCACAGATGTTAAACTGTCCAACTTTACTCCTACAATAGAGCCTGCCTTCTTAACAAGTTTGTCCAGGCGTGAGGCATCTTTCATCTTTATGCTGCCACCCCAGCACACACCCGCGTAGAAGAGGGAACTTGTAACAACCGCCTGGTAGAACATCTGCAGCATCCTACCGATATCCTGTAGACAGCCACCACAATAATCAGTTACAGGTTAACCCTGGAAATTTGCCTTTAACTTCTCGCCTCAGTTCAAACAATGGGTGCCTATTGCCTGGTCATCTGCTGGGCTTTAAATGTAATATTTGGATGTTTCTTTTCTTAAGAGAGAAATGGAATGACCCAGTGTACAAAAATACAAAAATTTCCCCCTCTGACAATTTCTTGAGCCTGCTCATGCATGTAAAGCTCACAACTAAAGTGAATATAAATATGGTCTGCCATACTAAGAATGTAATTGAGTAAAAAGGTGTTAGGATGCCATTTAGTCAAAGGATGAAGTAACTTATATATTTTTTTGGTGGCATTCACTTCTGTTGGTTAAGAGTTTCGTCTTAATTCTTGAATGTCTTTGTCCCAAAAAGAGAGAAGATGACATATCTATACACTTATTCAGTATGTAACTGATGTAATTGTAGCTTTACAGAGAAGCTCTTTCTTTACCTAACTTTATAACTGTCAATACCAGCTCTTTGAATCAAATGTGCTCATGGATCTGTGCTTTCCAGGGAGCTTAGCAAATGGCTGAAATTCATCGCTGCCTCTTACATGGTGCAGAGTGAGCCAAACATTATTGATGATTTCATTTGAAACAATTAGCAGCAATAGGTTAAAAGATACCTGCAACAGAGCTTGGCACAATGAGGCTGTTAAACCATGAAATATCTATCAAGGTGAAGGATCTGTCAAATAGCATCTAAGGACTGTTAAAATACAAATAACAGCACCATGACAGTATAGCAGGCTTCTGGTTACCTTTTAGAGTCTTTTAGAGCTACATTTTGTTACTGTTTTCTTGTCATAATTATAGTTTACATAAAGTATAATACAATACATACTTATTGTTATTTCAACAAGTTATTCAGAATTTAACTGAGTGCATTTTGCAATGAAAAAAACAACAATTAACACAAATACAGAAAGGTTCAGAATGGCCATTCTTTTAATGTTGCACTAAACATACACCCAGCAAAGGGATGAGCGTTAATGTGTATGTGTGAGTAAGAGTGGTCCCTGTGGTGGGCTAGAGTTCTGTCTACACCTGTTTTCAGCCTTTTGCCCAATCCTTGTGAGGTAGACTTTAAGGCGACTCTGAAATGATTTGAGAAGGTTCTAGAACCTGTTTACTGAACTTATTCCATTAAAAGCTACAGTCACTGCACAGCTCTCAAGTGCACATAATGTTACACAATGTGTATACTTTCTAACTTGTTATTTGGGCTTTTGTATAGTTAGCTGTCTTCTGAGGGATAGGGTCAGGTAGAGTGACAAGACAAAGGGGGAAGAGTATGTTGTGACTGCGTAGTCACAAAAGCACAAGTTCCAAAAAACTCTTTTAAAATTGCCACTTTGGGTACAGTCAAAACCCCGACTAGACTCCAAAAAGGGCCTTGAAATTTTTTTATAAAATAAAATGTTTATTTTATTAATGGCTCTATAATAGATGAACCTCTGAAAAATGTAAAGGAATTACCAGAAAAAGCAAAGCAATCCAGAAATACAGCACAGGTTTGAAAAATCCAGAAAACACAAGGCAATAATATTTATTAATACACATTTCATCCCAAAAAAATTCTTGAAGGTGTACACTCTTTCTATTACATGGCTGTAAATAAGCAGTGGTAGTAAATCATCACCTTCCCTATGAGTGTCCACCACAGAGTCCTTAGTTTAATTGATGTAAGTATCCAACTAACCAGTTCACTGACCTTACTTTGTAGTGGGTGCCACATGTGCTATTGGCTTTTTGTTATTTTGCCTCCCCTTAACTCTTAATTACTTGTATTTTGTACACCAATCTCAGTTATTTTTGTCCAGCATCCTTTTACTTGATGGCATTCCACCATGTAGCCTCAGCTTGATTCACTACAAGTACAGTGTCGCAATGGTTTGCTTTCTGTGTGTCCCCAGCCGGTTTTATGGGTGAATTCACAGTCGCAAGTTCCATATGGTGCATTTGTTACACTGCGCAAGTGCTTAGGTATGTATGACAATGATGAGATGCGCTTCTTGCAATGATTTTGTCTGCAAAGAACATTGAACAACTGAAGTGAAATGTAATAATATGTGCAATTCCTGCAGAGGATGAAAATGTAACCGGTGACGAATGAGCACTGGAGAAATGGATCATGTTTATTTTCAGAAAATCCTAGACTGTGTCGTACTATTCAGTACTATGTACATTTTAAAATTGTTGCAATATTTTATATTACAACCTCACAGCTTGTATATAAATAGCCATCTTAAAATTGGTGTATAAAGTACACCACGCGAGTACTTATGAGATGAGAACTGGTGTGAGTAGTTAAGGGTTAATGTACACCAGAAAAATGGATTGCTGTGGGTTTGCCCCATACTGGGGTGGTGCGCCTTTAAGGATAATATGCAGCATGGATGGAATTGATTGGCTAAAGAGGATAAAGAGGAGGAGAGAGAAAGACATTTGATGCTGAAGTGAGGAGCTACAACGTCTTAGC
Source organism: Polypterus senegalus (assembly GCF_016835505.1). Classification (NCBI taxonomy): domain Eukaryota; kingdom Metazoa; phylum Chordata; class Cladistia; order Polypteriformes; family Polypteridae; genus Polypterus; species Polypterus senegalus. The sequence goes on along the minus strand of NC_053170.1, from coordinate 52,246,013 downwards.
ACAGAAAGTCTGCAGTGGGAGCCACCTGCTGGAAGACTGGATTTCTGTCTTTTGGATACAAGAGAGACGTGTCTTAGAAGATGAACTTTTTTGTATCTATTCTGGAACAACCAACATACTGACTGGTAGGACAGAGCGTTGTTATTATTAGCATCAGCTGACAGTGTATTCCGTTTTGTCATCATCCTTTTACATCTATAAAGACAGTAAAACCAGACTGTGGGATTTTTGTGAAACTGGTCATTTATAGAGGTTGCATCTCACACCTCGATTTGCTAGTTTCTGACTTTATGTTAGTGATGTATTTGTTGTTTGGATGGTTGTGTCAAAACGTTTGTTGTCTTGTAAATATAATTTTTCATTTCTTTACTGCATTTCATGGAGTGCTGATCTGAGACATATAGTGAGTTGGTTAAACAGGACAAGTGTTTGTCACAGAACCCCAAAATATTTTTGTTAAGCATTTTAAGTATTACCGCTATCACGTGTGACAGATAGAGGGTGCTATTGCTCCCTTGAACCCTCAGACTATAAGCCAGACACCAGATAAAAGTCCAAATAATTGATTTATTATAATAATAATGTGCACAAAGCACCCTCCTCTCCACAATACTCATATAAATAACACAATACACTAATCAATAATCAATCCTCCATTACCAGACGCGTTGCCACCCTTCCACCCTGCTCAGCTGACCCGTCTGGGATTTCCCAGAGTCCTTTATAGTCCATGACCCAGCAGTGCTTCTGAACCCACAGTCCATGTGATTTCCTAGCACTTCCGGGTCAGATCAAAACTCTTCTTTTTCATCCCGAAAGCACGTCATTTCCCCAGTCCATGTGACTAGGACGTACTTCCGGGTTATAGGGCAAATATAAGTCTTTGAGCCTCCCTGCAGCGTCCCCTTGCGGCCCCCATGGTATCCAGCAGGGCTGTGAAGGAAACCTCCAATATCCATGATGCCCTGCTGGAATTCAGAGCACCTCCATGCTGCCGGAAGGGCTCCATCTAGCGGCGTGGGGGTATTGGCCGGGATGAACGGCCGGCCATTGTCCACACACGATAGCAGAGTTCTGGCCATGTGGCTGTGCAGGGCTAGTTAGTCTCCCGGGGCAGAGCGGTACAACATTTGTAAATTGTTATTTTCAACCTTCACCTTCATTTCTTTACAACAACTGAGCCCTTGTCCAACTTTCTCCCAGCTCACTGGTCGTATAGTTGTAAGGAGCTTTATGAACTTGCCAGAATAAAATATTTCTAGGATACCAAAACCTCAAGGATCAATACCAAGCTGTGGAAAACCTGGGGCCATTCTAATAACATTCCTTCTGGAGCACAGGTGTCAAACTCCATGCCTGGAGGGCCGCAGTGGCTGCAGGTTTTCATTCTAATAATTGACCAGTTTTCACTGCTAATTAACTTTTTCCCTTCATTTTAATAGCCCTATTTTTAAGGATTCAGTCTTCTAAGTTGATTCTTTTCTTCATTAAATGGCAGCCAAAGAGAAATGAGATGTGAAATGACCCAACAGATGACCTGCTAAACTGGGGTTTCCAACTCCAACCAGTTCCTTAATGAGAAGCCAATTCCTGCTTTAACCCGTTATTTAATTCCACAGCTTACTGCTGTTCTCATTCTGCTACAGCAGACATTTCCAAAATGGTTGGTTTTCTGTTTTTTCTAAGAATGCCATCAAAATGTTTTGGTGACCCTGAGAGATCAACCTTACTGAGACCCTCACCTTTCTTTATGTTCAGATAATGTGGGGTTAGCTGGTCACGTGGTGGCTCGTTTTGTGTCTCGTTATTGTTTGGCTGCTAGTTAAGAAAAAAGAAAGAACTAAGAGGTCTGTGTTGAGTTAATTAAAACTAAGGCAAAAGAAGTTAATTAGAAGCAAAAACAAGTCACTAATTAAGAAGATGGTTAGAATTCAAACCTGTAGGCACTGCTGCCCTCCAGGACCGGAGTTCGACACCCCTGGTCTAGAACCCACTGGGGTTCCTGCATCTTCTTTAACACAAGGTGAGGTGGTCCCAGGCTCTCTCCCAAGCCAGTCTGCCTCAGTGCTATGTATTTGCCTATTGTTCTTTCTTAAGAACAATTTATTGGTAGCCTATGTCTTCTTTGCTTATGTTGTTTCCTTAGCAACAAGTAGCATTTTAAAACACAGCTGGTATGTAATTTGTTTGCATTTAAGCGTATATATCTTTACAACATTTACATTGCGAAGGACATTACTTTTTATGTAATTTTCTATATTTCTTTCTTATTTTATATATATATAGCCAGTTAATTAAACAAAATACAAAACGAAACAATCCTACTGCTGCTCTCTACGAACACAGCACCCATTTGATTTTAGGTCAGCTAGGCTGATGCAATGTGGCAACATCATTAAATGATTAAACAGTAAGTAAAGAAAATGAACAAATTCACATTTCATCAAATTCCTACGTGAAGCAGTCAAGCTGATATTATGTTTATGTTCAGTTTGAATCTGTCTATCATAATCAGTACAATTTTGCAGAAAGCATAACTTTTGAAAAAATGTGTTGTCCAGTGTTCTAAAATAAAAGTGGTTCATATAGAGCAAGCTGAACTTTTCCATTTTGCCAACATATTCTTTTTTTCCAAAGAAGAAATACAGCTTGACAGTGATCATATTGGTGATTGCATTTTCCTAAGTAGTGGTTGTTTGTTGGCATGCATTTCTCTCTTTTTTTCTCATGCATACGTTCTATCCTGAAATTTGTCTTGTATGTTCTCCCTGTGTCTGCGTGGGTTTCCTCCCACAGTCCAAAGACATGCTGGTTAGGTGGATTGGCGGTTCTGAATTGTCCCTAGTGTGTGCTTGGTGTGTGTGTCCTGCGGTGGGTTGGCGCCCTGCCCGGGATTGGTTCCTGCCTTGTGCCCTGTGTTGGCTGGGATTGGCTCCAACAGACCCCCGTGACCCTGTGTTCGCATTCAACGGGTTGGAAAATGGATGGATGGATGGATGCTTATGAATCCTTACACCAGTCTTCTGTGATTTGCTTTATGCTCTGCAGATGTCACTGCTCCTCTTTTTTCTTATTCTTATTACAGAGTTCTTTGTCAGGTTCAATGACTAATAAACACAATACTTAGCCTTGATTATGAATTCTAAACATATATGTACTGTGTCCTGGGGGATTATCAATAGATTGGGCCTGCATGGACCATTCTTTTCTTACAATAAACAATTCTGCCCACAACCTAAAATGGCCACCAGGTTCCTCACTAAAATGTTTTGAATGTATCAGGCTATATTTAGAATTACTTTTTGCTTGTCTGTGTGTCTCAGCATCTTGTCTCTCTGTTCTTTCTCAGTCTTTGTTGGCTAGGAACCTACTGTGATGTGCTTGACAAACAGGAGATGGTGCCACTGTTATTCTTTCTGTTACAGTCTTCTTCATCACATAATTGACTTCTGTGATTTGCTTCATGCTCAGCAGATGTCACCGCTCTTCTATTTCTTTCTTAGTCACTTTGAGTAAGAAACACACAAGCACAGGTCACTCTGTCGAGGTTGCTACCTCCACTTTTGTTCTGCCATAAGCTTATGAAACAGACCAAGATCAAGGTTTTAGCTCCAATAGTCCATAATCTCGTGATGGATACTTACTGCAGACGCCTGCCCTAAAGTGGATAGCAGTGTTGTACATGCAACATAATGCTGTGCCCATGGATAGACCTAGCATATTGGGAGACATCGTTTGTATTCATACCAGTCGTAAACTGTCATTTTGCAATTTAAGAGTCCCCTTATGGTCACATTCACCAACATGTCTGTGGAAGTACTTCATATTTCACATATATATGATTTATTGTCTGATTCCTGTCCAGACCACCCTGAAAATACACTGTCTACAAAGCATTTTAATCTCCAATTAAACCAAGATTTGTTAGTCACAAAGTTGTACATGGAACACACACATTCTCAGAGAAATGAAGGTAAGAAGTGACTGTATTGGAATATTCTTCTAAATCTTGAAATGACTCACTAAAAACTGACCAGTCAGTATTTTAAAAGAAGTCATTTAACATGGCCTTTCCTTGAGAAGACCTTTGTTTTACTGCCTGCACAATAGATTTAATGGCTTTACATTTTTGCCTATAACTGAGGATGGGAAAGATCATATTATGATTAGACTGACTGAGGAGGACTTGTGCCTCTTCAAGGAATGCATCTGGAATGAAACAGAAGCAGAGATGCTGAATTTTATCATAGCTAGCTGTGACCTACATCAGAGGTTTAACTTATTGGCAACAATGCTTGTCATGCAAAACTATATGGATGTGCACTGACTTCTTAACAGGTTTGTGTTGCTTTAAGCAGAAGAAAACTAAAACTGCCTCCTTGCGGACATTCCCTCAATAAGAGGAAAATTACTTTCTTCATCTCGCATGGAACAGGCTGTCTCTGTGAGAGCAATCCTGAGTTGCAAAAAAAAAACAAAACAAAAAAATTGGAGAAAAATACCGTATCCATCTTATATATTTTTCATCATGTCACAATAGGATAGTTCATTTCAGATGAAGAGCTACATTTTCATCCATGAAGTCTTTTGAATAAGAGGTGCAATGTGTGGAGAGTACATTTATGTACACAAAATAGCAGCAGTTTTCATTCATTGAAAATTCAGGTGTTCGGAAGCATCCCTGTGAATGACTGCTTTGCCAAAGAGTTACTGGATGTGAAATGCAGTTTGGAGCTGCCAAGCAAATTTGTTTCTTTTGTAGTATCCATGCCTTTGTGAGGTGATAAATAAAGTTCTATAAGTAGGAGCATTCAGAACACATTGATCAAGCTCTCTGCATGTAAGCAGGTCAAAGGTGTTGCAGATGCAATCAGGCTAAAGGGAAGCAATTGATCCATTCTGATCAGAGGAATGAAGATGCACACTCTAATTATGTCCCCTCTACTCTGGCAATAATTAGTCAGAAATATTACAGGAAAAAAGCTTTTTTTAAATATGCTTGGGTCCCACATCTGAAAAATTAGACTGTAAAAGTTTGTCGTCCACTTCTAAAAATTCTTTGAGTGTTATTCCTTTCATTTATGGGGAATGGTATCTGCTATGTTATTACGTTAATTATTATGTTACGTTACCAGGAAGGTAATTAATTATGTTCTTTTTTCCACCTTCTGGCCTTTTTAATTTATTGAAAATAGATCAATAGACAATTGAATTAGCAAATATATTACAATTTTCAACTGACACACATTACATTTGCGCATTCATTCCATTACTCTTTTTCATTGAATGGTCAATGTTGGGGCGGCACGGTGGCGCAGTGGTAGCGCTGCTGCCTCGCAGTTAGGAGACCCGGGTTCGCTTCCCAGGTCCTCCCTGCGTGGAGTTTGCATGTTCTCCCCGTGTTTGCGTGGGTTTCCTCCGGGCACTCCGGTTTCCTCCCACAATCCAAAGACATGCAGGTTAGGTGGATTGGCGATTCTATATTGGCCCTAGTGTGTGCTTGGTGTGTGGGTGTGTTTGTGTGTGTCCTGCGGTGGGTTGGCACCCTGCCCAGGATTGGTTTCTGCCTTGTGCCCTGTGTTGGCTGGGATTGGCTCCAGCAGACCCCCATGACCCTGTGTTCGGATTCAGCGGGTTGGAAAATGGATGGATGGATGGTCAATGTTGCTTCTTCTATCCATAGCTTTTTTACTTTTGGTTAAAAGGGTGTGAATTTCTCAAAATCTGTCCTTCCATTCATCTGTTATCAAACCTTCTGGAACCAATTAAGTGTCACTAAGGCCAGAAGCCTCTTGGCAACATTTGGTATAATGTAGAAGCCAACACCTGGTGGAATGCAACTTTCTTAAAGGTGTACCTTGCTATATATGCACGTAATACTGGGTTGCATGTCGGTTATTGGTCACCAACCCTAGGACTCGGGTCTTATTTACAGTACATCAACTGTGTGTCGGACTTTGTATTTTTTCATTATGTCCATGCATATGCTATAAAGTTATGTGGGTTAAGTTAAACAGATGACTATAAGTGAGCCAGATAACTTGTGGTTGACAGCTTCCTCATCCAAGGTCAATTCCAGCCTTGTTCCCAGTGCTGTTGGCTCTCCACAAGCCTACAATGAACAAGGCAGGCTCAGAAATTAAGTGATTGATAGAAATAGTTTCATTGTAATGCAAAATAGCTGCAAGGTAGAGACCAACATTACATGTCATGTTGTCTTTACTTGGCATGGAAGGTGCTTGACATGGCCGTGACTGTAATATACATAAAAAGGAAGGTGAACTGGGGGAAATACACTGCATACAGCCATGCCAGGAGCCTGAAGGGAATAAAGTCAGGGATGGTAAGAGTAAAATCTGTTAAATTGTCAAGGAAGTCACAATACTAGCCTTCAAGGTTTTTTTTAATATTTTTAATATTTTTTTTTTTATCAAGAAGGAATCTCCCTAAACTGTATGTTAGCTTATTGCCCATGTTTAACATACACACCCCTCAATACTCAACCCCAGGAACCTCAGCAGTGATAAGACTAGTCACTGAAGAATGGGCACCCACCCATATATTTTGCCCTGGCCGCAAAATGGGTGAATAGATTATGAGATGTTCACAGGTCAGAGTCCAAAACAGAACTGACTTAAGGTTGCAAAGATGGCAGCTGTAAAGGCTGCAACAGGAAGTGACATTATCAGTGGGGCAGAACCGGTAGTGTTGTAATCAGTGGGGCCAGAACCGTGTTGGATTTCCTGTGGATAGTCTGCAGAGGATTGAGAGAGAAAGTCAGTGCACCTCGAACAACCCCCGTCTGATGTGGAACTACTGTTATTCAGACCCTTTAGCTGTGTCCCAATCGCATGTGTGACAGGCTGCACACTGCTGGGAATACAGATCATGGTCTGCTTCACCTAGTCTCCCACCACTGAGAGGGCTAAATAAGGACATCTCCCCATTTCCATGCTAGACCTGGGTGTCACAAGTTAGTTTTAGTGAGATAATAACAAGCTTTATTTCATCTAAAGCTACAGTATGTTTATTTGCAGAGAAACCAGACATATCAAATACTAGGAGTTAAAATGGAGGGAAAAGTACAACCTGAATGATAAAATCAAAGTTCATACTGCAAGCTTTGTGTCACATTATCTATCCTGAGCAGTTACTGAGTTGCCTAAATTGAGAGTCTTTTCTTCTTAATCCAGCTAAGATGTTCCTTTAAAGTACCAGCCACTACATTTTTCTACTCAATATTTGCATCTGCTAGAGAGCACTTTCATTTTGGAGGTGGCAAGCTTATCAAATACTGTTTCTTTCGTCCCCTGACAGAAAGATGTTTCATTTTGTTTCCAACCTTGTCTCTTTTCCTCACATATCCAACACTGTCTGTCTCATGTCTCCCAAACCTTGTGTCCCTCGCACATCTTCTACACTCTCTCTGTCTCCCTCTCTCATATCAAACACTGCTTTATTGAGTTCCCTCAAATCCTTTTCTTTTATAAAGAGCTCCTTGATAACGTAATTGTTTTGAAAAAGTGCCAGTAAACAGCCTGAAAATTGCATCCTCTGAAATTGGACAACTGATAATTTGTCAATGGTCATGTTACTTGTCAGCGAGACCACTTTGATTGATACCACATGGTTGAATACAATAACATGTTAACCAAAAAGGCATTTATTTAGTATCTTCTTACAAGCACATACTGATTAGCTTAACTGAGCCGAAAGCTTGTCAAATCTGATGGTAGTATTTGCTTTTATATTTGCATATCTCCTATCAGTCCTCTTGACTGTTCATTAATATGCATGCTTACTGAACTTTCTGTCCAAAAAAGCAAAGCCTGTTTAAATACACACAACCGAAAATAAGGTTAGTCTTGTTAGTCTTCCCAAATGAGCACTATAGTCTTGTTAATTCACATACAGTGCATCCGGAAAGTATTCACAGCACATCACTTTTTCCACATTTTGTTATGTTACAGCCTTATTCCAAAATGGATTAAATTCATTTTTTTCCCTCAGAATTCTACACACAACACCCCATAATGACAATGTGAAAAAAGTTTACTTGAGGTTTTTGCAAATTTATTAAAAATAAAAAAATTGAGAAAGCACATGTACATAAGTATTCACAGCCTTTGCCATGAAGCTCAAAATTGAGCTCAGGGGCATGCTGTTTTCCCTGATCATCCTTGAGATGTTTCTGCAGCTTAATTGGAGTCCACCTGTGGTAAATTCAGTTGATTGGACATGATCTGGAAAGGCACACACCTGTCTATATAAGGTCCCACAGTTGACAGTTCATGTCAGAGCACAAACCAAGCATGAAGTCAAAGGAATTGTCTGTAGACCTCCGAGACAGGATTGTCTTGAGGCACAAATCTGGGGAAGGTTACAGAAAAATTTCTGCTGCTTTGAAGGTCCCAATGAGCATAGTGGCCTCCATCATCTATAAGTGAAAGAAGCTCGAAACCTGGAGTCTTCCTAGAGCTGGCTGGCCATCTAAACTGAGCGATTGGGGGAGAAGGGCCTTAGTCAGGGAGGTGACCAAGAACCCAATGGTCACTCTGTCAGAGCTCCAGAGGTCCTCTGTGGAGAGAGGAGAACCTTCCAGAAGGACAACCATCTCTGCAGCAATCCACCAATCAGGCCTGTATGGTAGAGTGGCCAGACGGAAGACACTCCTTAATAAAAAGCACATGGCAGCCCACCTGGAGTTTGCCAAAGGGCACCTGAAGGACTCTCGGACCATGAGAAACAAAATTCTCTGGTCTGATGAGACAAAGATTGAACTCTTTGGTGTGAATGCCAGGCGTCACGTTTGGAGGAAACCATGCATTGCTCACCACCAGGCCAATACCACCCCTACAGTGAAGCATGGTGGTGGCGGCATCATGCTGTGGGGATGTTTTTCAGTGGCAGGAACTGGGAGACTAGTCAGGATAAAGGGAAAGATGACTGCAGCAATGTACAGAGACATCCTGGATGAAAACCTGCTCCAGTGCGCTCTTGACCTCAGACTGGGTCGACGGTTCATCTTTCAGCAGTACAATGACCTTAAGCACACAGCCAAGATATCAAAGGAGTAGCTTCAGGACAACTCTGTGAATGTCCTTGAGTGGCCCAGCCAGAGCCCAGACTTGAATCTGATTGAACATCTCTGGAGAGATCCTAAAATGGCTCTGCACCGACGCTTCCCATCCAACCTGATGGAGCTTGAGAGGTGCTGCAAAGAGGAATGGGCGAAACTGGCCAAGGATAGGTGTGCCAAGCTTGTGGCATCATATTCAAAAAGACTTGAGGCTGTAATTGCTGCCAAAGGTGCATCGACAAAGTATTGAGCAAAGGCTGTGAATATTTACTGTATGTACATGTGATTTCTCAGTTTTTTTATTTTTAATAAATTTGCAAAAACCTCAAGTAAATTTTTTTCACGTTGTCATTATGGGGTTTTGTGTGTAGAATTCTGAGAAAAAAAAGAATTTAATCCATTTTAGAATAAGGCTGTAACATAACAAAATGTGGAGAAAGTAATGCGCTGTGAATACTTTCTGGATTCACTGTAGCTACATCTTATCTAAACAGTCCTATATTCCTCTATGAATACACCTCACAGAATTACATTAGAACATTAGGAAAATTGTGATGAGAACAGGCCATTCAGGCCAACAAATTCGTCTATCATACTCAACTAGAATGTCTAAAATAACATCAAGTCGAGATTAGAACGTTCCTAAAGTTGCACTCTGCATGACACTATTTGGCAATTTATTCCATGTTTCTATGCATCTTTATGTGAAGAAAAACCTTAAAACATTAGTGCAGAATCTGCTCTTAACATGTTGTTCACTGTGCCCCTGTGTTGTTGCAGAATTTATTTTAAAGTAACAACTTGGATCTACTGTACTAATTCCTTTCATAATTCTAAACACTTCAGTTGTGTCACCTCTTAATCTGTGTTTATTTAAACTGAAGCACATTAACTCCTTAAATCTCTCCTCAAAGTTCATATCTGTTAGTCCTGGAATCAGCCTAGTCACTCTCCTCTGGACTTTACCCAACATTTCTATGTCTATTTTGTAATATGGAGACTAAAGCTGAACATAGTAGACTAGTTATGGCCTCACTAGTGATGTTATATAACTTTGGCATAACCTCCGTGTATTCCACACCCTATTAACTTTCTTGAACACTTCTATATACTGTCCATATGAATACAGTGTGTGAGACTTGCCCGGACACCACCAGTCAGAAGCCACATCTTTATAAAGTTCACACGTTTATTACTCATTAATAAACACAGTCCCAAAACACCACACAATGCACAAAGCAATAATCACCCCAAGTCCTGCTCCCTCTCCCGACTCTAGCTTCTCGAGTGTAAGAAGGCGGCCCCTTTTATTCCTGCCCGGATGTGCTCCAGGTGGCTGATGACATCCTTCTGGCAGCACTTCCTGGTGTGGCGGAAGTGCTGCCCTTTGCCCCAGAAGCACTCCGAGCGTCCCTGGTAGGTTCATCCGCCATCTTGCCTGGTGTGGCGGAAGTGACAATTCTCCTGGTCTGTTGAGGCTTAAGGTGCCCCCTGGCGGTGGCCACGGGTCCAAACGGGTTAAAATCTTTTTTTCCCTTTCCCGTGGTCCTCTTTTTATCCAGGGTGTTTGCCCCCTCGTGACCGGGAAGCTTTTTATGCCACCTTCCGGTCCTTTTAGGCGCCCCGGCCGCGCAGGAACCCCAGCCGTCTGTGACAAGTGATGAGTCAATTATTGCTCCTAGGTCCTTCTCATAAGGTGTACTTTTAAGTTTCAGACCTCCCATTGTGTATTCAAATATAATATTTTTACTTCTTACATGTAATACTTTATATTTACTTACATTAATTTTCATCTGCCATAAATCTGCCTAAACCTTTATGCTATCCAAGTTCCTCATAAAAAATAAATAATATGTTAACAATTTCAAACATTAATTACATGTCAACCATTTAGATTATTTTTCATTGCGTGCCCCTCCACCTGGTTTGGTATACTGTAATATGCACACTTAACCAGCTTAGTGATTATATTTTTGCTTGGATCATCAATATACATTACAAGGAGCAGCTGCCCAAGCAGTGAACCCTGATGGACATCACTTTTAACACCTAATTCTGAAAAAGTTCCCTCACTATAATCCTTTGATCCCTGTGTTTCAACCCATTTTTCTCCCACCTACACACTGCTCCTTGAATTTACACTTCTTTTAGTTTGATCAGTAACCTTTCATGTGGTACCTTATCAAAAGTTTTCTGAAAAATGAAGATAAGTAATACCATATGCTCCACTCTTATCATATTTTTTGTTGCTTCCTTATAGAATTCCAGCAAATTAGTGGAACCCAGACTTCCTCGTCTGAATCCATGCTGAGTATTTGCCAATACTCCTGTTCTAGACATGTGCTGCTCAATCTTTTCCTTAATTATTCCTCCTATTAATCAGCCTGGTTACCATTTCTTACAGTCAGTCAGTCATTTTCTAACCTGCTTCATCCTGAACAGTGTCACGGGATTACTGGAGCATATCCCAGCCAGAAAAGGGTCCAATTCAGGAACAAACCCTGGACAGGACACCAATCCATCACAGGGCAAACACACACCAGGACCAATTTAGGAAGAAACCCATGCAGTCATGGGGAGAACATGCAAACTCCATGCTATGAGGACCAGGGATGCAAAGCCTAGTGTCCATAGTGGAAGGCAGTAGTGCGATCACTGCACCACCATGCTACCCCCATTTTTAACAATTGCATAATATTTCCTAGCCTTCTGATTTTAGGACTTTCCCCAGTGTGTTGAGATTTTTGAAGAATATGCCACAAGGGTTAATATAACTCACTAACTTCCTTAAGCACTTGAGGATAAATATTATTTTGAACCCTCTTAGAAACACAGACATCTTTTTCTATGACTGAAATATTCACTAGCTTACTCACATACATACATACATACATACATACAGTATGTGTGTGTCTCTATAGGTTTGTCGCCCCTACCACTGTTTATATCTGCCATGGACCTGATGTTGCCAGGGTTGAACTGGTGCCCTTCATAATATGGTAAAAGGCTGACAGGAGTGAAGACAACAAGTTTGCACTCACCAGGTCCAGCATTTGGAGTGAAGTTCCAGTTATAGCATTAGTGTCGTACAGACTGGATGAAACAGTTAGATTTACTCTACAGACTGCAAAGAAAGTCACCTGTGCTCGGCCTCAGTAGGTAGTCGATGGCCAATTGAATAAAAACACAGGACATTAGTATTTGTTTCTTTCACTGTTTGCTATTCCTCATTATGTCTTCATCAAGTTTTTTATGGTCATGTTCAGTATGAGGTATTCTAAATGGATTCTACATTTACCGAGCGCAATTTTAATAATTGCCTTAATATTAATAACTGAAGCTAAGCATTGACATTCTTCTGAACTGTTTACAATAATCCACTATAAAAAGATCTTCCTGACCTACATTTGTATTTCTATTCATCTCAAATCCTGCCTTGTGGAGTTCACTTATTTAAAAAAAAAAATCAATCTGCACAGTGCATTGGGTTATTGAATGACATTGTGTTAGCACAGCTTTAGCTTATGAAGTAATGTTTTATAAAAATTTGAATGTGAGCAAACTGTAATCCTCTGTCTGGTGGCTGACAATAATTAGAAACAATTGTTCTGCTGGCAGCTGCCCAGATTGGCATAAATGACTTGACATTAAGGTTTGACCATTCAGAAAGTCTCATTCACCAAGTCATGTCTAATTTGGGCTTTTCAGGGGCTTTACTTTCCATATGGATTATTTTCATCATTTTCTTACAGCATAAATTATATGTTGTATGCTGGTTTTATTTTATAGTGGTCTGACTCACACTACTGAAGTAAAAATCCATCCAACTATTTCCAATACAAGATTCTGAGACATCTGTACCTACAAAATTAGGCACATGGCTGGGACACTATCCTTCTGTCCATTTTCGGAACCCACATTTTTGCAAGTCCAAGTTGCAGGAAGCCGCTCTATCCCGATATCATTGACTACAAGACAGAAATTAACTAGGCTAAGAAATATAAAACCATCTAATTTAGCCTGGTGTAGTTTTATTTCAAATGGCAAGAGTATTATTATTTTAATTCAATTTAATTTCTATTGTTCATGCAGATTAATTTAAATGGACACTTATGTAGTATATAACCTCTGCAGCTAGTGTATTAAAATATGTACCTGTTTGTCTACATAACAAAAACTTACAAGGATTACAAGTGTGGTTCGTTTTGAAATGTTAGCTACATAACAAGGGATAAGTTAATTTTTCTTCCAAGTTATTTCTTCACAATCATAGTATAGATATTTTTACTTTTTACTTTATGTATACATAGTATAGAGAAAGTATAGGAATCATGAAAAAAATTGACCTTGAGATTTTGATGAATCTTGACATTTTAGATCTTCCTCAGTCCGAAAATACCATTTTTGAAATTATGTCAGTCTGTGTGTAAACACGAAAACTCAAAACGCTTTGACCTAGGGCAGTGAGATTTTGTACACCTGCTTTATATCAAATATAAGGAATCCTATCAACTTTTGTGCCCTTGCAGCAACCGGAAGTGATAGTTTAACTGAAAACATTCACAAATTTTCAAGTAAACTATGGTTATAATTACAGATGGATGATTCAAATTTTGTATAGATATTTATAATGATCAAAACAGATACGAAATTTGAGAAAAATTACTCAACTGGAATTAGTATTTTATTTAAACAACCATCCAAATTTTTTGAATCATGGAAATATAAATGTGTACATGATATTAAAAACTATATTCAGTATAATACATTCTTTCAATAACTATTAATTCTATTTTAATTAATACATCATCAGTTTAACAGTAATGTGTAAACATTGAACATGCCATGTAAATATAAACATGTAATGGGAGCAATAAGTTGCTACATCTTAGTCGTGTTCTTGGTAATACTTTTTTTTTTTATTTTCGCATCATTATCATAATTTAATGTAGCTAAATGCAGTTTTACCTATAGCAATTTATTGCAACAAATATTATATAATACTAACACTTTTTCTATGTTTTTAGGTGACAATAACTCTTTTTACTTTGCACGTAATCTAGGTAATGCAAATGTAATCATGAAAAAATTCCACCACCGTTTTTGACCTCACTAAGTGCGAAAATATCATTTTAATATAAAGTCTGATTTAAAAATAGAGATAAATGATTGTGTATTGATATTATTAATTAGTTATTATGAGAAACAAAGAGATAATATCTGAGAAATATTGTGCAACTGAAAGTGGTTCTGATGACCTTATTCTCTCTCTCAGTATACGAGAAAGTCGAGGGGAGCACACTCCCGATTTTTTTCCATAAGAAATTGTGTTCTAAAGTGAAGCATTTTTTAAATACTTAGTCTCTTCTTGCATTTTACAATGGAGGCGAATGGGGCTAGGGTGAAAACATGAATAGCAAAGCTTTGAAACTTACCAAATATGTTCACTTTGAAGTAGCAAAGGTTTCAATTTAAGAACATGTGTCTTCCACCTTTCTGAGGCATGTGTGACAATAAAGCTAAACTAGAATAAACTTTATCGCAGATTTCTGGAACTTTTTTCATGAGGTAAGGATGTTTCCTGTTTGTTTGTCTGCTTGCAGCAGCTATGGTGGGTCAGCTTTTAACATTTTCTAAAGGTAAACCCCCAAATTGTCAGATTTCTGTAGCTCCAGGCTGCATATTATAATTCTTTTGTCTTTGCAGTTCTGTTTCTTTAATGGCTGTGTTTTTCCATGACGTGTAACATATACTGCTCTGCACAAACATCTACCAAGTGTCTGATATATTGGCAAGCCTATCAGTGAGCTCTAAAATCATTTGATTTAAGTTAAGTATCTTCCATGATTCAAAGCCTTCACTAACGCCGGTGGTATATGTGTATTTATATCATATTATTTGCTTATGTATATTCAAATCATACTTTGTATTTTTATCTAGGCAATACTGGCTCACCGACTGAATCACAGGCAGACAGAGTGGTTTATCGACTGATGCATGCTCAAATCATACAATTATTTTTTCCAAAATGATGCCTACTGTTGATTATTACATTCCATGCTGTTATTTTAAATAGCCTACAGAGTGAGGATCATGCCAAGTGGTAGCATATGGTGCATGTTGGTGAAGCATACACATAACAGCTTCACAGTGCTTTGAACACATAACAGTAGATCAAAATTTAAACTATTTACACAGCATTACATGCTTTTATCAAAAAGAGCTAAGGGCACCTATTAATGTCCCAGTGCCAGTCAATACTCAGCATTATGCACATTTTGTGATGTGTCTTATGCACAGATATTTAAAAAAAATACTGAGAAAAGGAGAAAGGCTGAGAGTGTAATGTAGCCAAACCACAATGAAACAGACAGAAGCATCGCAAACAAATTATCAAATTTTTTAGCACATGCTGAATTGCCGTTGTTAAAGATATGGTAATAAAAGAACTGAGGACATTTTTCAACAAGTAAACATAATTAGTAAGTTTCACTGTTTCTTCCTCTTAGACAGTTACTCAACCCCATAATATAATGAGGTAGTTCTGAACTGGGATTCAGAGCAATTTTAAATCAACTTCTAATTTTCTGTATCACATGTAGTGAAAGGCTGTGAGTGATTGTGTGACTTTTTTCACTGGTTGTTGTCTTATTGTCTTCACAACAGACACAATATTTCAGGTCAATACTATAATATCAATAACAGCACTTGGAAACGGCTATTTGAAGTGAAACTGCTGGGGATGAAACAATGACGATCAGCTCAGTGAAGTGCATAGGCAGTCCCCTTTCAAAAAGAAATGTTTTTCTTTTTGCTTTTTTCCTTCCTAAAATGACATGGATGTGCTATTTTACAATATGTATGCAATCTCAAGACATGGATCAACACTCTTAGCTTGAATACCAGGTGCATTCATTAAGTATTAAGACTTTAGTTTTCATGTTTGGAGCACCAACCCAAAAGCAAGAACAAAACAGGTATTTTTTGAAACTCATTAAAAAATATTTCACTTTAAAACAGTAAAACAATATGGCAAATTAAAGTATATCATGATTATTATTATTAATAATAATAATAACATTTATAAAGTGCCTTTAACAATCACAAGTTTTTTTTTTTTTACTAAATAAACTAAGCAGCGAGGAGGAAAAAGATATTCAATAATTGTGAAGAAGTAACTTTGACTTGAAAAATACCAAATCAAAATGATATAAATAACATAAACGGCTGGTTAATCATCTACGGTAAGTCTGAATCTGCTTGAGCAGAGCAAAGTTGATACAACATAAAGGATAGGATAGAACTATAATAGTAGAAATGGGGAGAGTTACCCCTGCTGTTTCACATCCCCAGAGACTGGCTCATGGAGTGTAAAGACTCCTGCTGTGTTTCTCTGAATTTTTTATTAACTCTTTGGCACCCCTAGACTGAAGTGTAAGTATAAGGGAATATAAGCGGTTCATACCTAAGTGTTCCATGTCATCAGCTGGCCTGATTTTTCTTGAATATGATTCATTTTCAGTTGAAGAATAGAAGAACTGAGTATTAACCTCAGAATGTAAAAGGGTTCTTAGGCTTCATTAGCATGTCAGACCTAATAAACCTTCATGGCCAAACATTTGAGAGGGCTGTCAAGAGTGAATGAAAACAATGCAGGAAAGCTTTTGAGAGGTTTTAGGGCTGGACAGGCTTTGGAGGATCTCAGGTGCTGTTTGTGATATGCTGTGTACAGAGAGGTATTATGACATAATTGAATGTAGAGCTTTGTTAATCAATAGCAATCTCTGACAGAGAGTAGAAGGTAGTGTATTTGATCCCATTGAGGTAGACAGTATAGTCTATGGGTATAATGGCCATGTGTTAAGTCACAAGCAGCAGAATTTTTAATTCAGGTAAGTCTCCTTAAGAATAGCCCATCAGTGAAGGAATCAATAAGCCGCTACATCACAATATTTCATATAAGCCATTATTTTTAAGGTGTTTGTTGGATCTGCCCATTAAACAAGCTATTACCACTGTTGGCCTAAAGGCAATGTAGCATTTTAGCACAAAGCTGCTTATTGATAAGGTGAAAAGACAAATCCATTAATAAAAGATGCTGCGGGCTAAAATTGCTTTGCAACTCACCCCGGAATGTAAATGGGTTACATTTCTCTCTATAAATGAAAATGCAAAGATGCTGAAACGTAGCTGTCATCTGAGTAATCTGATGTGACAAGAAGTGTCCACTCTGCTGAATAAGTAGGGAGAACTCTGATTGGAGGGCTTTAGAGGTCAATCAGAATGCACCACAGTCTATTGGAACACTCAATTGCAATGTGAGGGATAACAAAACATTATAATATGTGTGTCTGCTAGTAGTTCCATCCATCCATCCATTATCCAACCTGCTATATCCTAATTACAGGGTCATCTGGGTCTGCTGGAGCCAATCCCAGCCAACACAGGGCACAAGGCAGGAAACCAAGCATAGGCAGCGCACTGCTAGTAGTTTTAATGCTTTAAAAACAATGGCAGTAAATGTTAAGTGAATAAGGCTGAAGATGTCTGTGTTGGCTAGCTGTTAGCCCTGGACAAAAAATGAGATATGAAGTTGAATATGAATGGAAAGAAACTTTAATTTAGAGCATTTAATGTGTATGTGTACCAATATGACATTTAAGCCTTGTTTAGGGCTTAAGTAACTGGCTCATACCTTATCATTGTGGTATTACTACCTCGTCTGCCCAGATACAGTATGGATGCAATTTATAATATACAAGTAAACATTTCACATTAGAGGTGAACCAAACATTCAGGGCCTAAAACCTGTAAAATTGTAGTTGTAATTTTAAGGTGGTGAGAAATGGCATGGTAACAGTTTAGTTTAAATACTGCAAAAATAAATCTATTACACGTTTACTCTTACGTAACACAACCTTAACAAACAACTTTTGGGGTCTTCATTAACACTATAATGCATCAGTAAAGCGTTTATTCATGTCTGCAGTGTAACCTACTAAGAAAACTTCACTTTGAGGTAATCTGAGGTGCTTAACTGAACACATTAACACATTTCTCTTGACATTACACATTTAGTATAAGGCCTGTGAATCCTTCGTATTAACAAGTCATTTTATCATCATGACAATATGCCACACTGCACAGAGATGAATAACCTGTCCACTGATGTTTTGTAATTGTTATGAAGACCCAAAGAAGTTTTTAGTAAGGTCTTGTTACATACTGTAAGAGGAAAGGAGTAATAGATGCATTTTTGCAGTACCTCAACTAAAGGGTTACTAATGGGCCTATGTTGCATATTGTTGAAACTTTAAATACAGTGAAAACTGTCTAAGACGGGTCGAAATCTAAGTAATCAACAAAGACTTCAGCATTAACACTGGGCCATCTATTGGAATTTATTTTGCAACACATCTGTACTAATAAAAGGCAAAGCCATCACTGACTGACTGACTGCCTCACTCACTCATACACTCACTGACTGACACATCACTAATTCTCCAACTTCCCGTGTAGGTGGAAGGCTGAAATTTGGCAGGCTCGTTCCTTACAGCTTACTTACAAAAATTAGGCAGGTTTCATTTTGAAATTCTACGCATAACGGTCATAACTGGAACCTACTTTCGTCCATATATAGCCTGCCGCTCGGTCACCGTGTGAGGCGGAGTTGTGTCTCGCATCATCACGCCTCCCAAGTAATTGAGTGCCTGCCCATATAAGGTAAATATTCACGGGTGAAGGACTGTGCTTAGCATATTCATAAGTGCAGCTACTGCGGAAACCTTCTGATGCTGAGCAAGCCTTTGTTCACATATCAATAGGAAAGCAAGGTGTAAAGCTTGTTTAAATTACGTTCATAGACACGCTGCCGCTAAATATTCGCAGGCAAATCCACAACTTAATACCGGGAATGCCTATTAAACATCTTAAATTCACGAGTACCGATTTGGGTAGTGATCACTTCGATGAATGAAACCTGTTCAAAAAACGCATTACACAATTGAGAAGGCAGCAAAAGAATATGAAGCGAGTGACACATACAAGCATATTCATAAGTGCAGCTACTGCGGAAACAAAGCACGGTGTAAACCTTAAGTTTAAATTAAGTTCATAGACATGTTGCCGCTGGCGTTTTTCATGCCTAAGATGAATACAATATTCTATTCGCGAGATACAAGTTTACTGAGAGGACGCAAGGTATAAAGGAGACTTTTGATCACTTTCTAATGGAGTTAAAATTGCTGGTGAAGGGCTGTGCTTATGCAAACGAAGATAAGATGGTCAGGGATAGAATAGTGTTTAAGCACAAACTCAGCAAATGTGCGAGAGAAACTTTTAAGTGCTGGTTCTGAGCTAAAATTAAATAAAGCCGTGGGCATCGCAAGATTGCACAAGATATTTGCGAGATACAAGTTTAATGAGAAGACGCAGGGTATAAAGCCTCGATGCTAAAGACCTGGTGAAGTCATGGAGAACATGGAAGGACGAGTTCAGATTATACACAGAACTTGCAATGCTGGAGGCAGAGGAAAACACTAAGGTCAGATTATTCCGTTATCTTATTGGAGAGAGCGGCAGAGTATTGTGTCAGGCGCTGACTGGTGATGTAAGACCTGATGAGTTAACCATGAGCTTGATGATACGTAAATTTGATGAACATTAAAACCCGAAAATGAACAAAACTGTGGAGAGGTTCAGATTTTTTTCAAGAAATCAGGCAAGGAGAGAAAATATAGACAACTACGTCACAGATCTGTGAGTGTTAGCAGGCACATGCAATTTCGGGGAGATTAAAAGTTCCCATATACATGACCAAATTGTGTGCGGAACCACTGATGCAAGTTTGCAACAAAGATTACTGAGAGAAGACAAACTGACTTTAGAGAGGTGCATACAAATATGCAGAGCCACAGAACTGTCGAAGGAGAACAGCAGAACAGTCACACGGGCTTCCCTATTCTATACTTCTCCCAGTGCGTCTCCCTAAACCCTCAGTGCGGGAACATTATCATAAGGCTTAACAATCTTATTATTACACCTTCTACGTGTACCCAACCATCCTTATTATGGAGTCTTTCTTGCTTTACCGCTGGCTGCTTCTTTCCATTCACCTTCTTAGCTCTTTATTTAAATAGTTTTCCTTCACACTTTTCCACTCCTTCGCTGTCTTCTCCCTTTTCGTTCAAAATACGCGCCTCCTTGCCTTTTTACAGTCAGTTCCCCTTACGTCACACCATGGTACGTTTAGCAAGGACCCACAGGCGTAGTTTGCCCCCAATTCTTCTTAAACAGATATCCCACAGACGGTTAATTACTAGGACATAATCTCTAAAAGGAAGCACGTGGCAGAAACAGTTAAAGGTACACAATAAAAAATTTTGTGACAACCGTTACAAGACGCTGTCGCTAAATTTTCGCAAGAGATTCCACAAGTTCATAGACACGCTGCCACTAAATATTCGCAGGAAAATCCACAAGTTAGTACCGGGAATGCCTGTTAAACATCTTACATTCACGAGTAGCGATTTGGGTAGTGAACACTTCGATGAATGAAACCTGTTATCTTTACAATGGTTGAAAAACACGGAATGTAACTTCAAAACAACACGTCCTCCAAATACGAACCTGATTGAAAGAAATAATGATAATCAAATCCTTGATGACAGCAACACTCATAACAGTGACAAAACAATTACATTGACAATCAGGTTATGTTATTTTTAAAATGTTTCCTTTTCGTTTTCATAACTTCTTTAACACACTACTTCTCCACTGCGAAGCGTGGGTATGTTACTAGTGTTGTAATAAAATGCATTGTAGTTGTCTTTCCAAACAGATAAGTGCATTACAAATATTTGTTGTAATAAAACAAATTACGACACATGTTTGTGAAGTGCATAGCAGCTGGATGAACACACAGACACTTATACGTTCATTAAGGCATATGTGAAAAAATATTACTATAAATCTATTTTTTTTTTTTTTTCTCCAGCCTTTGGAGTTTTTTTTGTTTTTTCTGTCCACCCTGGCCATCGGACCTTACTGTTATTCTATGCTAATTAATGTTGACTTATGTTTATCTTTTATTGTGTCTTCTATTTTTCTATTCATTTTGTAAAGCACTTTGAGCTACATTTTTTTGTATGAATATGTGCTATATAAATAAATGTTGATTGATTGATTGATAATGCAGATGTGCCCAATGCGTCGATCGCGATCGACCGGTAGATCAGAAAGGGAGTGCAGGTAGATCGCGTTACATTCAATTTTTTTTTTTTAAAATGTTAGTCTATAATATATCCTCCCTATGGCATTTGTCACTTGATTGACATACAGGGCAGCATTCCGCACGGACGATCAAACGCACAAGCTACTGCAAAACTCCGGCTATGTAAGTGATCTAGTTAGTCTTCCAATTTATATCGCCTAAAGAAGGGATTTAAAAAAAAATTGTTGTTTATTGGCTGGATGTGGAATTGGAAGAGGATTTTTCTCTCTCACAATGTCACAATCGAAGTGCGTTTGTCTGATCTGTCAATCTATCATTGCTATTCCAAAGAAGGAAAATGTGGAAAGGCACTTTCGAACTGTTCATAAAAACTACGAAACTGACTTCCTTCCAAAAAGTGATATGAGAAAGAGAAAGGAGAGGAAACTAAAATCGCAGTTCAGACAAAATGGAAGGTGTGTGCGCAACTTGACAGCATACGCTACAAGGCATATTGTAAATTGTCTGTCAGATTTTATCTATTGGAAAAAAAAATAACAATTCAAGTGTAGCCCAATGTAGCAGAGTAAGAGTAACGTTTCTTCTTCACAAATGTTCTCAAGTAAAAGTAAAAAGTATGGCGCAGTAAAACTACTCTTAGAAGTACAATTTTTTTTTTTTTAAATTTACTCAAGTAAATATAACTCGTTACTACCCACCTCTGATACTCAGTATGTATATATTGTAAAGGACAGCCGGGTCCCATACCCGGCAGGGACGCCCCTGCTGCTTATGTTCAGGGGGAGCTACCATGGGCAGTCCAATACCTCCCCCAGGACGCTTGGTGGCAGCCTCCCTGGCCGACGGTGATTCCCCAACCACCCCCAGGGCTCCATGGGAGATGGAGTCCTCCACAGCTTGGTTGGGGCCCAGGGTGGCCACTAGCGGGTCTGTCTGCTTCCAACAGCCCGGCTGGACAAGTCTTCAGCCCCATCCGAAAGTGCAATCAGGTCCAGGTGGTCAATCACCTGGAATTCTTCCGGGTGGGCAATAAAAGGGCCCAGCCACCACCACTTGAGGAGCCAGAGTTGGAAGGAAGGAGACAAAGCTTGAGGAGGAGTGGTGGTAGAGGAAGAAAAGTGTGTTGTGGTATTGTGTTTGTACTTTGGGACTGTGTTTGGGCTGTGTGGCACTGGGAAGACGTGTCCCACATCTGAAGAGAAATAAAGTCTTTGTGTTTTTATACGTGCCTCCATGTCTTTCTGTGTCGGTTCAGGCGCTTATATAACACCTTTGTTACTATATATATATATATATATATATATATATATATATATATATATATATATATATATATTGTGAAAGCTGGCCCGGACACACACAGACGGACATTATAAGTTCACCCAACACACTGTTTATTTACAATATTTACAGGTTTGTGCATCAACCCCAGTGCCTCTTGCACCGATTCAGAGTTTGAGTAAAATACAATTGTCCTAAAATTTTCTCTTTAGTATTGTAATTTACACTACAAATTTGGAATAGAATTAGTGTAGAGGTTTTGTCATAGAAGGTAACACTGCCACACTAATATATTCCTTTATGCAAATGTTTTACTGGGTTGGCAAGTAAATATGTACAGTATGTCCGTTTTACTGGGTTGGCAAGTAAATATGTACAGTATGTCCATCAGCTCTGAGTCAGTTATACTGTACACTACATGTGTCAACTGTGGTCTCTAGAGGGTGATATTGAGCCAAATGTAAATGCCACCCATGAGGCAAAAATAAGCAAAGTGAAAAATCTACTCCATTACGCAAGAGCACTTTAGGATGTTAAGTATTTCTGTCTGGTACTTCTATATCAGGTTGTGCATGTATTTTACATGCTAGATTACTACAGCGTGCTGTGCATTATTCATACAGCATCTTGCATCATGCTTTAACATATGCATTCATGTAGATTATGTTCTGTATGAGCAAATGTATTATACAAGTGCGTGCACTGAAGTGAATGTCTACTCAGAACAAATCATTTGCATTAAGTCAGCTTGGCTGCTGCCAGTAATGACCACAGCTTACAACAGTCAGTCAGTAATATGCACACCACAATAGTAAACTCTGCAAGAAACAATAGGTTTTCTTTTTTGTTTTTTTTGTTAATACCTTTACTATTTTGGTTTTGGCAATCCTTTGGAATTAGCTGACACTTATGCAATATATTATTCTAGAATGTGCACATTTAACTAGTATTGTTATTATTACCTTTTGTAGAGCTCGTATTCACATTTCGTAGGCAGTGAGTACTGAAATTAAAATAGGCTTTTCAGACTTGAAGCAGAATAGTTGTATTATTTTTCTTCACTATATAACATTACACAACTGATTCAAGAAATTATTGCATTACTTTATTAACATTTTGTACCTTCTTCTTCATTCGGCTACTGCTATTAGGGGTTACCACAGCGGATACATCTTCTTCCATATCTTTCTGTCCTCTGCATCTTGTGCTGTTACACCCATCACCTGCATGTCCCCTCTATCAACATCCATAAACCTTCACTTAGACCTTCCTCTTTTCCTCTTCCCTCGCAGCTCCATGCTTAACATCCTTCTCCCAATATACCCAGCATCTCTCCTCTGCACATGTGCAAACCAACACAATCTCGCCTTTCTGACTTTGTCTCCCAACCGTCCAACTTGAGCTGACCCTCTAATATACTCATTTCTAATCCTGTTCATCCTCATCACACCCAATGCAAATCTTAGCATCTTTAACTCTGCCACCTTCAGCTCTGTCTCCTATTTTCTGGCCAGTGCCACCGTCTCCAACCCATATAACATAGCTGGTCTCACTACCATCCTGTAGACCTTCCCTTTCACTCTTGCTGGTACCCATCTGTCACAAATCACTTCTGTCCGTCTTCTCCAACCATTCCACCCTGCCTGCACTCTCTTTTTCACCACTCTTCCACAATACCCATTACTCTGTACTGTTGATTCCAAGTATTTAAACTCATTCACCTTTGTCAGCTCTACTCCCTGCATCCTCATCATCCCACTGACCTCCCCCTCATTTACACACATGTATTCTGTCTTGTTCCTACTGACCTTTATTCCTCTCCTCTCTAGAGCATATCTCCACCTCTCCAGGGTCTCCTCAACCTGCTTCCTACTCTCGCTACAGATCACAATGTCATCAGCAAACATCATAGTCCACAGGGACTCCTGTCTCTCGTCTGTCAACCTGTCCATCAACGTTTCATATTTTTTATGAGAGCCACTTTGTGCAGTAAAGTATATATTTTACTTTCCAATATAATAGTTTACTTGTTCATCCTATTGGTTTATGAGCACTTAGTATTGCTTTTCATACATTGTTGGTTTACATATATGCAATATTGCTTTAGCAATTATGAATTATATTTGTGAATATCTTTATATTATTTGTTTGTGCATGACCTATTCTAATTTGTGTTCTTATACCATTAACCCACACATTAACTATATTGTTTTACACATGTATATTATGGTTTGTGTAAACATTTCATTGGTTCATGCATGTGTATTGGTTTACATCATAAGCCACTGATATGCACATGTATTGTATTAGTTTGTATGCGTTGCATGCATATTCTATTAGTTTTATTATGAACTTCAATGGTTTGTGTGTGCTGTATATGCTATTAGATTGCTCATGCAATTTCATGAGTTTTATACTTATGTGCTGTATATATGTATATACTAGTGATATTCTGTGTGTACTGTACAATGTATATTATCAGTTTTTGTGTGCAAATTCATTTTATGAATGTTTTATATTGATTTTATGTGTGCATTATAGCAATGCTGCATGTACACTCTACTCCTTTTATGCATGTACTTAATTTGTTTTAAAACATTGCACAATCTCTTAGTTTTAAATGTGTATTATACTGGCTTTTGTATGTACACTCACTTACTTTATGGACTACCTATATAGGATTTTGTTAGCTTTAAGTGTGTAACAAATCAGTTTCCTGTAAGTACTATGCTGGATGACCACAATCGTGAACGGGAATGGGAAGAGCAAGCTACACAAGTCTCCTGTGAGTACAACCAGTGCCATTGTGAACTGAACATTAGAACAATCAAATGTTCTTTTCACAATGGCTGCACTACCCATACTGTATGAGGTGGAAGAGGGGTCAGTATGTAAATGACATTGGCTTTTCAGGCTTCATACTTCAAAAACACATTGAGCTAAGTAAACTGTGAGCATCAGGTTCATGATGTTGGATTATGGGGCACTGACAGCAATGGGCATGTCGCTGGAAACAAGTGCACAACAAACTCAGTCACTCTAGGCAAATTTAGAATTGGAAAATAACAAAACTGTGAACATAATGGTACAAAATGTGATTGTTTTTCACAGTTTTTTTCCTGACATCTGGTCTAATGTCCATATGGGTGTAGTCAGCAAGAGATCTGCACAATATCATCATGTGTGCAAGAGGTTTGTGCCAGGTTTTCTGATTTTGTCCCACATTTAAAAAAAATGCATATATGGGTAACTGCCAATTTTACTGAGTGCTGGTCCATGCACAAGTATATCCTGTGATGGGGTGGTGCAATGTCCAGGATTAGTTCCCACCCTGAAAATAGGTGTCAATCTGTGTATTTTCTGGACCTGCTCATTCAGTTGAAAGTTAAGTGGTGGTGAGGCCTGGGGTATAAACCAGTGGTTTCTTGATGTTAACAAATGGAAGTAGTATAATGTCAGGCGGCTTCTGTCAAAATTTAATCCGAGTTTGATTGATGAGATTAAACCACGCCCCTTTTTAATCGAAGCCCGGAAGTCCCGCCCCCACCCACCATCTGTTGTTAGTTGACCTTTGTTGACCTTTCAGGAAGTACCCTCCCCCACCACCGGTTGTTTTGTTGACCTTGGATGACCTTGATCCGGGCCCCTGTTGATTAATGACAGGAAGTCCCCACCCCCAACCACCGGTTGTTTGTTGACCTTTAGCCCAGCCATCTGTTTTCCCCAGGAAACTGTCAAGGGCAATTTGATGGATGCCCCCACCCTCCTTGAACCCCCACCACCCCGCCCCTGCTTGGCCACCTGCATTGCCCCATCTCACTAGGGCAAGTTCAGACATGCCCAAGGGCTGCCTAGGCCCCCCTTGAACCCATCACCACCCCCACCACTTCCCAGCCCCCCACCCCTCTTCCAAAGACAGGTTCAGGCATGCTGCAGCCGGTCCCTGGACAAGTTCAGGCATGTTCCTATCCATACCCAGACTGAATGGCCTGCCTAAGCCTCACTGCAGCACATGATGTCTGGTCCCCTTCTTCCGAGGACATACAACACACACACACACACACACGCCCGACACACACGATCAACTTGTCGCCGTTCCTGCCAATATTGCTTTGGGTAAGAATCCTTGTACCTATGTAACTATTATTTTTAAAATATCTATCTATCTAATCGATGCTATATCATTTGTAACCCCTTTATTTTATCTAAGCCAAAGCAACCTTTCCTTCACATCAAAATCCTTTCACAGAACAACAGCCATCTCACAGACAGGCTCTGAGTTTAAAAAAAGCCTTTCAACATCGCACACAGAAAGACAAGCAGTCTCTGCGCAGCCCCGCAGGCACACTGAAATACAAGCTGTCCGGCTCTCAGATCAGACAGCCCCCCTGCGCGCTCGCGAAATGGTCAGGGCCGAAGCTCTACGCGGGCCCGAAAAGATACGTAGATGTAAACTGCAGCCTGTATGTCCCTGCAGCGCTGACGAGGATTGATTCAGACCCTACAGAAGCGTGCGCGATTGTCTTAACACAGTTGCCAAAACCCCACCGCCCCCTGCCCGCTCAGCGCTGATTCAGTCCAGGAGCGTACTGTACATGCTTTTCATCAGCTGAACGTAAGCCTCCCTTTTCCCATCCCCATGCGCTTAGCACGCAGCTACTTCTCCCGACGGATGGATGTTGAAAAGTTAAAGGCTTTCATGATAACGTGTAAAACACGTGATAACTAGTTCGCTAAGTCCTTTAAAAATCACACAGTTAAATAAGATGCAGCAGTTCCCTTTTAAAGCACATTGGAGACGTCTAAATGCTAAATGAATTAATATATTTATAATTTGTATTAAAATCGATCTAAAACCAACCCTTTTTCTACCCCTGTTAATCCTCCCCTCATGAAGAAAGGCGTTTAGTTTTTTCTAAAAGTTTGAATGCCTTAATCAGAGCGGATATCTCGGGCTGTGGTCTTTGGGGAATCGGTGGCACTTCCGCATCATAAACGGCCTGAGCCGCTGATGACCTTTAACCTCGGAGCAAAACAGAATGCGTCTGTTTAATCAAATCTACCAGTTACAACGGAATCTATTAATCAAATTCCGGATAACCCTTAACTTTGTGACCGGATCAAAATTTTTGCAAAGGTGAAAAGGTCTTGCGGAGATACGTACAGATGTTTAAACAAATCTATTAACCAAATTCCTGACTTTTTTAGCGTCCGCCGAAAGTGGTGCCTAGACACCGGACAAAGGCCATTATACGGATGTCCGATTAAAATGATTGGGGCACATTCCAAAACACCCAGCTTTTTGGGTCTATAAAAGTGTTCAGACTGGTCCATTACTCAGCAGGCCGTTAATACTGAAAGAGGACACCGAATCTCGTCGGAAACATCAAGGATCACGGTATGGCATATTTTTGATTATTATATGCGCCAAACAAGTATGTTTTTAGAAAACGGATGGATGAACCCTTATATTTTATTCTTACTATGAATAATTTCCAAGTTTATTCTCAAGTGCGTGCGTGCGTGCGCGCACTGTGTGTAGACGCATGAGCGTATAATATAAGATGTAGCATTTATATCCATCTATCTGCGTGTACGACGATTAATGTACAAATTCATAGGACTGAAGCAAACAATATTAGCTTTTTCATACCGAAAAGGGCTTTACAATCAAGTAGTTTTGTCTCGGCGTCTGAAAATTCAAACAGAGCCTCTTCTCTGAGAATACTCAGGCATGGTTTAAAAGCGCAGGCCGGTTGTGTATCAGCGCTGGCGTAGTAAGAGGTCAGTATTCTGAACTACGTACAGAAGGGTCCCGTTTGTGAAATGCGTACTCTTTGTAATCGGGCTTACTGTAGCAGGGGAATGTCTGCACCAGGGTCCGCATGTTTTAAAAGTCTGGGATATCGAAACATTTTAACTTTATAAACTCTCATTTGTTACAACCGGTTGGAGACAGCCTCCAATGATGAACGGGATCCAGGAGCATATATCGAATCGAATGCTTAATAGACATAAGGCAGCTGTGTTTTCATTCATTTCGCTAAATGAAAAGTAATTATTTTAATACGGAATAGTAGCCCCACAAAGGCCGGGTGATTTTAGACGTGCGAGTAATATAATTAAGTTATTTTTAAAAGTAATCCCACACTGCACAAGAGACAGATTCCACGTGTGTTTTAGGATTTGCTGCGGTCAGTGATGATTTTAATTTTTCCTTAGCTCATTTCTATAACATAGGAGCCTTTTGACAAAGGAAAACTCTGTAAATACACTTGTGCATTAAAACGGAGATTTAAGAAAGCAGGTTTCTACCTTAAGACAGATTACTCACCTTAACCCAGTTTTGTACGTGCATGTAAAAGCACTCACTGTTGTTACACTAGCACAAAATTGATATTTTCTGTCTACTCAAAAACTAAAATTATTTCTATTAACACAGGTGATAACTGGAAAGCATTTTCACTATTTTTAATTAAAAGTTAAACAGAAAAGCTCAATTATGATTTTTGTTTTGTCATGCTAGGGTCCTAGGGTGACACTTGTGCCCTTTATACTCTCTTATGTAGACCTTAACACATATTCTTACCAAAATAGTTCATCACTTCCCAATTCCTGTAACTTCAGGTAATTAGACAGAGTGAGCTCCATAACAGGCAAGAGAAAAGTATTATAGGTCAGATACACAGAGCCATAAAACAAAAGCACTGAACGCCACACAACCTGGTATTGCTAGATGTATTTTGTTACCTGGAGAAAGAAGAAAAAAAAAAAAAAAACATTTTTAGTAGTCACGTAAAATGACCAGTTGCTTTAACATGAAAATAAAACATCTTTAGAAAATAAAGCATCTAAAAGCATCTTTGTAAAGGACCGATTTTAAAACATAAGAAAAATCCTTGTTTCCAAAAGAGTTCTGCCCATTTTTTCCAGCAGTTTTCTTGACTGATCTCATTTTAAATGATAATAGCCAGTATAAAGTCCGTAAAGGAACTGGGTAGGAACTGGAGACATCTGATATCTTCTAGCATATCTTTTTTGAACAGAGTTTTCATAACAGTTTTAATCGAGCCTTAACGTTTTTTTTTGAAAGTAGACCACTATTACCAATATGTCCTTTTTTAAAATTAATGATATACCATAGATGCATATTTTATTATAATTACTTAACTTTTATCAACTTTTATCTAACTCAATATTTATTTTTCTAGTATCAGAATGTAGTTCAAGTTATTTTGTTTTCGGTTCAATAGATGTATTTTTCATATTTGATTCTTTGTTTTTTCACATCTTTGCGCCCCCTTTTTGTTACTTCGCGCCCCTAGGGGGCCATCCCCACAGTTTGAGAACTACGGTTGTAGGGGATTATTTGTAAAACGCTCTGTGGCACTTCAAGCTAAATTAGATTTCCTTGGTTATTCAGCCGTTCTTCGGTGTTCCATTTTGTTATAAATTGTATTTAGTCTCTCTTTATTTACTAAACATTTTATATTTTGAATAGAAAACAGTTATTTTGTTCAGGCTTTAATTTAAAACCGCATTTTCATCAACAGGCTATAATCACTTTGGTACTTAGGATGCTTTGTATAATACAAAGTTTTAGAAATTCTGTTAATGCTTGGTAATAGCCTTCCATTTTACATCAGTTATGAACCCCTGAAAATAAGAATGGTTATAGTAGGTTATAGGAGCCTGTACACTACAGGGCCGATGATTAGGCTTATACTGGACACGTTAGGCAAATCAGGATGGAAATTTTTTTAGTAAATAGTTACATAATATTATATGTGTTTTACAAGGATTAAAATTTTACTAAAACTTTGTGGTTTATTCTTTCTTTTAGTTAGTCCAGGTTACATAGGACAGCTATCATTGAAAACTGCTTTTCCCTCTGTTTGTGAAAAAGCACCCTTGTTTTTGGTAGCATTCAGGGTGAAGGGAATGTAAGTTTAAACTGTGATTCCAAGAGTCAACAAGTGTCTGCAAACGTCTTGAATACGAGTCAAAGGACCAGGGTTTGTGCAGGGATCATAGTCAGGGGCAGAGTTACGCTAGACATTATTATTCCAAAATGTAACATTGACTCGCCCATATCACAAATATAAGATAGTAAAACTAAAATTTACAAATACTAAGTCACAGAGGAGATTAAAAACATAATTAAGACCGGATCAACAAGGGATCACCCCAAAATCACAGCACACTACAACAGAACCTACGTTTTCTGAGGTATATTATCAGCTAAACTGTCATCTGTTTACCAGTTCCACGGGGTTGCAAAGAGTTAGGGAAAAACGTTATTTAACATCTGCTAGTATGAGGCTGATTAACATGAGCCGGTTATTGTTAGAATCTTATCTGGAACTAAAAGTCAGGTTTGTGTTCCTCCTGATTCAGGAAGAATATTAAATATTGGAGTTTAGAATATGAACTAGACTGGTAAGGACATTTATGCCTAAATAAATAAATAAAGTTAATTATGAAATAAATAATTACATGAAAAAGTGGATTTATAAAGGAGTTATTACAATTTGAAAAACTGCTGTGATGTATAAAAAACATTGATAGGTGACAAAACCAGCACGAAAAGAAACCTTTTGAAATAAATAAGCTTTTTTGACATGCGTAGTCTGGAATAGTCTGAATATGTCTTAAAGAGTTCATTTTTTAATAAAACAAAAAGGCAAATTAAAAATAATAAATAGTAAACCGAATAAAACACAGAAGTATCATTTAATGATATCAATTAGTGTTAAGTATTATCAAGCACGGGATCTATTTATAAGGATTATTTAATTTAGTTATAAACAAAATGATTGGTTGCATTTTGCTTTGAAATTAACAATAGTTTGATACCGCTTTAAGAATTAGAATGCAAGACAAACCTATACACTTAATAACAAATATTGCGGATGCAATAGGAGTATCTCGGATCTCTGTTTTATTTTAACCTTTTGACAGGGAAGTATACCACCTATATTGAAAATGAACAGCGCCGACATGCTAACTAAATAGATATAATCGAAGATGTTTTAGAATATGGACCTGGGCACTAACCCATGATTCTGACCAACTAAAGGGTCTTTACTTAATTGTCGAACTTCCTGTGGGTGCTATGGATCTCGTAATGGAGAGTGCAAAAGATTCTAGAATCTTTACTCTGTAATGGTCCATATGACGGAGATCTAGCGCCTGTGTCCACAGTGTTAACCAGTCATAGGACATGATGTTCAAAATTCACCTAGGGTTTTTCAGAAGAGATAGGACAAGTGCGTGTGTGTTCTGTATTCTCTTTTCTGTATTAACTATTCACAATGACCATACTCCGAGACCTTAGGTTTTTTATGCAGAAGTACATTTCACAGACCGAATAAGAGACATCCATCAAAATGTTCTTGACACAAAGGAGGCCCAATCAGGCGGTGGGGTGGGAGTCTCTTTTCAAAGAGTCTTTGCCCCAAGCGGCCTGGATTTGTTGGGCTATAAAAATTTTTCAACAACGTGTTTTGAGCGGTTAACAATCAACATCTCTCCGGCTATGCTCCTGATCAGGCATGATGGTCTAAGGACCAGACGGCCACCTACGATGGCCTGTTTTGACCTGAGGCTATCGTGCCCGACTCCAGTACTCTCGACTAACAGCTAACCTCCAGACCAATCTTCTTGGCCAGACCTTCTTATGCCTTGAACTGACCAGATCTAGGATCCTGAGCCTCAGGTACCTACCCATGGTGATATGTATTGGTCGGATCGTTTCCTGGAGAACCGCGCAGTACCTGACATTTTTGTATCTGCTAATGATGTTCCAGGGCTCCTAGCAGGGAGTGAGGAGATAGCCATTCAGGCCGTGGATGACCTGGTACAGGCACCAGCCGTTTGGAACATATCACCCAAGGATGGGATTATGCAGACCTGGCCCTGAACAAACTGACGGACCCTGATTGAGACATTTGAAAGGCTCAATAGCTGTTCAAGAGTTTGATTACAGTTCTGCGGATATAATAACGCATAGGCACCTAAAAAGTACCGGGCAGGGATGTTTAATAGACCAACCCAGCCAGACACGGCCTACGTGTCTGTTTGACACTGACCGGCTCAGCAACAGCGGCTGTCTGTTTTCCACAAACCGTGGCTCAGGAGTCTAGTCATAAAGACTCTGTGCTGCTTCAACATCTTTCTACTTTTTCACCAGATTCACGCCTTTGTACAAAGTGCTGTCGATGATTGGAAAAATGAACAGTCTATTCATGAGTTGATTGTACAAGCCTTTCATAACATGGATGCTGACTCTTACTCAAAAATACCTGAAATAGCTGAGACTTTCTCTAAACGCCATTTTATGGACCTAATAGGTCTGATGGACCTTTAAGGTTTTATGGGTATACGTCCTGGAAAATCAGATGAAGTGTCTGAACTGAATGTACCGGTGAGATCACCAGTTTTTGTCTGCTTTTAATCACGCTGTTAAGTTGTAATATGTTTTGAAGTGGTTGGTAAAACCTCTTTCAATTTTAATATTGTTTTTGAAAATGACCAATAAAGTACCATTTGATTTTTAAATTCTAACCCTAATTTCTTTCGCCGTCAAGGATGGAGGGTCGTTGAAAAATTTTTTTATAGCCCAACAAATCCAGGCCGCTTGGGGGCAAAGACTCTTTGAAAAGAGACTCCCACCCCACCGGCCTGATTGGGCCTCCTTTGTGTCAAGAACATTTTGATGGATGTCTCTTATTCGGGTCTGTGAAATGTACTTCTGCATAAAAAAACCTAAGGTCTCGGGAGTATGGTCATTGTGAATAGTTAATACAGAAAAGAGAATACAGAACACACACCGCACTTGTCCTATCTCTTCTGAAAAACCCTAGGTGAATTTTGAACATCATGTCCTATGACTGGTTAACACTGTGGACACAGGCTAGATCTCCGTCATATGGACCATTACAGAGTAAAGATTCTAGAATCTTTTGCACTCTCCATTACGAGATCCATAGCACCCACAGGAAGTTCGACAATTAAGTAAAGACCCTTTAGTTGGTCAGAATCATGGGTTAGTGCCCAGGTCCATATTCTAAAACATCTTCGATTATATCTATTTCGTTAGCATGTCGGCTGTTCATTTTCAATATAGGTGGTATACTTCCCTGTCAAAAGGTTAAAATAAAACAGAGATCCGAGATACTCCTATTGCATCCGCAATATTTGTTATTAAGTGTATAGGTTTGTCTTGCATTCTAATTCTTAAAGCGGTATCAAACTATTGTTAATTTCAAAGCAAAATGCAACCAATCATTTTGTTTATAACTAAATTAAATAATCCTTATAAATAGATCCCGGTGCTTGATAATACTTAACACTAATTGATATCATTAAATGATACTTCTGTGTTTTATTCGGGTTTACTATTTATTATTTTTAATTTGCCTTTTTGTTTTATTAAAAAATGAACTCTTTAAGACATATTCAGACTATTCCAGACTACGCATGTCAAAAAAGCTTATTTATTTCAAAAGGTTTCTTTTCGTGCTGGTTTTGTCACCTATCAATGTTTTTAGGGTGATCCCTTGTTGATCCGGTCTTAATTATGTTTTTAATCTCCTCTGTGACTTAGTATTTGTAAATTTTAGTTTTACTATCTTATATTTGTGATATGGGCAGTCAATGTTACATTTTGGAATAATAATGTCTAGCGTAACTCTGCCCCTGACTATGATCCCTGCACAAACCCTGGTCCTTTGACTCGTATTCAAGACGCGTTTGCAGACACTTGTTGACTCTTGGAATCACAGTTTAAACTTACATTCCCTTCACCCTGAATGCTACCAAAACCAAGGGTGCTTTTCACAAACAGAGGGAAAAGCAGTTTTCAATGATAGCTGTCCTATGTAACCTGGACTAACTAAAAGAAAGAATAAACCACAAAGTTTTAGTAAAATTTTAATCCTTGTAAAACACATATAATATTATGTAACTATTTACTAAAAAATGTCCATCCTGATTTGCCTAACGTGTCCAGTATAAGCCTAATCATCGGCCCTGTAGTGTACAGGCTCCTATAACCTACTATAACCATTCTTATTTTCAGGGGTTCATAACTGATGTAAAATGGAAGGCTATTACCAAGCATTAACAGAATTTCTAAAACTTTGTATTATACAAAGCATCCTAAGTACCAAAGTGATTATAGCCTGTTGATGAAAATGCGGTTTTAAATTAAAGCCTGAACAAAATAACTGTTTTCTATTCAAAATATAAAATGTTTAGTAAATAAAGAGAGACTAAATACAATTTATAACAAAATGGAACACCGATGAACGGCTGAATAACCAAGGAAATCTAATTTAGCTTGAAGTGCCACAGAGCGTTTTACAAATAATCCCCTACAACCGTAGTTCTCAAACTGTGGGATGGCCCCTAGGGGCGCAAGTAACAAAAAGGGGCAAAGATGTGAAAAAACAAAGAATCAAATATGAAAAATACATCTATTGAACCGAAAACAAAATAACTTGAACTACATTCTGATACTAGAAAAATAAATATTGAGTTAGATAAAAGTTGATAAAAGTTAAGTAATTATAATAAAATATGCATCTGTCACCCTAGGACCCTAGCATGACAAAACAAAAATCATAATTGAGCTTTTCTGTTTAACTTTTAATTAAAAATAGTGAAAATGCTTTCCAGTTATCACCTGTGTTAATAGAAATAATTTTAGTTTTTGAGTAGACAGAAAATATCAATTTTGTGCTAGTGTAACAACAGTGAGTGCTTTTACATGCACGTACAAAACTGG
The DNA here is from genome assembly GCF_016835505.1 of Polypterus senegalus. Lineage (NCBI taxonomy): Eukaryota > Metazoa > Chordata > Cladistia > Polypteriformes > Polypteridae > Polypterus > Polypterus senegalus. The sequence goes on along the minus strand of NC_053170.1, from coordinate 52,210,631 downwards.
GTTAAGGTGAGTAATCTGTCTTAAGGTAGAAACCTGCTTTCTTAAATCTCCGTTTTAATGCACAAGTGTATTTACAGAGTTTTCCTTTGTCAAAAGGCTCCTATGTTATAGAAATGAGCTAAGGAAAAAATTAAAATCATCACTGACCGCAGCAAATCCTAAAACACACGTGGAATCTGTCTCTTGTGCAGTGTGGGATTACTTTTAAAAATAACTTAATTATATTACTCGCACGTCTAAAATCACCCGGCCTTTGTGGGGCTACTATTCCGTATTAAAATAATTACTTTTCATTTAGCGAAATGAATGAAAACACAGCTGCCTTATGTCTATTAAGCATTCGATTCGATATATGCTCCTGGATCCCGTTCATCATTGGAGGCTGTCTCCAACCGGTTGTAACAAATGAGAGTTTATAAAGTTAAAATGTTTCGATATCCCAGACTTTTAAAACATGCGGACCCTGGTGCAGACATTCCCCTGCTACAGTAAGCCCGATTACAAAGAGTACGCATTTCACAAACGGGACCCTTCTGTACGTAGTTCAGAATACTGACCTCTTACTACGCCAGCGCTGATACACAACCGGCCTGCGCTTTTAAACCATGCCTGAGTATTCTCAGAGAAGAGGCTCTGTTTGAATTTTCAGACGCCGAGACAAAACTACTTGATTGTAAAGCCCTTTTCGGTATGAAAAAGCTAATATTGTTTGCTTCAGTCCTATGAATTTGTACATTAATCGTCGTACACGCAGATAGATGGATATAAATGCTACATCTTATATTATACGCGCTCATGCGTCTACACACGAGTGCGCGCACGCACGCACGCACTTGAGAATAAACTTGGAAATTATTCATAGTAAGAATAAAATATAAGGGTTCATCCATCCGTTTTCTAAAAACATACTTGTTTGGCGCATATAATAATCAAAAATATGCCATACCGTGATCCTTGATGTTTCCGACGAGATTCGGTGTCCTCTTTCAGTATTAACGGCCTGCTGAGTAATGGACCAGTCTGAACACTTTTATAGACCCAAAAAGCTGGGTGTTTTGGAATGTGCCCCAATCATTTTAATCGGACATCCGTATAATGGCCTTTGTCCGGTGTCTAGGCACCACTTTCGGCGGACGCTAAAAAAGTCAGGAATTTGGTTAATAGATTTGTTTAAACATCTGTACGTATCTCCGCAAGACCTTTTCACCTTTGCAAAAATTTTGATCCGGTCACAAAGTTAAGGGTTATCCGGAATTTGATTAATAGATTCCGTTGTAACTGGTAGATTTGATTAAACAGACGCATTCTGTTTTGCTCCGAGGTTAAAGGTCATCAGCGGCTCAGGCCGTTTATGATGCGGAAGTGCCACCGATTCCCCAAAGACCACAGCCCGAGATATCCGCTCTGATTAAGGCATTCAAACTTTTAGAAAAAACTAAACGCCTTTCTTCATGAGGGGAGGATTAACAGGGGTAGAAAAAGGGTTGGTTTTAGATCGATTTTAATACAAATTATAAATATATTAATTCATTTAGCATTTAGACGTCTCCAATGTGCTTTAAAAGGGAACTGCTGCATCTTATTTAACTGTGTGATTTTTAAAGGACTTAGCGAACTAGTTATCACGTGTTTTACACGTTATCATGAAAGCCTTTAACTTTTAAACATCATCCGTCGGGAGAAGTATCTGCGTGCTAAGCGCATGGGGATGGGGGCTTACGTTCAGCTGATGAAAAGCATGTACGTACGCTCCTGGACTGAATCAGCGCTGAGCGGGCGGGGGGTGGGGTTTTGGCATCTGTGTTAAGACAATCGCGCACGCTTCAGTAGGGTCTGAATCAATCCTCGTCAGCGCTGCAGGGACATACAGGCTGCAGTTTACAGCTACGTATCTTTTCGGGCTGCGTAGAGCTTCGGCCCTGACCATTTCGCGAGCGCGCAGGGGGCTGTCTGATCTGAGAGCCGGACAGCTTGTATTTCAGTGTGCCTGCGGGGCTGCGCAGAGACTGCTTGTCTTTCTGTGTGCGATGTTGAAAGGCTTTTTTTAAACTCAGAGCCTGTCTGTGAGATGGCTGTTGTTCTGTGATAGGATTTTGTAAGGAAAGGTGCTTAGGCTTAGATAAAATAAAGGGCATACAAATGATATAGCATCGATTAGATAGATAGATATTTTAAAAATAATTGTTACATAGGTATAAGGATTCTTACCCAAAGCAATATTGGCAGGAACGGACAGTTGTGTGTGTGTGTGTGTGTGTGTGTGTGTGTGTGTGTATGTCCTCGGAAGAAGGGACCAGACATCATGTGCTGCGGTGAGGCTTAGGCAGGCCATTCAGTCTGGGTATGGATAGGAACATGCCTGAACTTGTCCAGGGACCGGCTGCAGCATGCCTGAACCTGTCTTTGGAAGAGGGGTGGGGGGCTGGGAAGTGGTGGGGGTGGTGATGGGTTCAAGGGGGGCCTAGGCAGCCCTTGGGCATGTCTGAACTTGCCCTAGTGAGATGGGGCAATGCAGGTGGCCAAGCAGGGGGGCGGGGTGGTGGGGGTTCAAGGAGGGTGGGGGCATCCATCAAATTGCCCTTGACAGTTTCCTGGGGCAAACAAGATGGCTGGGCTAAAGGTCAACAAACAACCGGTGGTTGGGGGTGGGGACTTCCTGTCATTAATCAACAGGGGCCCGGATCAAGGTCATCCAAGGTCAACAAAACAACCGGTGGTGGGGGAGGGTACTTCCTGAAAGGTCAACAAAGGTCAACTAACAACAGATGGTGGGTGGGGGCGGGACTTCCGGGCTTCGATTAAAAAGGGGCGTGGTTTAATCTCATCAATCAAACTCGGATTAAATTTTGACAGAAGCCGCCTGACATTATACTACTAATGGATCAGCATGACTTTGAAGCACTCCAGAAAGCCAATGCTATTATATCTAAGAATCATTGTCACTTGCTAAATAATATACACAGTATTGTTACAAAATAATGTCACATCCCCAGACCCATTTAATGCAGTTCAGAATCATGGAGAGCTGTGACCTATCCCAATAGCACTAAAAGGCAGAAAACAGCCTGGCATAGTCCTACAGTTCTTCACAGAACCCAGGCATGTACACAGGGTGTCCTGAATTGCCAGACACCCTATTCAGCATGTCTTTGGGGTTGTGAGATGAAAACTGGAGAACCTGAAGGAAAACCAACACCGCCATAGGGAGATCATGCAAATTACAGATGGACAGGAGAGAGGCGTGAGATTTGAATAGGAGACACTGGACCAAACTGGGCTGCAGCGCTGCCCACTGCCACCACCCTTAATACAATCATCAGAGACAAGGCAGGAAGATCCACCAGACAGGGTGCCCATCCATTTCAGGCTGAACGCATAATTACACAGCCACACACACTGGGCCAATTTAGCAATGCCAGTCCACCTAAACTGCATGGCTTTGGACTGTGTCCTAGGAGAGATTTGTATACAGTGAGTTCATTAAACTCTAATATAATTAAAGAATATGTTCACTGAGTTCTTACATCAACATGATTGTTTTATCAAATTGCATATTTTAGCCTGGTTTGGACAACGAAAGGTGCCTATCATTTGTGAATATCCCCCATTAAGTGCAAAACTATGCCCTTCTTTTGCAGATGGCAATCATAAAAATTAAAAATGATTTTTTATTTGAGTAATTTAAAATATTTCAGTACAACTGTACTTGAGCTAATAAGTTAACTAGCTTGGCAACATAATTTACATGTAGAAGTGCCAAGACTTTCTTTGCAATAGATCGGTGTTCCATTGTTCTGATACAGCCCGTATGAATTGTGTGTAAATTACTAAATAATACTTAAGAGATTTAGTTTTCAGAATGGAGGGAAAATTCTTAAAATGGGTTGGGGGGTACTGACTTGCTGATGGAACATTTTGATTGAAGTACCTTGCAACCTGATAGGAGAGCTGTGTTCAAAGACAAAGCTCTCAGTTTACCATTCATCTAAATCCCTGTCCTCAGCTGTGTTCATGAGCTGTACCCAATGACCAAAAGAATGTGACCATGAGTAGAAGTGACAGAAATGAGGTTTCCTCACAGGTTTGCTGGACTGACACTCAGTGATAGGGTGAGAGGCACAACAATTCGATGGAGCCTCAGAGGAGTGTAACGCTGCTCTTATAGATCGAGACAAGACAGTTGAGGTGGTTTAGGCATGTCCTAAGCAGGCTCACCTGGACACATCCCACTGGACAGAGTCCATGCAGAAGACCCAGGACGGACTAGAGGAATTAAAATATCTCTTAACTGGTTCAGGAATACTGGGAATTTCCCAAGAAGAGTTGGACTCTGTAGCTGGGCTGACTTCCTGGGCCTGCTGCTGCCATGGCTCTCACCAGGAAAATCAGTCTAATGATGGCGTGAGTTGTAATGAGACAAGCATAGATTTATGCCTTTATGGGTAAATAAAATTCTCAAGTGAAAGAAATACTACAGTAATTGTCTGCCATTTGTGTGTCATATGCTGTAAAGTGTTGGTCCTATGATGCCTGTATTGCCAGCAAGGCTGGATTTACCATCAGTGTGACTTCTCTGCTCGGTAAGGGGAATTTACATATGCGATACAGAAAATGCTTAATTACAGGATAAGTCCAGGTTTTTACTGGCAGTACAGGCAGACATTGCAATCTACCACTCAATACACACTTCTACCCCACTTCGATCTTCACGATTATAAACCTATTCAATCAGACCTAAATTAAAAGCTTTAAAAAATAATAATCCAAGTTCTGGTCTGTTGATATGGGTGGGGCAAAAACAGAGCAGGTGTCTATTGGTCACTTTTATAAGATTGACCATTTGATGTGCTACCCTGCAACAACAACAAAAGCAGCAGAAGAAGAAACATTCAAAATGAGAGCTAAACAAAATGAAAAATAGCTTTTGAACTTCAATACCCCAGGATTGCTAATGTGAGGTTCTATCGAAATATCCTACTTAGCAAGCTGTGGTGATAATGATTTCTGCATATGCTCACATCACAATTACACCATGTTTCCTTGTGTTTGGGAACACATAACGTTATGCTGATGAAGTTTTTGACGGCCATATGATTGTTAATTGCAGAGTAAATAGTGACGTTTCTGTGGTGTTTTACACAATATACTGCATCCAAATACTTTTAATTAAAGTGTAGAACAAGCAATTTGATTATGAATTTTTCAATAAGGAGGTATTGCTGCTCTTTGATTAATATGCTAGAATGTTTCCGAATTGGCCTTAGGTGTCACTTTATATTTCTGGTAGCATGTCTTGATAAGGCATTTTATGCTATAGGTTTGTTATTGTGCTTTGCTTTAGTGTGTCTGTATTGGCATAAAGTGCCAGGACATGGTCCTGGCATACTGGGAGCGCATCTCTGTAAAGCATTTTACACTACAGATCTATGTTAATTTTTGATTTATATCCTATAGTGTGTTAGAATAGGCATTCGGTACCAAACAGTACCTATGGCAGCAATTGTTAATATGACATTTTATACTATTGAGCTATGCTATCCTGCTGTTGATGTTTACGAATGTCTTGTGAGTATGCCTTTTACTAACATTTATTTGACATTTTTTGTTAATTAAGGAAATAATTCTATCAGTGCGTGCTGCATGAAAACGTTTGCTTATTGAATAAATTAATGAAAATATAATGGTTTATTTAGAAACAGTTTCCTATAAATTAGAATTAAACTTGATTTCTTTTAGCTGTTAAAGGTAGCCGAAATTGCTTGCAGTAATCATTTTTGATTTAGTACTACTTGCCAGATATAACTATCGATTTGCGCAACGGTGCCGTAGTGCAAGTCGACAACGCAGCACGAATCGATAGAACATAGGCACACAGCCTGCTAGAAAGGCAATGACGCCGTTTGCAATCCAAAAGAGATGAGATGAAGAACGAAAGGATATTGGAAACATACATTACTAGAAAACGTTCGCACGGGTAATGTTACAAAATGAATGTGAGAGCAGCACTTGCAGTCGACAGCACTGGTCTTCGCCTGGGTGCAAGTGGCTTTACGATCTGCACCGCGCATGCGCCTTATTGTCACGCTGGTGTACATTGCGCACACTGTAGTAATTCTTTTCTGGATGTTACTTCGATCGAATATATCAGGCATGTGCTAGTACAGGTATTTCTTACTTCAAGATTGTACTAAGTTCAAGTTTGCATTTATTAACAAATCGTTTTCTGTTTGCTTTGAAAGATACTTTCTGAATGTATAAAACATTTAAACAATGTGTTTCAAGTGGAGAATTTAAAGTCAAATTAAGAAGGAAGAGGGAATAAACCCATGATATATCTGCGAGTCTAAACATATGGCAGTTAAGCTAATATTTTTCAGATCAGACAAACATCAAATTGTACTGATACATTTACTTGCTATTCTGATTCAGAAGTAATCTGTAGAAATCTGTACATAATCGGTTCGTTCTTACACCAGGATTATTGAAATAAGCAGACGGCAGTTTTGCATATTAACATCTAATATGTGAAGTTTCAAGGCATCACTACATTTCCATTCTGTTTCCTCTGTCGGTCCCTTTAGGGGTTGTTCCTTCTACGCATATCGTAAATAGTGCGTGTGATGGATGCATTTCTCCATGTCACTTTTAATTCTAGATGACTTAACAGAAAAGCAAGACGCTCAAATGCAATGAATGCTGTCTGGCTCAGTATTTAAAAGACAGTGGCGCGTGACTAAGCACACCACAGGTACAATCGTAACAAACGCTCGTGCAGCAGATCGCACATTCGCATCTCTCTTTGGTCAGGTCCATTAGTGATGAAGCAGAAAATCTTCTGAGTTTCGGTGACGATCATTACATCTAAATCGACATAAGGTTCAGTGGGTTAGGCTTTTCATTTGTTTGAAGGGTAAAAGGAAAGAAAAGCACGGCGGCTTCCTGTTCTCTTTGTGCCCCCCACCTCCAGGCATTGTGTCCGCTCTTATCTGAAGCCGCAGAAAGTGGCTCGCCTTTCAGTTCATTTAAAATGCTTACTGCTTGTTTATCACATTGTGCTATCTTATATCCCATCTTTCACACTCTGATTTTAGTTTCCACTATGCTTCCTCTTTATTGATGACAACTTATGAATAAATGTTTTTCAATTTATTTACTTGTTCATTAATGTATTCATTATATAATGGTTTTAAAAGTCGCTGGAGCAGTTTAGTTATTTTGACGGTTCCCATATAACATTTAAGAGGTTACCCGTCTCATCAATCCTGTGAGAGAGGAAAAAAAAAAAACACTTGTTGGGATCAAAATTTAGGGAAGGTGAATCCACCATTCGCCATAAGTCTGCTTTGAAACAAATGTGCAGCCTTTTTTCCCCACTGGTGGCAACGTCCGATGTGACCTTTAAAAGACCTTTAATTTTTACTAATTTATAAACTAAGACAGCTCAGGGAAGCATTCAAACAATCGAACATTTCCTAAGGAATGTAATCAGTGTAATTTAAAAGTTTCGTTTTTAAAGCGAAGCCTTCCGCCTACTGCGCTGTACTCTTAAGAAACAGGCAGTCTTTAGACTTTAAAGCACCGTCTTTATAGAAACACTTTTTTTGTGAGATGCCTCCGTGGTGCTCGAGACTTTATGATTTTACCCATTAGTATTCATTTCTTTTTTTTTTTTTTTTTTATCCAATAGCGCCGACATTTTCATAGGAACAGCACTTTGATGCTTTTGCATACATTTTGCCTTGTGATTCAGAAAGCATCTACACATCCACAATCAATCAGTTAGTTATTAATATCCCTAGAGCAGGATAACGCAAGCCACGATTTGTCATTTGAAATGAGAAAACCGTTCCAGGTGCACAGCTTTCAACTTTCACTCTTCCATTCGGTTCTGAGTCGAAGCTGTTTCCTTTGGCACAGCCATAATTTCATACTGTTTGCTCAAGGATGAGTAAGGATTTCTGCAGCCTCGTGAAAAAAACAAAATTGGCACAACTCAATGCAGTCTGTATTCTGGATTTCATTTGGGTTCATCTTGTATCAGCAGTGAAGCAGACACTTGGGCTTAATGTTCCATCCTGTCAGTATCTTAAGCTACTAAGCCACAGAAGAAACAGCATTCACCTGAAAGTATACAAATTATAAATAAAACAAATATTGTGGGAAAATGGACCTAAAAATTAACACTTTACAATACATACAGTAGAAAACAATCAATTTATGTTTTGTGTGTAATCTAATGTAATGCTGCTGATTTAACATGAACCTTACTTTCTCAAAACTGCTCAGTTTTATTCAGTGTCATTTGTGGTGGCGCAAGGCAGCCATAGACAAAGTGCCAGTGTGTCATGTGGCACATTCACACTCATGCCAACACAGGGCTGGTATAGGGAGGAATACCCACAAGGAGAGTGTGCTGTGACCGTGGACAGGCAATGCATAGGCCTGGGAACTGAACTCAGGATACTGGACCCATGACACAGTACAGTTAGTCTCTGTGCCACCACTGTTGTTATTTAAAATTTGTGTAAAGTAGATTATAACATAAGACTTACTAATCGACAGCATGGTAAGATATGCTCTTCAAAATTAAGATGTATTAATTATATATACATGATGAATTTAAGATACAATAGATTTGAAGTAAGTGAGTATAGAAGATGACACAAGACATGCATTAGCATTATTATTATTATTATTATTATTATTATTATTATTATTATTATTTTTATGATAAGATTTCCAATGACCTGCAATCTAGTCATCATCCTGTATACAATAAGCTAAATGTTAAGCTTTATGTTTATCTTTGGGAAACTTTTGTTTTCACAAAATCTTGAAAAAATCATTTCATTATCTCGAGAAAATAAAATTTAGTTCTCTCAAGATCCTGAGAAACATTTTTCTGTTATCTCGAGAAAACAATTTTAAAAAATGAATGATAATGCATATCCTCTCGTATGGAAGCCAAAAGAGGACATCTATCATCTGTTATCGTCGTGATAATAGAATAATTTTCTAGAGACCTCAAGGAAACAAAGCTGAACCTTTGCCCCAGCAAGCTTCCTAATGTATGACAACTGATAACAACAATAATAACAAAACTAAGTTTGATACATACACATACAGTATGCAAGCCTGCCTGCATCCTATATTTCTGATAGCTGTGTAATCATTTTGAATTGTCTGTTACAAGTTTGCTATGTGTTAAACTTCTATGTCTAACGTAGGCACATTTCTAGTACCGAGATCTGATCTAATTACTTTTAAGCAGCCACAAAGTCTCCACTCTGTGAGATGCAACAACATTAAGTTTACAGTTAGTTCACTTGCATCCACATGATATGGCATGAGAAGACATTGATGCATCCATTTACTACACTGCCAAAGGCTATAAGTGTTTCTTAGTTGTCTTTGTGGCAAATATAATGTGGTTCCCAGATTAATGGATTAAAAATTAATAACAATGACTAAGCTACCTTTTCTTTTTTTCACAATACATAAAGATTGTTTTATTCAAAAATCTTAGTAGATGCACGATGCAAACTTTAAACTGTTCAAACCCACAATAAACACACTTTCATAAAAACATTGCAAAAAAAAGTTTGGAAAAAAATGATAAGAACAAGAAGCTGTCCAGCTGTAAACAGGAGAGGGCAGATTTGAATAGAAAAGGGCCAGGAAAAATGGCAAATATTATCCCGTTATGTAAAAATGTGGCTGGGCAGATCCAAGCAACGATAGGCCAGCAGGCTTAACATGCATCACAGGAAAATTAATGGAAAAAATTATTAAGGATAAGATTGAGCAACACATGGCAAGAGCAGTAGTGTTACTGAACTGTCAGCATGGGTTCAGAAGAGGAAGGAAATTTTTTACTAACATGATAGAATTCATTTAGGAAGCCACAAAAGGATACAACAAGAGTAGTGCATATGATATTATTTATCTGGACATTTGGAAAGCATTTGATAAGATACAACATGAGAGATTGAACATCAAACTAAAAGAGGTGGGAGTTCAGGGTGTAGAGTGTAGATGGGTGAAGATTTGACTAAACACAAAAAGCAGAGGGCTATGGTGCAGGGGACCTTATTAGAATTGGCTGAGCTTAAGAGAGGTGTTCTTGAGGGATCCGTGCTTGGGCTGCTGTCATTTTAATATATATAAATGATTTGGATAGGAATATAAATAATACACATGATCATTTTGTAGATGATAGCAAGCTAGGTGGACAAGCAGATAATCTAGAATCCATTGGCTCATTACAGATGGATTTCAACAGCATACAGGCTTGGTCAAATTTTTGGCAGATGAAATTTAATGTAAGTAAATGTAAATTATTATACCTAGGAAGTCAAAATTGTAGGTTTAAATACACAATGGGTGGTGTGAAAATCAAAGGTACACCTTATAAGAAGGATTTAAGAGTAACAGTGTACTCATCACTATCAACTTCCTGACAGTGTTCAGAAGCCATTAAGAAGGCTAACAGAATGTTAGGTTATATAGCACGATGTGTGGAGTGCAAGTCCAAGAAGGTTATGCTCAACCTTTATAATGTACTGGTGAGGCTTCATCTGGAGTACTGAGTGCAGTTTTGGTCTCCAGGCTACAAAAAGGACATTGCAGTGCTAGAAAAGGTCCAGAGAAATACGACTAGGCTAATTCCAGGGCTACAGAGGATGAGTTATGAGGAAGGATTAAATCAACCGTGCTGTTTCAGTTTAAGCAAGAAGAGATAAGCGATTATATGATTCAGGTGTTTAAAATTATAAAGGGAATTAGTATTGAGCCCGTTTCTTTAAAATGAGCTCAGCAACAACAAGGGGGCACAGTTGGAAACTTGTTAAGGGTACATTTTGCATAAACATTAAGAAGTTTTCTTCATACAGAGAATGACAGATGCGTGAAATAAATTAACAAGTAGTGTGTCAAACAGTAGGACAGGGACCTTCAAAACACAACATGATGTTACTTTGGAAGAATTAAGTGGGTGGAACTGGCGAGCTTTGTTGGGATGAATAGCCTGTTTTCATCTCAGTTTTACAAATTGTCTTCAAATTAACAAAGAAGATGAAATGTGTTTAAAATAATCACACAAAGGTCCACACCTGGATATCAAATCACAGTCTTTAAAATCATAAACAAAACCCTAAATTAAGGTCAAAAATTGCACCTAAAGTTTTGTGTACCAGGAAAAAGCAGGCAGAAGAAATTTGTACATAGTGTCTCAAGGAAATTAGCCACATTCTTGGATACGAGGAGGTGCATTACACTGACATTTTATCTGTTGTGCTGGTGACATCACAGGTCATGACCTCCCAGCATGAATCGTTAGCAACGGGGGTAGCAGCTGCTCCACAACATGGTGGTACCCATACTAACCAAAATGGCATCAGAAATAGACACAGAAATGATTTAACTATTTTAAATAAATTTTAAAGTGGAAAATTATTATCAAAACTGAAATCTACATGCTTAAAAATTCAACATGGGTATGAAAAAGATCAGAAAAATGTAACAGAAAAGGCAGAAACAATTTTAATCAAAAGGACGTCATAACAGAAGCAAGAATAACAAGAATACAAAAAATGTAAAATGTGTAACTGAAACAAAATATAGTTTCGGGGCACAACAACGTCGTAACAGTATCTGGAACAAGAAAATATATTTTTCTTCTTTTTTGTATTGTCATGATTTGCATTCTTTTTTGGGGGCACTGCGTTTTGATGCGTTTTATTTAGCTTTTTTCTCGCATTAAAATATTTTTAACATTGTTATGATGCACCATCTTGTTGTGGTAATTTTCAGTTTGAAAGCCATGTTGGTTGTGGTTTGATCAGCTCCACAACCTTGTGACCAATGACATCATGAACAGAAGAATGAATGGTGACACCCAACCACCTTTTAATATCTGTTGGAGGGTCCCAGATATTAGCAAAGCTATTGTAATTAGAAGAAAAAATAATAGTGCTATTTCAGGTTTTGAATTCTTTTCTTTACCCGTCTAGTTTAGATTTTTCTCTTCCACATGTTAATTGGTTTTAACCCTTGACTACTACTTTAGCTACCAGTTTTGTGTGCTCCTTTTATTTATTTTATTTTCTTGCATATTTAATCTCAGAATACTTAAAGGCTTTTCCATCCTGCCCTTAACAGTTCTATCATTGGCTTATAATTGTATTTGTTATTGTTATGGACACAACCATCTTCTGTTTCTGGCTGCTATGATGCTCTAATAGCATACTTGCATCTTCATACAATCCTTCTATTGTGAAGATTATTTTTTCTAACTTCGTTTTATTAATATGTTATCAAGCCTTCAGTTTTTCTTACTTTGTTATTTGTCGTTCTGCTGCAATGCAATCGTTGTTTTCGGGTTGATCTTCCTCACTTATACTTGTAGTTGTCCAAGACACAACTACTTGCTGCCAAGGAACAAATAGAGGAGGTTGTCCTGACTGAGCTCACTAAATGTGATGGTATTTAAACTGGTAAGTCCGATTCACTGCTGTCCTAATCTTTGGGGCAATTGCTAAACAAAAGACAAAAGAACAGTCTTTGTACTATGAACCCTTGCCTAGTGTTGGTGCCTTACTCTATTTAATATATTGGTTTTGATGCCTGTCTTCATTTTGATTAACATTCATTTCCCAGTCCTCATTTGTCATTTGCAGGCAGTACATAAACTAGGACCATTTATTTAAGTGGTATCCTGAAATAAACAACATTAAGAGCAATGTAAAGTCAATCTATACAGACTAGCTGAAACTCAATAGACCAATTCTTGAGCAGCACTCAGAAATGACTCACATATATGAGAATATTTTAGAATTAAGCATACGTGTTGCTGAATTGAAAGAAGAGAGAATGAAGAAGTGATTATTAATTAAAACAAAGTCAGAGACAGGTACAGACAAAAATGATAGATCAAAAGAGATAGGCACCCAAACTGTAACATATGTCAAAAACATCATAATTCAAACACAAAATGATCACTTTTCCTTTGTTTAGGAATTTCCCCAAAGACTTGGACAGTAGTGAAACTGACTACAATCGCACTTAATGAGCTCAATCAGCATGACTACCTGTCTCGGCTCATTAGCAGTAAGTAGTTGCATCTTTAGAATAGCAACTCATAGTGACGGTGCTCAACCCAAAAAAAAGAATGGTAAATAAAAAACAATTAAACATTTCAAGTTTAATATGTAATGTAATAATTTAAAAAAAAATTAGAAAAATAGCCTTCACAATACAGGGGTTGCATGAACATTTAATTCTAGTACAGAAAAAAATATTGCAAGAGTAAACAATTTATAAACAGCTATCTGTTATACTTTAGACTTATGACAAATATATATTTATTCAAGATATAGTAAAATAATGACATCCCATTAAAAACACAAGAAATTGTAGAATAAGTCATTTGCAGATTCTGTATCTTGAATTGCATTTCAAATACAGTATCCCAGGATTCATTCAACATTATTTGAAGATATTTTGAAATTCATATCAGTTAACTTCACATTGGATCATGTTTGAAATGTCTAAGATACCTTTATAGATAACTTAATTTGCTGGTTTCTTAAAATGGGTCTGTACGCCAGGCAGGATATCCCAAAATATGTAACAAAATACTAGGCTTCACCCTGGGCAGCTTAGTCCCAAACTCATGATACAGGCATCTGGCCCACACAGGGCCAAAAATGGGACTACGGATTTGAAATATCAAAATGCTTGAAGTGATCCAAATGTTCACCAGAAGGAGGAGACACAAACAAATACAGGTGCAAAGTTTTTTTTATTCTTATTTTTAAAGAATTTTGTAAAGATTGAAAAGGAGCACAAGAAACGGAGACGAGAAAAAAAGAGCAGAAATTAAGTTTTGCCAGAATCTAAAAATTAACGAATTCAATAACACAAACTAAAAACAGGACCTTAATCGAAGCAGGGTATCCACACAAAAACAAGATTCACAAAACCAAAATCAGGAATCCAAAAAAGGCTGAAGCTGCAGTTGCAGTGTGACTGATGCTTCTTCTTAAGTAATTTCTTGGGTGCCACATACAGGTGACAGGGCAGATAACAAGTTAAACCATTATCAGTAATATTAACTGTTATAAAGTGGTTTTGTCATTAATTTATGTAAGGGTTAGGCCTACGTCATCTTTTGTACTCAGGTTTAGGAAAACCACCATTTTGTAATTCCTGCTGTTAAGGCATGAATCCCGGTTTTCCAAGGAACATTGTCTCTGACATTACAGCATTTGATGTTGTTTAGACGATGGGTTAAACGGTCAGCATGGCATCCCTCTCTCATCTTAGATTGTGAGTAGATACAACCCTTTGTTAATGATTTTCATTAGTTATGATACTTTGGCTCTGAATTTTTGAGTACGATTCTTGAGACACATTTTGGTTCTGACAAGAGAATTTTTGATCCTTTCTTTGTCCAGGTTATGACTTTAGCTTTGTTGTGATGCTTTCTCTTTTGGTCCAACTCATTTAAAAAAAGCAGAACAATTAACATAATACAAAATGGCAAAATGATGCGTAAATATCAATTTTACATAAATATAACATAGACAACAACAACATTTATTTATATAGCACATTTTCATACAAACAAAAATCTAGCTTAAAGTGCTTTACAAAATGGAGAATAGAAAAGTAAAAAATAAAAATAAGTCGACATTAATTAACATAGAATAAGTAAGTTCCGATGGCCAGGGTGGACAGAAAAAAAAAAAAACTCCAGACGGCTGGAGAAAAAAAAATCAAATCTGTAGGGATTCCAGACCATGAGACCAAAAACATAACATGAAATATAAAAATTGAAGGATGACAGATATTTAATATACAAAGAACACTAATAAGTCAGGGTTCCTATAAACCGATATCTTAAATGTATTTCCAGATATCTCAAAATAGCTTTCTGCCCACTTTCAGATACCTTTCTGTGCATTTTGAGATATGTAAACTAAAATAGACAGATAGATAGATTTTATACAAGGTGATCTTGCGATATCTCAAAATGCATTTCAGATACCTGAACGTACATACAAGGTTATTTTGAGATTTCTAAAAATGTTTTTTTCATCTTGAAATGCTCAAGATGTTATTTTGAAATATCTAAAAGTGTTAGAAAACTTGAAATACATTTCATATACCTCAGAACCTATTCCAGATATCTTAAAATGTAAATGAGTTTATTTTTGGTAATTTGAGATGAGTTTAGAAAATAGCTGAAAACACTGGACTGGACATTTGAAAATATGTGTAATTCAAATGTTAATTTGGCTTTCAATACTTATGTTCTGTGGTGGGTTGGCACCCTGCCCAGGATTGGTTCCTGCCTTGTGCCCTGTGTTGGCTGGGATTGGCTCCAGCAGACCCCCGTGACCCTGTATTCGGATTCAGCGGGTTAGAAAATGGATGGATGGATGGATACTTATGTTGACTTTTCAGGTTGATTTAAATTCTTGAAACATGTGACTGAGAGGGTAACAAGTTCTTTGATAAATTTCTTGTCTTTAGCCTTTTTTTTTCTTTCAAAAAGGTCCAAAGGCTGGATGGCTCAATGACTTCCAACAAGACAGCACCGTAATATTAAACTATAGTGACGGTGTGTGACAAACAAGTCAGCTACAGTGGCTGCTCTTACTTATCACCTTATCCAAGTATTATTTATTAATTAGTCCAATAAATAATATCATTCTCTATACACATCTCTTTTTCTGTCTGAAACCAGAATATTCTAGCAGGTTCTTTGTTATACAGTAGATTTTGTGCCCATCCTTTATTATGCTTTTTCTAGTTTTCCTTTGGATGTCTATATTTTCAGTTTTCTCACTGTACAACCCCTATAGCATTTAATATTTCTAGTGGAAGGTTACAGTCTTTCATACATGTGGTAAATGCAAGCTAAATCTATGTGGAAAAATAGCAAAAATTGCATGTCTGTCTGTGTAACCTTTTAAAACTTTAAATACATTGACTTAATTGCTGTTTTTTTCTCTTTGTTTCAAGTAATACAAAAGGAATAAAAGTAAATTATAACTACATAATAACCATAATAATGAAAAATGTATGTACTAAATATTCAGAAATGTTTGTTCATTTGTTCCTTGCCCTGGTTTCTAAAATTTAAAATCACAGTTAATTTTCACCAGTTTTTCATTGATTTTATGTCGTTACTCTTTTCCAACTCTTTCATAATCTCCAACTTGAGTATGAGGCATTTACTGTGCCACAGTGCTTTAGCTTAGCAAAAAACATTTACAAAAGTTTATTAATTCTTTGTAAATTCCAGTAGTCAAGGCAGATGTATCAGGGGATGGCTGCCATCCTGCAGTGCATGATCTGTCATAAATCACTTTGCAAATGTTTGCTTCTTTGCTAATCTAAAGCAGGCACGGTGCCGGGCCACATGTCTTGCCAGTGTGAATCTGTACAGTATGTATGAGGTTTTTTCACCTGTGCTAGAATATTGCTGGATTTCATTAATATATGTATGCATGCTTTCTGAGACAGCAAGGAAAGTGCCTATCAGGAATATGCATTAAAGCTAGAGAGGGAGGCACGACTTCACTCTGGAATGGAATTACAGAACATGACAGTTGTAGATGTACTCTTATTCCACTCTTTAGTAAGGAGTGCATTTTACAAGTTAAAAGCTCTGAAGTTGGGGCTACTACAAGTGGGACTCTGGGAAATTGATTAAAAGGCTTTAAGGCAGAAAAGGTGTGTGTTTGTGTTTTTCTTTTATCAAGGAGATTTTGGGGAAACACACCCTGAGGTTTTTTGTAGTGCTTTGTAATTTTCTTTCTGCCGCTGTGGTTTTTAAACTGTCATTCCAACAGAACAGAATAACATCAATAGGTAAAATATGCTTTAGGCTGTCTATTATATGAGGAATTTTTAATCTCTTATACTGTTTTTATTTTTATTTTTTTGCTTCTTAGAGGATAACTTGAGTCGATCTTAGGCAGATTTTGATTCCTTTTCTGACTGGTAAATACTATTGTATTTAACAGTGTCAGATAAACTTTTTCTTTTTACAAGCTTTTAACTAATGCCCTTCATTGTAACACAATGGTTTAGTCCTCTCTATACATTAGACCAAGGGTGAGCTGACTGGCGACACACTAAAATTCTCTCTATTATAATAAAAAAATCTTAAGACGAGACGTTTTAGCCTGTGTCAAGACGTGACTTTTTCAAAGAGATACTTTTTACATCCCGTGAGACGAGACTTTGTGCCAAGAGATTTAATCACATCCAGGGCAGGAAATAAAAGACAAAGAGTAGATGACAAAGTAGAATGTCGTAAAGAATTCAAAAACGTTGGTGTGATACACATGCAGAGCGATAAGTTAGAGATAATGAAAGTAATAAAATTTGAAAGTCTCAAAAAAATGATAGTTAAGATCACATTAGCACAAACGAATGGAAATGATTACTTGGTGAAATAAAGGAAGCGCAATAAGACATTAAATATATTGTTCAGATTTAAACTATAAGTCAGAAACTTGTAGATCGTCTAATTCGTGTTGCCATCAGGGAAAAGTAGTGTTTCCTCCCAATGAAGAGGCGTATCCGTGAGAATTAAAAGATTTGTTGTTTGGTGAAAGTGAAATCCATACAGTATATGCGAGCGGCAGAGACGTGAAGTGGCTAGCACGTAGCGCAGGCCAGGGGGTTGGCAAGCAGGGGCAAAGCCCCATAGTTTTTCTAAATGAAAAAACTTGTAAGTCCATAAGACCTCTAAGTAAACAAAGAAAAGCCATCCTCTTCTGTGTTATTTCTTTGTCTGTATTGAAGCCCATCTTTTATGTCAATACTGTATATAAGCAGTTATCTTATTACTGTAATGTTTGTGTTTCAGTTATCTGACTGAAGATTAAAGGTCTTCTATAGAGACAAGCAATGACAAAGCTGATCATTAATCAAGTAATTGATTTGCATCAGCAGATAAATTCCTCTCTTCTTTCTCACACACTTTGCTCTATTCCCCCAAACCACCAAGCTCTCTAGATGGTGATGGCTGAATATTTTGTGATTTGATAATGTATTGTAATCTTGTTTTCCCTCTGTAAAGCACATGTTTGTTAATGATACTAAATAAAGACTGACCGACACAGTGTGTGCTGGGAAATGGAGTCCTGTCTTGACAGTACAAGTGAGGTGTGATTGTTTATTTTCACAGATATTTGGTAGCATAACATTACAGTACACACTGCTTAATATATGCATTTCTATATCTGAATATCAGCTTCTTCGAAACAGATTCCAGGTCTCTCTGTGTGCATGGTGGTACGAGTGTGTTAATCTGCATCAATCTTGATATTGCATTTTACAACATTAAGTCTCATCTTGTTTTCCAAATCCAAGGTCATATTTTGGACACATTTTAGATCAAAAACCATGAAATTGTTTTTTTTTTTGTTTGTTTTTTTTTAAATGGAGTCCTCCACTGCATACTATTAAATATTAATTTGTAGTTTTTCCTACATATTTATGTAATATCTGTTTTGTTTAATGTAAATATATCTTCTCCATGTTTCATTTGTATTTGAAGATTTGACTACTATAACATTTTATACACTGTAAATATTACATTATTACATAAATATTACATCAACATTTTACATTTTGTCAGCTGTCACCCTTTCCATCTCAGTAGTCTATGATCTTGAATTCTTCATGTTTGTTTAGACACATAATCCTTAACTGATGGAGATTTGGGTCTTAAAAATATGTTTACTTCTTTTACATTATTTGTTTAGTTAGTACCGGGGAGATTATTCTTCATTTTCACTTTTGGTCAGTGAGTACACTAAAAATAAAAGTTTATCAGATTCAATACATTTTCGTGACATGAATGATTGATTTATTTAATTCATTTTTCAAAATTACGGGTATTTTATTTTGTTTCTGATTTTTCCTGCCCTAGATAATCTAGTGAGGCGGCTGTTTCTACTGCTGCCTCAAAGCCCAGAGAGACCAGGTCTGAATGTAATTCCAATTACTACACGTTTAAAATTAAAGTTGCCAGAGTGGTTCTTCAGAGCAGTGCCATATGGAAATATTTTCTGAAAGATCCTTTACTTAGGTCCATAGCAGTTTCTGAAATATCAATGAACAGATAACGTCAGATTTCTGAAATGCCAGTGGGCTCATGTACACTTTATAGGACTCTTGGTACATTCGGGCTAAGTTGAGATTTTCTTTATCTTTTAGTATCCTGCTACATCGCCTACTATACATTAAAGATCTTTCATTTTGTCCACATATTAGGAATGTTTTCCAAAGTGCTAATTTTTTGGGGAAAAGAACCCTTCAAAAGACTCCCAAGCAACACTTCTGTTGGGAACCACACAACCCAGTAAAGTGACACTGTGCAAGTGTATGGCCCCCTTTACCAAAGGCATTAACATGAGTTTTGTATTTGGATTGGATTTGGATACAATTAAACTGGGTTACATTTACTTTAGACATCAAAATGTATCTCCATTGTCCCCATTATGTCCATATAGAAGTCTAATGTTGCCCATGCAAAATTCAAGTCAGCCCTTGCTTCTATAACTGTTGTATGAGGACAGAAACTCATTTGTATTAAATGTGGTAGCTATGTGTTTCTGACCGCTTCTTAGGGTGGTCCAAATTATCCAGTCACAAGTACATAACCCTAATCCTAACCCTAATGTGGTTGAGTGTTATCCAGCTGAGATCAGATCACAGAAAAAGCATGTTAAGGGAGTCTATCTGTGGAGAAACATTCTCTGTATATCTGGAAGTATTTTCAAATTCTGCAGTTTCTCGTCCACATCAGAAAGATGTCTGTGTTGCTTTATTTGATGACTTTAAATTGTTTTGGAATGAGTGTGTGCCCAGTTTTGTTATACACTCAATTTAGCTGGGATAGAGTTGAGCCCCCATGAGCAGGCTAAGAAAATGGATTATTAGAGGTTTCTTTCTAAAATTTTGTAAATAGCGCTTTCTCATTTGCAGTTTTTGTTTTTTTACAATCTGTTATCTTTTTTTGTTGAGTTTATGTTCTTATTTTTTGTTAATATAATATGACGTTTTTTAATGTTATTAAATAATCTTCCACTCTTATTATTTTTACACTGTGTCTGCTGTACACACTGTACATTCAACTAACATTTTCTATTTATTACAGATTTTAAAGTGTCTTAATCCTCATTTACTATCTCATGGCTCATGCGAAGTGCTGCCTGCACATTTCTACTTCCAGTGTTTTACATTAGCTCTATGAATTCAACAGATACATGCTTATAGAAACTGAAGTTACTCTCAATTTGCAATAATCAATCCAGGATTTTCACATTCAACAACACTTTGCTGCAGGCAGTATTTCTGTGAGAGTGATGGTGATGGTCTTAAATGAACGCTGCTGTCATTTGGTATGCTTGAAACGTTTGAAACACGTGTTTCTTCTGTGGTCCTGGTATTATATTAGAAGGTTTCACTGGGATTTTTTTTTCTTTCCATTCCCGTTAAAGTTGCTGACTATATCAGCACAGCGAGTATAATCTGTAATTCTTTCCTTCGGGGCAGTTGTGCTACACTGCCAATTTGCAACTTTTAAAGGAGACATTGAAAAAGGAGCACATTATAGCAGAAGGAAAAGGTGAAGATAAAATCTGTCTTCTGAAGACAGATTACAAATGTATAATCAGATTTTATTTAATAAGGTACAATGTCTTGTCGAGAATGGTGCTCTGCCTGCCCAAAAACAAGCAGTTGACCTTCTTGTGTGTGATGCTCAAAACACATTAAAAATATTTATAAAAGTAATATTCAAAATCAAATTACTCCAGGCAGGCTGCTGTGATGTGCAATTAAGTTAATTTAAAGTGAGCAGGTGCACAGCCAGAGAAGAAAAAAATTAAATGAAGGCCAAGCATCCGTAATGTCACATCAACGTTTAGTTTTCACTGCAAAAACATCTGCTGAAATATGCAAGCCATCCCTGTAAATAAATCATCATGCATTCTGCTCCCATTAGTCATGTGCTGCATTTTTGGGTGACTGGTGACTGGGACCTGGGGAGACTAAAGACCAGGCCGAGCTGTCAGCTCTGTTTTGCTCCAACGTCTTCTCTGGGTAAAAGCACTACACATGCACAAAAATACATATAATTTTGCTGTTCCCATAAATATATACATTCTGCAAATACATATGCAGTGTACATCGATAAAAATGTGCATATATGACTATGCTAATGAAATATTAATGGCCAAAAAACACTAATCCTGCATAACTTATCTACTATACAGTATATTACTGTGACTCTCTTACCTGTACAACATACAGTATTTTGTGCCATTGTGTGCTTAGGTATTCCTCTTTAGAATAACAGTGTCTCTGCTCCTTTTTTTTCTTCTTTTTATTGAAAACTACAAAGTCTCAAGAAGCTTTTAGAGTATCCTTTAACAACAGGAACAAAATGAATCCAAGACTGGCTGGTGTGTCAATCCACCACACATCTGAGTTATGTTCAATTTCAGTCACTATTGCCAGATTAGTTTAGAGTTCTCAATCAACCTGATATCACTGGAAGAGTAAACTGGAGTCACCAATACCATTAAAGCCTGCATTAAAACTTCACCATAGTTTTAATTTGGAGTCGCAAGCATAGCAAAAGGTCGGTCCCACTCAAAGGAGTGACACTTCATAGGAGTGGCATGACATAAAGCAGTGACATAAATACCATATTAAAGGAGTGACATTCACCTACCACACACAACTGAAAGTACGGTCGCCAAAAAAATCGTTGTCGCCTCACCTACCACTTGGATGATTGGTTGGATGGTTGTCACTCCTTTGAAATTTATATCTGAGGTTTCATTCCTTTGTTATGTCACTCCTATGAACTGTCACTCCTTCGATATTGACCCCAAAAAGGTATTGACGCCTCAAAATATACCCATAATGCAGGCACTGGCCAATCTAGAAGAGTCTCACCTTCAGTCAACTTTTCCCACAACTACTACATGCTGGCTTTTAAAGTTCAAAATATATGTTAAAGCCCCACAATACTACAACTGTTCCACAAGAGGGAGAAACTGTGAAAACTCTGGTTGGCCTGTAAGGACAAACTCAGCTGTCCTTACAGGCATAATTAAATATAGTATATGAATTCACATAGATAGAAAAATAAAAAAAGGCTCAAAAAACATGGAAAGTGAGTTGCCTAAAAGGCAACCCCAGGTAACCAAGTCCCAATTCAAAATCCAATAGAAGAATCCAAAGACCAGAGCGAAAATAATAAAAAATAAAAAAAAATATTCAAACAAAAACACAGTAATTACAGACTCGCAGAACATTAGTGAACCACTGCAAGTGCATTCCCTTCTCTGACCTAAATAGTCAAAAAGAGGGGTCAGAGTGGCCCCGCCTCTTGGGGTACCATCCACAGAACAATGGGGAACTGAATCACATTTAAAGTGACAGTACACAGTTGCAGAATAATATACAGAAACAAAAGTGCATGGAAAATAATAATTTAAATATAACCAAAACAGCAGGAAAACATAAAACACACATAAAGCCAAGTTACTACATACTTCGCATATACTAAGAGATATTAACCACACATCAAAGCACTTGGCTTTACATAATGTGAATAAAAAATGCGTATGTCAAGCTGCAATGATTAAATTTGCATTAAACGAACATGGGAGTTCATCATGACCTGGTGTACAATTAGTTAAGGTTATATATTCATCACACTCATGACTTCTACCATAAAAAGGTGATAACCAGACAGGGCAATGTCAGGATTCCTTCAGAATGCTTATTCTACTAATGCGGCAGTTCATACATGCCTTGTTGATTCATTTTTCAGTCATACAAACAGATTACAACAACAATATTTATAGTATTCCTATTGCACGTTTTCATAAAACACGTGTATTTTAAAGTGCTTTACAAGATGACAAGAAAAAAATAAGAAGAGAAAAAATAAGTAGAAACAGATAAAAATAAGAATGAATAAATTACATGCCAAAAATAATACATACCAATAAATCTGTAAACACTTACATAACTTAGATGTACAGGTAATAGAAAAAAGTAGAGTCATTATGTATATATTTGTTTTTAAGTCAGTAATTATAAGACTGATGCTATGGTCAGATTACTCGGGAGAACAGAAAGAAAAACTCTGATGGTGTGATGCTGGAGAAAAAAAAAACAAAATCTGCCGGGGTTCTGAGACCAAAAGATTGTCCAGCCTCCACTGGGCATTCACCTCACATAAATATGCTTAAGTAGTTCCTTGTTACTTTTTAACCTTCGTCCCATGAGATGCAGTGGGTCTCCTGGACAGTTGCTAACTCCTTTAATCAGGTCATGCTGGCCTTAACATGCCACCACAGAAGAAACAGAAAAGAAAGCTGAGAAAAACAGACATTAGTAATGATTGCAGATCCTCAAGGAATATATTTCTATGCATGTACTGTATATCCTGTTAAAAGCAGAACTTAAATGCAGCTACAAAATAAAATTAAAAAGTGGGGTTTTACTACTTTTTTAAATGTCCTACATTGTTAGCCTGTCATATCTCTATTGGTAAAATATTCCAGATGTGTGATGCAGAACAGCAAACATCTGTCTTGCCACTTTTTTATACTTACCTCTTAGGAATAATAAGCAAACCACTGTTAGAAGCTCAGAGTTTGTGACTAGTAATGTAGAAGGGCAGAAGATTATTTAAAGCTTTATAGATCATTAGTAATATTTTAAAGTAAACTGTAAATGATACAAGTTACCAATGTAATGAAAATAAAATGGATGAGATGTGCTCAGATTTTTCTTTTTCGGATTATATAAAAGAAAAATTATATACTATATATATATATATATATATATATATATATATATATATATATATATATATATATATATGCTGGAGTCAGGAGTGCAGAGGACAAAGTCTTGGTAGAGAGGAGTGGAGGCAGCCTGAAGAAGGAAGAGGCATTGTAGAGGCCTTGAGTTTGGGGGAGGTTTGGGGTTGTGTGCACCCCTGTATATACTAGGAAAATATGAATAAACATGTATTGGGTGAACCATCGCTGTCCGCCTGTTTGTGTCCGGGCCATATTCCACTATATATCTATATCTATATATATATACTAGCAAAATACCCGCGCTTCGCAGTGGAGAAGTAGTGTGTTAAAGAAGCAATGAAAAAGAAAAGGAAACATTTTGAAAATAACGTAACATGATTGTCAATGTAATTGTTTTGTCACTGTTGTGAGTGATGAGTGTTGTTGTCATATATATATATATATATTTACACACACACACATAAACATATATATATATACATATCTATACATATACACATATATATATACATATATATCTACATATATACACATACATATACACACACACAAATACATACACACATACATACATACACACACATATATACACACAAATACATATATATATATATATATACATACACACACATATATAAACATATATATACATATACATACATATCTACATATATACACACACAGCTATTTCAGTATCAGTGCAATACGCTGCTTGTTAAAACGGATAACTCCGCTCTTACGTGCAAGTCTGCGTGGATATTATGAACTATCGTATTTGTTCAAGTTCTATTTAAATTTTAAATAGAAGGAATTTTTATTTAGTCGACAGAAATATGTTTGGTAGGAATGGTAAAAACAGACAGGAATATTATTCGTGAATAAATCAACTCAAACCTTAAACAACTTATAATATTTTGCTCTCCATAAAAATTTATCCTGTCTAAATTATACAAGTTAGAAATAAAGTAAACGTTAAAAGAACAAACATTCACATTTCTTTACTCTTATGTAATTTTATATAAAAATAAACTTAGATTTTAAATATCCCAAAAGATTTTGCTCTCCATAAAAATATATCCTGTCAAAATGATACAAATTCAAATATGAACATGCTGCATAACAAAACCTAGAAATATAAATAAAATGTGTTCTTTTCAGCAATAACAAATCAAATCATTCAGTTGTCTTTGCTCATATGTCATTTTAGAGCTGGACGCCTGGCATCTTTTTTTGGCCACAGGTTCGTTTCTGTTTGGTGTGAGGTTCTGTGTTGTGGAGATTCTCAGGATGGATTGCAGGTGCTCATCAGTGAGGCGACTCCTGTGTGCTGTTTTGTTAGTCTTTATCACTGAGAAGAGCTTCTCACACAGATATGTGCTACCAAACATGCATAAGGTTCGAGCCGCATGTAGACGGACTTTTTTTGTTCTTCGAAGTCACCAAAGCGCCGTGCAAACTCAGTGCGCTCAGTTTATCAGCAAAGTGCGTATTTGGGAACACCGTAGTGACGACTTGGTTTAACATTACTTGGCAACAGGGAAAGTGGGGCAAGTTGCACTGGTGCATTTGTGTCTCCCATAAAAGCAGCTTCACTTGAAATCACTTTGTGATTGTGCACGGGTTAAAACGTCCGCTGAAGTGTCAGATTCTTATTTAATTATGCTGCTTTCTGTATCTTCTGCATTGCATTCAGGTTAACCTGATGTTTTGTCTCATAGTGCCGTCTTAGATTAAATTCTGTAATTACAGCCACATTAGCTCCACAAATGAGACACACGGGTTTAGTAAACATATACTCAGCCTCCCATCGGTTTTTAAAGGCTCTATTTTCAGAATCAACTTTTCCCTTCAGCATCGTGTGAGCTAGCTTCGCACTAACTTTATTAACTCGGTAAGTGTTCGGAAAGGCAGCTGAAGCGCTGCATTATGGGATCTGTAGTTTATTGTGTTACCAGCGCTTCATATACCCGGCTTTAATAACAATAATACAGTATATAAAATGATCTCGGGCGGATATAATTACACGCCGGGTCGGATGTGGCCCGCGGCCCTTGAGTTTGACACATATGGACTAAATAGAACTTGAAAAGATATATTTTTTCAAATGTGATCGCGCAATTCAGATAGAGTTGACGCGCACTACAGCCTGCATGCCTCAATAAGTCATCCTTCCCTCGCTCTTACTTTTTTACCGTTCATCTAATGAATACACTGAGTATGGCTTTACCAAAACAATCATTGATGGCGAATAAAGTATCCATTATTCGAGTATGTAGATCGGGTTATATATATACATATATATATATACCCGTATCGCAGCGAGAAGTAGTGTGTTAAAAAGCTATGAAAAGAAAAGGGAACATTTAAAAATAACGTAACATGACTGTCAATATACAGTATTTGTTTTGTGAGTGTTACTGAGTGTTGCTGTCATCAAGGATTTGATTATCATTATTTCTTTCAAACAGGTTCGTATTTGTAGGATGTGTTGTATTCAAGTTACATTCCGTGTTTGTCAATCGTTGTAAAGATGACAGGTTTCATTCATCGATTCGTTTCTTACTGCATCAATAAACAGCTCGTCTTCTTCTTTATCTGAGACCTGACACACTGCATGCACGGTTTTTTACACTGTCTTCCTTTAGCGGGACATTGACTTTTTCCAACGTGTGCTTTGTTTTGGATTTATGAATATGCTTGTATGTATCAAACGCTTCATATTTTTGCTGCCTTTTCAATTGTGTAATTCGGTTTTGTTCAGCTCTTTGGAACTGTTGCTTTTATCTGTGCACTGCGCAGTTCACGTGAGCCGCTTCGGTGTACATGCATCGAAGTTTCCCAGCTGTGCTGGTGCCATCTCGTGCTATGTCCATGGCTGTATTTAATGTTACCTTAGTCCTGGCACTTAAAACTTTCTCTCGCAGTTTCGCTGAGTTTGTACCAAACACCACCCTGACCATCTCATCTTCCTCTGCATAAGCACAGTCCTTAACCCGTGAATATTTAGTGGAGTTTGCTATTGGATTGCCGCTGACGGACGGCCTTATATGGGCAGGCACTAAATTACAAACGCCAGCGGCAGCCTGTCTATGAACTTAATTTAAAGTGTAGGTTTACATCGTGTTTTGTTTCCGAAGTAGCAGAAGTCATGAATATGGTTGTATATGTCACTCGCTCGCTTCTTATTGTTTCGCTGCCTTCTCAATTATATAATGCATGTTTTCTTCAGTGCTTTTTTAGGTCTTCCTGGTTTTCTATGTACTGCGTGATTATGTGGGAGGCGTGATGATGTCACACGAAACTCCGCCCACGGCGTTGAAGCTCATCTCCATTACAGTAAATGGAGAAAACTGCTTCCAGTTATGACCATTACGCGTAGAATTTCGATATAAAACCTGCCCAACTTTTGTAAGGAAGCTGTAAGGAATGAACCTGCCAAATTTCAGCCTTCCACCCACACGGGAAGTTGGAGAATTAGTGATGAGTCAGTGAGTGAGTGAGTGAGTGAGTGAGTGAGTGAGGGCTTTGCCTTTTATTAGTATAGATATATCTATATCTATATCTATATCTATATATATATATATATATATATATATATATATATATATATATATATATAATGTGTAGCTGGAAATCCCACAGGGAGAAAAAGAACCTCCTATCTTAAAATAGTTTTCTTTGCATTCCTAAGCTTTAGACTCCCATTAGGAATCATTATCAGAGAAAAATGATTCGACATAAAGGAATCCAAGACAATAAAGAGCAAATAAGAAGAGTAGGGTAGGTGGATATAGGGTGTGGGGTAAATTAATGAGGTGGGGATCAGAGGGTGTTGGTCATCAAGATTTATTTATTATGTGCATGTTCTTCTTTTCAAGCCTGCATGTGCTGGGTTCATGTCCAATATCTGTTGTAGGCGTTTTCATTGGACAGCCATGATTCAGCCAGTTCTCTGGCACTTTTAGTATTAGACTTAAAATTTATTTGAACTGAGTCCCATTTAAATTTGTGTCTGGTTGAATATATATATATATATATGTATATATATATGAATGTATATATATATGAATGTATATGCGTAAATTTGAGACCTTGGATCTTTCCTTTTGACAACGCTGTGATGTTCCTGTATTCAGTGATTCGAATGTGTGACTCTAATCTAGTTCACACCTAAACTTTAGATACACAACATTGACAACACTTTCGCCATATTAAAAAGTGACTGACTGAAAGATTTGTGCGACCAGATCAACGCAGTATTCCCTGCAATCCAGTTCAATACGGAAAAAGAAACAAACCATCGCATCAATTTCCTGGACATTACAAAGATGCCCAAGAACAACATTTATTTATATAGCACATTTTCATACAAAAAAAATGTAGCTCAAAGTGCTTTACAAAATGAAGAATAGAAAAATAGAAGACACAATAAAAAATAAAAATAAGTCAACATTAATTAAAATAGAATAAGTAAGGTCAGATGGCCAGGGTGGACAGAAAAAACAAACAAAAAAAAAACTCCAGACAGCTGGAGAAAAAAAATAAAATCTGCAGGGATTCCAGACCATCAGACCACCCAGTCCCCTCTGGGCAATCTACCTAACATAAGTGAAACAGTCCTCTTTGGATTTAGGGTTCTCATGGAAGGACTTGATGATGATGGTCACGTAGACTTCTGGCTTTCAGTCCATCAATGTTGGAGCATCATGATGCTTTGAGTACCGGAAAAAGAAACAGAAGAGAGAGTAGGGGTCAGTACGGATTTTAGAGCCACTATGAATAGTTATTATGATGAATTGAACATACAGAGTATCAGGATTAAGTTAAAGTGAAGTTAGGAGAAAGCCATGTTAAAGTAATGTGTTTTCAGCAGTTTTTAAAGTGCTCCACTGTATTAGCCTGGCGAATTCCTATTAGCAGGCTATTCCAGATTTTAGGTGCATAGCACACAAGGCCGCCTCACCACTTCTTTTAAGTTTTGCTTTTGGAATTCTAAGGAGACACTCATTTGAGGATCTAAGGTTACGATTTGGAATATAAGGTGTCAGACATTCCGATATATAAGATGGAGCCCAGGGATCTTTAATGACCACAGAGAGTCAAGGCCTTGGTTTTATATCTCTTCCAAAGGATAGCACCATATTTTTACAGCACAGTGTCCCTGTCACTGCATTGGGATCCACACATAGCCTACATGGTAAGTATACCCTGCTGGTCTCACCAACACCTTTTCCAGCAGCAACCCAAACTTTTCCTACATGGTCTCCAATTCAAGTTCTGGCCGGGTACAAACATGCTTAGCAAAAGTGGATGATCTGTTCTGAAGTGCAAGTGGTATGACTGCTGACTCTGTAAAAATATGGCCCACAAACTTCTCAGACAACTCAGTACGCTAATGACTGTGTTGTAAGTCGAAGACAACCAATTTTAGCAGTTCGACTTATACTTTTTTTAATTGCATAACTTTACATTTCACCATATTGCTTTCTAAACAAAGTGTGCCTGCATAATTATAATAAATATAGTTTTCCATAAAACTAAACGACACAAGTTCACAGATAAATAAATGAATGGAAATTATATTTTAAATTCTACTGTCTTAAAATAAAGCAGTTCCTGAATTTGTGTTGCAAGTATTTTTGATGGTTGTCCTACATATTCAGCTGGGCATGAACCACATGGTATGCTGTAAACTGTGTTCCGTGTCTCCGCTGCTGATTTTCTGGTTTTAGCATTAAAAAGGACAATACACAGAGTGTTTGTAGGATTCTGCACCATTTTGATGCCTGATCTGGAAAGGATACGTGCTGCATCTACTGGTACCCCATGATGTGTGCCAAGTGAGATGGGGGAGGTCAGGTTAGAGTTGATTGTCCACTGTGATCTCTGCCGTCTTTCCATAGTGAACTGCATTGCAGGGAATACTGTGTTGATATGGTTGTGGAAATCAATCAGCTGGTCACTTTATAATGTGACAAATGTGTCATCAGCATAGTGTATCCAGAGATTAGATGAGAACTGAGTCAGAGCCACACTTTCGAATCACTGCATTACCAATTCAGCTAAGAATCCTTATAGTGGAGATCCCATTGGCATGCGGTCTTTCTGTCTGTACTATTTTCTATTAAAATGAAAGTGAGTTTTCTGGCAAAGTGATATTAGATGCATTATGTCATCTATGGCCAGCTTCATTCTGGTGCAGTCGTTGTTTAGCTTTGTTTGTAGAGTCTGTGTGGCTGGATGAATTGGAATCATGGGGTACAGCGACACGATATCAAACAAGACCGCGATCTCATCCTCCGAGATGGGTACATTTTTTAGATGCTGCAGTGCCATCTCAGTGCTATTGACAGAATATTTCAAATCATATGTAAAATTTTTGAGGGTTAGAAAAAAGTCTTTTAGATAAGTTATAAGTTGGGCCACCAGTTAGGTTGGCCACAGGTCTGAATTTTAGAGCGGTTTTATGGATGAGATTGCGGTTTCATTTGATATTGTGTGCACCCAATGTCTACATAGGCTTCCTTCCAGATATTCAATGTTTCCTCCTGTAACCCTAAAGACATGCAAGTTAGTTTAACTGGTAACTTTAAAATGGCCGATTGTGATTGTGGTTGAGAGGGCTAGGTAATATACTTGTGCGCTATAACGGGCTGGTGCCTGTGTTGCTTCTGCACCCACACAGCTGGCTTAAGCAGGCTGGATAATAGTATGTTATATATTAAGTGATAAAAGTATTGCATAACTCCATGATGTATTGAAAGCTATTAAATTCTTGTGTGTGTTCTTCTGGCAGTTTTGTGAATGAATATTTCCTGAGAAATAGATGATTCATCTCTCTGTTCTTTGTGCTAATGGCTGTTGTGAGACAAGACAGCACACTCTCCACGACTATCCTTGCCATGAATAGCCATACAGTAGTATAACCAAAGTTAAGTAGCCTTCCAATTATAGCCATCCAGTATTATATATTTATTTATATTAGATTGTAAGGGCTAAAAATCCAAGAATAGTTTGATAAGTTTAATTTTAATAGGAAACAGGGCCATTGTAGAGCTAGAAAGGTAGTTAACATCTTCAGACCCTTACCATGTTAATGGTATATTCCCAAAGGGAAAAGAGGTAGATACTGTATGTCTAGGCACTCTCAGTTCTGCAATGGCTGTGGTGAGGTGAGGGTTTTTCTTTTGGCAACATATAGCATTTCGTTTATTAATAATAATTATTGTTTTAATATTTACATCTAAATATATTTTGTATTACAGAGCATGCAGGTGATGAGACGCTGGATACCTTTTGTATTAGAGTGAACTAAATAATTACAGACGTGCTGGACGAAGCCCTTTCTGTGGCCTCTGTCTACACAACCTGAGACGGATGTTACACTGTCATCCTAACTCTGGAAGTCAGAGTTATTGTTGGAATCTCAGCAAGTACCACTTCAGATGATCGAGTGGCTGTCACTCATTTCTGGTCCTTTAGAGTTGGGTCCATATTCTTTGCAAAACACTAAATTAAACTAAAACAAAAATATAGGATTTAATTAAAGAAAAAAATTTGTATTACCAAACAAAATACAGGTTCTTTCAAGAACTAACCTATCTGCTCACTTGTGGCATACATTGGCTATACCATACCCCTTACTGTAAGCTCAGAAATGTGATGTCATTTGGCTTTAAATTCATTCAGCCACACTCAGGATTACTGTAATTATCCATCCATCCATCCATTATCCCACCTGCTATATCCTAACTACAATAATTAAATAATAATAATTAAGTACATTTTTTTTTTTTGCTCCTCAAAGCACTTTACATAAACAGATGGGGACCATGTCAGCTACCACCAATGTGTAGCACCCCACCTAGATGATGTAACAACAGCCATTATTGCAGCAATTCATTCACCACACATTAACTATTAGGTGATTAAGGGGGTGGGGGAGATACAATTAGAGACAGGGATGATTAGGTGGCCAGAATGGATGAGGCCATGAGGGACAATGTAGCCTGGACATCGGGACAAATCCTACTTTTTCCAAAGCTGTCCAGAGATCTTTAATAATCAAAGAGAGCCAGGGCCTCAGTTTTACATCTCGTATTACGCTTCTTCATATTTTTATAGCATAGTGTCCCTGTCATGGTACTGGGGCATTGGGATCCACACACAGCCCACATGGTAAGCACTCCCTACTGGCCTCACCAACACCTCTTCCAGCAGCAGTAACCCAAACTTTTCCCTGATGGTCTCCCATCCAAGCTCTGGCCAGGTCCAAACATGCTTAGTTTTATGGGGTAATCTGTTCCGAAGTGTAGGTGGTATGACTGCTGACTCTGTAAAAATAAGGACCACAAAGTGCTCAGACAACTCATTATGCTAATGACTGTGTTGTAAGTTGAAGACAACCAATTTCAGCATTTTGCTTTATACTTTTTTTAATTGCATAAATTGAAATATCACCATATTACTTTCTAAACAAAATGTCTGCATAATTATGATGTAGTTTCCATAAAACTAACCTGCATGAGTTGACAGATACATAAATGAATGGAAATGATATTTTAAATTATACTGCCTTGAAATAAAACAAGAAATGCTAAGTCGTAACTTTTGAAAATTACTGCTAATGAAAAAAAGTATGCAAAATTTGCTTCAGTGATGTAGTCATAACAGAGGATAATAATAATAATTTTTACATTTTTATAGCACTTTTCTCACTACTCAAAGTGCTCTCATTACTCACAAAGATGAAACTGTAACAAACAGAGCAGGAAATAAAGACAGTAGGGGTTATACATGACCTCCGTCAAATTACACCATGAAAGATTGAATCCCAGCCTAATCAGTGACTGTGTCAAGTTTGCATGTTGTCCTTGTCTCTCCCAAACTCATGCAGGGTAAGTTGGTGACACTGAATTGGCCCAGTTTGGGTGACTGTGGTCGGGCACATGTATGTGCTGCCTTCCCAGGCTTGGCTAGTGCTTGTCACCTAGTGCTGCCATCACCTCACAAGCCCATAAGGGAGAAGGTGATATAGAAAACTAATGAATGGATAGCATTAACTGACTTGGAATAGAGTATAGGACAGTTAAACATAACTCACCAGAGCTAACATAATATTTGTAGGTAATTATTGATTAATGTGTGAATTTAATTATTCACTGCAAGCAAAAGAAAGTTCTAAGAAATAGAGATCAAGCAGGAATTTGTGAAAACACAGTTGTGCTGAGCAAAGAATCTTTTGGTTATTTATTTTAATTTACATAATATGCAAAGTGTAAGATAGAAAAACAGCTCGTCTGTATCAGCAGTAAGTTGGGATTTAATGAGGATGCAACAGAAACATACCGTCTTCCAGCATTTTGATAAGGTACTTCATGAATGACGAGTTTTTAAAGTGGAAGTGACACGAATTGACGACGTGATGTGCAGATGGGTTCAGGACAGGATTAAACACAGAAGGAGGTTATTTATGATGATTGCTAGGTGTTAGCCTCCTCATGGATCAGTGCTGGAGGCTGTTGCTCTTTTTCATTTCTGAAGATGATTTCTTAAACAGCATCAAACAAACCTGTTCAATTGGCATATGATACTAAATTTTATTAGCCAATAGCACAGAAAATAATATTTTTTGTTGTTTGTGTTTTTTGCCCCCCCGAATCATGACGATATGTAGATTCAAGTCCAGCTTAGTTGTTTTTTATTTTCCTTGTCTGTATGTAAATAAAGTAATCAAATATCTGCAAGCTTCATACATAAAGATTATTAACCTGCAATGATGAGCATCCTGAATATCACATGCTACAGTCCATATTCATATTTTTCCAAGGAACCAACAAAGAAAATACTCTTTTGTCCTTTTGGTGAGAATATTCTATGCACATTATAATATGCCTGCAGACTGTCCACACCAAGAAGCACCTTGTGTGGTGTCTACACAGATTTAAGACTTTATCACATAATCCTTGTAAGTAGTCACTAAGTGGGTAATGGGAACTGTCCCAGGATTTGGCAAGTCGAAATGTAAAGGTAGTACAAAAACCTTACACGGTCCAATGCACTTACTGGACAGTATATTCATGGATATATCCTTTTTATTTGATTAAGTGCCTCCATTTCCATAACTGTCAGTCAGTACTCATACATTAGTTGCTGCCCATTTTGCATCATAAAATGTTGGTTACAAGGCTTATTGACCAAGTTTTCCATTTCAGCAAAGTACACGATGAAGTCATTGGTGATGAGGTTTTTAAATTATATGAAATTGACTAAGACATCTTACAAGCATGTAGAAATGACAATGGAAATTTGCTCCTTGAATTCTACATACTGTACATGATATATGATTTTGAGCTGAATAAGACCATGTTTCATACGGATTGGGGAAGATTGAACTTTAATATGGACTGACTTGCATTCATTATCTGAAATTTAATTGTAAGGTCCAACTACCAATTCTGTATAACAGAAAAGAGGCCGTTGTTGCTATGGCTGGTGTCACAGATAATTTTCTTTGCCCTGATCCAACATTGTTTGGTGTAGATGTCCTGGAAGTTAAGGAGTGCACACCAAGTGATACGTTCAGCTTACCGCACCATCCTGTGCAGAGCCTCTGCTGTTTCCAAACCAGGCAGTAATACTTCCTGTCAGAATTACTTTTGATGGTAAAGTGTTGAAGTTCTTTAATATCTGGGAGGGCAGCCTGAAATCCCTGAGGCATCTGAGGTCATAATTTATGAAATATATGAACTAACGTTTAGGAGTAAATTTCAGTGACATGTTAGCCTTCAACCTTCCCCTGCACTGGTACCATATTCTGTTTGTGTTGATTTTAGCCATTGCATCAATGGAAGATGAAACTTCAATGAAAACTTTTGATAAGCACGTCATCTGCCCATATCTGAATTTTTTCAAGATGCTTTTTGTTACAGTCTACTGACTATAAGCTAGCCCACAAAATTTGTGTCAACTAGAAATTTCACTAATCTATTTGTATAAAACCGATTTTTATCTGTCCTGCCGTTGAACTCTATTAGCCACTTACAGTGTTAACGTTTATGATGCACCATCTATTGGAATGTATTTTACAGAAACTAGCTGTGTAAGCCTGTGCTGTAAAAAGCCTGGGGTCCTAGAAACTATTGAAATCGTCAGAAAAACAATGAAATGTACTGATGTCAGGTAATTGATAGGAACTACTCTGGGCATCTCTTTCCTAGGAGGATTTGTTTTGACAATGTGCTCACACTGTTTGTGCATTAGCGGCTAAGCAACTGTCTTTCTTTGGATCTTTACTTTTGCAGACGTGCTTGCCTTACTTGTGTTTTAGCAGCAGTAGGAAAAGTAAAAGGAATACTGTTTTGCCAATGTGCTCGCCTCGCTTCTGTATTAGCCGCTAAGTGAGTGACTGTTTCTTCGAAGGTTTTGTTTTGCCAACGTGCTGGCCTCGCTTGACTCCATCTCTCACTAACATACACACACTTCCACACATAGACATTTATGTATAAGATAAAATGCATTTCATTTTTCATTACAGCATCACAAACATTAGCACTGCTGTTGAGATTCCTATAGCAAAATCCACATAACTGAGGCAACAGACAGGATGAAACCATAACTTAATAAGGGAAGATTTAAATAAAAACATCTACAGTATGTATGAACTGTAATTGCCTTTACTTCACTACTAGCACAGAGACCTCTTGCTCAACTGGAAGAATCGTAAACCACCTCTTTTAAGTCAGTGGGTAAATGATGTTGTATACTATTTGAAATTGGAAAAAATCAAGTTCTCACTTCGAGGATCTGTTCAAAACTTTTTCAAAACCTGGCAGGATCTAATCAATAACATTTTAGAATAAGCATTTAAATTGAGGAAGTGTATTCCCTTCTCTTTTTTATTCTATTTATTTATTTATTTATTTATTTTTCGTACTATTAAAGTTTTACTCTGTTGGCCTAGCTCTCTTTCTCATGGGTGTGGGTTGATTTGTTTCGCACCTAGTCTTCTAAAACTTGACTTGCTTGTATGAGATGTTATTTGATTTTAATAAATTCAATGAAATATTGATGTAATATAAAATGATTTATCTTCATCCAGCAGCTGCAACTAAAGGAAGTTTGCTTCCAGTTGAAAGCAAAGAGGGCTTGGTTCCACTTACCTGGGTACTTCATTGAGAAGGGTCTAACTGAGGCCACCAATGTCACTCTGGAAATGCCCATTTATGTCACTGCTCGCCAACATCCCAGTATCATGTCTGTCATCTTCATTACCAGAAGACAACTTAGTAGCAGGTAGCTTACTGAGTAAAGAAGAAAGATCAACACAGAGGAGTTAGAGATAAAGCAAGAGTTAGAAACTAATATGTGGGTAGACTGTCTCAGAGAGGACACAGTTTATTTAATGAGACAGCCCAGGAAATGAAACACAGCTAAAAGGAGAGTGCAGATTTCATTAACCAGAAAGTCAGACCAAGCCCTAAAGAAAACCCAAGCTTGAACTTAAACAATTCCTAGTCAAAATGTCTTTTGCCATAGAGAATGAATAGACACACAATCCTTTTTTGAAGGACAAATTCCAAGGTCTCAGATTGATACAGGTTATCAACACTGACCTTTTATTCGGAGACAAATTTGAAATACAGTACCATGCCATGCTGGTTCATTACCCCAATAACACTAAAACAAAAAACTTGAAAATGGTAGCTTCCAGGACTAGTAAATATGGCATCAAAATTATATTAAATTATTTTCAAAAGCTTAAATATGTTAATTCTGAATTCTGCAACATTAAAGCCCCCAACGAGACAAGAGACAGGCAGAAAAAATATATTTTCAAGTAAAGAAAAATGAAAAACAAAATGGTATTATAAAATTTTGGTGACTTTGCTGTAATTTGTTTAAACTTCCGAGTTGAAACAACATCGAATTTATTCAGTGTAAAATGTTTGCGATGTGCCAACTGTTGGAATGTATTTTGTAATGCATGTAGGAATAAAATGTATTTAATTTTGCATTCAAACAGATGGTGCATTGAACATTCTTGTATGTGCATTGCTTTTGAGAATCCTATACCAAATCTGATTTATAAAGCTTAATGTGTGTGTTTGTTCTTCAACAATTCCAAATCCTTGGTCCAGTCTCAGCAAAACGTTGCACACTTATCCCACTTTGTTAGAAGACGTCATAGGCTGCTTTGTAACTCAGAATTTTGACCCTTGGGGAACCATTGGGGTTTCCTTTTCTTTTTTAACACAGTAAGTTACAAGGACAGTGCCACCTGGAGCTCAGAGCAAGTAAAACATCGCAAAAGGACCACAGCTTAAATTTACTTAGCCTGGCAGTGCCATTGGTTGCTCCTAGTGCCATGTAACTGACAAGTACAGCAACTGATAAACAAGTGGCATTATACCTTAATTTAAAAAAATTAAATAGAAAAAGAAAGCAAATAAAAACAAGTGATAGAGCGAGTAATGATCCCATTCAAGCCCATTAAATTTTCTGTTGATATTTTCTTATTATTATAGCAAAATTAAAGGAATACATTGTGTAAATAAATAATAACAAATTCTATTAACAGCTGTTAAAATGGGCCCAAGTTTGAAACTCCCTCCAGTCATGCCATCAGCTATGTTCCACTGTGTGACAGTCAAATAACTTAATTGGTATTAGTATTTTAT
Organism: Polypterus senegalus; assembly: GCF_016835505.1. Taxonomy (NCBI): domain Eukaryota; kingdom Metazoa; phylum Chordata; class Cladistia; order Polypteriformes; family Polypteridae; genus Polypterus; species Polypterus senegalus. Next base: position 52,173,073 of record NC_053170.1, on the reverse strand, counting down.
CTGTCTTTTTTCTATTTAAATGTTCCTTTATTATACTATACAGTCTATCTATTGAAATGGAAAATGCAATTAATTTTGTTTGTACACAAATACACAAGAATGTCAGTGAGTGTATCACAAGTGACATCATAGGTATTGTGGAATGCAGTTATGCTCTTTGAATTAATTTGAATTAGCTGACCCCTCTTCTCTCAGCTAGCATGTATTTCTGGAGTATTTATATAAATTGAAAAGAACAGCATTGACCCCTATGAGACCCCACTAATTCTAAAGGAAACGCATTGTTATCTGTACCAAAGCCAATTCGTCACACACGGCACACTGTGCTCTGTTTTCATGACTAAGATATAATCGGGTATACTTAATCAAATCTTTTTCAAAATGCTTGTTCTTTTAGAGTTTATCTTAACCGGCTAGTGCTGACATGAACGTGTATAGGATGAACTTTGCCATGTGTGGTGGATTCAAGGTGTGGATTTCATATGAAAGGTAAAAACTGTGCGTTCATTCGTCTGCTGTGCCCAATGTTGTAGTCATTTTTCTTTTTCTGATAAGCAAAATGTTATATTGTGTTTTGTACCTCCATGTCTATGAAGGGTAAAAACAGTGCGTCCATTAGTCTGTTGTGTCCAGTGTCATGTTTCTTTATCTGATAAGTAAGATGTTATATTGTGGTTAGTACAGTCGTGTCTCACTGGCCTATTGACTAAGGTGTTAGCCTGAAAACCACAAGAATTCTGCTTCACTCCTCACCTCTTTCTCTCTGTAAGGTCCCAAGATAGCCATTTAATCTGAAAGTGTTGCAACTGTAGGACTTCTGTAATGTAAAAATGATGTTCTAATGCAAAGTTGGGATGGTTTATATCAAGCTAAGCCACAATGTAAAATCAGGCTGGTTTGTCTGATTTTCTCTCATGGATTAACTACTGTATAGCTGCATTAAGCTTATTTTTGTTATAAATCTTACAGGCTTTCCTTGCGATGATTCATTGATGCAGTGCAGTAGCAGGATGAGGACAAAACGTTTTGTCCATTATTAGCTATATTTTTATACTCAAGAGGATATTATAGTATTTTTCCTCACCCAAAAGACCTTTATTTGGCCTACATTTCCAGATCATTTTTACATTACTGAGAAGTTGCAGAAGATATTAGATTTGTGTCTTGTAGTGGCATTGTGAAATAGGAATAAGAAGTGAAAAATGGTTTAACATTTTACAACCACTGATTCCCAGGTACTGACTGGGTTCTGCTGTGCTTTGATAATGTAATCTTGCAGAATCCAGGCAATAAATCTTTTCAGTTTTTCACTCCCATATTGTTTAAGTCATTTCCCAGGTTGAGCCTTGCATTTTTCAGCAGTTCAGTTTATAATATAAAAAGAAGTGTCTATGAATATAACATAAATATTTTCATCTAAATCGTATTGTAAAAGGTATTACAAGATAACCTAAAGTCACCTCCACGGTAAACGGCTTTCCTGTGAAATGGCTTAAAGTATCAAACCTTTGAATGAAGCTCATATGGAAGAAAGAAGGTTCATATCTTTAATAAATAAACGTGAGACCATAATGAGAATCCATAGGCAGAGTGAGAAGAAATTGGAAAATGTCATTTCGCTTGTTTGAAATGGAGCACACTAAGAATAGCATTAATTCATTTGTAATACTCTTCTCCGTGTGGCAGCGTTTTCTTCTCATGCCTTGCTAAACCATGAAAGACTGCCTGAGTTATTTCAATCTGCTAGGGCTGAGCTCCACAGCTGAGCTTGTAGCCTGGGGCTAGAAGTGTTGGCTAATAAAATTATTGCTTTACAATATGCTCTCCTTCCAAAGGGAGGCGGAAACAGAGGGTATGAGAGCGAGCAGCTGTAGAGTCATAAAGGCACACCCAGTTTTCATGCGTTTACAGTATGTCAGAGAGGTTTCATCACAGCGGTTCAATGTGTGGCATTTCATGCCTCATTAAGCTCTTCTTTACAATTTCTCGTGTACTTTTCTATCAGCTCAAACATATTAACTGTCAATATTGTAAAATGATGAGGATATATCAGTATACAGTATGCGGGCAACACAGTGACGCAGGTGTTTTGGGTTTACATTTTCCACCCATAGGCTGTCTTTGTGGATTTTCCATGTCTGCCTAGATTCCTTCTCCAGGTATTCTGGTTTTCCCCACACCTTCTAATTTGGCCACATGTTGGTGTCTGTGTATGTCAACCCTAGAAATGATTGCCCCCATCATGCTGATCTGGTTTAAATGGGTTTGTTATGTAATTACAAGGGTCGTTCAAAAAGTTTCTGCACACTTTCTTTTAACTCTGTTCACTTTTCTACATAGTCACCTTACTTTGCGATGCAATTTTCCCAGTCACGTGACACTCCCACCTTCACCATTTCCAACGAAAATATAAAAGTGCGGAAACTTTTTCAAAGTCGCAGTGTATTTACCTGTATTTACAGTTGTGGTTGTATGAGGTATGACAGCTGGACTGGAGAAATGTTAGACCATCAACCGGGTCACCCCATTTTAATAACAAACTGGTGGATCAAACAAAAATGGCACACAGTGGCTCAATAACATAAACTGCCAATGCAAGGGAGTTCTTAGCAGATCAGGTCTGGTTTGGTTCTTTAGTTGGGGTCCGGGTCCAGTATAAGATTGCTCCTTCTGTGAGTATCTCGCTTTTATACAACAACAACAACAACATTTATTTATATAGCACATTTTCATACAAACAGTAGCTCAAAGTGCTTTACATATTAAAGAATAGAAAAATGAAAGACACAATTATAAAACAAAATAAATCAACATTAATTAACATCGAATAAGAGTAAGGTTCAATGGCCAGGGGGGACAGAAAAAACAAAAAAACTCCAGACGGCTGGAGAAAAAATAAAATCTGTAGGGTTATACTCCATTGAACAGAAGGGTTGGACTCCATTGTCCTCACTGGGCTGCTTCTCCTGGCTGTGAGGGGAAAAAAAAAGAGCCAATGCTGTTCGTGTCACCATATGTGGGACTACTCCCCCAAGATGAGTCAGGAGTGGGATCCACAGCCACACAAGTGTGACACAGTATATACTGCATAGACTTCATGTAAAATGCCATGTAAAATGTACATACCTAAACTAGTCAAAATATTTGAAGATATATGTATGGCAATTGTTTCATAAATGTGTTTTTATTCTGTTAATCTCTTGTCTGTGTGAAATATAAATTTGTACGTAGTGGCCTGATGTAATTTTCCTCCACATCCGGAGGAATGCCCAGTTGTGGCACATGCTTATATAAAGCATCTCCAGAAGTTTTGGTGATCCAGACTGTTCTGTTCACAACAGGTGTATTTTATTCCCAGAATGCTAAAGCTTAAGGACTTGGAAAATGCAGTTTCAAAAAAAACCTTGTCAAAAACTTGCTTTCTCTTGCTATCTGTCATGGGATAATAGGGGTGAGCTGCTGATCCTCCTGCTGCATCTAAGATTAAAGGTCTCTGATTTTTCAAAGTTCTAATTTTCTGCTTTCTTGAATGGACTCTCCCTGTGACCTTTCTAAATTAGAATTGTGTTTCAGGGAACACACTCCTGGACCCTTTATGGGTTCAACTGGAACTTCATGCTTCAAGGTTGAAGGTTGAAATCACTAAATATTCTTCTATTCAATTTTCAGTTAATTTAAACTGCATTTGACATAACATAATAACTTATTTGTATGGAGTTACTAGGGAAAGCAGTAGCACCAGGTCAGTACAGAAAATGAACAGTGTTAGCAGCGGGGCAGAGAGGGGGAAGTAATGTTGGATAGCACAACTTCATGCCAGTGTGGAAAGTCCAGGTCCAACAGAGAATGCCTGTCTAGTGGGTATCCTAGAATTTAATCCTCTGTTAGTACTTAAGTATAGACAGATCATGGAAGACATGGAAGAGCTCATCGAGTTTTTAAGATTACAGCTAACTGCAATTACAGCCCATTGTAACAAGTAGACTGCCACCCATAAGATGCCAGGAGGTTCTCTCCCATCAAAAGGGTAAGTTAGGGAAGAGCATATATAAATTTATAAAAATATAGCTACAGTGGTGTGAAAAACTATTTGCCCCCTTCCCGATTTCTTATTCTTTTGCATGTTTGTCACACAAAATGTTTCTGATCATCAAACACATTTAACCATTAGTCAAATATAACACAAGTAAACACAAAATGCAGGTTTTAAATGATGGTTTTTATTATTTAGGGAGAAAAAAAATCCAAACCTACATGGCCCTGTGTGAAAAAGTAATTGCCCCCTTGTTCAAAAATAACCTAACTGTGGTGTATCACACCTGAGTTCAATTTCCGTAGCCAACACCAGGCCTGATTACTGCCACACCTGTTTCAATCAAGAAATCACTTCAATAGGAGCTGCCTGACACAGAGAAGTAGACCAAAAGCACCTCAAAAGCTAGACATCATGCCAAGATCCAAAGAAATTCAGGAACAAATGAGAACAGAAGTAATTGAGATCTATCAGTCTGGTAAAGGTTATAAAGTCATTTCTAAAGCTTTGGGACTCCAGCGAACCACAGTGAGAGCCATTATCCACAAATGTCAAAAACATGGAACAGTGGTGAACCTTCGCAGGAGTGGCCGGCCGACCAAAATTACCCCAAGAGCGCAGAGACGACTCATCCGAGAGGTCACAAAAGACCCCAGGACAACGTCTAAAGAACTGCAGGCTTCACTTGCCTCAATTAAGGTCAGTGTTCACGACTCCACCATGAGAAAGAGACTGGGCAAAAACGGCCTGCATGGCAGATTTCCAAGACGCAAACCACTGTTAAGCAAAAAGAACATTAGGGCTCGTCTCAATTTTGCTAAGAAACATCTCAATGATTGCCAAGACTTTTGGGAAAATACCTTGTGCACTGATGAGACAAAAGTTGAACTTTTTGGAAGGCAAATGTCCCGTTACATCTGGCGTAAAAGGAACACAGCATTTGAGAAAAGAACATCATACCAACAGTAAAATATGGTGGTGGTAGTGTGATGGTCTGGGGTTGTTTTGCTGCTTCAGGACCTGGAAGGCTTGCTTTGATAGATGGAACCATGAATTCTACTGTCTACCAAAAAATCCTGAAGTAGAATGTCCGGCCATCTGTTCGTCAACTCAAGCTGAAGCGATCTTGGGTGCTGCAACAGGACAATGACCCAAAACACACCAGCAAATCCACCTCTGAATGGCTGAAGAAAAACAAGATGAAGACTTTGGAGTGGCCTAGTCAAAGTCCTGACCTGAATCCAATTGAGATGCTATGGCATGACCTTAAAAAGGCGGTTCATGCTAGAAAACCCTCAAATAAAGCTGAATTACAACAATTCTGCAAAGATGAGTGGGCCAAAATTCCTCCAGAGCGCTGTAAAAGACTCATTGCAAGTTATCGCAAACGCTTGATTGCAGTTATTGCTGCTAAGGGTGGCCCAACCAGTTATTAGATTCAGGGGGCAATTACTTTTCACACAGGGCCATGTAGGTTTGAAATTTTTTTCTCCCTAAATAATAAAACCATCATTTAAAAACTGCATTTTGTGTTTACTTGTGTTATATTTGACTAATGGTTAAATGTGTTTGATGATCAGAAACATTTTGTGTGACAAACATGCAAAAGAATAAGAAATCAGCAAGGGGGCAAATAGTTTTTCACACCACTGTACATCATTATTTTCAACAATGTATGGCTTGCATAACCCACATAAGATGGTATAAGCTAAAATAGTCTACATGCACATCAGACACAAGAAGAATAAACCATACATACAGCCATAACTCTTCTGAACTCACTTATTTTCATAACAAATTAAAGGCAAAAATATCTCAGTGCAGATTTACATTCACCCCCCAGGATAGATGGAGCATTTGGCCATCAAAAAAAGGCACCATTTAACTGTACTATTAAATTTAGTCATCCAACCTTGAGATCATTTTACCTTTTCATCAGTGACCTTTTGCTTACATTAAGACCATATCCAGATGGTAGACTCTCTGCACCGTTAGAGTTATGTGTCGAAACATCTTAAGAATACAGAAGGCATCAATATATCTACAAGGGCAAGGCCTCATAGCATCAGGGATCACTTTGAAGATGATGGAAGGAAAAAGAGAGAAAATATGACAGTTTTTAGCTACTAAATAGCAACTCTTAAAATGCAGGGTATGCTAATAAAGACGTAGGACCAAAAAAAGAAAACCTCTTTCAACCCACCACAGGTAATTTATCATACAGCATATGTATATTGCGCCTGGAATTCCATTTCCCTGCACACCATCATAATAATCTTTGAAATGTGTCTGGTTTAAGCAGAATGTAACATAAAATGTAGTTGTTTAAATTTAAAACACTGCTAGGTCATTTGTAATATACCTGCATTGCTTTTTGTGACTGAATCATACCATAACAATAATCTCAAGTTTCTAGATGATATGTACTGTAACAGTGAAACCATTTGCTGTCAGACATGCTTTTTCAGCAGTTACACAATTGACATTTATAAATGACACACTGCATATTTTATAGTTGTCTGCAAATTAAATGCACGTCTCTTTAGACTATGTGTAATCCAGTAGTGAAGAATTACTCTATGGTCTTTGGCTTATATTGCATCTCATCAAATTCCAAAATCACTGTCTCTCATATTGTATATGCGTGCACCATGTCTAACACACATCTTTTCAACACCGACTAGTCATTTTTTCTATAAGTAAAAAAAGCAATGTCTTGTATTTGGACATCCAAAAAAAAGTAAGCGGGAAAAACTATTATTCCTCCCTTTTTTAATCCTTTATCTGTTGTATATTCAATATTTTCACCAACCTACTTCTTTAGCAGTAATAAGTCACATAACAATCTGCCACCAAACCCCTGACCCACCCCACTGCCAAGAACATTTACCTGGAAGCAGAGCTATTCAGAATATGCACATTATGTTCTAAACTTCATATAAAGATAAAAAATCAATCCTAAAGTTTTATTTTTTCACACAAGCATAAATCCTTCCATTCATTTTGTTTCTTCCCAACATTTTCCTACCAATCCTATCAGTATTGTTATGGTATCTAAAAATAAGGATCTTTTTAGAGCAAAATATAGGCTGGGCATTTCTAAGAATTGTTAGAGAAAAACATTTTGCATGAATTTATAATTTGCTTCTGACTGTGTCTGCCTGTTTAACTAAGACATTCTGTACCATTTATACTCAACACATTACCAAGGACACGATGAGATAATGTCAATAAATATTTTTTATTTTGGTCTCCATATGAAGTTCCTTCTTCGATATAGATGTGTGCCAAATACTTTTAATCTGTTTAACAGATTGATTTTTAGAACTTTTAGATATACAAAAAATATAGGTGTGCTTTGAGTATACCATTTATCTGTGTGCTGATTGGTGCAACCTCCCTCTGCGTTGCTGGGTATCATGGCCGGCCTATACACTGGTACTGTGAGTGCTGTGCAGAGTGGAGGCAGAACCTCTTTGTTTTTCCCCGTTGATTCTGGGGGTTCATCAGGGGTGTGTTCTTGCTCCTACTCTGTTCAATGCTTGTATAGACTGGGTGTTGGGCAAGGTAATGAGGTCCAGCGGCTGTGGGGCATCTGTTGGTGAAGAAAAATGTACAGATTATGACTTTGCTGACGATGCTGTGATCTTTGTAGAGTCAATGGAGGCTCTGATTGGGGCGCTCGAGAGATTGAGCGAGGAGTCTTTGTGTCTGGGCTTACAAGTGTCCTGGATAAAAACCAAGATCCAGGCCTTTAATGACCTCTTGGGCACAGCCATCAGCAGTGTGTCTGTCTGCGGAGAGAGTGTTGACCTTGTCAAGTGGTTTACTTAACTTGGCAGTGACATTCATATCTCTGGTGACTCTTCCTATGAAGTCAGTAGACGGACTGGGAGAGCATGGGGGGTCATGAGGTTGCTGGAAAGGGGTGTGTGGCGTTCCCGATATCTATGCAAAAGTCTTTAGAGTCCTGCTGCTTTCTGTCTTGCTATATGGTTGCGAGACATGGATGCTATCCAGTGACCTGAGACAAAGACTGGACTCCTTTGGTACTGTGTCTTCCCGGAAAGTCCTTGGGTACTGTTGGGTTGACTTTGTGTCAAATGAGCGGTTGTTCATGGAGTCTCGAATGAGGCACATTGCCTGCATTGTGAAGGAGTATCAGTTACGGCCCTACAGTTATGTGGTGTATTTCCCCGAGGGTGATCAAGCTCATAAGATCTTCATTGTTTGGGACTCGAGTGGCTGGACCAGGCCAATGGGTCGCCCACGTAACACCTAGCTGCGGCAGATAGATGGTCATTTCCGGAGAGTAGGACTGGACCGTGTGTCTGCCTGGGGGGTTGCCAACCGAGATCCCAAGCTGTTTCGTCGTGTAGTGGGTGCCGCAACGCACTGTATCAGTGCATGCTCCCCAACTTGACTTGACTTGACTTGATTGGTGCAAACTGATGTACATCTCAACAGTGGGGTGCAAATGAACCTAACTAAATTTAAAATGTTGTTTTGTTATATTCCACAGTCTTATCATGCTGCACTAACCAGTTACCAATACTGTCTCCCTCAAACTTGTTGAAATAAAGGATATACAGCATGTGGAGACATTTGCAACGGTGATCACAACTATTCTTTATTTGACAGAAGGAAAGCACATGATAAGTTACATGAGAGAAGATACAAAATCATATTTTTGTATCACCATAGCACCTTTTAAGCTTTATTGGAGGATTAAGCATACTTATTACATATACCATCTTCTATGAAAGAACTGCATGTTACTGTATCTATACTATAATATACATAACTTATTTTTTTGAAAATGACCAAATATGAAAAAATGACAGAATTCTGTTAAAAGAACATGCATTTCATATTTATCTGTTAAATTTTAGATGTCATTGTCTCCCTTTGAAAGATTCTGACAGCATTAATTTTAAAAATTGGAACACACACTATGAAAACAGTGGGTGGCATAAGTTTAGGTCACACCTTTCACTGTGTCCTTTGCCTGCCCTTTCCTGAATTTAGAAAAATCTCCTCCTCTAAGTGTCCCTGACATTTTCAGGAAAACATATTAACTGGCAACAACTTAGTCTACAGCACACTTCCTTTAAATATAACATGCATTGTTAGGTGCAAATTTTATGGGCTCAGGGATCAATAAAATGATGACAATAAGGAAAACCTGGAAATTGGAAGAGTTCACCACTTACCTGGTAAAATTCTGCCAAGTAATTTTGTCAGGTCATTTATGAATACATTTGAAAAATGTCCGGACAAAGAAAATGTATCTTACAGCGCCCAGGAAAAGAGAGACATTTTATACAAGAACAAATGGATCTGTATTTTTGTAGACAATTGTCCAGCAATAGTTCAAAAGAGAGCTGTGTATATTAGAATTAAGCAGTGATTGCACATGTCAGATATGTGCTATCTGTCCTGTTAAACTGAAAGTTGCTCTTCTGGTAGAATGATTTCAGATCTGAATAGGACAGATAAAGGGAAAAGCAGAGAGAAAAAGAGAAAGTTTAATTTCAGACTTATTGTTAATTTACAGTTATTATCCTACTGTTTTGCATCAGTATAATTAGCTTTTATCTCATGAATATGAAATTAAATAATCTTAATTTTAATGACTTCTAGGTTTATAGGTTTACTAGCCAAAGTACCCAGCGTGGCATGGATATAAATAAATGGGAAAAAACTTTGTGCAAGCTGATGTCAATATCCTCTTCCTGAGCACTTGAACTGCCAGATGGGGATTGTAGGGGCGCTGTTCTTTGAGTTGTCCCTGTACCCTCCATTATAGCTCCTCTTCCTGATATGACATATAGCTAAATATATTCATTAGATTGGACAGCTAGCATAGACCACACTATAGAAATCCCAGGAGCGGGTAGGTGGCCATTTGGCTGAGGTCTCCAGGATTGTAACTTTGTTTTTGACTTTCTCTTTTACAATTTTAATCTCCTATGTTGTCAACTGGCCATAGCTGATCAATAAATTAATGGACAAACATTATTGGTTTACATTTATGTTTAACCAGTTTCTATCTTGTTCACTGCGTGTTTTACAAATCTGTATTTATATGTGTAACAGTTCTGCATTTAGTAATTACAATAGTACTTGTATTTTAACTGAGAATTGTTCACAGCACTCTGTGCCTGCAATTAGTGAAGAAAAAATAAGCTGTATTGTATTGTATTTTGGAGGAATGGAAACACACATACAAACTTTTGTGGAAAACCTTTTCATTCATTTTTTGTGTGAATAACAAAGAAACAAACTTCCTAACGCAAATAGCTTACGATTTTATTCATATAGATAGGAATAACAAATAACATATCTGTTTGAAGGTCCAATTAATAATCTCTATATATAATCTTCATTTGGATCTTGATCTTTGTTTGTCCACAAATGACTTAGAAGAATAAGCACAAGATGGCAGTAGAGAGACCGCTAAAACATAGGCATTGCATTCAGAATCTCCTCCAGGCTTATACTACTGAAGACTGTAGTACTCCAGTCACACCTCAAAACACCGACATTCAAACTAAACAAATTTGTGCTTTAAATTAACTAAAGAGATCTTCATTTAGATCTTGATCTTTGTTTGTCTGTGAATTCCACGCATGCGTAGACCACCTTCCAGTTTAGTGCGTTGTTGTTACTCACGGATGTCAACAATGTGCCGGAATAACGAAAGGGGTGGTGGACAGTGTTACGCTGGTTAGCTCCTGAGGCCTGGTTAGAGAATGAGATTGCCGAAGATTGTTACGTTGTAGCCGGCGAGTGCTGCACGTCTCACAGTTGTACCGTGGCTTGCTCACATGTCAGTGAAGTGATCCATATGTATACTTTAAAGAGCCTGGATACCTATGTGTCCCCCTTTTATAACCATTGCTCCGTGTATACTGCCTTACTCTTTGGATTGCCACAAAGCAACCTGCAAGATTGGAGTAAGGTTGAGAAGAGATTGTGAGAGGAAACGACAGCGTTGTGAAAACGAGACGGACTGTGAACGGACAGAAGCAGAAATGCTCCTACACCACCACATAATTACGATTAGGACAGTGATTCCAAGTAGGCTGTTCCTATCGAATCAATATCCAAGGGTTTTCTTTTGTAATTTTGTTTCCCTTATAAAAAATCATAATGCTGTGCGATGAAAGGCCCAGTTCACGACTGGCAGCCGCATTTAAACAGGGAGCCGTTCACAGACAACTTTAACACGCGCAGCGTAGTTGGGCGCACATGGTTAGTATAATTATAAAATTGTGTTTAGGTTACTAGTAATACTTTATAGAGAGACTAATCTTATTAATGTAATTGTATATATTCAATGAATTAATCAGGTCAGGATGGTCTGTGCAGAAATTGTCCAAACTGGCATTATATCAGTTATTTTTTTGATTGGATGTTACTTTGACAGCAAAGTTATAAACATAACTGTCATATATGTTCTTGTCTGTCAATCTGAGGCCCTCTACTTCTAGTGAAGCCTCCCTCCTATTCTAAGGTATGCTAATGGCCTTTTACTGTGGGCTTCCAAATCATGCTGCAAAGCAACTCTATGCAGCCTAAAAATGTTCTCTTCCCCTAGGACAAGGTACTTATTTTACTTACTTTCATTTACAGTGTTTTGCAAAAACAGTAAGTTACAAGTACGATCGGAATTATTTGTTGAGAACATTGTCTTTACACACTATAGTTGTATGTGAATATGCTTAGCCATATGACAACCATTTTCCCTTGATCCTTCCTCTTTTAGTTTTAGTTAATTTTTAATTAAAATGTAGCCAAACTGGATGTGGCTTAGTATAAAATCAGGCACTCAGATGCTGCAGTAATACACCACTGCAGTCACCTGAAGGAATTATGAAAGATTCTAGTTTGCCTTAACTCCTCACTGAAGCATTGCCTATGACTCCAGAGTAGCTTCTCAGAACTATATTATTTGTTTTAGTTTTTTTTTTTTTTTGGTATTTTGTCTTTGGTTAGTTTTAAGGATTTAGCTATTACAGGCAGCCCCCGGGTTACATACGAGATAGGGACTGTAGGTTTGTACTTGATGTTCGTAGCCTGGGGACTACCTGTATTGCTCTTTGGCTTTGCACTCAGGCATTCTAAAGAAAAGGATTTTAAATTTATAGTACATTGCTGTTGGTGATTATCCATAGGCTTTAGATATTTGCTTTGTATTGCAATTTGGCTCTATTAATAAAGAGTTTTCTTGTTCTTTACTACTTGTTCTTTGTTTGCTTCTTTCTGTTTACCATTTTTTTACTTCTTTTATTCAATTGAAAGTTACCTGCTCTTTGGTACATTTTGTATGGTATTTCTAGTTTCTGCTAATTTAGTTATTGTTAATTTAATATTTTCTATATCCACATAAGGGGTATTTTTATATTATGTTTGGGTTTGCCTTGTCTGTATCAAGTTTACAGATTCTGTCTATCTTTGCATGGGCTTCTCTCCCACTACCCAAAGGTGCAGTGGAAAGGGCAAATAATGTAGAATCAGTTGAAGGACTTGGAAAGCATATAGGCTTGGGCAGATTTGTGGTAGATGAAATTTAATGTGAGTGAATGTAAAGCATTGCATATAGGAAGTAAAAATGTTAGGTTAAAATGCACAATGGGAGGTCTGAAGCATGAAAGTAAACCTCAAGAGTAGGATCTAGCTCTCATTAAGGATGCATCACTAAACAACATCCAGATAGCCCACAGAAGTGATCAAGAAGGCTATTAAGATGTTAAGATATAAAATGTGATGTGTAGAGTAAACCGTAAGTCAAGGGAAGTTGTGCATACAGGAATACTCCACCCTAAAATGATATTTTTTTAATTTTTTTACTCACCCCATGTAGTTTGTAGTGGTGTCCTAGAACATTTTTTAATCTCCTGCTTTCGTGCAGAATGTAGAGAAGAAAAAAGTCTTGATATAATGCACAGTTAATGGCAGCCGGTTCTGTTCAATGACAAAAAATGTGAACACGTTCATGAAGAAAACAAAGAAAAACTTCCATGTATCTCTTGTTGCATAATCCACATGTCTGCTATTCATTCATGTAGTCAAAACATGCAAATTGTGTGCATTTTTGATGAAATATTATTAAAAGTTCTAAAAACTCAGTGTTGAATATGCAATATCTTAAATAGGGTCACACAGTGACATCGCTTGTTGCAAAGACCTCCAGTAACATGGCTAGCAGCACAGATCAGTAGCTATCAAGGTGTTGTTACAGTGACGTCACTGCCAGAGGGATACAAATATCAAGCAATGCAAACAATTCCAAAAATGACACAGACTTTATCACAGGTTGCTAAAATATGGATTCATCACAGCTGGGTTCTTCTCAAAAGGGCATCTCTATATTCATAAGCCCAAAAAATGTTCCAGATGGAAGGGATGGTCAGTCACTTGCAGACAAACAACAGTTCTTTCATGTCCTATTATTCACTGTCCTTTATTTTGCTTTGGTAACTACATAAAAGGCAGCTTGCTTCAAAATTCCTTGTGAAATGTCCTAATTAGTCCTTTCCATTGCACTTCTCAACTAGTCACAAAGTAGTGGAAAAGCCTGGCATTATCATCTTAGGGGGCCAAGGCATTGTGTGAAAGTAGCTTCAATAAGCAAAGGGCTACCTTTAATGAATTCTTAATAAGTAACCTATTCTCGTTCACACAGAGTGATCCCTGTCACGTTTTAAAATGTCCTCTCATTACAGAAAACTCAATTGATTCAGTGTATTTTGCCAGAGAAAATTAAAGCACCTGCAGTAAGGTTTACATATTGATTACCACTTTAAAATAATGGGAATCAAGGGAGACACACAAGATAATTAATCTAACCAAACACTTTTATTGGACTTTTGCATTCAAGCTAACTTTTATATATTTTTTTTGAATTGGAGAGGAGTCTGCTTTCTGGTTTTCCCCTCATCATGATACTTTTCTATTTAACTTTTAATTTAAATATGTACAGTATGCGTATGTTTTTCACTTTTTGTTTGTACTCATTTTCTTGCCTTTCCCCCGACTGGCCTCGCACCTCTTCTTAACCCTTTGCCTTTTAGGTAGGAAGCCAACTTAATGGCTCCACTAAGCTTTCATGAGTATAACCTAACTTGGCTACATGGATCACCCAGCTATCCTCTAACTGAAAATTAATTAAGTGCCTACAGAAGTGAGTCTTGGTATTCTTGTTCAAGTCGAGGTTCTCTTCTAATCTACTTTACAACAAAACACTAAAGTCTGTGTGTGTGTCTAGTTCATCAGAGCAATCTGATTGGTCACTTCAGTTTTGTTGACGCAAAGAAAGAGGAAGTGCAAATGTGAGACGCATGAGGAGGAGTGAAAAGAGCTGAGAGAGTCCCCTTCAAAGATGGAAACTATAAATCCAGACCGGAAGGGACAAAGGTGCTTCAAAAGTAAAGATGGAGTCTGAGAAGCAGGCTTTACGGGATCAAGCTTAAGAAATTGAGGACCGATGAAGAGAGGTTTGATACACTCAGACACAGAGAAAAGGTGCTGAAAGTCCATGTAAGCAAAGAACATATATTTTAAATTATTCTATTACCTGTCTTTGACGGGTACAGTGGATAATTTTTTTGTATTTTGGAAATGTTGTGGAAGTATCTGGTGATTCTACAGGAGTAGCTGGAAGAGGTTACTGGTGAGCCCAGCTCAGCATGTTACCAAAACAGTATTCACCAAGTAAAGCAGAATGAAAATAATGATGATGATGACATTTGCATCCTACACAATGACATATTCATTATATCTGTTATAAAGATCTGATGAACCTGTCACTTTATCCTTTAATAAAAAGACTCATTTTTATCCCGATACCCCCGACCAACCCCCCCAGTCCTTGTTGCTATGCTTTATGTTATTTGGCATTAAGGAGTCATGCAAAAACTTGCATGAAATGGTTTTAAAGGTAAACTCCACCCAAAAATGATTTTGTATATGGAAAATAATTTTAATCTCAGGTTTTCATTCAAAACGAGAGATATGATATAATAGAACTCAGCGGTGGTTAGTGCCAAACAAATGGCAAGTATTATGAAGAAAAGAACACAATTCTCACTCTACTCATGTTGCATAATCCAAATGTCTGTTATCCAGCTGTATGCTCAAAATGTGCAAAACACATATGCATTTTTTTAATTCTATTGACTTTATTAAAATCAAGTAAAATTCCATACAAGCAAGTCAAATTTTACAAAACTAGGTTTGAAAACAAATCAACCCCCACCCCAAACACATGCATTTTTTGCTAAAATATTATTAAGAGTTACTTCAACAACAACAACATTTATTTATATAGCACATTTTCATACAAACAAGTAGCTCAAAGTGCTTTAAACAATGAAGAAAAATAAAAGACAAAATCAGAAATTAAAATAAGACAACATTAGTTAACATAGAAAAAGAGTAAGGTCTGATGGCCAGGGAGGACAGAAAAAACAAACAAAAAAAACTCCAGACAGCTGGAGAAAAAAAAAATAAAATCTGCAGGGGTTCCAGGCCACGAGACCGCCCAGTCCCCTCTGGGCATTCTACCTAACATAAATGAAATAGTCCTCTTTGTAGTTAGGGTTCCCATGGAGTCACTGGATGTTGATGATCATACAGACTTCTGGCTTTTAATCCATCCATGACTGTTGGAACATCACAGTGCTTTGAGTAGATGGTGGTGGCCACCACCAAAAGGACCCCGGAAAAAGAAACAGAAGAGAGAGTAGAGGTTAGTACAGATTTTAGAGCCACCATGAATAGTTATTATAATGAGTTGGATATACAGAGTATCAGGATTAAATTACAGTGAAGTTATGAGAAGGCCATGTTAAAGTAATGTGTTTTCAGCAGTTTTTTAAAGTGCTCTACTGTATTAGCCTGGCGAATTCCTATTGGCAGGCTATTCCAGATTTTAGGTGCATAACAGCAGAAGGCCGCCTCACCACTTCTTTTAAGTTTTTCTCTTGGAATTCTCAGGAGACACTCATTTGAAGATATAAGGTTACGATTTGGAATATAAGATGTCAGACATTCCGATATATAAAATGGAGCGAGATTATTTAAGGCTTTATAAACCATGAGCAAAATTTTAAAGTCAATCCTGAATGACACAGGTAACCAGTGTAGTGACATCAAAACTGGAGAGATGTGCTCAGATTTTCTTTTCCTGGTTAGGATTCTAGCAGCTGTATTCTGCACTAGTTGCAAACGATTTATGTCTTTTTTGGGTAGTCCTGAGTGGAGTGCGTTACAGTAATCTAGTCGACTGAAAACAAACTAATTTCTCAGCATCTTTCAGTGATATAAAAGGTCTAACTTTAGCTGTGTTTCTTAAGTGAAAAAATGCTGTCCTAGTGGTCTGATGAATATGTGATTTAAAATTCAGATTACAGTCAACAGTTACCCCTAAGCTTTTTACCTCCGTCTTGACTTTTAATTCTAATGTATCCAGTTTATTTCTAATAGCCTCATTGTATCCGTTATTGCCAATCACTAAGATTTCAGTTTTCTCTTTTTTTAGCTTGAGAAAATTACTATTCATCCATTCAGAAATACAAGTAAGACATTGTGTTAGTGAATCAAGAGAATCGGGGTCATCAGGAGCTATTGATAAGTACAGCTGTGTGTCATCAGCATAGCTGTGGTAGCTCACGTTGTGCCCTGAGATAATCTGGCATAACGGAAACATGTAGATTGAGAATAACAGCGGACCCAGGATAGAGCCTTGTGGAACACCATATTGGATTTCATGTGTCTTTGAGTTGTAATTACCACAACTAACAAGAATTTTCTCCCTGCCAGGTAGGATTCAAACCAATTTAAGACACTGCCAGAGAGGCCCACCCATTGACTAAGGCGATTTCTAAGAATATTATGGTCAATGGTGTCAAATGCGGCACTCAGATCTAAGAGGATGAGAACAGATAAATGGTCTCTGTCTGCATTTACCCGCAAATCATTTACTACTTTAACGAGTGCAGTTTCTGTGCTGTGATTTGTTCTAAAACCCGACTGAAATTTATCAAGAATAGCATGTTTATTTAGGTGGACATTTAACTGCATAATGACTGCCTTCTCTAGAATTGTACTTAAGAAAGGCAGGTTAGAGATGGGTCTAAAATTTTTTTTTTTTTTTTTACCGTGTCCTGTTCGGCTGTGAAGCAATCAGAATTGATGTCTGAATGCTGGCGACTAGCCTTACAGTTTTTCTCTCAGGTGGAGCGTTACAGCTTCTGCTGACGTCACGCCTGATACCAAAACTTTATTAAAAATATTTTTAGATGTTTTTAAGATTCGAACCGGACACGGAGACAAAAGTGAAAGAAAAAGAAGAGAGAGAAGGAAGAGATGGAGGTAAAGGGGAAGGGGTGTTTTCGTATAGAATAAACAATAAATGAACCAGAATCCGCTTCTAGACCTGCAGAAAGAGAGGGGGGGAAAAAAAAAACCACAAGACAAAAACATTGATGCATCAGCTACATGAAGATATATAAAAGTAAAAATGTTTGCTGACAATCATACAGTAATTATTACTGAGGCATTTAGGGCCACCACAACCTTAGATCATGTGCTGAAGATGTCCAAGTCATACTTATGAAATCACCATGTGAGCACCTGTGTGCGTACGCACGCTTGTATGTGTAAGGTTTCTCTATAGGAGCATCCAATAGTGAGTGTGAAGGGCCACAGACCTGCCCCCAAAAACGTGCGGAAGATGGAGGGAGTTCCAAGCCCAGAGATCCAGAGGTCACCCCAGAGCGCGGAGACCCCAGGAGGCCGTCACCAGAGAAGCCCCAACCCCCACCCGAGAGGCGCAGAGGATCACCCCGGGGGTCACAACCAGCAGCCGGCAGAGTCCCGGGAGATATCAACGGCAAGCCCTCAGGCCCGCCCGCAGCCGCTCTCCCGAGTCGGCCGGGCCCGGAACCCAGCAGCCCGGGACCCAAGGGCGACCCACCCCGCCGAGGACCCAACAGAGCCCAGGGAACCAGATCCCACCAGGCAGCCACCGGGAGCGACCAGACAGATGCTTAAGGTAGGGGGAGGGTAGGCAAAGATGTTGTAGTATTGCCAGATGTCCCAGGAGAGGGGAGGAGTCCAAAACCCCACCTGACATATACAGTCACACACAAACACAGTCATACACTCCCTCCCTCATGCTCTCACATACACATACAACCCAAGACTTACAAGGATGTACGCCAGACACCCATTCACACTCCCCACACACACCCTACCTAACTCTGGTCCCGGTGCTGCCGTACCTGAGGTACAGCCATTCCTGGACGTCAGAGTTAGCCCCGTTCCGCAGGGGTAATAGTGAGCAGGCACCCCCGTCCAACGTAGAGCAAAGCAACCCACCACTCCAGACCACAGGCAGACGGCCAGCTCCCACTCATAGCCTCCAGCCCCTCTAAAAAATTTTCAAAAGAAGAGGGGTCAAGATTATGTTTCTTAAGTAGGGGTTTAATTACAGCAGTCTTAAGACAGTCTGGGAAGACTCCCGTATCTAATGAAGAATTTACTATGTCAAGTTGTTTACTTCAGGAAAAGTCTGTGTATGCTGTCAACGGGGAAAAAGCATTCCCATAATACTCTTTTTGAATTGAAGATTTCTCTCTTCCCATCATTCATTGGTCAAGAGTCTTGTCTTCAATTGACAATCTCAATTCACATTTGTTTTGGCACATTTTCAGTATATGACTGGATAGCTGACGACAATTATGTGCTATTGTACAACACTGTTCACTTTTGGGTTTTATTACATCAAAAACGTTTTTCTCTCATTCTGCATTAAAACTACAAACTTCAAGGGGGATGTAATATAAAAAAATATTATCTTAGGGTGAAATATTCTCTTAAATGGTTTATTTCATTTGCAGTTGGCGATTCCCCAACCTTTTCACTTTTTTAGTAGATTTTGTGGTGGATTACAACATATGTAAACTAATCAGCAAAGATTTGTGATGAGAGAGGTTCATGGCAGTGCATCTTTTAAATGAAATAAATTCATTCAAAGTGAGAAGGATTTAGGTAGGGGCAGGTGTACATGAAAAAGTGCACGCATTGTTCCGAGGTTGGCTCAGGTGCTTGGCTAATGGCACATTCACATGCAGATCTGAGGGGGTCAGTAAAGTGCTTTGTTTATACCTTGGAGGAACCTGTGCCTGGCCACAGTTTAAAAAGGAGTGTGAGAGAATAAAAAAGGGAGGTAAGAAATAAAGTTAATGAAAGAGAATGTGAGAGACAGGATCAAGAGAACTCATGCTATGAGGAATGGAGGCAGCTGGTCTGGGGTGATCCTCGGAGAGAGGAAGTGTATGGCCAGTGCTTGACAGGGCTGAAGAAGGGGTGCTCCTATTGAGAGATACTGGCATGTTGAAGTGGCCTGGTATGCAGTGTTTCCCGCAGATGATGATTCAGAGGCTTATATGTAGCTTGGTGTGACGATCCATGAATGCTGAAGGACTGGTGATGGGGACCTGACTGTACCTATCAGTGACCATCTCCTCTCGCTGTTAGGCCTTGAAGGGATAGGATTTTAAAGTTTCCCAGGATTTCTTGTTTTTTTTCTGCTTTTGTTATTTTAACCTCATTTTTAAGTAATATTTATTTATTGTTTCTTTTACCTTCACATTTTACTTAGTTTCTGTGGATTATTTATTTATTTACGGATGAGCACTGCACTAATTTGAACGCTATTTGGATTTATTTTAATAAAGCACTTATCACTTTTACACAAGCCCTTGCTGACTGTTTGTGTTCTCATTTGCCTGGCTCATCCTCGGTCTATGACTATTAATGGTACCAGGTTCAAGTGCTGCCAAGAACATGGAGCCAACCCAGACCGTCACAAGATTCTCTTGTAAATTTCCTCACAAGAGATTTCACATTTCAGTCTAAGAACTAAATATAATATATATACTATAAAAATTGTCTGCACATTTCATATTTCTTTTCATCTTGGTGCAAGATTTCTACTTCCTAAGCTTTGGTGCTGCTGCTGCTTAATGTAAGGCAACAAGTTCTCAAATTGCACAATATATAGTATTCATTTGGAAATGTGCATATAAGAGGAGTGTTTGCTTCTCCATTATGATTTGTATAATTATTTTTATGTACAATCCCTTGATAACTTGTGGAAATATCTTTTTACAATGTCTTTTCTTCATTTAAGTCACATTCATTAATTTTCCACCCACAAGAGTTTCAAGACAAATTCAACGCATGCATGCTTTTTATACATTACCAATAGCAGTCTTTCTGCCTACCAGCCTTCTGTGAGTGAAGTCTTTCCATAGCAATAACTTGAAGAAAATATGCAATTTTTGGCTGATGTCCTAACCCAAGGTGACCTAAAATCTGGGTACATTACCATTCTTTGTATATATTTTTTATGACTGAAGTACCAGAAGGCTAAGTGACTACTTCTGGGCCAATCATGTAAATAGCGATAGGAACTGATCTTACAGCTATGTGGCTTAAAGCCCAGCAGCCACTAGGCCACACTGCAGGTTGCACCCAAGCCACGTTTCCTTATTCCCAGATCTCCTTGGAAAGTTCCCTTTCATGTGTAAGGTATCTGAGCATGTCTAGGGCCCATCCATGTAACTTCTTCTAGTGGGCCATGCCCGATGCATCTCGTACAGGAAATCCTCATTCAATGATCAAACCTTTTCAACCGGCTTTCCTTAATGTGTATAATTCAGCAGCTCACCCTGTCCTGTAGAATGAACCCTGCTAACTTGTGATAGGACTTCACTGTACATGTAATTTAGTTCTTTAGAACAGTACCACTCAAGGCACACAGCTAATTGCCATAGATCAGAACGAGTATTTAGTTCCAAGTTCACCACTAACTATGGGCACAACGCTTAGAGTTTTGCTGTCATTTTAACAATTCATTACTCTTTATCATTACCGTTCTGTAGCCATACTTATGGATGAGACTCAGAGGCAGTTTAAAGCATCAATTATTCATAATCACTAGCATAGGCTAACCATTACTGTCAGAGAGAGAACCATGATCTCAGATTTGAAGGTGCTGATACTTACTGAGCAGTGAACCCCTCAATACACACTGGAGATCACAATTCCGATATTGACAAGAGGACAGCCTCATCTGCAAATAACAGACATGTAATTCTCACATGTCCAAACTACAGTACATGCTCCATTTCCTTTGAATGCCAAGTTATATCCTATTCTTTGGAAAACAACTCTTGGTTGTAAATACAAAACCGAATGATACACAGCAATAGCCCCAAACCTCTAGCAACAGATTTATTCCTCTGGGGCACTCTTTCCTTGACTCATTCCCACTGCAAAAATCTACAGATTTCCTGCCATATCTAAACTGGAGGCAGAAGGACACTTAACCACTGCAGAAGAGCTGCATTCAGCCAAACTACTTTAAATGCTGGGCTAACTTCTTAAAACAGCTATTGAATGCCCTAGGAATTGTAAGTATTGTTATAATAATTGATAAAATTCATAAAACTGATAAGAACATCAAGGATTTCAATCTATTTTCATGAATTCTCTCAAGCAGGTTTAATCAGGGGGTGCAAGGCCGGAACCAACCTTTCCACAAAGCATCAGGGCGCACTCTGGCCCACTCAGATTCACTTACACCCAAGACAATGATCAATCTAACCTCCATACATTTGGAAGAAAACTGGAACACTGTGAGAAAAACATACAGCGGTACATGGAGACATAAGGAGAAATGTGCCAGTTTCAGGAATTATTCATGAATTATTGGAATTAAAGACAAAAGCAGTTTTTAAAGATAATTTTTCTTGCTTACATAAGGTGAAAACATACAATGACATATTTATCTTTAACAATAGTATGTGACTTTATTTAACATATTTACAGATCACATTTTTTGTACTGTTAATGTTAATGATTCCTGTTAAATTGCAATGCTCCCACTCAAACAAAGTTTCTAGATTAATTGCTATAATTACAGTGAAAATAATAGCTCCCCCGGTAGTCTGTTCCTGTTTCTTCTTTTTCAGCAACTTTACAATCAGAGTTACATTAAAATTACAGTTCAGTACTGACTACAGTTACCTTGTAACTTATTCAGGTGACTGAGTTTAGGTGATTAATAAAAAGTACAGTATAATGATGAAATGGGCTTTCCACTCAATTAAATTCCTGTATAATATTAAAAATACACCTAATATGAAACATTTGATTACTGTAAGCAAAAACTGTAATGTATTAGTTTGTTTAAATGCTGTTCATTCATTTTCAGGTGCCCCTTTTCCAATCACTATTTGCAGTTTTGGGCACAGACCTGGCATGGGTGTTACTCAACGGCAGGGTACCGCCATGCACACAAAAGCACTTTCTTCTAATGAGAGTTTCTTTTGTTATAGCTTGCTACCTGTTGTACCAAAACGCAACGTATTTTTCCACTAACGCTCCAAACCGGAGTAATATTATCCAGTTTGGTATGGATTGGCATCTTTTTTTGGCCATGTTTTCTTTTTTTTCCCTTGAACTGGCCTGTATAAAAAATTAAAGGGGGAGATAAAGTTTTTGTTTTGAATGCACTGCCAGGGGATAACGGTGGTTCTCAATCTTTATTCCTCCAACTACAATTCCAATTCCTCTGACCAGTTCAATTTCACATCTTTTTTCAGCAATGCTGTCAAAGGTTGTATAATAGTGGATAAGTGAGGAATGAATTTGCCATAGTAATTTAATAAGGCTAAAAAAGACCAAATCTCGGTGACATTACTTGGAACTGGGGCTTTCGCAATAGCCTCAGTTTTTTCATCTAAGAGACACACTATTTTGCAAGAAGAAACACTTGTCTCGCTTGACTCTCAGATTGTACCTCTGCAACCATTTTAGCACTTTGTCCAAGTTTCTCAAATGTGCCTCCTAATCCCTTCCCGTTATCAGTATATCATCCAGATAGCATATTATACCCTCTAGGCAATATCTGGTCCAACATTTTCTAAAACTTGCAACCCCATCTGGAAGCCTACAATATATGAACAATCCTTTGTGAGTATTTATGCTAAGGTAGCATTTGGAGCCTTCCTTCAACTCCACCTGTTGATACCCTTGTGACAAATCAAGTTTGGTGAACTGCTGACCCCTGATAGTCTTATAAGTAAATCCTGCACTTTTAGAATCTCTAAACTCGGGTTGATCGTCACCTTATAATCTTCACAGATTCTCACAGTGTTATCCTTTTTCTTTTAAATGCAAACAATTTGGGCTGCACACTTACTGTAACTAATGGGGATAATAACACGTTCATTCAGTAATTCAGGCAGCTCCTTTTGTACTGCCTCCCGTGGTGCATATGGCATGGCTTAGAAAATGTAGGTACCATACCATCTTTAACAAAAAGTTTGGCTTTAATAGTCTTAAGTGTTCATAATGTTGGCTGAAAAACTATGGAGTACCTGCCACACAACTCGATCACAGTTTTACTGGTGATCTTGTTTACAAGCCTGTTACCTTTAACCACCAGTAAGTCTAAGTTACATTTCTTTACATTTAGACCGGAAAGTTACATTTTGGACACATTCATAACATTTAACCAAAACTGTGATTTTCACTCTGACCCCATTTATGCTCACATATACATGGCATGGCTTATTACTTGGGTAATCTCTAAGGAAAATAATTCAGTTCCTTGTATGTCACCTTTGAAACCCAAGTCTGTAGTCAGATCAGCTTCTTGGCCTCATATCTCAAACTGCTCGATGGTAAGACTGTCATTGCCTTTGTGCTGAGATGCCCTATAAATGAGTGGTCCTGTCTGTATCCTTTGCAAAGGCTCCAACGTTCTCTGAAGTGCTGCAGATGAGATTTATGTTTCAGCAATATCCAGATGCCTTGTCCGCTTTGCAGGTTTATTGTTATTTCCGGACTTGCACAGCAGGTGTGAGTTATATGACCTCTTTTGAGATTCCATGTTTTTATATCTGCAATTATCAGGTAGGTGACCCTTGCCATTGCATTGATAACATACTATTTCTATGACTTCCGATTTACTGTATCTGCAGGGCCTTTAGCTTTCATGATCATCTTTTCTTTTAATTGTCCTCTGAGCAAATTGTTGCGCACTGTTCTTAGTCACTTTGTATGCTGATCCCATTTCAATTGCCAGGGCTAAAGTCACATTTTTGGTTTAAGCTGCATTCAACAACCTGTTCCATCATAGCTCTGCGCTTTTAACGCCATACACAAATCTATAATGCAGTGCTTCATCCAGTTTGCAGATTGCCGCTAACTTTTACAGAACAGCAACACACTCACTCACTGATTCTCCATCCAGTTGATTTCAAGCATGAAACTTGAATCTCTCGGCAATAAAGTTTGTTCTCAGCAAGTTGTATTTTTTCAAAAGTTCTACTTGTTCCAGAAACGTCTTTTGGAATGATTTCTTTCTGACCACTGTTAAAAATACCGCATTCATCTTTAAATCCGTGTGTTTACATTCACTTGCTTCAAAATATTGCTCCAGCCTTTCTAAATAGGCTCTTCGAAGTGAAAATCTTCTGCCTTACCAACTTTCTTTCTTTTCACAAAACCATCCCATCCTCGTCGCCACATTTCTGTCTTTCTTCACCCACTGAGGGGGCTGTGGTTCTCACGATTTTATGCCAAAAACACAGATAGCACACGTTTCATTCAAACAAAATTTTATTTCCCTCAAACCTCAGGGATGCTCACTCTTCCATTTTTCTCTCGTTTTTCCTATAAGAAGCACCAGGATGTAATGCACTTTACAGAAAAACAAAGTCCCCAATCCCTTTTTCTGACCAATCATAAATGAGCATTTGCATTCTGGGGTTCTGTGCTCAGACACCACATTTTTGAACTTGCATTTATTAATAAAAGCATATTTACTGCTAGTGCTATTCATTGTTTGTGTTCCTTTAAAGCATAATGTAAAATTAATAGGCCATTTCAAAAACAGCCTGTATGCTTTTGTTAAATAAAATGTACTTTTACTAGTGCCTGAACTTCCCAATTATAGCATAAAATGAGTAGGCATTTTTTTAGGGATAATAATAGCCAGTAATTACCCAAATGCAGAATCTGTCACCACAGATATTTTTGATAACAACAAAAAACTGCTAACTACTCACTTGGCTTCAGTATTATTTTTTAAATTAAGCATTATGTATTTCTGAAAATAAAAAAATCAAAAGTAATTTTTAAAATGCAGAATCAGTCGCTGCAGTCATTATTTCCTAACTTAATTACAGAAGTAATTTCGTTACCACCCGGATTCAGTACTGAAGCATTTAAATCGGCAATAGCCGCATTGAACACGAGTGGAACTGCAGATATGTTTTTGTCCACTTACAACAAAAGGCAACAGAAAAAACAAAAGCAGCATGAAGGGGAGTGGCAGCCATCAAGAAAGCCACAGAAGGTGGCCAAATGAGACGCCTGACCAGCTTTTAAAAGGGGGGAACAGTGGCAGCAGCAGTATGTGTAAAGTCGACCTACCATTCCCTTCATGAGACTGTCAAATCTTGGCCATCATACTAAAAGCACTAAAGTTCTAAATGGTAGTGTGGCTTGTCACCTTCTGTTCAATTTTTCTTGTTAGGTCGTTACAAGAAGTCCGTTCTCACTCTCATTCTCACTAGGCTGTGACGTGCTATGCTGTACTGATAAACACAAATGACCACTAAACTCCGAATTGCTCCTGCTATGTGGGAGCGTCCATGCAGTCCCCAACCAAGCATGCTGTGGACACTGGAGACTTGTTTTAAAGGGGGGCTTTGAGAAGACTGTCAGTTATTGCACCCTGTAAGATGTTTTGAATATTGATAAAGAGATCTGCTTTAAAAAGATTGACAGCCCTGCTGTAGCTTGATTTTTAGCATTTTATAATTATTTTCTGTCATTCTGAGGGTTCCATGGTAGTTGACTGGGACCTTCTAGTGCAATGCGGCACCCCAACTGTGTACCAATGATCTACAACATAAAGTAACATAATCCCATTTGTGTCTGCGTTTTGAAATAGGTGATGGCAGCAATAACAGATTGTAACAGATAAAAAAGCTCTTTCTCTCAACATAACACAACATATAAACAATATTATGAACTATATTTGTTTTTCTCCGCATGAAACTGACCAGTATATAATAAACTGAAATTAAATCTGAATCTCATGGGCCAAGAGAAGTGTCTCATTGTTTCTTATCAAGTAAATGTGAACAGTGTTAACTACTCTACAGGGTATTTCGGTCTGGCTGTTTCGAGTGAAAACCATACTCTGAAAGCATAGACAAATATGCTGACTTCGACTTGCACAGCTAACATGTTGAGCAATAGTGGATAACAACTTTTTAAATGTTTGCTTTGGATCACTTCCAGTGTCAAGTGGCCTGATAAAGCCCTGAGACCACCAAATTGTAGTGAAAGGCCCCGACGCCTAAGAGAGTTCTCTGAATCCCTGTAGTATGACCAGCAGGAACTGTAAGCTCTCTTCAGTTTCGTCAGAACACCCATCAAGGAAACAGGCATGATGCCAATTCACTAAAGTTCTCTTTGCCAAGTGCTACTTGATAATTACTTCCAGAACATGTTCTACGGCTAATTGGTCCATCACTTCATAGTGACACTCTCTTGAACTGCAGAGACATTACATTTCAAAATTTCACTTACAGTGACCTTCTGCTGTGGGCTAGCAGTTAAACATAAGAAATACGACAAACGAGAGGAGACCATTCAGTCTAGCTGGGTCAAATGGTTAGCTAATAGCTAAGCAGTCTCAATATCTCATCCGGACCCTTTTTAAAGGTTTTTATGGTTTTTGCTTCAACTCCATGTCTCGTTGGTGTGTTCCAGATTCCCACAGCTCTTTGGGTAAAGTAGTGTTACCTGGCTTCAATTCTAAATGCACTTCCCCTTAATTTCCACTGATGTGCTTGAGTATGTGCTTTGCCCTTATGTTGAAAGAATTTGGCAAGATCTACATTTATCAACGCCTTTGTGAATTTTGAAGACCAGGAATAGGTGTCCTTTGCTGGAGATTAAACAGGTTAAATTCTCTGAGTGTGTCAGAGTACGACATGTCCTTAACTCCTGGGATGCACTTGGTTGTTCTCCTCTACACAGTTTCAGGGGCTGCTATTGTCTTTCTTGTTATGTGCTGACTGAACTGCACACAGTACTGCAGATGCAGTCTTGCTAGTTTATGACACAGTCTGAGCAAATCAGGGTTCTGGTGCATTCATTTGGCAGATGTTAAAAAAGTTCTGTCTATAATGTTACCGGGTGGATTAGCTAATTTTAACAATTTGTTATTATGACTTTTTAACATAATCAGTTTCTGTCTCTTCAACGATCTTCCAATACAAACCTAACATATGGATATATTAAAGAGGAAGCATTAGATGCTAAGATACACACAAGCAGTTATGATCATTTATCTTGTCTGTTGGCTTTAATAATATGACACCCTGCTCAATCCAGGATCATTTAATGCTCCTCGATTTATAATGAATCAAAGCCCTGAAACGGAGCATTTCAAAGTTTTTTTCTGCCTCTGCTTTATTCAAATATCAGTCACCAAAACGATTATGCCTGTGGGTTAGTTGGCCTTTCAGTAGTGTCAAGGTAATCCCTTTTCTGTAAACTCAGATACTCCATGTGATATAAGGTTTGAAAGATGGGTGGCATAGTTGCACAGTTGCTATCACAGCTACCTCCAAGATCCAGCCCTCTCAGTTTCAAGCATACATTGGTGATGAGTGTTGCATATTCAAGACATGTCTGTTAGGCTTTTTATTCTTGCTGCCCTGATTTTACTCTTGCATCTACAAGACCTGCATGTTAGGTTAACTGGTGATTCTAAAATGGCCCCAGATGGATGTGTGCATGAGAAAGCCAATTCACTGTTGGTTCCTGGCTTACACTTTATTTTGCACCATACACAATTACTATCACCCTTTGCAAATGGGCTGTCAAAAACAAGTCTTTATTATTTATCCTCCTGATCTTTCTTTCAAAGTATTAATAAAAATCGAACCTTAAAATAAAGTAATTAATTAAACGGAAACAGAAATTTGTATCGTAAAACAAACATTTTTCTCAAATATGCATGTCACTATTATTGGCAACCCTCTTGTGCAACCCCCTTTACCAAGGGAATAGCTGTGAGTCTTCTCTTGTTATCCTTAATAGGGTTTTAGCACATGGGCAAGGGATCTGAGACCATTGCTTCATACAGAATCTCTCTAGATCGTTCTGATTTTGAGGTCTAGGCTTGGGGATTCTCCTCTTCAGCTCGTTCTACAGGTTTTCAATGGAGTTTAAGTTAGGGGAATAGGATTTTGCATTGGCAAGATCTTGATTATATGGTCAATAAACTATTTAATGTGTTGGATTGTTGTCTTGTGGCAAGATCCAACCACAGCCACATTTAAACTTACTGGCAGAGTCAGGCAGGTTTTGATTTAATATCTGTTGTTACATACTGTAATTGGTCCATGATATGATGTATCCTAACATGTTACCAAGCTCCTTTGATAGAAAAACAACCCCACAACATTAAAGATCCACCAACGTGTTTTACAAAGGGGATGAGGTACCTTTCTGCATGCATCTACACCCGACTCACCTGTGGTTTGTACTGATAAAAAACCGTTAAGTCCTTGGGTTTGTTGTTTGATGACATTGGGGTCTTATGGTTATGTATGTGGCTTTTGATCATAGTTTTGGAGACTTTCCGGCCCCAAAACCTAACTAATGACCACAATAGTCCAGCAGTGGTCCTTGGAGATTTTTTAGTCACTCAAACCATTCTCTTTAACTCTTTCAAGGCAGATGTTGACTTTTTTGAAATTCAGGGGTAGAGGATGCTAATCAGTCGTAAACGGTGACAAAACTCGCTGTTATGTTTTAGTTTAACTCTCTTTGCTAGAAGGAAAGTTAGCTTCGTTGATTTGACCTCAATTACCTGCACATGCGTGAGTAGTAAAGAGCAAACAACCTCTTAAATGGCATTGACATCTGGTGAGAGACCAAAGGGAATGCACAAAGCAAAATACTTCGTGGATGACATTTTGCGTATTATCGCCGAATTGGACTCTGATTTTGATGCAAGTGATCTGAAGATGGAGATTGAAAATGAAAGTGAGGTGCCAGCTTTAGCTGATCGGTTCTAAGATGATCGTGGTGCTGAATGTGCTTGTGTAGCTGATGCGCCCACGGCAATGTTCGCCTAGGACAAGTGCCACTTAGACCAGATTGTGTCACTCTGCCATTCAAAGACAGGCCAGGCAGCCGGTCCTCCACACATTCCTACCGGCCATCGAGCTGTCCCTACACAGCCACCAGAGACACTGAACAGTCGTCGACAGCAACAGATGTTTTATGTTGATTTACATGTGAAACCTTTGTTTTGTGTTCTTTTCAGAAAACAGAGTTGCCTGCCAAAAATATTCCGACGTCAAACAGTTAATAAGCGTAGGGTCACTATGGACATGCAATTTTAAAATTTATGAATTATTGCTCTGATAGTGGACATGGCCAATTGTATCTGTTAAAGTATTTTTGTAGCACAACCTTACTGTCTTTTCTTGTGTCTTTGTATTGAGATGGATGACTAAGAGAAACAGAAAGCCATGGCTGACCACATAAGTGTTCCTACTCATTCAGAGGAACTTAAACACATAAAATATGAATGGGAGTGTACTTCATTTAGAGTACACTAATATGACTTTCTAGAAATGGAAATAATTATGGTACACGTATACTTTGTTTTATGATAAGAATTTATTTTTCCTTTTGATTAGTTAACTTCAGTTAAGGGTTAGATTTTTTTTGGAAAGATTAAGAGGATAAACAATAAAGACATTTTTTTTTTTCCAAGGCCTATTTTGCTTTTATTTACCAAGATTGCCAATATTACTTAAAGACACCCAAACTCTCTGCTTGACCCTGAATTGGATTTAGGGGTGTTTGAGAACATGTTATGTCTTCATTGAACAAGTAAATGTAGTTCCAATTTACTTAAGAATCACAAAAGAATTTTGTAACAAACACTATCTTTAAATTTCTAGGGGAGCCACTTCTCTGGCCCTGCAATTTTCCATTCCTTTTAATTTACTATTCTTTATTTAATTTACTCCGCTTGATTATGCTATTATTCTATTTACTGGACTGATTTTGTGAATGCTAAATGCTTTATTTTGTACATTTTCCCAGTAACAATTTATAAGAGTTTAAAGCCTTTCCTCACCAATATTTGTTCAGATTGTAATATCATATTCCCACAAAATATTAAGTCTGAGAAAATAAGGTTATACAGAAAGGTCCATAAAAGAATTGAATTTGAAATTAAAAGTGCCCATTTTAAATTATGTTTTGTGTGAGTCAAAGGGATGTGTAAATGTAGGAGTACTCCTTATAATGCAATAATTTCTGCCGACCCAAGTTCTCCACACTCAGAATATAAAGAAGCTTATCTATCTCTCCATGTGACTTTGAAACTGGCTGGCTAGGCTTTGAATTTGATAATCAGCAATTGTAATTTTCTAAGAAACTGAAAGCAGACTTACTGCATATGTTCACCGTGCACACTAGGCACAGTAGGCACCAGAGCCCTGTTTAATACTCTGCCTAGTCTCATTTTACAGTCTCTTTCATTTGCCGAAATTTAGATGCTCTTACAGTTCTTTGCTTTCTTTGGCTCAGCTTTGTATGGTGTAATTTGTGTTTCTGATACGCTTTACTGCATTGTCTGCATGCTATTTCGCTAAACTGTTGCCTGAGTGTATTGAAGAGAATGGAGCCATGCTGGGAAAATGCATGGTACATGATTGCCTTAATGACCGGGGTGGTCAGACCTCGGCAAGATGTCTTAAATATCTAACTTAAACAGTGCACAGCTCTAAACAAGAAGTAACTGAATTTAAAATAAACACTTCCACACATTCAGACTCACAGGGGCTGAGGTTCTCTTTATAAAATTTACAGCTGCTTGACTAAAATCTGATTTCAAAATGTTTATTCCACATTGAGCACTGCCTAGTAAACCACTGCTACCTGCCCACCATCCATTTCTAAATCGAATCTAAATTTAGCTGGCATAGACCTCAATAGCACTAAGCTCAAGAGTCAACCATGGATAAATAGTAGTCACACTCGCTCATACTCCACCTGTATGTAAAGACTCCAGTGAATGAGAGATGCAGATGATACGCTGCGGATTGTTGAATCATAGGAAATGTTGCAGAAGATTCTTGACAAAATAGCTACTGAAAGTGAGAAAAGAGGCCCGGGGATCAGTTGAAAGAAGAGGAAATGTATAGCTGTGTCTGAGAAGGAAGAAGCTCCTATCTGCAGCTTCAAAGTTACTAGTTAGAAGTTCAGACTTTGGGAAGCTTGATAGCATCTGATGGGATATGTGATTATGGAATAAATAAGGAGGATAAGTATGATTAAAAATGCCCCCATTGAGCTAAGGAAGGTTCCTTGCAATGGTAAGATCAGTATGAAGACTAAGTTCAGGATTCTGGACCGCTATGTCTTAATCTGTTTCACGTATGGATCAGAGTTACAGTTTTACCAATTATGGAGAAGAGAATTGTATGAGCAGATTTGTGGTTCCTAGGACAGAGTATGAATGTCAGGAAAAAGTTGCCTCTGACAATCAGAAAAAGACAGATATAGTTTTTTGGCCACATAATGTGAAAAGAAGGTATGGAAAATATGGTAGTTACAGGAAGAGCTGAAGAAAAAAGAGATCACAGAAGACAGAGAAAAATGTTCCTAAAGAGTCTGGCCCGTTTGAAGATTATTTGTACCACAGAACAGAAAGTTCTAGAAAGTCAGTTGTCACCAACATCCTGTTTGGATATGATACCTAGATAGACAATTGGAAACACTGTGTCATCTGCCTGCATTTAGCCATTTGATTTGCATAGCCTAACCATATAAAAAACATATAGTTGTGCTTGAAAGTTTGTGAACCCTTTACAATTTTCTATATTTTTGCATAAATGTGACCTAAAACTTCATCAGATTTTCACTCAAGTCCTAAAAGTAGATAAAGAGAAACCAGTTAAACAAATGACACAAAAATATTATACTTGGTCATTTATTTATTGGGGAAAATGATGAATATTACATATTTGTGAATTGCAAAAGTATGTGAACCTCTAGGATTAACAGTTAGTTTGAAGGTTAAATTAGAGTCAGGTGTTTTCAATCAATGGGATGACAATCTGGTGTGAGTGGGCACCCTGTCTATCAAAGTTTGCTCTTCACAACATGTTTGTGGAAGTGTATCATGGCACGAACAAAGGAGATTTCTGAGGACCTCAGAATAAGAGTTGTTGATGCTCATCAGGCTAGAAAAGGTTACAAAACCATCTCTAAAGAGTTTGGACTCCACCAATCCACAGTCAGACAGATTGTGTACAAATGGAGGAAATACAAGACCATTGTTACCCTCTCCAGGAGTGGTCGACCAACAAAGATCACTCCAAGAGCAGGGCGTGTAATAGTGAGGTCACAAAGGACCCCAGGGTAACTTCTAAGCAACTGAAAGCCTCTCTCACATTGGCTAATGCTCATGTTCATGAGTTCACCATCAGGAAAACACTGTACAACAATGGTGTGCATGGCAGGGTTGCAAGGAGCAAGCCACTGCTCTCCAAAAAAAAACATTGCTGCTCGTCTGCAGTTTGCTAAAGATCACGTGGACAAACCAGAAGGCTATTGGAAGAATGTTTTGTTGACAGATGAGACCAAAATAGAACTTTTTGGTTTCAATGAAAAGCGTTATGTTTGGAGAAAGGAACACACTGCATTCCAGCATAAGAACCTTATCCCATCTGTGAAACATGGTGGTGGTAGTATCATGGTTTGGGCCTGTTTTGCTGCATTTGGGCCAGGATGGCTTGCCTTCATTGATGGAGCAATGAATTCTGAATTATATCAGAGAATTCTAAAGGAAAATGTCAGGACATCTATCCATGAACTGAATCTCAAGAGAAGGTGGATCATGCAGCAAGACAATGACCCTAAGCACACAAGTCGTTCTACCTAAGAATGGTTAAAGAAGAATAAAGTTAATGTTTTGGAATGGCCAAGTCAAAGTCATGACCTTAATCCAATCGAAATGTTGTGGAAGGATGTGAAGCAAGCAGTTAATGTGAGGAAACCCAACAACATCCCAGAGTTGAAGCTGTTCTTGACAGAGGAATGGGCTAAAATTTCCTCCAAGCCGTTGTGCAGGAATGATCAAAAGTTACCAGAAATGGTTAGTTGCAGTTATTGCTGCTAGAGGTTCACATACTTTTGCAATTCACAAATATGTAATATTCAATCATTTTCCTCAATAAATAAATGACCAAGTACAATAATTTTGTCTCATTTGTTTAACTAGTTTCTCTTTATCTACTTTTAGGAATGAAAATCTGATGATGTTTTAGGTCATATTTATGCAGAAATATAGAAAATTCTAAAGGGTTCACAAACTTTCAAGCACAACTGTAACAGGTCCACTTGTAATGTCATTATTGTGAGATCACAAGATTGGCCTGCAAACCAGGGCTTCCTGAAAAGCTGTTGACACTGGCACATAATGCCACCTGACAGGAACCAGGCTGTCCCATAACAAAGCAACATGGTTAGGCTACTGCAGCAAAGACCTATAAATGCACTCATCGTCATCCACACTGGAGGAGAAGCAGGGTGCTGTTTACAAGGCAGATAAATGTGCAGCTCTCACGCAGAGGCATCTGAATTTCAATTTTTAATCATGAGTATAAATGCGGGAGCTTCATTATGGGTAATGTTGTGCTGATTAACAGCATCATCATAATTGCTGTTGCTGTTTGTCAGGGTGAGACTTACGGTGTCAGTGTCCCTTGGTGGTTTTTAAAGAGCAAGAGGAACTGCAGGAAGGCAATCAAAAGACAGATGCGCTAGAACAGCCTGATAAATGCGGCATCTCAGCAGGATCTCCGCTGCTGCAAAATCTTTGTCTTTATGCTCGATTGCTGTCTTCTGAGTCAAACAGATGAAGGAAGGAATGTTGTTGGTGTTTTACTTTCAACTGGAATGATCCTGTCTCTTTTGGTTCACCAAATATGTTAGTGTTGCTTTAATCTCAGAGTAATCAAGAAAATGATTCACTTTTATTGTCAAATCTGACCAGCTTTGCAGGGGCTTATGTGGTAGAGCAAAAGAAACACAGGAGCTTGTATTCACTTAAATTGAATTTCAATTTTGATGACATGCATTTTATTCTTCTTTGATCAAACATGTGCAAGTAAGCTCCTCTAAACAATACAATACAATACAGTTTATTTTTGTATAGCCCAAAATCACACAGGAAGTGCCGCAATGGGCTTTAACAGGCCCTGCCTCTTGACAGCACCCCAGCCTTGACTCTCTGAGAAGACAAGGAAAAACTCCCAAAAAATCCTTGTAGGGAAAATGGAAGAAACATTGGGAAAGGCAGTTCAAAGAGAGACCCCTTTCCAGGTAGGTTGGGTGCAGTGGGTGTCAAAAGTAGGGGTCAATACAATACAATACACAGAACAGAACAATTCCTTAAGACAGCATAATAATAAAATTTTAGAAGTACGGTTTAACAGTAGATGATATGACATAATTAGGTTTGGATATTTTTAGAGTCCTGGAGACCTCATCCATCTAGCTGCCTCCCCATTTGGCCATGCCACGGCTGGAACGTTGCTCCGATGAAAGGACCCTCTTTCCCATGATTCCTGTGATCCTCCATCAGGGATGACTTTACCATAGGCAGGCAAACAACTTGGCAGGTGGGCGTGGCACCAATGCCACATTTGGGTACCGAGAAAGAAACAGAATAGGTGAGGGTTAGTATTCAAATATAATTATCATGTTACTTATGTTTAGTGCTAATGACTAACAACAGAGATGCAGTATGTACAGTTAATCAGCAGCTCTAGTCAGGATATGCTAAACTGAAGTAGTGAGTCTTCAGCCGGGATTTAAAGGCTGAGACTGAAGGGGCATCTCTTATGGAAGCAGGAAGACCATTCCACAGTTTAGGGGCCCTGTAACTAAAAGCTCGACCTCCCACTGTTATTTTATTAATCCTTGGAATCCTAAGCAGACCGGCATCTTGAGATCTTAATGTGCTCAGGTTTGTAAGTCATGATAAGTTCAGACAAGTAAGCGGACCTTGGCCATTTAATGCTTTATATGTTAAAAGGAGGATTTTGAAATCTGCCCTAAACTTAACTGGGAGCCAGTGTAAAGATTTAAGAACTGGGGTTATGTGTTCATATTTTCTTGTTCTTGTAATAATTCTTGCAGCGCATTTTGGATTAACTGGAGGCTGTATAGAGAACAGTTTGACCAGCCAGTGAACACCGCATTGCAGTAGTCAATCCTACTAGAGATAAATGCATGAATTAATTTCTCACAATCCTGTTTATTTAGAAAGCGCCTTAATTTCCTAACATTTTTAAGATGGAAAAACATGTTTTGGACACTTTGTAATATGTGCTTTAAATGACATGCTAGAGTCAAAGATAACTCCTAGATTGCGGGCTGATTCAGTAAAATTAATTGGGATTCCAACTGAGTTAAATGACGACAAAATATTGCTGTGATCAGCGTCATTCCCTCCAACAATTAACATCTCTGTTTTATCTGTATTTAAAGACAAGTAGTTCTCATTCATCCATTCCTTTAATTCACTAACACAACTAATTAAAGACAACATCGGAGAAACTTCATTTGATTTAAATGAAAGGTATAACTGGGTGTCATCTGCATACAGTGAAAATTAACATTATGTTTCCTAATGAGAGATCCCAGTGGAAGCATGTAAAGTGAAAACAGTAAAGGTCCCAGTACTGAGCCCTGCGGACACCATATTGAACTTCTGTGTATAATGATGGAGTACTGTCAGCACATTTCTGTACATATGGAATCGATTTGATAAATAAGAACTGAACCAAGCGAGCACGGGCCTGTAAGCCCAACATCGTTTTCTAGCCTGTGCAGTAAAATAGAATGGTCAATGGTGTCAAATGCTGCACTTAAGTCCAACAACATAATTACAGTGGAATTTCCTTCATCAGAGGATATCAGAATGTCATTTACAACCCGTGTTAGTGCGTTTCTGTACTATGACCAGTGAAAGCCAGACTGGAATTTCTCAAATAAATTGTAATGTAAGGTGTGACTGAAGCTGACTGGCGACTACTTTTCTAGTATTTTAGAGAGAAATGGTAAATTTGAAATAGGCCTATAGTTATTTAGTATGTGTGGGTCTAGGTCTGACTTTTTAAGTAAAGGTTTAATGACTGACACTTTTAGTGCATCAGGTACTGTGCCATGCAGTAATGAACTATTGATAATGGTTAGAATAGGGCTGCAAGAACATCCATTGCACTTTTACTAGTTTTGTTGGCACTGGATCTAGGGAACAAGTAGTGGGCTTCATTTTAGTAATTAAAGTTAAGACTTCCTGGTGAGTTACAGGATTAAAATTATTAAAGTGCTGAATGCAATGTGGCAGGGTCTGCTAAGCTAGTATTTGGTTTGTACTGTGATGCTGAGATCTGGGATCTTATATTTTTAATTTTCTCATTGAAGAAGTTCATAAAGTCTGTACTGCTAATATCTGTTGGTATTTTGCACTGTTGATCTGAATTCCCATTTGTTAATTTAGCCACTGCTCTAAAAGTACCCTAGGATTTTTATTATTGCTATCTATTAATGTAGAATAGTATTCTGAGCGAGCTTTAAAGAGGGCTTTTTATATTTATTAACACTCTCTGTCCATGCAATTTGAAAGACATGTAGCTTTGTTGTTCTCCATCTGCGCTCCAGTTTTGACACTCTAATTTAAGAGCTCGAGTATTTTTATTAAACCAGGGAGAGTTTCTATGTGCTTTGATCACTTTTGTTTTCAGGGGAGCCACTGTGTCCAGAGCATCTCTCAAGGTCACATTATAATGTGATATTAGCTGATCTAAATTGTTTTCCACGTTTACATTTGATGTTAACTGATCTAAATGGTTTTCCACAATTACACTCGACTTACTCAAGGTATCTATAAATTTTGAAGCAGAATTACAATCTAGATGTCGCACTTTCTTTGTTTTAATCTGTGAGTGTGTGGCATGGGCAGAACTAAATCAAATGTAATTAAGAAGTGATCGGAAATAACTACATTTAATGGAGTAATATTTAAATTTTGAATTTCAACTTTGTAAGTTATAATTAAATCTAATGTATGGTTATGATTATGAGTTGGACCTTTGACAATCTGACAAAATCCTACTGAATTTAACAAATAAGTAAAACATTTGCTAAAAGTGTCAGTTTCCACATCAATGTGTACATTAAAATCCCCATCAGAACTACGTGATCATAATTTATAGCCAAATCAGACAGAAGGTTGCTAAATTCAGTCATGAACAATGAATATGGCCCTGGTGGTCTGTAGACTAGCACTATAATTGTGTTGGAATCTGTTTTAATATTTAAAATGAATGCCTCAAAGGATGTAAAGTTGCCTAAATTTTTAGGAGTGATTTGCATTTTGTTACAATGAATTATTCCAAGGCCTCCTCCTCGACCAGAATCTCTAGACTTATGAAGGAACGAGTATCCATCTGGTGACGCCTCAGCTAGGGAACAGTGTCACATTTACTAAGCCAGGTTTCAGTAAGAAGACACAGATCAGATTTTGTACTTAATATATATCATTTACCAAAACAGCTTTAGTGCCAAGAGAGCGAATGTTCAATAAACAGCATTTAAAACTGCATGGTTCTTTCTGAACTGCTGATATATTTTTTTTTAATTTGAATTAAATTTCTATTACAGATGCTCCTGGTGGAGTGTCTGGTTTTATCCCTTGGTCTAATTATACACCTTATTTTTGGTTATCAATTAATTTATGGTTTGTATCAAGACTAAATTTACTGGATGCCCCACAACAGGGATTATGGGTAACAGCTTCAGGAAAATAACAGGTGGGATAAACAACAGCCTGTGATTTAAGATCACATGACTGCGGCCTGGATGGTGCTCTAATCAGTCAACCAGGCAGTTTTGCTGCCATATTTTGGGATAATACATAAGATCCCTCCAGTTAGGATGAAGACCATCTCTTCTGAAAAATCCAGGCCTTTCCCAAAAATCATCCCAATTGTTCACAAATGCTATGCTTTTATTTGCACACCAGGTTTCTAGCCAGCAGTGAAAGGAATGCAATCTGCTATAAATCACATCCCTCTATATAATCTTGGTAAGGGACCAGATACAATTAAATTCCGACATTTTGTTTTAGCTTTGGTGCATAGAGATGAAGTTCCGCTTTAATACCTCAGATTGCTGTAAATAAATATCATTAGTGCCGACATGCAGCAATAAGGTAGATACTTCATCGTCGCAACACGGTCCAATGCGGCCTTTATGCCAGAAATCTTGGCCCCTGCAAGGCACTTAACATTAACTGCTGGTTTAACATAGTTTGGAATTCTAACATTCCGCACTATGGAATCGCCAATTATGAGCACTTTATTATTCTCAGTTTCCACAGGCGCTGGAGAGCTGAGAACCTGTTCTGGGTCCGAATTGGTGACCTGGGTGCTGGGGGACTAAATTTTGGATTCTTAGACCCCCGTCTTACTGTTACCCACTCGCCCTGTGGCTGAATTGGTTCTGCTGATTTCGGCATCGCACTGACTACAGTGGGACCTGGAGAGACTGAAGCCGAATCAGAAGTAACCGAATTGTCTAAACAAACCGAGTCGATCCAATTTTCGGTTTGCCTAATCGCTATCAGATTCCTAACGCAGTCCTCCAATTCGCGTATTTTCCCGACCAACTCTAAATTAACTAAACATTTTTGGCAGGTGAAGCTATCTGCACTCTCAGCCGGAAAACCTGAGCTGTACATACTGCAGGACACACAACATATAAATGTGCCCTCAATGGGCAGAGAGCAGATAGAGCTTACATTAAGTGTTGAAGTCATCTTTGTCATTTTTATAGGTGCTTCGGCGCTTTCCGTGTTCAGCTGAATCACCGTCGCTTTAAGTTTCCACCACCCGTTGAGCGATCGACTAATTTCTCACTGCCGGTTATTTCTACTGGTCAGCTGCCGGCTTTACCTCAGGTGAACTTGCTCGGGTGCTTCCGAAGGGCTATGTGCCTGTGGGAGACGCCGCTGCTCTCTGCTTCCGCTCGCTGATCCGCTCTCTGCTTCTGCTCGCTGACCTGCTCTCTCTGAACATCTGAACATCCTGCGTCATCACAATTGTGGACCGGGAAGATCCTACAACTACTCTTCTTAATTTTTGCCAGCAATTATTAACACTACTTTTCCCAGTCCTCTGCATATTGACTGAGATATAATTTTAGAATTTTAGATAATAAAAATTTAACTCTCCAAAGCTGAATAGCCCTATTTCAGTTTTTCACTCACTTTCCATCTGTTCTACCTGTGGCCATTAACTAACGGAATACCCTGCTTTTCCTGGTCACCTGAAAATTTAATTCCTCTCGATACCCAGACCAATTCAACTGGCTTTCCCTCCATTTAGTTGTGAAGCAGGAGTACTATAGGGTGGTCCAGATCTAATCATGCAATTTTCATTACTCTATAACTTATTAAGTTTATTGCATAGAAAATCACCTGAAAAACCCCAGACCATCGAGAAGAATGTGAACTGACGACATGAAGAACTGTCTTTGCGCCAAACTGGAATCGTCCCCACATAAATCAAAGTCATCCAGACGCTCTGGATCTGCATAATTAGATCTGGACCACCCTGTACATTGTTGATCTCCTGGCAAAAATCAGATGACAACATCATCTAAAGAGATAAAGATTCAATCATTCATCCAGTGTCCTGGTATAGTCTTTCTTGGCAAGTTGATGTGTGTGATCCTTCAATAATTAGAGCACGTTTTTGTCCTGATTTCTAAAATAGAAATCACCACTCCATTCTAGAAATATTTTTCTTGTGAAGGGCTTTATTAGCCAAGACACTGTTGTAGGAAAATGCTATACCAGCACTCAGCGAATTATCAGTTTGCCTTTGGCAATGCCGGTAATTAATTACAACAATTAATAAGATGACCAAAAGGGGGTTTCCAGATTAATGTAGGTTGAGTGGGGGAATGGTGTTTCACTTTTCAACGAGGATGCCAGAAATGCGAAGGGATCTGTATAAATTATGAACCAGGTTCATAAATCGGCAAAAATCTATATTAAACACGTTCACTTTCTCTGCTTTGGTTTTGTGTGGAAATAGACAATTTGACAACAAATAAAATAAACATGCAATAACAAATAATATAAAACATAAAATTATAATAATAGCTGAACTTTTTCTCTTGTGAAGCAAAAGGCACATAAAGTCTGACCTTTCAGTTCATGTAGTTAAAATAAATACATTTTTAAGTTTGTTATTTTCTAGTGAGATGTTGAATTGTTTCACTGCTTTCCTACACTGGCTCTGCACTCTCTTACTTTATTACTTTAGGAGGAAACTTATAACAGCTAGAACTTATCCTTCATGAGGTTATCACATTTCACTTACAGTGACACCAAAACCATAATACATTAATTGGTTTTGATAATTAAAGTAGGTGTATTTATGGCCCGGTGTGGGCTATGCTTTGTTTATTTCCTGGTCCACCTTCTCCAGCATGTGGAAAGATCTTTAAGCATGCTTTTCCTATATTGTCCAGGATGTCTTCCCCTTCTCCGCTTGGTCACACATTTTAGGTGCGGGCAGCACTGAAAGTTCTCTTTAAGATCTTTTCATATGAAAACCTCGGTTTCTAGGGGAAGTATGCTTGCTGGGCAGGTGGTGATTAGCCAGCTCCCATTGTTATAGAGGCAAATGTGTAAGTTTTATGTAGATCTCTCTCCGCTCGTGCACATGCTATTTCTCAGTAAGATTTGGACTAATGGCACCCTCGTCCACCTCAGATACTGACAAATCTTCCTCTTTCAGTCCAGCACGGTTGCCCTTCAGAGTAAAAGTGCTTGCTCCAACATTTCTTAACACTGCACCCTATAGGCAATAGGGTCCAGCTATGGATAGCAAAAGTTATAGCTAGGACGAAAGCAGTGAGCCTGATGAGAAGAGAGGAGATTAGTGGTGTACAAGGGTTTCTAAAGGACAGAGTAGAGTCTTGCAATTGGTTTCTTGGGTGCCCATCCTTTTTGATTGAATGTTGGAGCAATTTTTTTTCCATCAAGGTTGTCAATCATTGAGTTATTTATGGCTGTTTGTTTGAGCTGAGTGTTTAACTGGTACCACAAGAAGACTCTTTATTAAATAAGGTGCAGAGGCTGCATTCCAAAGAGAGACCCAATCAAGAAAAACCTGACCTCAAGTGTCTTACAGTGGCTTTTTAAGACAAGGACTTGTTAATCTGTCCTACACTCCATTATCGTTTTCTTATATGTAACTTCTACTGTCTTGTTAATGTGTTTTTGTTGAATTATAAAGTGTCCTTGAGTGTATGAAAAATGCTACATAAATAAAACTTTTTCACTTTCCAATGATATCCTAGTTCAAGAAAAACCTTTCATCAGCACCCTTTTGTAGTGTTCTTCAGGATGAAGCAAAGACAAACTCAGAAATACCTTGCGAATGCTGTTTATTCACTAACCCTCTTCAACTAGCCCCCTTGTACATTGTTCAACACTCGCACTCTCCCCTGAGGACGTCATACGTCCCAAAATACACAGACAATAATGATCAATAACTGAACATAAAATAATTGACAAAAGCATTACTGAACATCACATACAACATCTTGCTCTTCATGATTCATCATGTGTCTTATCAGAACCTCTTTAAGGCTGTTGGATAATCATTCAAGTCTTCCCTATACCTTGGTCATCATTTCAGTATGTACTACATGGCAAATCCAGAAATCTTTTACCTCTCGTTATGCATAAGGCTTCTTTCCTTAATTTGACAGCTTCCCTTACTGTTGGTGTACATATCTAGGTCCAGCGGTTACTTCCATGACAAGCACCTATAGCTCCTAAACCACAGTTTCTTATAGTTGTCCCCAATATTGAACAGTGTGTCCCTGACCTCTCCCAATATGTGACCCTTCAAGAGGTTACAGTTGAACATTTTCTAAAATGAGATTTTTCTTGGCCTTTCCTCCATATTCTCTCCATATGTTTAGGTCTCCTGGATATGTCAAACTGATATTCCAAACATGAGAGTTGATTTTAATCAGGTTAAAGATCAGCACCTCTTCTCTTCCAAGTGTCCAGAATGCACAATCACAGATCAGAATACATAACTAGAAACTTGTACAGTCAAATTTGGTCAAAGGTACTGTGGTACCAGGTATACCTAAACAACCCTGTTTGCGGACATTGTTTGATCTGACCATTCTCATCTACATTCAAAGTTATAATTTACCACTCAGGATCAAATCGTGGGGGTTTGGGGGCATTTGTTTTTTAAATATGAGAACTGAAGTCTCTGAGAAGGAGTGCACTGTCAGCACGTGATTTGCAAAAAGTTCAGTTATCTGAATAGTTTTCCTCTTTACAATTTATATTGATACTGTCTAGTTAAATACTAGCATCTTCCAATAGAACTTCAAGTCATACAGTAGCCTTTAGGTTGCGAATATTCTTGCACCCACTTGAGACAATTTTTGTGGGTCAACTCCAGAGCGTCAGAGAGAGACTGCATTCAATCAAGAAGTCTAGTAACAGCATTAATGCTATAAGGAGAAATTAGTCCAGTGGAATATGGAAAATTTCAAGTTATGCCCAAGTTCCAGTTTATTCCCCAGCAGTAAAGTGATAGTGCTTATGCAAAAGAACAGTTTTAGATGCCAAGGCTTAGTTTATTATTTATCTACTCACATTACAGATGGTGAATTTATAAAGCAGCTTCTTTGGGCTACCAGGTATTTTACAGGGAATGCCAAATCTAGGCCCGGATCAAGGAGCTGAGCCCTCAGTCCCTTTTTAGCATTCAGTTTCTTATATTAAGATCCATTGTGGAGTCAAAGTTTTATATAACACTTTATTGGTCCTTTCTCTCTAGCCAGTTTACCAGAGACACTCTAACAACACAAGCCTCCACAAACCATGGGTTTTGATTCACTTGGCACAAAGGTCCCTCCACTTTATTAGGGTCACATTATCCCTTTGCTTTTATGACAAACCAGAATATATCACAAATATGGACTACTT
Organism: Polypterus senegalus; assembly: GCF_016835505.1. NCBI lineage: Eukaryota > Metazoa > Chordata > Cladistia > Polypteriformes > Polypteridae > Polypterus > Polypterus senegalus. Next base: position 52,129,796 of record NC_053170.1, on the reverse strand, counting down.
TTGGAATCTCACGTCTGCTTTTTTATTTTCCTTGTGCTTTGTAATAAAGCAGACTAATATAAAAGGAGACACCACAAAGTTGCAAGTTCAGCGCCTGTCATTAACTCCCCATACAGTACTAAGACATTCACTTTCCTGGCATGAACTGCAATGTGTTTAAATATAAATTAAGTAAAATTTATGCATAAATGCAAAGTGTTTCAGTGACAGCCACCTTTACCACCTTTCAATTTGCTGATGTTGTGCTGCTTCTGCTTTGATGGGGCTCATCATCAAATGAGATTCAGACTAATCATCAAATACAAGTGTCAGGTGATGTCAACAAGGGGGTCCTGCTAGAATCAGCTCTAGGGCAGCTGCTCTTTTAAAGTATTCATTTGATTAAATAATATTTGATTTAGAAGCAATTAAATTGGGTCAGTTTAGTGTTGCCAAATAGGATGTATTAGCAAATAATGTAGTGATTGCAAAAACCCTACAGGTGGACCTTGACAGAGTTTAGACTTGGGTGAATATAATGGAAGGAATTTCGATATGAAAAATGTAATGTTTTACATAAGTTATTTGAAGAAAACAATGTAGGCAAAATTATACACCATAGGATTACAGATCTTTAAAATATACTTATGGAAATGTTATGTCAGCAGAAAGTGATCAAAGCTTGATGCTGGATGATGTGTGCAGCCATCTTAAATAATTTCATCCAAATGACAATATACACAAAACCATCAAAATAGGTGGCATTGCCATCAATATTATGACAGCAGCAATGAGAAAAACAAAAATAGAGTAGTTCCCCACCAACATCACCGTCAAAATGATAAAACTATAAGAAAATTGATCAGACAAATTCCAAAATAGAGCTGCATAGTTAAAGTTTTAGAACATAATAACTCAGCTTATGACATTTGGGATGCTGGAGGTAGTAATAAAGGAAAAAAAGAAAAAAACTGATGGCCATTATGACCAATATCTTCTCCCTGACACACTAACACAGAGGACTTTTGGCCAACAAATTATTCTGCAGGAGTGTGTCAAGAAACGCTTCAGGGCTCCTTTATACCACCAGCAAAATGTCTGCATGGTGCCTCACTAGGACTGCTCTTTTAATCTTTGGCAAGTCAAGAGATTTTCTTTTTAGTAATTCTGGTGAGTATTTTAGGAGAGTTGTTGCTTTTCTTTGTTATTTATTTATTTATTGACCTTTGTAAAAAGTTAAATTTCCAGTTTGGAACAAATAAAATAACATAATTATCTATCTATCTATCTATCTATCTATCTATCTATCTATCTATCTATCTATCTATCTATCTATCTATCTATCTATCTATCTATCTATCTCATCTGTTTCCTTAGCCAGCAGACTTGCATATAAACTCCTTATATTCTGTATGTGTGGCACAATGGTTATAATGTCATGTCACAGCTCTAGAGATATTGACCCTACCACTTTTTGTAAGGATTTTGAATTATTTTCTGTGCCTGAAAGAGAGACTCTGGGGATACAATTTTCCATCCACATTTTAAAACTGGGTATATTAGATACATTTCTGATTCTAAATTACCATTGCATGAGTGAGTGTGAGTAGGAGTGTGCTCTTTTATAGACAATCATTTTGTTTTCGATTGATTCCTGCCTTGAGGATGATGCTTACAGCTCACTTCATCCACATGATGAAAAAAGACTTCACAATGTAAAAATGACTTCACTAAATAGAAAAACTGATTCTGTGTAAAGTGGTGCACTATGTAGGGATTAAGACAAGAGAGTAACATTTAAGATATATGCAAGTAGCACAACTGCGAGGCAACATTTGAAATATTATATGCTGGTTTGGTTTCTAAATTAAACAAAGAACCTAAGAGCACTAGAGAAGACCCAGAGAAAGGCTACTAGAGTGATCCCAGGACTGTGGGTTATAATGAATGAGTCAATATTAAACTGGCTGAATCTAGTCATTTTAAATAAAAAGAGATTAACAGGAGACACAAAGGGACTGCTTAAATTATGAAATGAATAACAAAGGTGGATAGAAGCTGTTACTTTCAAATACGTTGTTCAGCTAGAACACAGGACATCTAGTAAACTCCCCCAAACTGTCGAATAGTGAGTTCTGTTTGTTGTTGTATTACAATTGCCCAGATTGCTTTGCATTTATTTAACTATAATACAATGCCAAAAATTTCATTTTTATTTACAAAACGTGAACATACATTTGTTCATGAAGCAGTCTGTAGATGCATAGAACAAGTAGCCTAGTAAATGTAGCTGAAAGTAGCCCTTTGTGGACTTTCACATCTGAAGATGATCAGTAGTTTTAAGCTGAATGCTCTTTGCTTGACAAAACATTTATGACGTTCTTTGACTTCACCATTTTCTATTATGTGTTCTCTATCTGAATTTTGATTTTATACAATGTTAGTATGAAGTATTCATCCCTCGGTGTTTTCACATTTTATTGTTACATTAAATTTAATTTCAAAGAATTGATTTTTTTTTTTACATTGATTAACAGAAAAGTACTTTTTATTGTCAAAATGAAAACAGATCAGTTTCAAATATAAAACACAAAATAGTTGATTGCACATTGATCGTTAACTCATAACTGTTGTTGCCAGTTGCTTTTTGCTGCATAAATGAAATCTCTGTTTTAATATTAAGCCATTAAATCTTGTTTCCTTCTTGTAAGATTTATTGACTTATCAACAGATTTGTGTTTAAGATTGTTTAGCTGAACAAATTGAGTCAAGTAAATTTTGCTTCCCTCATTGGCAGGTTTTCTTAATTTTTAAAGCCAAAACAACTATTTTGTTTAGCATATCTGGTGCAGCCAATTGGTTTTAGAAGTCACATCATTAGTGCAATGGAGATGCCTGCCTGGGATTTCAACTGATTGTTTGTATAAATGCCCCTTATCTGGAAGGCCAGCAGGTGGGGAGTCAGTATGGTGGACTAACCTACACACTAAAGATAAAAAGAACAGCCCAAGCATCAGCAGGCTTTGTGCCCTATGAACCAAGTTACCCAAACTATTCTATAACATTTTAGTAATTATTTACTGCCCTATTGCTGATGTTTCTGAACATAAAATAGGCCATTAGGATAGCAATTGACAAGAAGAATTCAAAATTAGTTGTAGAATTAACGGAATTTGAGGGTTCCTCTAGAATGCCTCTCTCTTGCACGATTTGGCTCAAAAACTAATCAGTACATCGTCATCTCATAACAGACTTAAGTTTCGAGTTACCTTGCAAGTCGAATGTCTGAGATTGGAATGATGTCGCACCCGAGCTGGGCATGTTCCTGTGAAACATTCAGAAAACCAATGGATGGATGTCTCCAGAAAAACCTTTGTTGTGCTTTCTTTTTTGGAATAAATACCAGTTGATAATAATGCATTGCGCAGTATTTTCTGCATCCAAACACCATATCAGCATGGCTACAGGTAGTTGGACTGTACTGTGTGTGTGTGTGTGTGACTGATTTTTTGAGACATACTGCAAATAGACATAAATGCTAATAAACAGTGTAATACTAAAGCTTGTGATGTATGTTACCATTTTTGATTGATTTCATAATTTAAAGTCTGACAAGCTTGGACTTGCCAGACCAGCCCTGAGTGTCTGAGTAGGAAATCCGGCTTATGGGGGTGTTCCAGTTGAAAAGTTTGACTAGGAACTCAGAAACTCTGACTTGTTAGTTTAAATGGAACACAACATAAGATTATTGGCATGGCATGGACCCCTCACAAGCCAGCTCCCAACCAAGTGCAAAGCAGGTTGTTACTTCTTTAAATGTGAGTCGGATGATTAATTGATCAGGACCGTGGAAAGTTCAAATAAGGTTAGATTAAAGAGGATTTCCAGAGGTTTATAGAGAGTGAGTCAAGAGATTTCCAGCAAGTGGCTTACATGAATTTATCAGAGATGGAACCCAAACAGAATAACCTCTGCTGGATAGAAATCATGGTAAGAGAAGAAAGGTCCAGGAGAAGAAATATATATAAAAAAAAGAAATATTAACAGAAATAATGCTGCATACGCAATTGGAAGCATTCATCCAAAAAGCGGAAAGGCGGCCCCAAACCATAAGGAAAAAAGGGCCAGAGCTATTTAAAGGGCAAATGTGACAGAAGGGGTTAGCTTGCAAACTGCATTTGACTTCCATGTCTGCCATGTTGACCATGTGTTTTGTGCCCTCACTTAAGGCATATTGCCATTTTTTTGGATTATGCTAATCCTAATGGCCTGTGTTACACTAACCCTTCTTTCAGTGTTATTTCTTGCTTTGTGGCCTCTGCTGCCAGTATAGGTTTGTCCCCCATACAATCCAAATTGAAATATAAATAACAGACTAAAAAGGCCATGGTATTTAATTATGTGTTTTCATTTGCCCTACTACCCTTCAAGTACCACACATACAGTGCCATGTTTTTCACCAAGGGGAATTTGAGAATCTTAAAGAATGCTCTTGTTTTTTTTATTATTATTTATTTCCATAATGGGCATAATGCATTTACCCATCCATCCAATTGTGTATTAAAACCCAGTGTTTCACACTCATAAATGTGTCACTCTGACAAGGAAAATGTTTTGGCTTTAGAATTGCGTTATTTGATCCATAAAAATAAATCTGAAAAGCATCATCGCCCCGGTCCGAGGGTGAGAGAAATCATATCACGCTTGAATGGTTCTTTTTGTTTACAGTAATTCTGTATTTTAAATTGCCAATCATTAAATTGAGTGTGAGTGTGTCTATGGTCAGGACCTTCAAATAAGAAGCACGAAAATATTGGCTGGTTATCAGGGATGAAGACGGATTTGGCACTTTGTGTTAGTGTGCCAGGATCACCCATATGTTTCTATCAGAGTGAGTCAAATAAAAGTAAAATGATGACAGCTGATTTTAGCTATGTTAAGACTGCCATGTTTCCTTCCTAAATATCTGTTTGGTTTAGCAAATTTCTTCTAGCCAGGGCTGGTTTTCCTTGTCACAGATTTTTTTAATGCGTGTGTATGGTTGCGCTTGACCCCATCATGCATTTAAAAGTCTTCTTACTGCACAATGAGCTTGCCTACAATATCATCAACTGCACCTGGAAAAAGCATTGCAAAGGTTTGTTTCATAATGGCACGACTAATAGGCTGCGGCAGCACGGGGCGCGAATGCAGGCGTCTACAGTCAAAATCCTTTCGCCCCCTGGGCACAGACAGGCAGAGCCATTTATTGCACTTGTCTTATTTATTGAGTTGCTCAGAATAGAAAGAAAAATTAAGCATGTTGGTTGGAACAAAGAAGGAGTGAATTCAAGGCACATTTTACCAGAACAAATGTCTAGAAATGTCTGTAAAATACGAGGTTGCATGGTGGCTTCATAGCTCCTGTGAGCCCGACTGAAGCCTTAGCCTGTTTGTTCAATGTATAAGTAGTGGGTTTTTTTTTACATTTTCCTGTGCTCTACAGTGTATTAGACTGGTATTTAATTAATTCTTCTGCATCCCAAGATGTGAATATTAGGAATGTTCCATATTGGGAAGGTAAATTCCTAAATGTCCCTGAATGTGGCCTGTGTTAGATTGGTGTGGGGACTAAATAGTTGTTTTTATTGAATAAGTAATTAATTACCTGACAGCTTCACTTTGACAGTCAGTACTTAATAGGTTCATACTTTTATTTTCCCACTTTAATTTTCTGTGGATCTGAACTTCTGACTATTAGATTTACATTAAGCCAAATGAGTCCCACAGTTTACCGGATTTAGGCACAAAGGACAAGACAGGAATAACAGCAAAATGCTGGTTAGATATTTTCTGGTCTTCTGGAAATGCTGAAGTTTTTTTTTTTTTTTTTTTTTGGATTTTACAAGCTTTTTCCTTTTATGCTTCCTCTTTATGACTTAATGTTTATGTTATGTCTCACTCTTCTTTAATGCAAAACCATTGCTGATGGAGAGAGTAAGAGAGTAAATGAAATGTGTTGAGACAAGTCTCTCTTCTTTTATATAAATATTTAGGCAGATTACATTCAAAACCTTATAAAATCTAACAGTTTACCTGACAGCAGACTAGGTGAAATATGGATTTTCATGCATAGCCTGCATTTTTGTGCCACATGGGTATATGATGTTCTAATCATCTTTTAAAGTACCATTTTGAATTTAAGGAGATTATTTATATTTCCTTTTGGGTAATGTAGGACATCAGGGTATCCCTATCTATAACAATTTACAAACATAATTCAAATTAACACAAAGCAATATTCAATAAAACACCATTCTGTACAATATGAGAATATTGCAGTGTTTTCTTTTATGTTGGGCTTTGCCAATGCAGATAGGTAAACATGAAGATTTGTGTTTTCTGTGCTCTAATTTTCTAAATTCTAATTTCAGTCTGACCATGGACTGTACCTCTCAATTTCAGAATTCTATACACTTCGGACTGTTGACTCTAGCATAGTATTTGTCAATTGCTGATTTAAATGTCAGTTTTTTAAGATTTTTAAAGTGTATATTTGTAGCAGAAAAACAAAATGCATCCATGTGTGTTTTATAATTTCTACATGAACCTGTGTTGGGTGTGCCTATTCTGTTTAATGAAAACATTCTGTACCATTTGTACCCAGCACAGTTATCAAGGAAAGAATGAGATAATGAAAATGTACACTTTTTTTATTTTGTTATGTGGAACAATGTATTTATTTATAATAACTCCCTCTTTAAATATAGATATGTGCCAAAGACTTTTAACTTGTTTAACTGTTTTGAGACCTTTAGAAAATATTGAGACATGGGCATCTGGTGTAAAATTTTGCCAAATCAAAATGCGGAAGATGATCCCCTGTGGTGACCCCTAACGGGAGGAGCCAAAAGAAGAAGAAGATGTGTTAAAGATTATAGCATTTATCTGTATGCTGATTGGTACAAACTAATATGTCTCTTGACTGTGTTATGCAAATGAACCTAATTTACTTAAGATGGTTGCTTTGCTATATTTTGTGGTCATGTCCAAGAGAACGGAGTTGTTCACATGACAGGGCTCCATCAAGCTTGTTGCATTAAAAGATATCCAGCAGCTGGAATGACTTGTAACAGTGTTCTTGCTTTCTCTTTGATATACTAATTTCTCTAACAATACTGTGCCAGACCAGTGTTGGATTTTTCTCCTCTCATCATTTAAAGTCAGCAAACATCATTCTATGGCCTGACTCCTCTTGCCAATTTAAGTCCATCAATCCATTAATTTTCTTAACCTGCTTAACCCAGAGTTGGATCATGGGGAAGATGCAGCCTATCCCAGCATTCATCTGGTGTAAAGCAGTAACGATACCTGAACATTGTAGGGTGAACACACAAGCACGCACACAGTGTCTAGGGCCAATTTAACAATACCAGTTCACTTAACCTGCATGTCATTGAAGCGGAACCCTTGGAGGCAACCTATACAGGCATGGGGAGAACATACAAACTACACACAGGGATCATCGGGGACATGATCCCAAATCTTCTTGTTGTGAAGCAGCACTACTACAGTTGCACCACTCCCATTTTCAGTCAGTAATATTACAATTTCTGCAAAGCTGGCCAGATCAGCAAGAATATCATTTGAGAAGCAAGACTTTACAGAAACATAAGAAAAAAAAAAAAAATTCTTGTACAAATTTAAAAGATTACAAATGTAATTTTTCTCCAACTAATAAAATGTACCAAAACTGCATAAAATTAATAGTAAACTTGTCAAGTTAGAATCTATATATATAATTCACTAAGGCAAGACAACCATGGAAAGCACGCCGGAAGGAGCGTGGATTCACTAAGCCACCGACAAGTGAGACACCTATGGCACACGCAGGAAGGAGCCACGCCCACCAACTCCAAGACCATTGGATACGACAACAACTCGCAGGGCCACGCCCACCAACTCGGACGCGACGACACAGATAAAATGGTGTCATTTATATTCGTCTGTCGTAGAGGCCACATGCAGTGCAGGTCAGGTTAATGTCATGTGCATGTCATACACCTCCAAGCTACGTTGACTGTTCATAGAGGCATGTTTCTCGCGGAGGTGAATCACCATATGCAGCGTGTGAAACGGTTTGCGAGGGGTACCCCATGGGATCCTCAAAACAATCCTTTACAACTGAGGTTAAAGCACAATGAAGTAAGCAGTCTTTAAAAACCGACTTTTCGGTTACAACGCACAAACCGCGTGCACCATAGCAAACTGTTTTACATGCTACATACAGCTATTCGCATCCGCGACAAACGTGTCTTCTTAGATGCTCCTGCAGGAACACGGAAGACGTTTTCCTAGCCACCAACACTCCTTTTTCACCGGCCGGTGTCTATCCTCGCTCTCTAGGCATTCACACTGCCTGCCCATTTGCCCAGACGCAAAAACTCACCGACCACCCAGTTAGTCCCTTTCGTCTGTGGTAAGAGTCCACATGCACGTCTGAGTTACGCGGCGTTTGTTATGCCGCGGGTTCACTATTGTGTTGTATTTTGCTCTCTCCAGAGTTCCGTCTTTTCATTCACTTACTGTTGTATTCTCACACCAACCCGTTTTAGACATCCGTGTCTTTCCAGAAGTGTTTAGCATTCAATAAATAATTATGCATGACATTGACCATGTGTCTACCCAGCGCAGAGAGGCGTGGGTAATCCGTTGAACCCCATTCGGGCTGCAAGCCGTGGAATTCCCACTAAGTGTGACTCATACACTCCCACTCATGGATTATATATAGAATAGGGATATCCCATGGGATCCTCAAAACAATCCTTTACAACTGAGGTTAAAGCGCAATGAAGTAAGCAGTCTTTAAAAACCGACTTTTTGGTTACGACGCACAACCGCTTGCACCATAGCAAACTGTTTTACACGCTAGATACAGCAATTCGCATCTGCGACAAACATGCGTCTTCTTAGATGCTCCTGCACTTTGTTTACACCCCCCTCGCTACTACCGTAGTCGGGTGTCTTGGTGGATTACATATAGAAAGGCAGCCAAAACCACACAGAGCAATGAAAAGTCTAGAGTTCCATCTTTTCATTCACTTTCTGCTGTATCCTCAAACCCTCCCTTTTTAGACAATTGTGTCTTTCCAGAAGTGTTCAACCATCAATAAATAATTATGCGGCATTTTAGCGGGTTCACTATTGTGTTGTATTTTGCTCTCTCTAGAGTTCCATCTTTTCATTCACTTACTGTTGTATTCTCACACCAACCCGTTTTAGACAACCGTGTCTTTCCAGAAGTGTTTAGCATTCCACACTCCGCGCCGTGCACCCCCATCCCTCCGTCTGGCAGGAGAAGGCGTGAGGACGGTCCGCCAGTTTTCATTCACGGACGATTGTGTGCTGGTTCATTCCGTGCATTGTTACAATGTTGCTTTTCTTGCTGATTTATTACATTACTGATTTTCAAATGTTAATTTTCTCCCTGTGCTTAAAAATCATTAAAAAAACGGCCTCATTATGCGGCGTATGGTACACCGCGGGTTGGCTAGTTTTCTTTATTTATTTAGTCAGTTTGAATAGCATTTTAGTTATATTCTCATATGATGTGGAATAAAACACACCCTGTGGTTGAAATGTCTGTCCACATGAAACAACTTGGTTCCCAGCAGACCAGTTCTGGTAAAATGTGACACACTTATTCTTAAGGAAAGTTTGTCGGAAGTGTTCAGTTTTCACTGAGGAATCTTGAATAGACTATACAGTACAACGCTTTGAAATGTCACAATCTCTCTTTGAAAAGCATTAGTGAATTTGCAGATTTGCCTATTTTAAAACAGAAAAACATTTTATGCAGCTTCACTCATGGATTAGTTTACTGTTTCAAATTTACCTGAAGAGAGTTCACTTAACTTGTATATTTAGTAAATTTCCTCATTTATTCGTCTGACAGCTGTTCCTGATGGCAAAACAAATCCACATTACACTGGAAGAGGTGCCCACATGTAAGCCACTTATCTAGAAAAGAAAATCAAAGGAGTGGTATTTTGTAAACATATCATGAACACATGTACTCGGTATTTACTTTACATTTAAAACACCCTCACAGCTGCATTATATGTGCATTATAATGATTTAATGTTTCTCTGACACTATCGTTTATCGGCATAGCTCCTTACCTGCCCTCTGTCCTGGTCCAAAGCTGCACAAAATTTACTTCAAGACTTCAGCAAAGATTTTACCTCTCTATTGGGTATGTGTTTCAAAATTGTCATGCTTTGGACATTTGAATTACATTTAGTCACAAATCCTCCACAACCAACAACTCACATCATTTGAAGACATTTTTACATCACTTGAGTTAGAAGCTGTTGACAGTAAAAGCAACTGAGCCACCATTAGACTATTTGGGTTACATTTTTAGCTAAATGCTATCGCAAAGTGCTGTTAAAAAGTGTGTATTTAATGTTGTCTACTAATGCATGAATTCTTATTATTGCTGTTACTATTGATTATGACTCATTATTAGAAAAATAATAAACAAAAATGACTAGATTTTCGATGAAGTAGAAAAATTATAAAGCTCAAACTTTCAAATCAATCAACTAACTTCGTCTGAATGTTACACTGTGCATATATTTTTTAACTTGATTAAGAGTGTATGTGTTTGCTAATATTATGTAAAAACTGTATAATCTGTATATAGTGCTTTTCACAGTATCACAAGACCCTTTACGTGGCACTCAAGAAAGAAAGACAAAACACAAAGCAAAAGGTAATTTAAATTCAATCATAGAATAGTAGAGAAATAGTGAAACTCAGGGTAAGGCCTGAAAACATCAGTCATTCATTATCAGACCTGATAAGTGAAAGGCAGGATCACAGGGGCCAAAGCCTATCCCTTCAGCACTTGGGACAAAAGGAAAAAAACTGGCCTGGACAAGGCACCAGTTCATCACAATTCCAAGTTACTCGTCCACATACACACTCGTACTCAAACGTAAAGTAATTTGGAGTCATCTACCCAGCAGGTGTTTGGGGATGAGCCACCAGAAAATGCACACAGACATGGCAAAAATATAAAAATATTACACGGATGACATTCAGATACAAGATACAAAATCAGGACACTAGACCTGTGAATAATAGGCCATTCTATCTATTTCACTACTGTGACATCTCTGTGGAAATGTACAGGTGTCAAATAAGAAGAAATTACAGTGGACTAAATGCACATAGAAGTCAACTGGAAAAAAAAATGATCAGACCAACCTGGCAAAGTCAGCAGCTGTACAGTAAAAGTGAAGGAGTGAGTTTTAATCGAATGGGTTTCAGATATTGCAAGATTAAAGTGCAAGAGAGTAAATAGTAGCAACATAATGTAATACTCTCACACCTGCTTAAACCAATGTAAGATTGTGAGGGTCAGAGTCTGTCCAGCAGCTTCAAGAAAAAGGCAGGAACCAACCCTGGATAGATTGGCAGTTGCTTACAGTGCAGAGAAAAGAGTTCTCAGTTTTAATTTTCATGTTAGAATTGAAGAAGCCTAAAGGATAGGGGAGGCCTCTAAATGGTAGGACCCCCAAAGGTGATGAGTGTTCACAGAGGAATGGGAAGCAGGAGAGTGAGGCAATCTCATTAGCTGTGTGAGTGTTCTATGGAGTAAAGGATTACAAGTTTGTATGTGACCCTAAACCATACCAATTGTGAATGTTCTTAAAGGTGCAATGTGATGGACTGGCACCTCCTCCTTCTCATGTGATTTCTACTATGCCGTCAATACTGGTGGAAAAGGCTCACAGCCTTGTAATCTTGCATTGGGTTTGGAAGCATGATGGATGTCTACATAAGCAAAGTTCAATGTGAACCTGAAAAAGATTCCAGAATCAACTTTAAGTTAGTTAGGTACAGGGCATGGGGTTAAATGGAAGCCTTTACATTGGAAGACTGATGTAATTATTTAAAAGAAAGTCGCATTCTATATACCAGTAAGAATGAAGACCATCTTCTGTGTAACTAAGGTTTTTAAGAGACTTCACTGGTCACAGCACCCACACAGACTGAAAAAATTGCTCTCTAGCAGATCTACTCTTGGAACAACAGTTTTTTTTTTTTCTTTATCGTTTGGTTTAATAAATATATTAAGAAAAAAGACTCCAGAACTTGTCAGATTGGTATCTCTTCAGGAAGCGTCTATCGCTTTCTTTCTCCTTGTCTTTGTTTTTGTGCCATGTTAAAAATCAGCTTGCAAGGCAGGAGGCAAACCATGTCCTCATGTCCCTCTCATGCCACATTCACTGCTGATGCCAGAAGATGTTACGCTGTCATTTTTGCTGTCGTTTAATGTGACCTTCGACATTTCTCAGGCATATTGTTTCACAAACATTTCCTTTGTTCAGCCCAGCGGCTGCAAAGAAGGGTCACCTACCTGTATTTCAAGGCAATGCAGTCTTGTTTCGCTTGCTGGCTACGCCTGCACAAAGGCACTCAGTTACTGTTGTCAAGGTTACCCATCCTGCACAGGGGAATTTTAAATCAGCATTTTGCTCACAGCTGGTCGGCGTGAAACTTTGTAGGACCTGAATGCCGAGGGAGATCTGCCCTGGTTTATAACCGTGTATCAGTTAATAATGTATGAATGAGAAATGAAAGTTTTGCCTTTCTGTCACAGTAAACTGAGGGCTGCCTGAGCGTGTCAATTGGGCTGAGGTGGAGTCCAGAAAAGATTGAAGTGGAGGGTTAAACCTGTATTTTCCCAGTTCACATTTTCAGCTTCATGATTGGTTTATGTTCCATCCTTGAATGAATTGGTTAACCTTCTAATACTATAAAAAGAAAGCGATCTAGAGTATAATTGCTAGAAGTGGCTGGTTGTGACTATGTGTCGATAGCTTAGCTGCTCATTCCAGCAAAGTACTCAGTGACCACTCAAGCGCTGAAGCTCTTTACAGTATACTAGGCACTGTGGTCTAGTGGTTAGGTCTCCACAGCTCACACCATAAGATAGACAGCTTGTGTGACTTTTATAGCTTAACAAGGTTATGTTCAAGGGCAAATGTATGCTCAGCATACATGTTAACATTTTTAATCTAATTCTAATGTTCTAGAATTGCTTGGAAGGTTCCAAGTGTTAAGCAGCTGGATGATTACAAAAATAGCCCTGTGTGAGTATGAATGAAGGTGTGTGAGTGAGTAGGCCTTGCAGTATACTGGTTACCACCTAATACCCTTTGCTCCCAGATAGGATAGGGTCCAGCCTACCACAACCTTGATGAGGTGTGACTAAGAATGGTATGTTGTTATTATAATAAGGATATTATTGATAGCACACTGAGGCTTCTGGAAACCAGAGTTCATGTCACAGTAAAATCATGGCTTCTGTAGATTTTGTACATTTTATCCATTTTGCTACGTCGTTTTCCTTCCATATCCCAAAGCTGTGCTTGTTAGGTAAACTGTTGACTCTATACTGGCTTGACCTGAATGCACCTAGCCTCTCTCCCAGGGCTGCTGGGATGTATTATGCCTCACAGTGATCCTGTAAAGGAATTAGTGACCTCATAAAATCCCTGGATAATAATTGTAGTGTTCACTAGTGATGAGTAAAACAGTGAAGTCTGAGTTTGCGTGCAGTTTCACAAAACTGATGCTCAAATTTATTTTGCAGGCAATTTCACAATTTCATAACACGAAGGTCACTAAAAAGAATTTTGGGTACGTTTACATTTTTTTGCGGCCAGAAAAGCAGGATTATTGCTGAAATGTTACCTAACGCAGTGGCGCTTCAAATTTCATTCTTATCCCTGATGCATCTTTAGATTTGCTGTCATAATTGGCAATTTATGCATCCTCTTACCAGTTGTGAAGAAAAGACAAACAACGAAGATGAAGGTTTGGGGAGTCCACCCCATATACTGTGGCAGCAAGCAAAAAAAACAGCGAGTAATCATATAAGTCGGACTACAGACTGATCAACAGAATGAATGCTTGGGTTTTTATACAGTAGGTGACGGACAGAAGGGGATGGATATCAGGTGGAAATGAGGTCAGCAGGAGGCTGTGATGAAGAAGTGGAAGTGGGTTATGTCTTAACTGTTTTTTCCTTCTGATGGTCTGTGGAAGAGGGAGAAAAGGCATTGGTATTATTCAACCTTTGCATTTTACTCCCAGTTAAGCCCTTAGACTGCCTCCGAAGCACACGTTTGTGACACAGTATATTTGATTGGCTCTACAAAATGGCTAATCATGAAAGAAAATGAGTGGAGATTTTTCTTTTTTTGTAGGATCTTTATTTAGATATTAAATGACAGGCAACCATGTGCAGAATTAATACATGAAAACACTTCCAGATGAGAAAGAATTGCCTTTCGTCTTGTGTCAGTGGTATGAAGTTCACAGCAAGTGAATTATAACACTGAGTTTCACCGCTTCGTGCAAATCATTTCACTCCTCGTCACTAGCATTGACCATTTTAGATTTATGGCTGTGCGTGTCATCAGACTATCTATAGGACAGATGAAGTTCTTTTTCTGTTCCTCTGAGTTTTATTTAGTACTAGCAGTGCTACCTCTCTAAGACGGGTTGAAATCTAAGTAATCAATGTAGGCCTCGGCATTAATGTTTGCAGTGCATATGTCTCTGTCATTTGCCATTTGTTAAGGGATCCGTAAATTCCATACACCTTCCTAGAGGTGTACCTTATGAAAGTTTTGAGGTGACTCTATTCTAAAACACAGATTTGTGTATTCCCATGCTCAGATTCTTTGTCACCAAGACCCTCACTTTCATTCTACACCCCTCCTCTTATCCTTGCACTTGGGACAGCAATCCAACTTCACCCAGGGTTGACTGCTACTGTGCTTCACTTTCCCAATTGGTCTCTAAATTCTAAGTGGCATGACAGAACAAATAAGGTAAGCAGGGGAACAGGTATAAATATATTCACCTATTATAGATTTAATATTCCTAATATGCCAAATGCAGAAGCAAAAGCAAATGTGGTGAAATAGCACCATAAAAAAATGGATATTTTAGCAGCTGTCAAAGGCGATGCTGGCATCGGAATTCGGTCTCTTCAAGTAACATCATTTTAGCTCAGACCTCTCACAGTTTGGGGTCTTGTTGAATGTATTCTTCCTGCTTGAAGCTGCTGACTTTTTAAAGCTTCTCAGGGCCAAGGTGAACACCCCTAGCCCCTCTCTGTTTGATGTAATCTTCACAGACGATATTAGCACATGGCTATGAATTAAAATTATCCAAAGGTTCATGGGCCTCTCTTTTCATGTATGAATAAAATCCAGAAAAAAACAATTAGAACTTGAGCTTTCCTAAAATGCAATTTTTCCATTTTGCCAAATGGCAGTGGAATGTTTGACTTCTACAGAAATTCTCCTATATACTATCTATTTCCTTTTTTATCTGGTTAAGACTAGTCATTTTACCAAAGTTTAGTTTAAGTTCAAGTTAAATGAAAAGAACAAATAAGTACATGTACATGTGGCATAACATTCAAGTGTGTTCAGAAACTTGCTTGGCTGGTTGGAAAATTGGAGCAAAATTTAAAATTTTCTAGTTACTTCAAAGAGTTTGTTGTCTCAATTTTGGATGTTGCATGTTCTTGTAACATTCAGTCTTATTCAAAAATTACAGTGATAATAGAATGCAATTATATGTGCTAGTAGTGCACATAAAATATGTTTTTAATACCACTTTACAATATTAGTATGCTAAAATTGCTTTCATACAGTAAACAGCAGATTCCAGCTCAAGTGATGAAAAGATTCACATGCTGTTGTTAGTTATTATTGGATGTGGAGGGTCTGTGGGTCATTGTAGTTCAAATTTCTTAAACATAATATTTTTCATAGAAGTACCCAATGTGTGCTGAAGTCTCAAATTAAAATTGTTGGTTGCTTCGGAACATGATAGATACATTGTGGCATGTTAACAATTATTGTTACAGTGCTACAGTTAGTCATTGTAATCTTTAAATAATGCAGCTTGTTTGAGTTTTTTTTAGTGTAATGGAAATACTGAATACAGGTTTAATTACCATACCATAAAGTGTCACTGAGTCATCTTTCATTCATTTCTATATAGGTTAAGTTGCTTTTATTTATTTGTTTATTTAACTTTTGCAGACATGACCTTCATGTCATTTAATTTCAAGCAGAAGGAGAACATAAGAACATAAAGAAATTTGACAGACCATAGGAGATCATTCAGTCCATCAAGCTTGTTTGTTTAGCTAATAGCCAAACAGTCCCAATATCTCATCCAGTTTCTGCTTCAACTCCAGAGTCCCACAACTCTTTGCATAAAGAAGTGCTTCCTGGCTTTAATACGAAATGCATTTCCCCATAATTTCCACTGCTGTCCTGGAGTATTTGATTCTAAGGATGTACTTTATCAGTGCCTTTGAGAATTCTCAAGACCTGGATTAGGTCCTCACATACTTTCCAATCTTTGAAACGAAACAGATTTAATTCTCTGTGTCTGTCTGAATAGGTCATGTCCTTAAGTTCTTGAATATACTTGGTTGCTCTTCTCTGCACAGCTTCCAATTCTGCTGTGTCTTTCTTGCAGTGTGGTGAACAGAACTGTACACAGTAACTTCAGATGCGGTATCACTAGTGCATTATGTACTCCCTTGAAGTCCGCAGTTAAGCAAGCTGCTACAAGTGAGGTTCACGCAAGACGCAACTTAGCTGCAGAGACAAGCTAAGAATTTTCTTTACGGTAACATACAGTACTTACCTTGTACAGGAACAACAACAAAAAAAAATGTTCTTTTTTTTTTTATAGCCCAAAATCACATACCGAGTGCCACAATGGGCTTTAACAGACCCTGTTTTTTGACAGCCCCCCAGCCTTGACATGAATAAATGAAAGGAAATCAATAAATAAACAATATCATTTCTGTTGCATTTAATAAATACTGAAAATCGTTATTAGTGAATTGAAGAAATAAATTTACATCTAATGTTGTACCTTTCTTTTATGGTAGGTGAACTAGTGTTTTGGCATCAGCAGTGGATGTGAAATGAGTTAAAGAAAAATTATAAAACATATACAAATACAAACCACTCTCAAGGTAAAATTATAACAGTAAACTAATTCATAGGTGAAGTGCACAAAATGTTTCACTGTTTTAAGACTAACAAGTTTGCATATTCACCAATGTTTTGAAAGATTGTGAAATTTCAAAACTTCATACAGCATGCTGTATTCAAGATATTTCAATGAAAGCTGAATTGCTGTGACAAATTACCTTGAAGTATAAGTATTTCAAATTTTAACAGAATCCATCCACCTGAAGATGGCTATTTCAGTAGGTGACTTTCACATTATATGTGAATGCACCTGAAAAGGTAAGAAAAAGATCAGGCTCACTCATCATCAAGAAAATACTGTTTAACAATCTTAAATAGTATCATAAAATCATATTTCCCAACACCATGTTTATTCTAAGCAGTCATTTATTGTCTTTTTACCTGCCAAGTGCTTCTTCATTGCTGTGAGACTCAGGCCTATCGGGTTGTTAGATTTCTTCTGTTTTTATCTCTTCCTAGGTTACTGTTAATGATAATCATTCTTTTGTTTCAGTCATTTATTACACAAGAACATCCATTTCATTATTCAATGAATATAGTGAAGAACAGAAATGAGTTTTCATCCCTCCGCAGTTTCCATTAATTCTCAGCTAATATGTAGAGTTGTCCAACCCAGGACACAGGACAACTCATCGCACTTTTCAAAATGTCAGCCCATGCTGGTAGAACAACTGTGTGATCTATTCTCAGACTTATCCTTGTCTAGACTGCCTTGACAAGATGAATAGGCTTTATATTGAGTATCACACTGAGCATTAATTATTAAACATATGACCTTTTGACACAAGATATGAAAATATCATTAATTTCAATTTCATTCTACTTAATACATGTTTCCATCCATTGTTTTCAGCATTTCAGCAGCAGAAGAAAAGAGTGCATGAAGGAGGAAGGGAAGGCACACAAAAAAAAGTCACATCAGGTCGGTTTGAAGTCAGTATAGCAGGAAAGCAGAACACCTAAAGGAAGCTGACTTAAAGACATATGCATGTGATCTATTGCAGTAAATGCACATAGCAATTTGGCACCTCCGGGTTTCCTTGGACTGTGGAAGGAAATGCATGTAAACAAGTTGAGGACATGAATATTGTATGCTGGCCTCATTTGAAGGCATCTTGTGGCTTATGAAAAGTTGTGATCAGTTACTGAGATGTGCCCTATTAAGAGTTCTGAAGTGTCCTAACCCTTTGAGTACAACTGCTGTTGCTAATAATTGTAAGATGTTACTGTATATCTAAAACTCTTTTACTCTAGAGTGCAAAGGGAATTTTTTTCTTGCCATTCTATTACTTCTTAAGTAGTATTTCACACTTTGGGAACACATAATTTCATAAATGTCTGTTTGATAGAACAGAAAAAAGTGGCTGCTTTAAATGCTTGGAATTTAATAGTATAGGAAAATATAGAAGGTTGAATGATTTTTTTCCAGATCTGCTTTCACACAAGGTCATGTCTTAGGAAATCTAAATCAAAGAAGAAAGGACTATGCAATTATGATAGCTGAAGTGGATTCTTTATTTTAAATTATACCGTGGATATCAGAAGTCTACATATCCTTAATAATATGTATTGCCTTTTTAGTGTAACGGCAGAAAATAAAACAAATTATGTCAGATCTTCTTTCTTTTCAAAAAGATCTTATAACCAACAATATTTAAATCTCTTGGCTACATTTAACTGGTGTTGTGACTGTGCTCAGATTTACCCAATCACATTACAGATTAAATATAAAGGTAGTTGGCTTTGATTTGACTTCAGCTGATTGGCCCTAAACAAAATCAGGTGCTTCTGCTGGATTTCCCTGAGGTGTCTTGGTTGCTTAGCACAGAGGTAACCATGGTGCACAAGGAAGTTCTTCACACCATAACGTCCAAAGACATTATATAAGCCATGGAATTACATGAAGGTCATTATTAGGTAGAATGCCAAGAGGGGACTGGGCGGTCTCACGGTCTGGAATCCCTACAGATTTTATTTTTTCTCCAGCCGTCTGGAGTTTTTTTTTTTCTGTCCCCCCTGGCCATTGAACCTTACTCTTATTTGATGTTAATTAATGTTGATTTATTTTGTTTTCTTATTTTGTCTTTTATTTTTCTATTCTTTATTATGTAAAGCACTTTGAGCTACTGTTTGTATGAAAATGTGCTATATAAATAAATGTTGTTGTTATTAAGAAATTGGGAAAATATGGCACCACCAGAACCCTTTAAAGTCAGAATACTCCTCCAAAAGTGATAGTGAGGTAAGGGGAAATTTCATCCAGGAGACTACCAAGAATCAAATGGCAACCATAAAGGCTTGAAAGAATTCATGACAGTAGCTGGCACTTTCCCTTCATTACAACCATTTCAAATATTCTCCTGAAGACAGAGCTGTGGAGTAGGGTGACGTGACACAAGCAAATTTTGACAAACATCCAAACCTTTAAAAAGTTTTCATGAAGACACTTTCAGTCTCTGAAATCCATGTGCCAAGACAGAGTTTGAGGAGACCAGAACCCTTTGGCCTTAATTCATTAAGATTAGACTGATGTAAAGTCAACACAGCTGAGCCGTAACAAAGAGAGCACTATCAGATATCAAATGTGGTGGCAGCAGCCTTATGTTATGGGGCTGGAGGCAGGAGCTTTGATCAGGATAGAGGAGAAAATGAATAGCTCCAAGATATTCTGCTACAAAACCCTGAGGCAGAAGGCTGAATTAAAAAAAGAATTTCAACTGTCAACATGCCTTAAAAAAGAAATAACAATGTTCTAGCATGGCCAACCAGAGTCAAGTCCTGTAGAAAAAGTGGACTCACCTAAAGAGGGGTCCTCTTGCAATCTGTTTAACCGTGAACTCTTGTGAACAGAAAAGTGGGGTAAAATTTCAAAATCCAGATTTTTTAATTTGATAGTGGCTTCAGAAAGTATTCAGGCCTATTCACTTTCTGTATACTTTATTGTGTTGTCGATTTCATTTTAACTGGATAAATTTGCAATTTTTTCCCATCAATCTACACTCAGTAGCTCATAATGACAAAGTGAAAACATGTTTTTGGGAAACATTTACAAATTTATTAAAAATCAGAAACTGAAGTCTTACATTTTAGACTCTTTGCTGTGACACTCCAGACTGTGGTCAGGTGACAGTTGTTTGTTTTAATTCTACTTGAGATGAATCTAGAACTTGATTGGAGTTCACCAGTTGTAAATTGAATTGATTGGACATTGTTTAGAAAGGTAAACACCTGTGTGTAAACGTTCCCACAATTCACACTGCATGTCAGGACAAAAACCAAGCCATGAAGTCCAAAGAACTCTCTCTACGCCTTAACGATCAAATTATGAAAAGGCATAACTCAGGGTAATGGCATAAAACCATTTCTAAAGCTTTGAGTGTTCCCAGGAGACAGTGACCTTAATAACTGTGAAATGGGAGAAGTTTGGAACCACCAGGATTCTTTCTAGAGCTGGCAATCAGGCCACACTGAGTAACTGGGCAAGAAGGGCCGTGGTCTGGGAGTTGACCAAGAAACCAGTGGTTGCTTTAACAAAGCTTCAAAAAGAAAAGACAGCCATCTCAGCTACACTCCATCAATAAGATGTTTGTGTCAGAGTGGCTTCCTCCTGCTTAGCGCTTGCCAAAAATATTTGAAAGGACTCTCGGAGCATGTAGAAATAGACTGGTCAGATGAGACAAAAATTGAACTCTTTAGACAGAACTCCAAGCACTATGTCCAGCAAAGACCACACACTACTGCTGATCACCTGAATAATACCTACAGTGAAGGTGATAGTTGCTTTGAAGTGGCTTTGAGACAAATCTCTGACTGTATTTGAGAGGCCCAGCCAAAGTCTGGATCTAAACCCTTAGAAAATCAGTGAAGAGACTTGAAGATGGCAGTTTACAGAAGCTTCCCATCCAATCTAACGGAACTTGAGAGGATCTGCCAGTAAGAATGCGAGAAGCTGCCCAAATCCAAGTGTACAGAGCTTACAGAAACTTACCCAAGAAGCCTTGAAGCTCTAATTGCTGCCAAAGGGACTCCTACAATTACTGATTTAAGGGTTTCAATACTCACATAAATGAGATATTTCAGTTTTTGATTTTTAAAAATTAACAAACATATATTTTTCATTATGGTCTATTAAGTGCAAATTAATGGTCAAAATGGCAAATTTATCAATTTAAAATCAAATCTACAACACAAAGTGTACAGAAAGAGAAGGGGTCAGAATACTTTCTAAATACATTGTAGACTAAAAGTGCAAAAGTGTGCACATTTATGCAGCCAAGGTATTTCATTTTTTCCCATTATTTTTACTTCTTTTGGAACTTAATTTAAATATTGCTAGTCATACGATACGGTTGAAAAAGACCTAACCTGATTTGTTTTGACATTAACAAGCTGAAATGTTTATATGAGTGTGTGTATTATTTATTTATGTACGTGAGTGTTGTACCACCAATACCCTAGGGTCATTGTTACTGCATCCTCTGAAAACAACAAATGGAATGGCATTATGGCGAGCACCAAGTTAACAATTTGAGATGTGCAGAGTTTGGGGAAGTCCCCAGTTGCTGAATAGTGCTGATCATCTTGTGAATCCTTGCTGAAATTAAATTTCAATGGTTTTGGTATTCCGTGAGAGTTAGGCACAAGTTTGATCATCTTTATGAAGATTGCCCTGTGTGTAATTCGTTTTTCTATAGTGCTAATTATCTTGCCTTAGAACAGCAGAATAATACCAGAGGCTCCCTAATGAGCATGCAAACAAAAGGGATGTTAATTATATGGCAGGCTGGAAAATCAGTAATTTTCTCATTTGCTACAGCAGCAAGGATTACACAGTGAGTATCTGATGTCAGCTAACAAGGCAAGCAGTTGGAAATCTGAAGTTGAACACCTTGACAGTGGTCACCCAATGTGAGAGAAAAAGAGGGCTGTGCTGAAAATATGTTAAGATCATTTCCCATCCGCACATTCTGCAACTTCATGGAGAAGAAGTAAAATAAAGCTTACATCTTTTGTGCTGAACTTTTCTTACTGGTGTTTATTAAATGTTGCCTCTTATTTGTAGTCTAGTATACTAAGTGTTTTAATTTAAAACTTGTGGCGGACAGCCAGGCCCCTTACCCAGCCAGAATTCCTCAACAGTGAAGGACTGGGGAACAGAGCTTACTCAGGGCGTTACCTCCACCAGAGCGCTAGGTGGCAGCCCCCCAGGGTTGCAGCACTGCGTCGACTCCCACAGGGCTCCTTGGAAACTGGAGTTTGGATTAGCCCTGCTGCTTTCCGTGGGCCCCACCAGAGGGCGCTGCAGGGATTGTTGAACCCTGTGTGGCAGCACTTCCACCACACCCAGAAGTGCTGCCAGAAGAAGGCTGTTGGACACCTGGAGCGCTTCCCTATTAAAGGCCAGCTGCAGGGATTGGGAGAAGGTGGAAAAAGCTTGCTGGAGGAAGAGTGGATGCAAAGAGAGAGAGAATAGAGAGGAAGAGAAAGAAGAAGAGAACTGTGTTTGTGTAGTTTTTGTGCTGTGTGCTTGAACTGTGCTGCATAGGTGAAAATGGGAAAGTGCTTCCCACTTGTGTAGAAAAATTAAAAGAGTGTGTGCTGAACTTGTGTCCGCGTCTCTGTCTGTCTGTGTCAGGGTTTGAGCAGCAGGAGTGCCCTCTAGTGGCCACAAACTGTAACATTGAGATGTGTGGTGGCTCTGACGATCTGGGCTCAGCTCTCAGCTTTCTCATTAACTGGTGATCATGATTTTATGAGACAAGAAACAGGATGATGTAACTGCAGTAGAGGGTGTCATGGAATTGTATACACTTAAGCTAATCACTGTAGTTACAGATCACCATATGGAAAGAGTTTGTATGTGTGTGGTGGATTTTTGGCCATTAGAAATTGCAATCTTTCATGTGTTTTATTAGGTTCTAATTATGGTTATTTCTGCACCTAATGAGAACCTCTCCTATATTATGAAGACTGTAACTAATCAGATATTATGGTGTTTGTTGTATGTTAAAAATAAAGACAGAAAAACTTCATTTTAAAAGAGAGAGTTATAAAGGTTTCTTTAGAAAAAAATTGTCATATTATTTATTTCATTTTATTTATACTGATGATTGAAAAACAAAATGTAATTTTCTCACTGGCAATGGAGATAACATTGTTTCTGACAGAATAGGAACTTTATGCTGACCAATGCTGGACAACAGCAAACAATATGAAAATGTCCATAAGAAAAAAAATCTTGTTACTCGTGTTGCATAATGCAAACATTGGGTCATGCAGTCGTAGGCTCACGATGTGCAAAACACATGATTTTTTTGCTAAGATGTTGTTAAATAATTACTTATTGTAAACAAACATAGTCCACAAAGAGAAAGCTCCTTCACACAGGATCACAATTCTGAATTGAAGTCCCACTTTTCACCCTTATTCAGTCAAGAGTCCTATCATCAGTTTAAAAGCGTAATATTGTTTGGACAGACTTCCTGTAATTTCCTATAATCCATCAAGTACAGTATGCAGGACCTTAACTGTTTAATACTGTACACTGTACAATTACACAGGGCCATAGAAAAGATTAACTTTGTTTGGAAACATTTAAAAGTGATTTTAAAATCTTTTCTGAGCAATGATAACATCGCAGTCCCCGCAGTATTGTATCGATTCAAAAAGACATTCTCCAAGGACAAGCAGTTTTATTTATTTATTTATTTATTTATTTATTTATTTATTTATGTATGTATTTATTATTGAATTTATTTAAAACATATAACATTCCATGCAATCAAGTCAAAACTTAACAAAGCTAAATTCAGATCAACCCCCACCCATGAGAAAGAGAGGAAGGCCAACAGCCAGTGTAAAACCATTGAGAATAGTAAAGAGAGAAAAGGACACATTTCCCTAATAAAAAAGCTTATTCTAAAATATTATTGATTAGGTCCTGCCAGGTTTTAAAAATGTTTTGAACAGATCATTGAAGTGAGAATTTGATTTAACTGACTTAAAAGAGGTGAGTTAGGATTCTTCCAGTTGTGCAAGAGAAGTCAACGTGCAAGTAGTGAAGTAAAGGCAATTACAGTTTGTTTGTCCTTCTCTACTTTAAGCCCAGTGGGAAATCCACCAAACACATCTGTTAGTGGATTGGGAGGGATTGTATCGCCATGGCTGCCTGAAAAGCATTTAAAGATTTTCATCTAAGATGTTGTTAATTTGATACATGCCCAAAACATGTGGCCTAGTGAGGCTGGAGCTTGATTGCAACGTTCACAGGTTGGATCTTAGCCCTGGAAACATTTCTGACAATTTTAAGCAAGATAGATGTGCTTAATAAAAGATTTTAAGTTGAATGTTTTGCACATATTGAGCTTGAGTGAATTCTGTGAATGGCTGCTTTCCACTCTTTTTCTGAAATGTTGACTAAGAGATCCTTTTCCCACTGTACTCTGGGATCTTTACAAGGAAGAGTCTTTACAATGATTGTATATATTATAGAAATGCTGACTGAGTCCCCAAGACTGATCAATATATCTTCTGTAATAGAAATAGGTGGGAGGTGAGGAAAATTGGGCAGATTTCATTTAGCAAAGTTTCCAATTTGGAGATAGCACTGAGTTTTAAATGTACCAGATGTTGCAGTTCCAATTATTCCTAAAGGAACTGGATTAATGGAAACCCATGGCATACTTGGAGACCTCCTAAATTAACAGCAATGCTTTCACCAAAACAAGCACTTTTAAATGTAATAAAGTCAAGTTGGGGAGCATGCACTTAATTTAGTTAGGTTCATTTGCACCCCACTGTTGAGATGCACATCAGTTTGCACCAATCAAGTCAAGTTGGGGAGCATGCACTGGTTCAGTGCGTTGCCGCACCCACTACACGACGAAACAACTCGGGATCCCGGTTTGCAATCCCCCAGGCAGATGCATGGTCCAGTCCCACCCTCCAGAAATGACCCTCTATCTGTCGCAGCCAGGTGTTACGTGGGCGACCCTTTGGCCTGGTCCAGCCACCTGGGTCCCCAACAATGAGGATCTTACGAGCCGGATCACCCTCGGAGAAACACGGCACATGGCCATAGTGCCGTAACGGACGCTCCCTCACAATGCAGGTAATGTGCCTTGTTCGGGACTCAATGAGCAACCGCTCGTTTGATACAAAGTCAAAACAACGGTATCCAAGGACTTTCCGGAGAGACAAAGTAGCAAAGGAGTCCAGTCTTCGTCTCAGGTCACTGGATAGCATCCATGTCTTGCAACCATATAGCAAGACAGGAAGCACCAGGACTCTAAAGAATTGGACCTTCGTCCTTTTGCAAAGATATCGGGAGCTCCACGCACCCCTTTCCAGCGACCTCATGACCCCCCCATGTTCTCCCAATCCGTCTACTGACTTCATAGAAAGAGTCACCAGAGACATGAATGTCACTGCGAAGGTAAGTAAACCCCTCAACAAGGTCAACACTCTCTCCGCAAACAGACACACTGCTGATAGCTGTGCCCAAGAGGTCATTAAAGGCCTGGATCTTGGTTTTTATCCAGGACACTCGGAAGTCCAGACACTCAGACTCTTCACTCAGTCTCTTGAGCGCCATGAACAGAGCCTCCATTGACTCTGAAGATCACAGCATCGTCAGCAAAGTCAAGATCCATGAATCTTTCTTCACCAACAGATGTCCCACAGTCGCTGGACCACACGACCTTGCCCAACACCCAGTCCATGCAAGTATTGAATAGACTAGGAGCAAGAACACACCCCTGACGAACCCCAGAATCAACTGGGAAAAACGCAGAAGTCCTGCCTCCACTCTGCACAGCACTCACAGTACCAGTGTACAGGCCGGCCATAATATCCAGCAACCTCAAGGGGATCCTGTGAACCCTCAGGATGTCCCACAGGGCAGCTCAATCAACTGATTCGAATGCTTTGCAAAAATCGACAAAGGCTGCAAAGAATCTCTGCCAATATTCGTATTTGTGCTCCATGAGAACCCTTAGTGCCAGGATGTGGCTGATGGTAGACTTCTTAGGTGTAAAACCAGACTGTTCCGGTCGCTGGTAGGTGAGCAAGTGATCACGGATCCTATTGAGGATGACCCTAGCGAGAACCTTACCCGGTACGAGAGCAGTGTTATCCCCCTGTAGTTGCTGCAATCCAGGCTATCACCCTTCCCTTTCCAGAGAGGGAAGACAAGTCCTGTTTTCCAGTCAGTTGGGATGATGCCAGCCTCCCAAATGGAAGCAAAGATTGCTTGCAATGCCAGGAGGACAGCCTTACCACCGGACTGGAGAAGTTCATCCCGGATACCACAGATCCCTGCAGCCTTTACCCCGATCAGCTGGTTCACCACCTGTGCAATCTCAGTGAGATTGGGTGGTTCATAGCTAATTGGAGGATCAGCCTGAAGAACCGTGGAACCAGAGATATCCAACGTCCTAACTGGAGGATCAGCTTTGAACAACTGCTCAAAGTAGCTAACCCAGCGGGTCACAACTGCAGTTGCATCCGTAAGGACCATTCCATCAGCCGCCCTGACTGCAACTCTCTGAGGAACAGATTCAGATGTGAGTAATGCTTCGATTCTTCTGTAAGCAGGGCGTGGGTCGCTAGACCGCAGATAGTGTGTCACTTGTTCACAGATTCCTCTAGCAAACACCTCTTTATCTGCCCTCAGAACACTCGCAGCTGTTCTTCTCAGTTCCCAGTATACACCAGAGTTACCATTGAGCTGTGCACTGCGACTCCTCTCGATGATATCCAGGGTACCCTACGAGATGAAACACCTCCTTCTGGGAACCCCGGTAACACCAACACAGCCCTCAGCAACCTTCATTGTCTTGTCACGGAAGGTCTCCCACATCACATTAGGATCAGCAGTCATATCCAAATCTGAAAGTTCCTTACACAAACAGTGTGCAAACTCATTAGAAACAGCCTGGTCTTGCAGTCTGGCCAAGTCCAGGCTCATTTTCCTAGTAGGTGGTAACCTGCAGGACCTAAGTTGGATCCTAAGAGTAGCAACATCCTGTGGTCAGAATCCACAAATGTAATAACAGTATTATTAATTTATTGGGAAAATTCCAATTACCAGTTAGCAAATATTAATTAGATGAGTCGAATGAATGAGACCTTAAAAGGGAGCAAGCAAAAACAATATTCTTAATTACCAGGGTAAAAGAAAATTGAAAATTAAAGAACACAAAATGCAAAAATAATGCTAAACTTACTTCAACAAACCACTTGAAACCAATGCGAAAAATCTATACCTTAAACTTTATAAAAATAAAAATCTTTGAAAACTATAAGAAAATTAACAGTAGTTAACAGGAACACACACAGGCATCTTAAAGTGAACAAAGGCTAGACATAATGTTATCATTTCAGGCTCTGTATATTTATATACCATAGAATTTCTTTAATGTTATTTTTCTGTGGTTCCACTTTGAATTTTGTTGGCACCTCCTTTTTCTCTCTTTGGTTTCCAATGCTGATTAGTGACATGGCCAGCTTTGTGCCATACTGTCCATATGTGACGTTATCATGTTGCGAGTACAAAACAGGGTGGTCTTTAGTCTGTATCCTGGGATAAACACGAAATGCTTTACTCACAATTTCTTTGCAACTTGATTTTGTTCCTGGGTGTTGATCCTTAATTTCTGAGTTTTTGTTTTGGTGTTTTGACTCATTGCTTTCCTGTTAACAATTTTCCAATGTTTTCTGACTATTCTTTTGTAATTTTTCCCTCTGGTCATCTCCTGGGGCCTCATGCATAACGCTGTGTGTAGAATTCACACTAAAACATGGCATAAGGACAAAAGCAGAAATGTGCGTACACACAAAAAAATCCAGATGCATAAATCTGTGCATTCGCCAACTTCCATGTTCTTCTGCTTCATAAATCCCGGTCAGCGGGAAAAGTAATGCACGTGCACGCGCCAGCTGTCCCACCCCATCTCCTCCCAGAATTATGCCTCTTTGAATATGCAAATCAATATCAATAGCCCTTAAGCGCAGCATTCTGTGAAAAGACTGGCAAAAAGCATGGGGAAAAATAGAAGAATTTCAGCAAATACCAAGTGGAGGCCAGAAAAAACATACTATTTGTTGGTTTAAGCAGTGGTATAAACAACAAAAGGAAGTTCATTGAGTGACATAGCGTGTCGGAGAAACTCGAAAGCTCAAGTTTACAAAGTCGCACAGTACCCGTAATAAAAAAGAAGTTGACAGATATCAAAGTCGCCATAAAAGGTGAGTTGTAGCCCACCGTCTGAGTGTCATATGAAAGCTTATTAGGGTACAGAGACAACAAAAAAAATAGTGACACAATGGGAAAAAAGCTCAATGTCAACTTTAATCTCGAAATTTCCACTTTAATCACGTAGTATATTTTGTCATTAAAGTAGAACATCATAAACTTCATCTTAAAATCGTTTAATTTACTAGTTGCTCATATCCTATCGTAACTAAAGAAGCACATTAAATGCTTTGTTTTGTATTTGATCTTCTATGTGCTCTTTGTGTGTGAATCACTACGTGCCTCTTAAATTGGCTTTCTCTTCCTCCGACAGGACGCAGAATCCATTACATTTGTGATATTACAGCTCTCTGAATAATTAAAATATTGAGATGTATACTTGATATTTTTATGATGATAGAAATTAAAGCATGTATTAAACATGGGAACACGGTGGTGCAGTGATTGTTCATGTGACACGCAAGAAACTTGCTTCGCCCTGCTCGACCTTCAATGAAATAATTTATTGCAGCAGTACTGTCTCTTTCAAACATACTAACCCCTAATTCCTGTCCTTTCATTTCTTTCTCCAAATACCCAATCGCCACACAATCATCTCTGTAATAAACGTTAAGCTGTCTGTAAGCTTAGAACGCCGATTCTTCAAAACTTTTAAGGAACATTGAAATAGTGTCGCGCCAGCCCCAGCAAGAATACAGAGCGAGGCAGGAACAATCTGTTTATAGAGCGGCAGCTCTTTGCTAGCACTGAGACACTGTGTTCTCACATTTTTATTTATTAACAAAATAAATTATTTAAATGAAGTTAAAGTTATATCTGTATAATATAATAAACACATTTTTCTGCATTTCATCTTAAAAATGATATCGTCATCATATGCAAATACAAGCTTTATAAAGTGGATCAGGTTGTGCAATATTATAAATGTAGTGTAAGTTTACAGTGAGGTAATTGTACTAATAAGTACAAACAGTTCTACAAGGAGCACTTGATGGACTGATTGATTGAGTTTATAGTTCTTGGGATGAAACTGTTTTTGAACCGCGAGGTCAGTGCAGGAAAGGCTCTGAAGCATATGCCATATGAGAGCAGTTCCAATAGGCAGCATGTGCTTGATGCTGTACACCAATAATTCTCTTTCCGATCAGCTGCTGTAGAGCTGTGATTCTACACTCAGATACAGTGATATAAATACTCCGAGTGGTGCAGTGTGAGTAATATGGAAAAAGTTGATCTGCTGTGGCAACCCCTAATGGAAGCAGCTGAAAGAAGAAGAAGGTGCAGTGAAAATAACAATGCTAAAGCAGCTATGGTATTTGGAATACTTTGGCTATTCCGTGGACCAATATATTGTTACAGGTTAATTACAATCAGATGCCTTAATCTAATAAACAAAATGTAGTTAATTTCAGTGTATATGATAAAGCCACGTCAGGGATGTGGATCTAAAAAAGAAAGGGAAACCACACTTGAACAAAAGTACTGCTTTGATGCTGGGTACGCCAGTTTGAAAAACTGAATGGAGAACTGGCATACGCTAGGGTTTTAGCTAGCGTGAAAATGTGCGTGGCTAAGTTTAGGTTTTATACATCGTGATTTGAGCATGGAAACGAGAGTATGCAACATTTTTGTGCGTATGCACTGTTTATACATGAGGCCCCTGGTCCTTGTCTGTAACTGTTTGTTCCAAAATAGTGCAGTGTGTCTTTATTTGCTTTTCTTCTGGTTTTACAGTATGCTTGGCACGCTAGCAAGGAGTATTTAATGAAGGAGTCTGGGATATAAGACATAGTCAAAGGCTGAAGAAATAGTTGAAACCGGGAACCCATGTTAACACCACCAAAGCCAAAATGGGAAATGAAAATCATAGTTAAAACTAAGTATGAGACAATGTCAGAATAAAAAAAAAACTATTGAGAAGAGTGAGCTTTAACGTTTGAAAGAGGATTTTGATACCTGTAAATTCAGATAGAAAATATTTGACCTTTTATACCCATTATATTTTCAG
Source organism: Polypterus senegalus (assembly GCF_016835505.1). Taxonomy (NCBI): domain Eukaryota; kingdom Metazoa; phylum Chordata; class Cladistia; order Polypteriformes; family Polypteridae; genus Polypterus; species Polypterus senegalus. The sequence goes on along the minus strand of NC_053170.1, from coordinate 52,099,462 downwards.
CAATGGAGACAAAACGACAGTGCCCATAAAACACAACACAGCAGCTGAAACAGCACAAATAAAATTACAAAAACTAAAGTGAACTTAATAAAAAAAAAATGATTACAGAATCAGGTATCTGGGCTAGGGAAGCCCCCAAAACAAATGTTATTCAATTTGTGCAAAATCAAGATCCAGGAACTGGCTGAACTACAAATTCCTAGTATCTGGCAGTTTTTCATCTGTAACTCTGTTACAAAACAGTTTCAGAACACTTGGACCTTTACAGATAACTGAACTTGATAAATTTGGGGAAGCAAGCAAGAAAGTATGTGCAGTGCCTGAGAACATTGCTGTCCCATTTTCAACGCTGCCTACTATGGAACTGCTCAAAAACCAAAAAACATGTAATCAGCCTGGAAAGGAATAGAAATAGACAAATACAGCAAATTAAAATAAAATAAGATTATAAAAATAAATACAAATAGCAAGAGACCAAAGCACTTGATGAACTATTAATGTGAAGCAGGCACTTATACTGTATATGTCTGAGTAGGTACAAATGAGCAAACCATTCCTGGAGGTTTTTCCATAAGATATTTGATATTAGATCGAGAACACTATATGGTCTTGTGATGGAGGGTTATGGTTGAGATTACAGCCACACTTATTTTTCCAAGGTATAGCACAGGCATTGCTAACATAAGGAGCTTTTGTGGTGTGTGCATTGATAATTGCAACCTCTATAGCCTTGTTAAGGGTCCTTATCTACCAAAAGGAGACATTGTGCCTCCTGAGAATGGAAGGAGTTCTGGTAATGCATATCGAACTCTGGTCAATACGTGACATTAAGGAAAACCTGTTTTACAGAAAGTTAAGTTTATTTCAGTGTCATCTTTTTACTTTTTATTGTTATAATATTTTCACCTGTAATTTAATTTTCAGTTAAATTTTGACCATTTCTGTATTAGTTTTTGCTTTTGGTGACTTACTATATACCTCAGTTAGTTTGTATTTAGATTTACTTTCATCTTAAGAAATGTCTCTTCCATGAAGATTAGGAAATCCATGCTGTGCCAAGCCAAACATAGTGAAGGGATTGTAGAAACAAGCAGATATGCCCATAAAAGACACATTGAGTCTCTTTTGCTCCAGGCATCTATAAAGCGTTATCTTCTAAATGTTTTATAAAATTTTACTCCCATTGTAGCAGTGCACATCTGTTCAAGGAGCAGGCTGTTTACTATAGTACTGGGAATTATAAATTTTGGTTGAAATCATTAAAAGTACCTTATGAAGGCAGGTAATTCACACAACCTGCTAGACATTAAATAAATAGCTGTGCCAGCGCAGTCTCTTGCTCTCTTTTTATGTTTGACTGACTGAGGAGACTGGAGAGCAGCCAAATTAACATTTGTTCTCTTGTATTACCAGTCATTGTACCTTCTTTAGTAGATCTGTTCTTTTTCAGCAGGTGATGTTCCTCACACTCATTGTAGATTTCTTTATGAAAGCATTTTAAGTGTGGTTTTAAATTCATTAGGTACTTTCGCATTAATTGAGCTCCAGAAACAAGATTGCTGGATCATCAATTACACACTTCTCTTGCTATTATCCATGTCATACTCAACATAGTCCCAGTGCTTGAAGTACTAGGGAGCTCAGAATCTTTAAATTTACAACCAGCTCCTTGTTGGGTCCATGTTCAACAACATATTCTGTTTAAGGGGTTGATAAACATCATGCTTATTAGCTGCATATGGCTGCATAGCCATAGAGCTGAAAGCCATTTAGGAAAAATTAGACACAGTCAATAGTAGCAGTACCCTCTGTGTGCAGAGGGTACAGACCTATAAATACCTGGGAGTGCTGCTAGATGACAAATTGGGCTGGACTGCCAATACTGATGCTCTGTGTAAGAAAGGTCAGAGCCGACTATACTTTCTTAGAAGGTTGGCATCCTTCAACATCTGCAATAAGAAGCTGCAGATGTTCTACCAGACAGTTATGGCAAGTGCCCTCTTCTATGCCTTGGTGTGCTGGGGAGGCAGCATAAAGATGAAGGATGCCTCACGCCTGGACAAACTTGTTAAGAAGGCAGGCTCTATTGTAGGAGTAAAGTTGGACAGTTTAAGATCTATAGCAGAGCGACGGGCATTAAGCAAACTCCTGTCAATCATGAAGAATCGACTGCATCCACTGAACAGTATCATCTCCAGAGGAGTAGCTTCAGTGACAGACTGCTGTCACTGTCCTGCTCCACTGACAGACTGAGGAGATCGTTCCTCCCCCACACTATGCGACTCTTCAATTCCACCCGGGGGAATAAATGCTAACATTACTCAAAATTATTGTCTGCTTTTACATGCATTTTTATTACTATTTAAATTAATATTTTTTTTGTATCAGTATACTGCTGCTGGATTATGTGAATTTCCCCTTGGGATTAATAAAATATCTATCTATCTAGTAGCGTTCCCTCTATGGCCGGGTGCCAGGTGAGCACTTCTAACTATTATTCAATGTCAGGGTCCAGACAAGGATGAACAGGACTAGAAAGAGTACATTAGGGGGTCAGCTCAAGCTCAAGTTGAACAGTTTGGAGACAAAGTCAGAGAGGCAAGATTGTGTTGATTTTGACATAGGTAGCAGAGTTAAAGATGTTAAGATTTGTATTGGGCATGACAAGGATGGACAGGATTAGAAATTAGTACATTAGAGGGCAGCTTAGGTTGGACAGTTTGGTGACAAAGTCAGAAAGGCGTGATTGCGTTGATTTGAACATGTGCAGAGGAGAGATGCTGGGTATATTGGGAAAAGGATGTTAAAGATAGAGCTGCCAGGCAAGAGGAAAACAGGAAGGCCTAAGAGAAATTTTATGGATGTTGTTAGAAAGGACATGCAGGTAGTGGGTGTGACAGAGCAAGATGCGGAGGACAGGAAGATATGGAACAAGATGATCTGCCGTGGCAACCCCTAACAGGAGCAGCCGAAAGAAGAAGAAGAATCTGCAAGTTGATTTATGTATTACAATACACACTTGAAAATATATCTTGTTATAAAGCACAGAAATACAGATTAACAGTTGTGAGGTTCTCTGGCAAACCCTGTATATTGTAAATCCAAAATAATTAACATGAGTTTATTCAGACTGGAGAAAGACAGTGATGGTGCCAGTTATGAAGGCAGTGAGGTGGATAAAATGGGTCGAGGAATCCCAGAACTGGAAGTGATGTCATGTGCATTTGATTTGTTGGTTTCCAGATCTGCAGAGGGAAGGAGAGGAGAAGCATTATAAGGCAGCACCAACCCATGGCTCAGTTTGGAATTACTAGTCAACAAGCCTTTAAGTGGTCTCCTAGGAATGACGTGACAATCTATTAAAGTGGAATATTTTTAAGCTATTCAAGCACAAACCATGTATTCATTTATCAAGCTGATCGGATATACTGAATGTTGCTCAACATCAGAATTTTTTTTTTTTTAATTGCGCTGGCAATTTCACAGTACACCATTTTTAATAGAGTATTACATACAACTAGATTGCTGAAAATTATTCAAACTTAGTTTAAAATTTCCACAAATCACAACTTTGTATTTGCGTCAGGTTCTAAAAAGTAGAAATATATTTTGGCCTTAAAAAAATGCTATTAGCCCCAAACATATTCATACATTTTCTACTGCTTATCCAAAACCAGGTCGTGGGGGCAACAGTCTTAGCAGTGAAACCTATACATCTCTTTCCCCAGCCACACATGCCAACTCATACTGTGCGATCCCAATGTGTTCACAGGCCATCTGAGAGAGATAATCCTCCCAGAGTGTCCTGAGTGTTTCCTGGGGTCTCCTCCTAGCTGGTTTTGTCTGTAGGGATATGGTCAGTAGGCACTCATATCAGATGCCAAACCACCTCATTTGACTTCTCTCATTGCAGAGGGTCAGCTGATCTTTGCCAAACCTTTCCTGGATGTCTGTGCCTCTCACCTTATGTCTGAGAGAGAGCCCAGCCACCCTGCAGAGAGAGCTGATTTCAGCTGCTGGAACCCAGGATCTCATTTTTTGGTCATTACTCAAAGCTCATGACCATAGGTGAGGGTAGGGAGGTAGATCAACTGCTAAATTGAGCATTTCACCTTCTGACTCGGGTCCTTCTTCACCACTACAGCTTGGTGTAACAACCAACTGCACTTTCTGCCACCATCCGTCTGTCGATCTCACCATCCCTTTTCCCCTAACTCATAAACAAATCCCCAAGGTACTTAAACTCTTCCATATGAAGCAGTAACTCACTTCCCACTCTGCGAGGTCAATCCACTGTTTTCCTAAAATATGTCATATTTTTAATAAATAGCATTTTCTACCCATCCATTTATTGGTGATCAAATCCTGACCAACCTACTAGCCCACTACCTAAACTTAATTTTTGCCCCCGATCTACACCCAGCAGGTACTCAAAAACTTTCTGCCATCTCTACTTCTTCTCGTTCAACCCTACATAATTTAGGTGTCATATTTGATCAGTCTCTGAGTTTTGATGTTTGTGTTAGATCTCTCAGTCGCTCTTGCTTTTTTCACTTAAGAAACCTATCCAAGTTGAGATCTGTTGTTACCAGGGCTGAGATGGAAATGCTTATCCATGCTTTCATCTCATCATGTCTGTATTATTGCAATTACCTTTTTACCTGTCTTAATAAGGCCTGTTTATCACATCTCCTGTTTGTCCAAAATGCAGCTTCCTAGCTTTTAACGTGTTCTCACAAATGGACTCACATCTCGCCACTGTTTTCTCCTGCATTCAATCCCACTGGAATTTAGGATTCAGTTCAAAATTTTGATACTCACAAACCTCTTTCAGTGCTTAACCACAAACCATACCCTGAGATCTCCTCAGTTAGATCTCCTTTTAGTTCCTCACACAAAAAATGTGTGGGGCTTGTGCATTCCAGTGAATTGCTCCAAGGTTATGGAACAATCTTCCACTGAAGCTGAAATCAGAAGAATATATAGAATTGGTCAAGTGTCAACTTAAGACACATCTGTTCAGACAGGCATTTGGGTAGCATTGCTGTCTGTGGATGACTTTTATATTGTCGTTGTATTTTTTGTTGTTTTGAAATTTCATTTTATTCTGTTTTATTGTTGAGCGCTTTATAAATACATTTTTACTTTTACTTTCTTTACTTATTTTTACAGTGTCACGTCTAAGACCAAATTAAAACCAGACAAAAAAAAAAGATTAAAAAAAAAGACAAACATAATATAAGAAAATGAGAAAAGACATCTGGCCACCTTCAAAAATCTAGCAACAGAGAGTTAGGAAAAGAAAATGTTTAAGCTTACCATATATGGAGTCTGATAATTGGGCTCAGTTGATCTCCACAGTTCACGTTTGTTAACACATTTTGGACGCCTGTGTCTAGTTGTGTTTGCGCATTTTACAGAAAGTGATGCTTCCTGCCAAGCTGTCTTCAAAGCAGTTACACTTCACATTTCAGTACAAATGAAAAATGATGATGTTTCAGGATAGTTTAATTGCTAAAAATCTTGTAAGCTTGATGATGGACCTAAGTCATCTTAACCCATTGTCTCTGTTCCTTTTCTCTGATTGAGCAGCTTGAACTCCAATCAAAATTAATGATTTTTTCTTTAAATATGGGTTGTTTGTTAAAATACAGGGTTATTCAAAATTAGAGAGCAGATTTCAAAAATATATTTCAAGCAAACTGTATAAGACAGAAACACATTCCACACATCACTGGATAGAGGAAAGTTCAAAGTTTGGTCCTATGGTCCTTGAGGTTGCATGTACTCAACATGAGCACCTTGCATAGTCGTTGAACATGAAAGAGACTCACTGAAGGTAAATGTGTTTTGTGCCATTTCTGCAGGCAAAGTTTATGAACCTTTCTTTTTTGCAGAGAAAACTGTGACTAGATTTTCATACCTGGACATGGTACAAAACTGGTTGTTTCCCCAACTTCAAGAAGATTCAAATGACTTAATTTTCATGTAAGATGGTGCCCCGCCTCATTTCACTTGGAGGTCGACCTGAACGACACCATTCCATAACAATGGATTGGAAAAGGTGGACAACTAGATTTTGCTCATCATCTATGACCTCCCAGGTCTCCTGACCTTACCCCCTACATTTTTATCTATGGGGGTACATTAAAGAAAGAGTGTTTGTTCCACCTATGCCTGCTAATCTTCAAGATTTGCGACATTGAATTGAGGAAGCTGTGAATTCAGTAACTAGGGAACAGTTAATGCGTGTGTGGCAATAAATTGTCTACTGTTTTGATGTATGTCACGCCACACAAGGTGCTCATGTTGAGTGCATGCAACCTCAAGGACCATAGGACCAAACTTTGAACTTTCCTCTATCCAGTGATGTACAGAGTTTGTTTCTGTCTTATACAGTTTGTTTGAAAAAGATTTTTGGAATCTGCTTTTTCATTTTGAATAGCCCAGTATTCATTTTTTTCTTCACTGTGTTACTTTAAAGCAAATAACCACCAAACTGTGCATGAATATGTCTTGTGACACGTGGCTAATAAGACAATATAATTGGGTCACTTTAGTATCAATTACAGTTTATTCAGTATAGTATTCCCATTCCAAGTTTTAATAATTGTTTACTGTGCTGTCCATTATTTGTAAAACAAGGAACATTGATCAAAATTAGTCTATCAGTAATAGGTTTGTTTAAAAAAATACAAACAAAAGAATTTTGTTTCCATCCATTTTCATTTTATTTCAATTAGTTTTCAAGTATGAATTTTAAACTTCTGGATAATTTAGATTTTTGCTCAGCTTTTCTTTTTGTTTTACCTTCATTTGTGTTTAATGGAATGCTTTTTTAGTCATTTCATTTACAGTTTATTCACCTATGATAATAACCACAGGCTCTATGACTAACATTATAATGGACAAATAGCATGAGATTATCCTGAAGCCTAGATTTAGATCGGCAGGAACACCTTACACTGATAGAGGGCGCTTTGGGGGATCTTCTCAGAAGTTCTAGTGGTTGGTTCTGACCCTGGAAATCCAATATATGTATCTAGAAGTATCTAAGAACACGTTGGGTATTGTCTTTCTTTCATTGTAGTTTCTGCATTATTATTCTTATTTAGGTTGCTAATATTTTGTGACATCAGATAAGCAGATAAAGTTCTGGGATCCCTGGGAATGCTCCATTTAATGTCCTGGATGTCCAGAGAATACAAGGATGGAAAAAACCATTCAACTAAATGCGTATGCTGGTTGCTAAAACAAACAAGGTTTCTAATTAGTAGGAACTCCATCTACTCTGGAAGCTGGTTTGAAACTGAATGCCAATTATTAGTGAGCCGTCAATTTATATAGGGTTGGAACCAGAAAGGTGAAGTCAGGAGTGTTGCATGGAAGTGTCTTCATGTTGGTTTCTCCTCCATTCGAAATCAGGAAACAGACTTGTGGTTAGTGGCCAAATGATACCCTCAGTCTTCCCCCATTTATCCTTAGTTCAGCACCTGGAAGACACTGCAAAATGACATATCATTGCACAGCAATTTTGTTTGGAGGTGTTCTAAGGGCACCACCATATTACTTACAGAGAAGACTCCATTGCTAGGGTCTGTGATATTATCACACCGCTTCTACCAAAACCGGCAGCACACATTCACTCTTGTCAGAGTTATGCTAAAGCAAAGGAAGTGACTTGTAAACCTAGATTACAGAGTACAGTTGTTTTGGTCTGCACCAGATTGCCAATTGATGCGTTCACATCTAACTGAACGAACCAGACTTTCAAGGAAATCGCACCAGAAAAAAAGTCACCAAATGAACTAGGTGTGTAAACGTGTTTAGGAACTCTGACCTTTAGTAAAAAACGCTTCTGAATTAGGACTAAAACTATATTGACTTCATTGTCCAAAAAAAAAAAAATTTAAATCAGGCCATTTGGACTTATAGAATTCAAATAATTACAGGAAAGTTAATCATAATAAGGGCGCTCCAATCAGGTTTTTTAGGGTTGATACCAATCACTAATATGGCCAATTCCAAAGCCAACTTTTTTTTTTCTTCATCCCTTTAAAAATCTTTTTACACTAAGCTCTTGCAAACCTGACACCGAGAAGTCTTATGTTTTATCTTAAAGTTTTAACTTTGGTATTTTTATAATTAAATTATAAACCATAAATGTTAACGCTTTATTTTGTATTAGCACAATGAAATTCTAAAGACTTATTTTTCAGTGGTCTTAAAAATATTAAAATAGATAGAATTCCCATAAAAGAGCATACTTTTTAACTAATAAAATATTATAGAAAAGATTTACTAATAATGTATATGGTATAAAAGAAGATAAAATGTTTCTCATAATTATAAGATGTCATATTGTTTAATTTCTTCTGCAGCTGTGTTTGTCCAAAATGACCAATGTTCTGCAGCTTTCAGTTTACTTCATAGAATAGTTCAGGCAATAGTGTGACACGTGTTCAAATAATTCCACAATCTATGCTTCTTCATTTTAAAGGTTTTAGTAAAATTCAAATCAAACCAGTTCACACAAATATAGAGAAAAATTGATATTACAATGAAAAGAAATTTTCTTGTTTAAAGAAAGTTCTACTTAAGACTTACTTATGTTGTTTCATTTCTCCTTAAGTTTGGTCATATTATGTGCAGAACGGTAAGCACAGTCAGAAAACTGTATGCTTAATGTTCTTTTTTTAAACTAATCAAACAGTCAATACCAGCAGTGAGACTACTTTATAACTAACTTAATTAACACTCTGTTTTACAGCTATAGCTATGAAAGGTCTATTTCATGTTAACTTATAGGTGGTAAAAGACTCTACCACAATCTAAGTAAGTGTGAGAAACTGATATTCAATTGAAATTAAGGAGACACTTAAGTGGATTTAACATTAATTAACTTTCTAAGACTAGCTCTTTCAATATATCTCAAACAAATCTTAATTTTAAATAGTAGTTTTCACCATGTGTTTTTCTTTATACTTCACATATTGATACTAGCATATACTTGAACTTATATATTTTAAGCATTTTTAATTATTAACTGCACTAGTTTTTTTGATGTTAAAATATGCAATACATGTACTATATACAAGTGTTTTGTTTTATTTTTTTACTTGGAGGATTTGCCCCCTGCTCGCTTTGTTCGCCAACCCATTGTGAAGAGGGGGGCTGAACGCACCCCAAGGAGATACGACCGCTCCTCTGAAACCCTTCTTAAATTGTGATACAATGGGAAACAAATAAAAGTTTTTTGTCGATCAGCTGCTGGCTTGCTGCTGCTGCTGTGCCGCGTAATCTGCATTTCGTTCAGCACTTAAAACATTTAAAAGCCTCTACAGCACCTGTCCTTTTGTTTCACTGCCTTGTCTCTCTTGTCTCCCAGACATCCTCAAACACGATCTCTTTTAGCTGTTCTATTATTTCACCAAGTATTATTTTCCATTTGTTTGTGCTAATGCAATCTCTACTCTCATTTTTTTGAGACTTTCAAATTTCCCTACTTCCATTACCTCTAACCTGTGTGGGACTGGCCCTGGACACAGGCAGACGGACATCGTTCGTTCACCCAACACACGTTTATTAACAGCAAACTATTTACAATATTTAAAATGTCCTGTGCACAAACCCAGTGCCTCCTGCACCAATCCCCCAAAACTCCGGGCCTTTCACACAGTCCTCAAGTGCCTTTCTTCTGGCCGCCTCCAGTCCTCTCTCCAGCTCCGTCCTCTTCCACCGACTTCCGCTCTCGACTGTTGGGAGGCGGCCCCTTTATAGCACCCTAGATGGGCTCCAGCTGCTTCCCGGCATTCCTCTGCGGACACACCCCCGTGTGGCGGAAGTGCCGGCTGCGCACCAAGAAGCCCTCCGGGTGTCTCCAGTCTTCTTTCCCCCAGCACTTCCAGGTTGGGCAGAAGTGCTGGGCTCCAGGGTTCTTCAGGCACAACAGGGTTGGGCTTCCAAGCCCCCTACCCGAGGCTACCAACAAAACCAGGGCGGTTGCCCCCTCGTGGTCTCCCGTCCTCCCAGGCGTCCCGGCTGGGCTCCACCCTGAGCCGCATGCCACAGTGCCCCACTGCCAGCGAAGACCCGTTGGTCTGAGCGATACATCCCGAGAGGGCAGCACGTCCCCGGTGTGGGTCCTACTACGTCCCCAGGGCCCACCACGGCACCCTGGGATGCACCACTTCGGCACCCCTTCCGAGGCCTTCGCGCCCCTCTGGTCTGTACCGCTCTCGCCTACATAGTCCCCGCCAGTCGGGGCACCATCCGGTCGCTGGTGGAGAGTCTCCCCGCGGAGCAACCTGTTCCAGGAGGGCAGGTTCCCAACGGGGCAGGTCCAACCGCTCGTCGGGGTGTCGGTCCTGTGAAGAAACAAAAGAGAGGCCCAGGAGCGCTGCTTGGACACCCGCACCGGGCATTTTAAAAAGGATAAAATGAAAAGGTCTGAATTCATTAAAAACAAGTGTTCTTTCCATTTATCTAATTGCACAAGACAACTATTCAATTTCTTTTTTTTAAGTTTATTATTCCACATTTTTAATGTAGAGGCTAATAATTCCAGTCCTCTCTCTCTCTCTGGTAGAGTTTACTAATGTTGAATCTCACATAAAGAAGCATTACAATGATATTACTGTAAAACTTAGAGAAACGGGCTGAAAAAAAATCATTTTTTTCTTTATGATCAGCCAATTTACAGATCACGATTGAGTGTCTTCTATTGAATATTGGCCGATTTAGATCAGCGGGCAATCGATCAGGGTATCACTACTTCAAAGTGCTAAACTTGAAATCAGAAGAACTGGTGTCATCAGGATCTCAGCCAACAGGCGGGAGGCAGGAAATAACAAGAGAGAGAGAATAGAGGTTCGGAGCAGGCGCTGATACAACACATTGCTGCACCCACCACATGACAAACCAACTCAAGATCCCAGATTAGGACCTAAATGCAGCCATGCAACAGGTGACAACTCAGCACCACCCTAGTTCAGATGGAATGGAACAGTGTGAGGTTTCTTATGGTGGCTGGAGTGCCAATTCTGCCACCAACTCCCAGGTTTTTCCCTGCAGGTTGGAGGGCCTACATGGAGGGCTGGATGCAGATTAACATCATACCCAGGACAGAGCAATGGCAGGTTAAGGGCCTTGTTCAAGGGCCCAACGAAGTAGAATCACTTTTGGAGTTTATGGGATTGAAACCGGCAACCTTTCAATTGCCAGTGCAAATACCACACCAGAGAGACAGGCGTGCAAGACTTGTATTTGCCAGACACGGCGGGGCAACTGTGCTTTTGTTTTGTTTATTTTATAAGTTACTTTGATCATCTTTATAGATTTTTTTTCCTTCATTGCCTATATTAATAATATAATATAATAAAATATTTGTATTATATTTCTCCAGCCTCCTTGGTATTATTTTGGTTTTGAGTTGTCTTGAGATTGCTTGTAACTTCCACAATATGTTAGGACTTTTTGAACATTTATGTATGCCTTTCACTGTTAAATTGTTTACTGACATATTTTATATTTATTAATTCTTGTATTTGTATTATTATGTGCCTTCTGGTTATGGCACAGTCTATATTGTAGTATGTCAAAATACAGCATACTTCATTTCACAGATTTTTAATTAGCGACTACACATTCACAACCTGATATCTATAAAATAAAATGAAAAAGAAATCAGTAATAAGAAAAAATGTTTCTGTATTCACTTTGTGACAGATTAGGGTTTTTCTCGCACCCTTGTACTCTCAGACCACACGTCAGACACCAGATAAAAGTCCAAATAGTTATTTATTATAATAATAAAGTGCACAAAGCACCCTCCTCTCCACAATACTCAATAAATCACAATAACCACAATAATAAATAAACCAATCCTCCACTCCCAGACGCTTAGCCACCCTGCCTCCCAACTCAGCTCGCCGTCTGGGAGCTCCCACAGTCCTTTTATTCCTCCTGACCCGGAAGTCTTTCTGCCCAACAGTTCCACAAGTCCTTATTCCTTCCGGGTCAGGGTAAACAGTACTTTTCTTCACCCCGGAAGCCCGTCGCTCTTCCTGTGACGAACTTCCGAGTCATGGTGCCCAAATGAGTCCATTGGCCTCCCGACAGTGACTCCCAGTGGCCCCCAAGGTATCCAGCAGGGCTGTGTATAAAAACTACATAGTCCATGAGGCCCTGCTGGAATTCGGGGCCCGTATATGCTCTCGGGAGAGCTCCTCCTAGCGGCCAGGGGGTGAGGGCCGGAGTAAAATGCCGGCAATCCACCACAACTTATACACTGTGCATTAAATTGATCTACCCAGGATTTGAGTAAAGATTGACAGAAAGAGAAGAATTGCTATGTTCACACAGAAGCTGGTCAGGAGTGTATTGTCAATTTTCAAACCCGTGGTGCCGTCATCCCTGAAGTTCAGAGTCTGACATGTAGATCACGTGTTGTGTATTTGAACTGCACATGCAGTGTTACTATTGAGACTTGAGCAGCAGAAAGAGGGCAGCTTATAGCATGCAGGCTCCACTGACACTTTAGTAACTATAAAAAACTGACACAATCAAATATTTATTCCTTATGCCTTGTAGTTATTCACCTTTTTAACTTTGATGTCCTTTGTGAAGAACACTTTCAAACTGTTTGTGCCTGTGATGATGCATTGAAAAAGGACAACAGTTAAGATTCAGTAGCAGAGGTTCAAGTCTGAGGCACAGGCCAGTCAGCTAGCAGCTTACAAGTAATGTGGAGCCCACCTGATATGCTATGGAGAGTTAGTTACCTGTTAAAGAAGACAGTTCTTTTGAAAACTTGGACAGTGTGTGCACTAGGCCTTCTAGTGTAAGAAAGAGTCATAAACTGCTATGTGAAACCAACTGGAAATGTTCATATAGCAAGCAGTGGTTTTAGAGTGATAAGTATTAATAGATAAGAGAGTAAATATTAGAATGAACCTGGGCATTTAATGCCCATGGAGAGCACAATCCTGGAAGAAAACTGTAAGGAGGTAAATATTGGCAGCCAGTGGTATTTTGAGTAATGATATACAGCAAGCAAGAGCTGATATGAATTAAAATAATAGCTCAGGAACCTGGTTAGCAACCTCCCCCAGGCAGACACATGGTCCAGTCCCACCCTCCAGAAATGGCCATCTATCTGCCGCAGCCAGGTGTTACGTGAGCATCCCCTTGGCTTGGTCCATCTGTTTGGGTCCACAACAATGAAATGTGCCTCATTTGGGACTCCATGAGCAACCTCTCATTCGACACAAAGTCAAACCAGTGGTACCCAAGGATATTCCAAAGAGACACAGTACCAGAGGAGTCCAGTCCTTGTCTCAGGTCACTGGAAAGCATCCATGTCTCACAACCATATAGCAAGTCACGAAGCACCAGGACTCTAAAGACTTGAACCTTCATCCTTTTGCAAAGATATTGGGAGTGCCACACACTCCTTTCCAGCAACCTCATGAACCCCAATGCTCTCCCAATCAATCTACTGACTTCATAGGAAGTGTCACCAGAGACACGAATGTCACTGCCGAGGTAAGTAAACCTCTCAACAAGGTCACATCTCTTCACATTCAGACACACTGCTGATGGCTGTACCTAAGAGGTCATTAAAGACCTGGATCTTGGTTTTTATCCAGGATTCTTGCAAGCCCAGACACTCAGACTCCTCACTCGCTCTCACGACAGCCCCAATCAGAGCCTCCATTGACTCTGCAAACATCACAGCATTGTCAGCAAAGTCATGATTATTGAATATCTTTTTACTAACAGATGCCCCACAGATATTGGACGCCATGACTTTGCCCAACACCCAGCATATAATATTCTACAAAAGTATAAGTCATTCAAAATGCATTGTAACAGCAGTGATGAGTTGCAGTCGGAGGATCAGTCACATGCAAATGAGCAGCTTTAGGGGAGCCTATAAAGACAAGTCCAGTATTCCACTACTTCGACAACTGTGTGCCTTACTTCTAAGGAGAGTGAACTAACTAAAACAGCAATATAAAGAGCAAGATTCCATTGTCTCAGTGCCAGTGAACACCATAAATGGATTTACAGTACTGTGCCCTTTCTGATGAGCTGCTGGTGAGTTTTGGGACTGAATTCCAGGATCTGGAATGTCGGTTGCAGCATCAGTGCAGGAAGGAAGACAACTTAAGAGACTACTACTTCTGCAGCAGCACCACCACTGCTTCTAAATGTGCTTAGATGCATTAACCTGTTTCAGCAGCAGAGCTTTGGGCACATGGAGCTGGGGAAACGTGTGACAGATAAAGTCGTCACTGATCTTAGGTGAGCAGTATGAAAAGCCAGATCATAGCGGTGTTATAGAGCAGCAAGAAGAAACTCTTAAAGCTGAGGTCCAGTCCTAAAATATCAGTTGCAGTTTTAATGAATCAAGGAAGACAGACAAAAAACAGTACATCTGTAGCTCCTCACAAGGAGGTTTGCCTGCCCACATTTAATGGAAAGATCATAGCACAGATGTGCAGCGTTTAACAACAGTGCTTAAGACATCTGAAGATGACAGCCACAGAAGACCAAGCAGTAGTTTCAAAGAGTTTTTTGCACCATTGCAAGGATTTGGAAATGATTGCTGGGGAGGAATGTGTAATGGTGCTGACAAGCTGCATTAGCTTGAAGATGAGTCACCAACAGTAAGAGCTAGAATCCTGTCATGCAAATGAGAGGTTTCAGAACCAGCTGCAGGAGAGCCTATAAAAATGATAAGCATGTCAAAGTCACAGATTAATTCCAACTAGTTCAGCATAAGGAAGCCATCCTTTTAAGGATAGTGAACTACCTAAAAGTGTGATATGAAGAACAGATTATTGATTAGGTTGGCACCAACAAGCTACAAAATATACAGAAGGGAATCAAAAAAGCTTTAGGTTTAAATTCAGGTTGACAGCTTCTCATATTACTTTTTGGGCTTGTGTAGTTCCCTTCGATGATCCCTCTCTATTTAGGTACAATACGTTAGCTAAAGGAATATAATTGCAATAATAATAACAGGTATTTTTATATCATGGCTTGGTAACATTGTGGTGAATTGTATTGTCATATAGATCCACAAATCTAAGTCAATATGTGGAGCTTGACCATTCTCCTCATATCTGTATTTGCTTACCTCTCACATCCAAGAAACATGCATGTTAGGTTAATTTTCAATGCTAAATTTGACCAGTATGAGTGAGAATGGGCAAGTGCATGAGTGTGCTCTGTGATGCTGCCCTATCCAATGTTGATTCATACCTTGTCTTCGGTATTGCCAGGAAAGGTAGTGTGGCCATAAAATGGATAAATAAGTAAAAAAGAGCAAAATAGACTAGAATAGATTAGAGAATTACAGAATCCAGCATCATGGGTTCAAATCCTACATGCAGTTAGTGAACACATTTAAATGCATCAGATAATTGGGATAAGACAAGTAACCTGATTAAGGCAGAAACTTAATTTCTTTAAAAAACTGTTTATACCTATGAATCAACTAATGGAGTTCTCTCTTGGCAAAATACTCAGCGTCATTAAGATCTTCAAAAAAGAGTTAAATATCAACATTGACTTCCCTGAATCTGAAAACAAACATGAAGCCTGTGTCTCCCGAGATCGTGCTGTTGAGCTTAGCACTGTATGTTCATCTCATTAACATAAATTTAGAGATTTCTGAAATATTAAAACTGAATATTTCAGCCAGGAAAATGAATAATGCAATTGTCTGAGCATTTGTCACAGAAAATATATCTTTGTGGACGCTTTCACTGGTGGGAAAGAGTTCTTTTGAAAGAGTTTACCAACAATGAACAGAGGGAAAACTTCAGGATTTCAAGAAGTGCATTTATAAAATTGTTCAGGAAGTTGAGCAATGTGATGGCCAGAAGTAACTGGCCAAGGACATGCATAGACTAACAGTAAACAATCATGCACAGACTATGAAATCCTTAACTGCAACCAAGAGTTTACATGGCCACATAACTGGGTTGCTCATAGAGAAATCTACATGTGTTAACCCAGTTTCTCAGACACCAATATCCCGGTTTCTCTCATGGCATTTTTGAAAAATGGTTTCTGTGAATTAAATGGTTATTGATGTACATATATATACTGTTTATGCAAAATATGCACATTCTTCTCATGTCTTAGTTGTAGTAGAAGCATCAGTAGTATTGTCATAAACAAGATTCAATTAAAACATATCATTCTTTTTTAGAAGTGTGGGTTCAGAAGACCCTCTAACATTATCAGATTCCTCCAAAGTCTGTGCGGCATTTCTCTCTGGGTATTCAGGTTTTCCCATTTTCCTCCCACGCCTCAAATACATACATCAGTAATGAGATAGCATGTTTGAGAATATTATAGTCAAATTGGGATCACATTCTGCCTCAAAGCCCTTGAGATATGTCTCTGAATCTAAGCCAAGTCACTGACTGTGTGCAATTAACACATTTTCTCTAATCTGTACATTTTATTTCTCATGATATTCCGGTTGTATTTCCATATCTGATTTATTTGTGGCACTAAATTGTCCCGTTATGAGTGACTGAGTGTGTGCATGTATGGACCCTACAATGGATTAGTGTCTAATCCAGGGTATCTTCCTACATTGTGCCCGGTGCTACTAGGATGTGCTCCAGACCTCTGCAGTCCTACAATTAAATTAAGCACATGGGATATCATGTAAATTGATTCTTCTTCTTCCTTTTCTTCTTTTTCTACTTCAATGTGGGGTCAATGTATCTGATCAGTCTTCTCCATGTATCTCGATCCTGCACCTCCTCACCAGTCAGACTCTTTTCCCTCAAAGCTTTTTTACGTTATCTATCCACCTCCACTTTGTCCTCCTTCACTTTCTCTTACCCTGTACTTCCATTCCCATCACTCCTACACCCACATATTCATTGTCTCTCCTCATCAGTTCCTCTGTTCATTTCACTTCAACCTCCTTTCCTGTACTTTTTAGATCTCTCTCTCACCTTTTTTCTACCTCTGATTGTCTCATTTCCTATTCTGTCCTGTTTTGTTACTCCACACATCCATCTCAACATTCGCATTTCTGTCACATCTAACTTCTTCTCCTGTGCTCCATTTGCTGTCCATGTCTCAGCTCAAATACATCATTGGTGATCACACAATACTCCTGATACCCTCTTCTAATTGTCCCATCCACACTCCACTCTATGGGTTACCTCTGCATCTAGTTTTTCATCTTGAGCTACCTTTGATCCTAGATATTTAAGTGTATTCACTCTTTTCAATAGGTCTCCCTGCAGGCTAACATCTGAATCCTGATCATCACTTTTATCATCTTCCTATTTATCTTCATCCCTCTATCTTCCAAAGATTATGATAATATATAAATTGATTGAAAAATTAAAAATTAATGAGAAAGTTCACTGACACACATAGAAAGAGAAGTGCATGATATGATGGTTAATACTGTGACATTTAACTGTTCTGTGTATCCAGTGTCACACACATGCGTATGGAAGGCAGCTAAAGAGCTCAAGAGAATGTAATTCCCGGTCAGGCCAGGGGGTGGTAGAGTGCACTGACCCTTTTGCTTTTTACCCAGTAGACCAATTGTGGGAAATTCCACCTGGGCCCTTAAACGTCACTTCCGGTTCCACCCCTGAAGACATCATGTCCTCCCTCCATCTATAAAACCCACCATTTCTGTACCAAACCTCAGTTCTGTTTTGGTCTGTTTTCTTCCAACCTCTTCAATTTAGCAGCCATTTTTCAAGTATATGGGAGGCTGCCCCAAACCTCTTTTTGCGTCAAGGCTCAGTTATTTAACACACTGGGGCACCACAGTTTCCCCCCATATCCTAAAGACTTGCATATTAGGTGTGTTGGTGACCACAAAATCGCCAAAAATAACTGAATGTGGGCATGTGGTGCTGTAACAGAAGAAGGTTGTACTGAATGTAATGCATAGATAACTGTCTAATACTGAATAGGCCTGACTTTGTTGTTGAAATAATATTTCTGAAAATTTACAAAGTAAATGTTATCGTAATAGGTTCCATGTAGCTTCTCTTCAGCTCTAGTAGGGCAAGTGGAATCATATACATATTAGCATAATATCTTTCAAGTATTTTTTACATTTAAAAGGGCACATTATTCTGTATTTCCAATGATAACTAATGAAACATGGTTTAGAAATCTATGTTTAAAGCATATCATAATCCCCCTGATATGTGTTTCCCTATCTTGATAAAGCTATTAAAGCACAAGGAATTTTCCAAAAACAATTTCTCACTTTTATTTATTTATTTTTTTCTTTCTTTTGGTTTTCTACGATTTGCCTGGAGAGTCTCATTAAAAATGAGCCTCGGTTGCCAGGGTGAATAAGAAGTTGGTTTTAGCGCGTGAAACAAATCAATTAATTAGTAGCAGAATCGAATGGAAGTCCCTTCAGGGGCAACATGGGCTGCACTGCCTTCTGAGCCGTGGTTACCCTCAATTGTATGAACTAAATCATTGTAAATGGATGAAATCAGCAGAATAATGTTCTACATGGTAATAAACATTAGAGTATTTCACAGAAAGAGGAACAGTAAATGATTTTCTTCTCCTGTACGTTGTAGAGTCTCCCTCAGTATATGCAACCTAACTACTTGTCAGGAAAATTGATGAAGTACATCTTGATCAGGTACTCTTGGCTAGTTGAACATATTTGTTATGTTTTTGTCTGCAGAAAGCTCAGTCCTACTGCATTAAATGTCAGCCGATGCTGATGAAAAAATCAATGTTGCATTCTGCTATGTATTTGGAGATGAATGAGATTATGCGCAGTATTTTTTTTACATCCCTGCCCAGTCACTATCTGTGTAGAGTTTCCATTCTCTCCAAGCTTTTTCTCGGGTAACCTAATTTCCTTGCACATCCCAGAGATGTGCAACTTAAGGTTCATTTAAGGCACTAAGTGAACTCCATGTGAGTGAGTTTGCTAGTATCCTGTGACAGTCAGGTGCCTCATTCATAGCAGGTCCCTGTCTTACACGTAATGCTGCCTGAATTGGCTGTGGCACCCCAAATTCCTGAGCCTCAGGAAACAAATGAATAAATGAAACAGCATTTTGAAGAAATAGGGAGGTTTGTGAATCCTTCCTGTGACCTTTCAGAATTGGGTCAATTACCCTGGTAGAACTGAAAGGCACTGAAATCATCCTAATATATTCTGAGGACTCTTTACTATCCAACGGAAACGGCTGCTCAACTAGGTTGACTGTGAAGCTTTAAAGGCATGCAACATAATCTGAGAGGCAACACAAAACAAACTAGGTCATCTCTTTAGTTGGTGACCGAGGGCTTTGACGTGTAAAATGCACAGAGCTGGAGCTGAACAGGCAGAAGGATGAAGTTTACAGCTTTTCATTAACCCACATGATTATCTACCACAGCCATACTGGGCAAATGGATCATTAAAAATTCAAACATGTTAAAATGTATTTTTATGCACATGAAAAACCAATTTAAAAAGTGGTAGTGTAAGCACTTAGTAAGGAAGCCACTGGCTTTAACAATGAAAACATTAAAGGCAGTTAACATAGTGAGCTTCATTAAGCAGTTTTTGAAGGAAATCAAGCACATGTGTCTGGAAAGTAAAGCTCTGCTTCACCAAATTTGGTCTAATCACAATCCCCATCCTTGGATTGCTCAGTTCAGCAGCTATCTGTCTGAAATTTTCTTGATTATAATAAACCCTAGATAACAAAAGCTAGATTTTTCTGATTGTTATGTGACTCTTTTTTGTTTAACCCCTCACACAACGAAGCACAATGCTGTGAAAAAGAATTTTCTCCTTCCTGATATCTCTTTTCTGCATATTTTACACAATGAACGGTCTCAGACATTTAGACAAAGTTCAATATTGGAGAGAGGGAACACAATACAGTTTTTAAATCAGTACTGTACTTCTTTTATTCAAGGAGAAAAAAAAGTGATAATTGTTACTAAATGCAATTTTATATAAGTCTTTCACATCATCATTGGCAAATTTTAGCCCACCCATCTTAAGCAGGACTGTGTAATTCAGGCACACTGGTAGATTGGTAAGTCTAAACTGCTCATTTCAGTCCCAGTCCAAGTTATGCTATAGTTTCAGGTCACAGATGACCTAAGAAGTGTTCTGGTGAGGTTCCTGTAATTATGGCAAGTCCTTCGGGTCCAGAGGCAAATCATTCCCACAATGTCATACTACCACCCTGTGTTTTATTTACTCATGCAACATTTTCATGCAATGATCATTTTTACATCATATAGTATATCTATTAGTGCTTAGCAGCAATTAAAATTTTTAATCACGATTAATCGCCAACAATCACAATAATCACATTGTTGTGTGCAAAATTCAATAATAAACTCAAGTAATGCATTGCATGTATTTGGTTTGCAAACACTTTAAACAAATAAGGTGCCTTGTAACAGCAATATTCCCTTTACATAGTAGCAGTTAAAATATTTCTTGTAAATCTCAACGTAAACATTAATGTAATCAAAAAAATATAAAACCAAAGCTATTTGCCACTGTCAGAGCATTAATGTGTTATCTAGTTTGTTATAGAAAAACAAGTTACCCTCAGAGTCCAGAGCCACAATCACAACATTATACCAGGCACCTTCCAAGCAACAGCAAGTTAACATTTCTAAATCTGTTTTCTTTTTCATCTGAACAGATACCAGCAGAAACATTTTCTTTTATCAGGGAGCAGCATAAACAGTTTATGTTCAGTAGCAACTCTTTGAGGGCTAATATTTTTTCCAAAAAACTCAATTTTCTGAAAAACGCACAAAGTAATACTTTCACATATAAATCAACATAGAACAGCTGTTGCTGCCTGTTGTGCCTGCTGTCATAGCCTGTTTGCAGTTTGTGGCAGCAACGGCTGCATGGGGGGTCTCGATGGCCAGCAGGAATGCACGGTGGGCTGGCTGTCTTTGTGAGACAGGTGTGCGGGGGAGCCAGATGCAGTGAGACGCAATATGGTTTGTAGCTCCTGTCATTGTAAGTATCTGTCCTCCCAGGCAAACATTGCCATAGGTTCATCAGCCACACAAACATGTTCAGCACCATGATCAGCTAATGATGGAACCTCACTTTTGTTTTCGATCTACATCTCCAGATCACTCGCATCAAAATCAGAGTCCAACAATTTAGAGTCAAATTCAGAAATAATACGAAAAAGTCATCCATGGATTATTTTGCTTTGAGCATTCACTTTGGTATCTCTCCACATGCCATTTTAGAAGCTGTTTGCTCTTCGCTACTCATGCACATGCAGGGAATCGAGAACAAGTCAACAAAGCTAACTTTCCTTCTAGCAAGTGTATCGATAAGCGCTGTAACAAGAAGATCACTGATCTCTAGCAATCGCTAGCGAAACTGAGGCTTTCAAAATAATAATAATAACAAAAACTGAGTAAACGTGCGATCAAATAATTGTTGCCGGACACGATAATGCGTTAACTTGCCCTGCCTTAATATCTATATATCATTTTTTTTTTAGCCTTCATTAAGAGAATACAGCAATGATACTCTCATGTTAATACAAACGATTTACCGTGAATATGTCAACAAAAATACATTCTATACATCTGCCTTGCTAACAACAGTAGTGATTCAGTTGTGTGTTAGCAGTTGACAAGCCACTCATGTGATGCAATGGCAGTGCAACTGTCTCCCAGAAATGGGGTCATGAGTTTGCGTCCTGGGTTCTCCACATGTGAAATATTGTTTTAACAAATATTCCACCATGAACTGACAGCGAGCAAAGCGAGGGGGCCATAGGCAGCCAGGGGGGCACACTCCCCTAGTTGTAGGTATACATTCTTACCATTGAATGTTGTATTTTCTAGACATAGTGCCATGTAAAGAGCGCTTCTTTTAAATATTCTGTCCATAAAACATTGTTTCAAAAGGCTTGGGGATCAAACAGATGTTCTGTGAATGATTGATGATCATTTATGGTACTGTAGGATAGCAGGGGCTTTGCCTTTGTACTCTCCCATGAATCCCATTATTACTCAGTCTCCTTTTTATTATGGAGCCATGAACACTGACATTTGTAGAGGCTAAGGAGGCCTGCAGTTGTTTGGGTGTTCTTCAGGGGTCTTCTGTGATTTCTTAAATGAGTCATTTCTGTGCCCTTGGGGATTCAACACTGTTCCAAATGTTCCTGATTTACTAATAATGGCTCTGACTATAGTGTGGTAAAGCAGTCATACGACATGCACTTCAGAACAGGCCATTCACCTGAATCTAAGTACATCTGGGCCCAGCCAGTACTTGAATGGGAGACCAATCAGAAAAAGCTTGGGTTGCTGCTTGAAGAGGTGTTGGTGAGGCCAGCAGGGAGCATTTATCCTGTTGTCTGAATGTGGATCCCAATGCCCCATTGCAGTGACAGTTACACTGAACTGTTAAAAATGGTGTTGTCCTAGTAAAATTGAGGTCTTGACTCTCTGTGGTCATAAAAGGTTCCTGGGCATCCTTCATAAAGAGTAGGGTGTATCCCGATGACCTGGCTAAATTGCCCATCACAGCCTAGTCATTCTGCCCCCTCAATCATCCTCTGTCCCTAATTGGCAATTTCTCTCACCCCTTCACCACCTAACCGCTAATGTGTGGTGACAATACTGGCACAAAATGGCTGCCGTCGCATCACCCAGGTGGATACTACACACTGTTGGTGATTGAAGTGGTTCCCCCACTCACTATATAAAGCACTTTGAGTAGTGAGAAAAGCACTATATAAATGTAAAGAATTATTATTAAGTCCCAGAAATTTAGAAGTGGCTTTGTAACCCTTTTCTGATTAGTAAGTTTCAACACCTGTTTTCTTCCTCTGTGTCCATATTTATCACGTGTCTCAGAAAAGAAAAATGGGCCTAACTAGCTCAAAATCTCAAAATGATACAAATTTGGCTCTATTTTTACAAGTATGAGAAACTGCATTTTATTAGTTTTCCTAATTTAAAAAAACTACTACTAAATTCATCAGGCTTTTTGAGACCTTGTGAGGTGTTCTAACTCACTAGAAGCTGCCAGAAGATGTTGTTCAGGCAGAGATTGGCATACACATCCCAGGAGAGATGGAATGTTTTGGGAATATTGGACAACAATGAACAGTGAAAAGATATCAGTTTCACAGAGATGAAATAATGTTTGTAATAAATCTTGTACACCACATGATTGCTCCATTTATGTGAAGAGGTCATAGGCTGCACAGACATAGAATTACTAGACGCCGCATGACCAGCAGCATTGTACGTGAACGTCGCTGCCATATAGCGAGTGGCAATGCTGTGGAGTGAAATAATGGATAAAGATGCCTCACGCATGTGCTGCTTGGGATTGTACAAACCGCTGTACACTCTAAACCAGATCCCGGGGGATTACATTTCATAGCTATGGCTAAACAATTGTTTTGGTTATATCTGGCCATTCGAAAATCCCATTTTATAATCTTAACTTTAGCTACGCCAGGCTAAGATAGCAAAGCTATGCATTTATGTGCTCAAGTGAGCCTCCAAACAACATTTTGGCTAAACTTATTTAGTCACCAACTATATAGATTGTTGTTAGCTGTTAACATTTCTCAAACTTTGTAGGTTTCCCAAAGAATTCCACCTCAGGAAACAGTGAGAGGTAGCCCTTAGATGGGATTTTGAGAAAGCTGTGTGTCGTGCTAGTTTGGTAACAGATGCTGTACTGGCATCATATGATCAAAGCTACCACTTGTTACATTCAAAAACAAAAGAGGTTTGATGATTCCTTTTGAGGGTACAGTCAAGGTGGTCAAAGTAGCTGAGCGTGTTATCCTACAGTCAACATTAGGGCAAGCTGTCAGTGTATCTCTGATCAATCATTTTGTTCGGGCTGAAATTGGTTCAGTTGATGTGTTTTTTCTCAAGGAGCACATGGAGGAAACACAGTTTGAAATTGACAGCCATCATTTTATACTCATGTCTTTAGTTGTGTCTGTCTTCCACAAACTAAGACTGCACCATATTCCCAGACTGAATACAGAGTGGCAACACACGGAAAAAGCTATGTAAGACAGGTCTGTTTCAAGGATTTTAGATCCTATCCTGTATATATTTAAGTAACCACATTGTGTGTGTGTGTGTGAGAGAGAGACAATTTGTATACAATAAAATTGTTTATTTTTGTCATTGAGTGTATCATTTCACTGTTAAAAGAAAGACCAGACTGCTAGTTGCAGTCTTACTATTTTGACTTTCAGACATTGGTCAAGTTTTTGTCTGAATAATTAATAATAATGATACATAATACTTAATACTTTCTTAGCACTCAAGGTAACCTTACAATAAAATTAAACAACATTAGTAAAATTAAAACAAGAGAATTCTAAATCAAAAAGCAATCATTACCAAACGAGCAAAGATAACTGGCAGTAACAGTGCAAAATTCACAATTGGTATGCCAGTTTGAAAAGATAAGTTTTGACGGTAGTTTTAAAATGTGTTATTGAATCAAGCTGACGTATATGAGAGGGAAGAGAATTCCAGAGTTGAGGAGCACTACGAGAGACGCTCGAGCTCCCATAGAACAGAGTTTGATGTGTGGTACAGAAGTAGAGCTCCAGATGAGGATCTGAATGAGCGAGAGGAGTGTAAGTCTGTAGGAGATCAGTGAGGTAGGGAGGAGCAAGGTTGTGGAGAGCTTTAAATGTTAAGAGCAGTATTTTGTATTGTATTCAGTAGTGAACAGGGAGCCAGTGAAGTTGAGAGAGAATAGGTGTAGTATGTTCAGTGGATTTACAGGTTATTATCCTGGCAGCAGAATTTTGAAGAAGTTCTAAACAATGGATACATTTTTGGGGGATGACAGATAGATTAGCATTACAATAATCTATACAAGAGGTGACTAGGGCATTAACCAATATTTCAGTACTGTGTTGCCTAAGAACAAGACGAAGTCTAGAAATGTTTTGGAGATGGAAGAAGGCACTCCGAGAAATGTTACTTATATGGGAGGAAGTATTTAATAATAATAATAATTATTATTATTATTGTTATTATTATTTAATAATTGCCATTATTAGTGTATAAATGGAACCCACCCACAGGGGATGTACAGACCAGTGTGTTTCTTCATGCTGGTCCCAAGCCCGGATAAATAGGGAGGGTTATGTCAGGAAGGGCATCCGGTGTAAAAGTTTGCCAAGTCAATACCGGATCGGTCAAACCCCAGGTTAACAGCGACCGCCACCAGTACTTTTAGCCAATAGGGTGCTGGCGGAAATTGGGCTACTGTTAGTCGAAGGAGAAGAAGAGGGGGGAGACGTGTCCAGAGGAAGGATTAGTGGAGGAAAGTAAAGAGAGTGGAAGTGAGGGTAGGAACTTTGAAAGTATGACTGGTAAGGGGAGAGAGTTAGCAGATATGATGGAAAGAAGAAAGGCTGATATATTGTGCATGCAAGAAACTAAATGGAAGGGGAGTAAGGCCAAGGTGGATTGGAGGTGGATTCAAATTGTTTTATCATGGTGTGGATGGGAGGAGAAATGGGGTAGGAGTTATTCTGAAGGAACAGTATGTGAAGAGTGTTTTGGAGGTGAAAAGAGTGTCAGATAGAGTAATGATTATGAACCTGGAAATTGAAGGTGTGATGATGAATGTTGTTAGTGCATAAGCCCCGCAAGTTGGGTGTGCGATGAATGAGAAAGAAGATTTTTGGAGTGAGTTGGATGAAGTGATGAACAGTGTACCCAAAAGACAGAAAGTGGTGATTGGAGCGGATTTTAATGGGCATGTTGGTGAAGGGAACAGTGCAGATGAGGAGGTGATGGGTAGGTATGGTAGGTCAAGGAGAGGAATGAAGAAGGTCAGAGGATAGTGGATTTTGCCAAAAGGATGGACATGGCTTTGGTGAATACGTATTTTAAAAAGAGGGAGGAACATAGGGTGACGTACAAGAGTGGAGGAAGATGCACACAGGTAGATTACATCCTATGCAGAAGAGTTGATCTGAAGGAGATTGAAGACTCCAAAGTGGTGGCAGGGGAGAGTGTAGTTAAGCAGCATAGGATGGTGGTCTGTGTGTAGGATGACATTGGAGATCAAGAAGAGGAAGAGAGAGAGGGCAGAACCAAGAATCAAATGGTGGAAGTTGAAAACGGAAGACTTCAAGGATAGGTTTAGGGAGGAAGTGAGACCTGACACCCTGGATGTCAGCTTTCTTACACCAACTGAAATCTAATCTCAGCAAATGTCGCTGTATTTTATTTTTTGAGTATAACTATGGGATCATACTATTATTATTATTGTTATTATTTTAGTGATGAAGCCTTCGCATCAGTAGCAAAAAAGTACAAAACATCATCATGATTTCCAAGGAACCTACTGTATAAAACACCTTCATGAGCACCATTTTACATCTCGGGGTGTATTGAAATTATGTCATTTATTCTCAGACATGACCTCCTACTCCTCACTGGGAGTGGGTACAGGACACTTCATAACTAGTTCTCATTTGGAGTTGGAAAAATTCTTCTCCTAATTAGACTTCTAGTGCAGTTCCTAGGAGTAATTCTGAGATGCTTGATAAATGCAGGCACAGTTCTGGAATTTCCTTGGATCGAGGCATAGTGTTCTTTTGGAAACCTTGAGGTGACTGCTTCACTCCCATGGTAAGAAGCAATATATTGTGAGGTTTTGATTTCATAGGGCTGCCTGCAATCAGATGTGGCTGTGTTTGGTCAGCTGAGTCTATCAATGAACTGTGGTCAGGCATTTGAGGGAGTAACTGACGGGGCAATTATCTTTTCACATGGGCAGTATAGGTGTTGGATGACATAATTACTTAAATATATTAATTAGCAGTGGTGCTTTGTGTTAACTCTGGTTGGCTCCTCTTATCTTATACTAGCCACAGTACCTGTCAAAGATAGCAAATATTTTTTAATTATTCTATTCGCTATTTTTTGCCTTACATGAATGTTCAACATCTTTACTCTGTATTTACATGTGTGAACGTCTCTTTACCGGTGCTTCCTTTCTCAAGTTTGTTCTCATAAAGCCTGCTTCTCAGATTCTGCATTATTTTCAAGGCACCTTAATTACCTGTTGTC
Organism: Polypterus senegalus; assembly: GCF_016835505.1. NCBI lineage: Eukaryota > Metazoa > Chordata > Cladistia > Polypteriformes > Polypteridae > Polypterus > Polypterus senegalus. The sequence continues at coordinate 52,072,348 of NC_053170.1, read as the reverse complement.
CCTTTTTTATATTGCCATCTTTGAAGGTAAGTCTCTCAGTATGCCTCGTATGCTTTTACTCCTCCCTGTGCGTCTCACCTTCGCACTTCCTCATTCGTCACGTCACCAAAGCCAAACTGACCACTCAGATTGCTCAGAGGAAACAGACACATACTGTAGACCTTGGTGTTTTATTATATAGTAGATTACATTTTATCTAAAGATCTTGGGATATTCATTGTGGTAAATATACAAAAACTAGCTATGCCCTGAGGCTCCGCCCGCGTAAAACTGAAATAGAACAGTGAGGAGGGCCCTGCCCGGCTCCCTACTCCTGACGTCATGCTTACCCCTCCCATCGGCCCGCTGCGTGCCTTTCAGATATGTGCAAATAAATCGATAGTTGAGCAAACTATGATACTTAGCGTGATGAGAGAGCTCGCAAAATCAACTGGAATGTTCAAGCAATTTATAGAAAAAAACCTGATCTGATTCCGTTAAGTAGTTCTCTCATGAAAAGTGGACAGACAAACATACAGCCAGACAGAAAGAAGTTGGAATTTATATAGAGAGAAGTTAGGAATGTCAGGAAAATCACATAAACCTGTTCACAGCACTGTACATTAAGAGAAATAGGTCCGACATCATCTCGCTGGGACTTGGTTATTTTTCATAATGCAAGACTGCAATGTTAGGCAAGAAGGAATGTCTCATTTCACAAGTCATAAATGTTCCGCTTACCTGGAAAGCTGTATTGAAAGAGTTCTATTATTCTGCCAAAGCTATAAATTTATTATATTATTTTATTATATTTATTTTTGGCTCTTAGTAAGCCATTTATTGTCAAAAGCACACTTTATTACTTTATTACAAACTCATCGGAACAAGTCTTGAAACAGATCTTAAAAGCACACATGAAAATGGAGTCAATGTCAACAACAAGTCAACTCCATTTCTCTCTTTCAGATTCAATAAAATTCAAAGACACCTTCCTCAGATTTGTACTCTTGCAAAACGGCAGAGACATAATCTTCCACACCAATATGAAAGCCAAAGAAGGACTTCTTGTGTGAGAGAAACCAGTGCTTATAAATACTTTTATCACCACGAAATCTGGAATATTAGGGCATTCTTGTGACTTAAGTCTATATGAAAGTGTGTTTCCTTTGTCAGAGTGTGGAGGGAGTGCTTTGTGGTCTCTACACAGGTAGGGAATTGGTGACAGAGAGTGCCATGACAGAAGTTACTAACTTCCTTTCCCTTTTTAAACCCCAAAGTGGAGGATGACATCCAAGAAACCTGCTGACATCATTTCAAGTTCAGACTCTGGAAGTCCTGTCCTTTCCGCCCCACACACTATTTAAGAGACAGTCAGACTAACAACTGAAGGAAATGGGTCCTCACTCTCAGAAGATTGGCTTTTTGGCTGAAGAAGCTCTAACTTACACCAAATGTCTTTTTTTCCTAATTTTGGTTACAACCACCTCATCACCAATAAACAGGGAATCCACAACAGACTTCCAACACTTTATCTTTCTGTCACTTATCTTTTCACAACTTTCCACCAAAGTATCCCTAGTAAGTAAAGACACAGCTTCATCTATCCCAACATACACAGAAAAAATGATGTGGGAGCAGTGGTAGCTGTAACAATCCCATGCAGATATCATCAGCCAAATATATGGCCAAACTGATACACGTGACCTAAATCTTGAAAATGAGGCAATGTACAAAGGGAAACGTACACAAAAACACTTTTTAATCAGCCTGCTAACGCAAATTGAATCTCAAAAACTCATTTTGTTTTTTTAAGAAAACAACACACTTAGGACAGAAATTGATCTTTTTTTAAGAAAGCATTTTATAAGGTCCCAAATGAGAAGTCAGACATCAAACTAAAAGAAGTGGGTTTTCAGGGTGTTATTTGTAGATAGGTGGAAAATTGGCTCAGACACAGGAAGCAGAAGGTGATGGTGTGAGGTTATCAGAATTGACTGACGTTAAGAATGGTGTTCCGCAGGGGTCAGTGCTAGGGCTACTGTTATTTTTAATATATATATAATTGATTTGGATAGGATTATAAGTAACAAGATGGTTAAGTTTGCAGATCATACCAAGATAGGTGGATTGGCAGATTATCTAGATTCTGCTGAATCATTACAGAGGGACTTGGACAGCATACAGGCTTTGGCAGAATTGGGGCAGATGAAACTTAATGTCAGTAAATATAACATATTTCAAATAGGAAGTAAAAATGTGTGGTTTGAATACACAATGGAAGGTCTGAAAATCGAGAGTACACCTTATGAAAAGGATTTAGGAATCATAGGGGAATCGACACTATCAACTTCCAGACATTGTTTAGAAGCCATTAAAAAGGTTAGCAGAATGTTAGATAATATAACACGATGTGTAGAGTACAGTCAAAAGCGGATATGCTCAAGCTTTACAATGCACAGGTGAGACCTCATCTGGAACACTGTGTGCAGTTTTGGTCTCCAGGCTACAAAAAAGACATGGCAGCACTAGAAAATGTTCAGAGAAGAGTGACTAGATTGATTCCAGAGCTTCAGGGGATGAGATATGAGGAAAAAGATTAAAAAAGCTGAGCCTTTTCAGTTTAAGCAAAGGGAGATTAAGAGATGACATGATTGAAGTGTTTAAATTTATGAAGGGAATTAGTACAGTGGATCAAGGCTGTTACTTTAAAATTAGTTCATGAAGAATACAGTACCATACTTGGAAACTTTTTAAAGGTAAGTGTTGCACAAACATTAAATAGTTTTTCTTCACACAGAGAACCATAGGCCCATGGAATAAGTGACCAAGTAGAATGATAGACAGTTGACCCTAGGAACGTTTAAAACTAGACTTGATGGTTAATTTATAAGAATTAAGTATATAGAACTGACGAGTTGTTTGACTGAATGGCCTGTTCTCATCTAGACTATTGTAACATTCTAATGTTTTAAGATATGAATTGAAAGACCCAACATTCCAAAACCAACAGGCAAATGTGGTTGATTCTGTCAGACATTCATTAGCAGTTTTTCACAGCAACATTTTCTAGTTCTAAGCAAATAAACATTTAAGAATTATTTTTGTGATCAGTTTTCTGGATGTGTACTATGACTTTGACATGTACCTCCTTCTCTTTCTGTCTCTCCACAGATAATCCAGTAGTGGTCCACTCCCCTAACCAGTCAGGCATGAAGTGGCAATGAAGGGCTACCATGTAAGCGGAAGTCTCTCTCAGCACTCAGAGTCAGGGCCGTGCCAATGTATTCCAGAGGATTGTGCCACACCTAGAGATTACATGCCCATTACACAAGACCCCCGTATGAACTTTGATCCATATCCAGTGCTAAACGATCATTATTTTCCACACTCCTCAGGCCGTGGGACTGACCCGGTACCAGGTGGTGGTACTTTTCCTCGATCACATCTCAGTCAAAGTTTCGACCCATGTGAGGAATGCCTAGCTACATCAGCTCATCACCAAGCTTCTTTTCAGCCAGCTGGAGGAAAGATCCATCGACTTCCTCCCAGTCTTTTGGATCAGTTTGAGAAGCAACTCCCTTTCCATCCTGATGGCTTCCATACTCTACAGTACCAGAGAGCAGCCAGTGGGGAGCAGCGAAGCGAGAGTCCAAGCAGGATTCGTCACTTAGTTCATTCTGTGCAGCGACTGTTTGCAAAATCTCATTCCCTGGAAGCCCCCTCAAAAAGAGAATACAATGGCACTCGTTCCGATAGCAGAGCTGGAAGCAGGGGAGAAGAAGGATATGGCCAATCATCCCATTACCACTCACACCACCATGCCCCACGTCACAGCAAGAGAAGTAAAAGCAAAGATCGAAGGAGTGGTGAATTACGCCAAAGAAGTAAGACTGCTGGCTGGTGGAGCTCAGATGATAATCTAGACAGTGACAGTAGCTACCTGCTGTCTGCAGCAGGGCGAGGAGGATTACTTCCCATCTTGGATGGAAAGGGAAAGGGACAGGGAGAATGCATAGGGTGTAGTACAATGGCACAAGTAAGTGAAGGTGGGCATTCACTGAAACGAAGTGCGTGGTCTTCAATGACAGTGAGTCAAGCAAGAGAAGCTTATCCCGGACCTGGATTCACCTACGAGAAGGCCATGTCCCTTCAGGAATCAGGAAAGACCAAGGAAAGACCCTACCATTACCTTCAGGTAAATCATTATCCTCTTCAAACATTTAACTGTTATCTAAGTGCAAATCCATTGGCTTAATGGATGGAAAATTTTGGTTGCCCTGGTGATTCAGTGCTTAGACAGAGCACAATAATTAGCTTTAATATAACTGGATGAGAGCCATTTGACTCTCAGCCTGTCCAGTTCTGGTTGGTAATTGCCTTGTAATTTTGTTTTTAAGTGTTCTAAGGCTTGCTGTCCTGGATGAAATCACCATATTGCTCAAACTGAGTGAGCAAAATCTGTTGGATGTTTTATTCTGTCTTGTGAACGTCAATGAAGGTCTCAGAGTTTATTACACATTGTAGAAAGCAAAATTTACAGTTCAGATTATTCCTGCAAATCAATTATATAAAATGGTGTGGTGGTCTCAGTTTTGAGGAGGTTTACTTCAAAGCTTCCTACTGCCTTGCCACATTTCGTTGGTGCCCCCCGAAAGAAGAATGCACAAAGAAACACTGATCTTTTAAAGAAACTTACTTAAAAATTAAACTATCACACTGGCAATCAGAAAACGAATCAGAGTGCCCATATGATAAAACACTGACATGCGTGACGACTTCAAAAGAAATCTCTATGCACACAAGAGCAAGATCGGGGAGTGGGACCCTGTGAGGAAACTGGAAGTACTCACACGGGACACGAGGAGGCAGAAATTTGTCCTGACCCTCTAAACAAGTAAATTTGGACAGGCAGGAGGCCAGTTCACTTTCCTTAGGTTAGCAAAGGGCAATAAAGGGCAGGGACAGTTAGGACTGTCCTGCTTAGGAGGGAGAGATAATAGACAAACCCTTTAAGAGAAATGTGGGACTCGGGTATCCAGTACACAATGGGGTCATCTAGACTAATGTGACCTTGATATTGAGAGTGACCTCAGCTGTGTGTTTAAAGATGCTGAATGCCAGAGTCGTGCAAGTAGAAATGCAGTGAAGCGCCACCTATAGAAAGTAGGCATCAGGGAGAAGAAAAGGAAGGCGGTAGAGCTGGAAGGTGGAGAGTCACACAGCTTTGGTGTGGTACTCGGAAGAGGAACAAATGAATTAACTAACCCACTTATTAGAACAGGGAGGAGGAACGGGCAGTGAAACATAAGGTTTATACTTTACACTTTGTGTTTTCCCTTTTCTGACCATCCCCAATTTTTTACCATAAAATAAATTCACATATTCTGTGTTTGTAAGAATTATGAATGCATTGAAATCACTTTAGTTGTGTTTGTTCCACTTCTCCTGACTCTCAGAGATGAGAAAACTCTCATGTATGATAAATCTCATTTGATGTGTTATGCAAGATGTCAAGCTTTTTGGGGGCCCCTTCTATTTTTGGTCCTGTAGATGACCAGAGGGACTTGAAATTGTGCATGTCACATCAACCAACCATTAAAAATAAATATAAAGTCAAAGAATGTCAAAAACATACACAATGACTTTTTGTCTTCGTAGAGCCATGCCTTGTCTTGGGAGATGTTAACGTTTGGTCTTTGGATTTATGTGCATATCAGGGTTGCCAAGCTGAAGTAGTCAAATATTTTACAATTCCAAATTTGCACTTCCTTTTGGATAATTTTCAACCTCAACTCCAAAATTAAAAAAAGTCATTGCTCTGGTGGGAATGCTAGATGTTCTGGCATCAGATGAAAAATCTTTAGACTTTGTGTCACACATTCCACAAGCAGATTTCATAGATTTGGTCAATTTTCATCTTTCCAATATGATAAATTATCTTCTAAAGGTTTTACCAATTTCATCTTCACAATTAAATAGGGATCCATTTGATCAACTTGGTTTAAATTGTGAGTCAGCTCAATTCCTTTTTAACTTTTAGCTAGAGAAGATTTAGGGTATTTCTAGAGTTCCCCTGCCTTTTTCCCTTAACTTAACCTCACTGTATTCTATTGTAGGATATGACTGTCAAAGTTGCCCCTTTCAACAAAACTTGAAAAAAATAGGATTTGGTAATATACAATACAATACAATACAATTTATTTTTGTATAGCCCAAAATCACACAGGAAGTGCCGCAATGGGCTTTAACAGGCCCTGCCTCTTGACAGCCCCCCAGCCTTGACTCTCTGAGTAAGACAAGGAAAAACTCCCAAAAACCTTGTAAGGAAAAATAGAAACCTTGGCAAAGGCAGTTCAAAGAGAGAACCCTTTCCAAGTAGGCTGGGCGTGCAGTGGGTGTCAAAAGAAGGGGGTCAATACAACACAACACACAGAACAGAACAAATCCTTAATACAGCATAAAAATAAAAATTTTAGAAGTACAGAGCAGAATTTAACAGTAGATGATATCACATAATAAGATTTTGATATTTTTAGAGTCCTGCAGACCTCATCCATCAAGCTGCCTCCCCCATTTGGCCATTCCATGGCTAAAACAGTGCTGGGCCAGCCAATCTGATGAAAGGACCCTCTTTCCCATGATTCCTGTGATCCTCCATCAGGGATGACTTTACCATAGGCAGGCAAACAACTTGGCAGGTGGGCCGTGGCACCAATTGCCACATTTGAGTACCGAGAACAGAAACACAATAGGTGAGGGTTAGTATTCATTTACTGTATAACTCATGTTACTTATGTTTTAGTGCTAATGACTAACAACAGAGATGCAGTATGTACAGTTAATCAGCAGCTCTAGTCAGGATATGCTAAACTGAAGTAGTGAGTCTTCAGCCGGGATTTAAAGGCTGAGACTGAAGGGGCATCTCTTATAGAAGCAGGAAGACCATTCCACAGTTTAGGGGCCCTGTAACTAAAAGCTCGACCTCCCACTGTTATTTTATTAATCCTTGGAATCATAAGCAGACCGGCATCTTGAGATCTTAATGTGCGCTCAGGTTTGTAAGTCATGATAAGTTCAGACAAGTAAGTCGGACCTTGGCCATTTAATGCTTTATATGTTAAAAGGAGGATTTTGAAATCTGCCCTAAACTTAACCAGGAGCCAGTGTAAAGATTTAAGAACTGGAGTTATGTGTTCATATTTTCTTGTTCTTGTAATAATTCTTGCAGCCGCATTTTGGATTAACTGGAGGCTGTATAGAGAACAGTTTGAACAGCCAGTGAACACCGCATTGCAGTAGTCCTACTAGAGATAAATGCATGAATTAATTTATCAGAATCCTGTTTATTTAGAAAGCGCCTTAATTTCCTAACATTTTTAGGATAGAAGAAACATGTTTTGGACAACTTTGTAATATGTGCTTTAAGTGACATGCTAGAATCAAAGATAACTCCTAGATTGCGGGCTGATTCAGTAAAATTAATTGGGATTCCAACTGAGTTAAATGATGACAAAATATTGTTGTGATCAGCATCATTCCCTCCAACAATTAACATCTCTGTTTTATCTGTATTTAAAGACAAGTAGTTCTCATTCATCCACTCCTTTAATTCACTAACACAACTAATTAAAGACAACATCGGAGAAACTTCACTTGATTTAAATGAAAGGTATTGTAAGGTGTAAGGTATTGTAAGGTAAGGTGTCATCTGCATACAAGTGAAAATTAACATTATGTTTTCTAATTAGAGATCCCAGTGGAAGCATGTAAAGTGAAAACAGTAAAGGTCCCAGTACTGAGCCCTGCGGGACACCATATTGAACTTCTGTGTATAATGATGGAGTACTATCAGCACATTTCTGTACATATTGGAATCAATTTGATAAATAAGAACTAAACCAAGCGAGCACGGGGCCTGTAAGCCCAACATCATTTTCTAGCCTGTGCAGTAAAATAGAGTGGTCAATGGTGTCAAACGCTGCACTTAAGTCCAACAACATAATAAATATAGACATGTGGAGTGGCATTTAATGCTGTTTCATGGTTGCTGATCACAGATATGATTATTTGTTGATATTTGGTTCCTTACTGGTAGTCCTAGCCCCTTAAGAGCCACTCACAGAAGGTTAAAAGTGACAAATTTCAAACATAAACATGTGGAATATCGTTTTAGACTATTTCAAGGTCAGTGATTATGAATATGTTATTTTTGATTTTTGATCCTTTATTAGTGATCTAGCCCTCTGTTGACCTCTTTCAGTGGGTGAAAAGTGACACATTTCTATTACAATTGAGAATATTTAAAATGCAGACATTTAAATTGAAGCACACGTTTTAAAAAATCAAATAATTGATACAGCTATTCTTGTTTATTGTGTCTTCTTCTTCTTTCGGCTGCTCCCGTTAGGGGTTGCCACAGCGGATCATCTTCTTCCATATCTTTCTGTCCTCTGCATTTTTCTCTGTTATACCCACCACCTTCATGTTCTCACTCACCACATCCACAAACCTTCTCTTAGGCCTTCTTTTCCTCTTGCCTGGTAGATCTGTCCTTAGCATCCTTTTCCTAATATACCCAGCATCTCTCCACTGCACATGTTCAAATCAACGCAATCATGCCTTTCTGACTTTGTCACCAAACTGTCCAACCTAAGCTGCCCTCTAATATACTAATTTCTAATCCTGTCCATCCTTGTCATGCCCAATACAAATCTTAACATCTTTAACTCTGCCACCTCCAGCTCTTTCTCCTGTTTTTTGGTCAGTGCCATCGTCTCCAACCCATATAACAAAGCTGGTCTCACTACCGTCCTGTAGACCTTCCCTTTCATTCTTGCTGATACCCGCCTGTCACAGATCACTACTGACACTCTTCTCAACCCATTGCACCCTGCCTACATTCTCTTCTTCACCTCTCTTCTATAATCCCTGTTACTCTCTGCTGCTGATCCCAAGTATTTAAACTCATCCACCTTCGCCAGCTTTACTCCCTGCATCCTCACCATTTCTCTGACATTCCATTGTATTCTGTCTTGTTCCTATTGACCTTCATTCCTGTCCTCTCTACAGCATATCTCCACCTCTCCAAGGTCTCCTCAACCTGCTCCCTACTCACAATGTCATCATCAAACATCATAGTCCACGGGGACTCCTGTCTAATCTCATCTGTCAACCTGTCCATCACCATTGCCAATAAGAAAGTGCTCAGAGCTGATCCCAGATGTAATCCCATCTCCACATTGAATGCATCCGTTACTCCTGCTATAGACCTCACCATTGTCACACTTCCATTGTACATATACAACTCTTACATACTTCTCTGCCACTCCCAACTTCCTCATACAATGCCACAACTCCTCTCGAGGCACCTTGTCATATGCTTTCTCCAGGTCCACAAAGACGCACTGCAACTCCTTCTGGCCTTCTCTATACTTCTTCATCAACACTCTCAGGACAAAGATCGCATCTGTGGTGCTCTTTCTTGGCATTAAACTATACTGCTGCTCACTAATCATCACCTCACTTCTTAACCTAGCTTCCACTACTCCTTCCCATAACTTCATGCTGTGACTCATTAATTGTATCCCCCTGTAGTTACTACAGTCCTGCACATCCCCCTTATTCTTAAAAATCAGTACCAGTACACTTCTTCTCCACTCCTCAGGCATCCTCTCACTTTCCAAGATTGTATTAAACAATCTGGGTAAAAATCTGGTTATTTTTTATTGTGTACTTTACCATTTAATATTTCTTAAGAACACCCTAAAGTAGGGCAGTTTATGCTAATTCAGACTATTTACACTTTGTTTTATATCCTATTTGTTGGAGAAAGCTGACTTTTAGTTTCAGATTAGTAAATGATCTGTGACCTCTCTGCTCCCAGTTCTGCTTATTCACATCTACAAGGTGCTGGGATCCACCTTATCTAATAAAGTGCATAAAGCTTGTACTTTGAACAAGTGAATGAGAAAATAAATAAATGAACGTTGAAACTATGCCATGTGTGACGCCAGGGAAATACTTAAACGAGCCAAAGAGCCTTAAGTGTTTACAGCATTTTTCACAGAGAGCACTTTACAAAGCAGCTCTTGAAACTGTAATGGTAGTAAAAATAATGTTTCACATCTACTTTAAACAGTCAACAGGATAAGAGCTAAAAAAGTAGAAGGGGTCAATTCACAAATGTAGGGAAGCTTAGGTAGTCCCAGCACCATCACTCACCTTACTAACATGTTTTTTTGACTGTGAGTATTAAATACATCTCCAATGAAGCCTTTTGCAAGGATAAGGAAATGCACAATCACGGCCAGGATACTACTCATTAATTAATATTTGATGTCTTGCATTAGCATTCTAAGAGTTAGAATTTAAGATGAATATTTCAGCTGTCATGAAGATTCCTTTTCAGTACACAGCTTTAAAAGCCAGCAGATTAAAAATGAAACATCTGTGTGATGTCATGAATGGCAGATTGTGAGTGGGTATCTTGCTCAGCGGAGAACACCAACTGAAAGTAAGTCTTCTTGGCATGCTATGGTTTGAAGCGAGGTCTTTTATTTTCTCGCTTTGTGGCCTGCAGAGTTTTACACTATTTATTTTAAAGGATTAAGAGTAGTAGTTTTTAAAATTGATGCTGACAAGTAACTCAGCCTCAGATAGTTAATCCAATACTATTAAGGATAAAGGTGGCTTGTTTTCTGCAAAGAGTTAGCAAATTACTTGAAACCCATTTAGCAGTAAAAGCAAGAAAATCAGTTGTAAACATTCACATACACATTTAGCTGCACCTTAAAGGCACCCATTTATTTTACTCATACTTTACTGAATATAGTGTATTAAACATGATTGCCAGTAATACATTTTGCATAATCGGGCTCTTATCTTTTTCCTGTACTGTGTTGCTATTAGCACTAGTACTGATTCTATTGTCAGTTAAGTGGAATGGCCGTCAGTGTTCCATTCTGCAGAGGGAGGAAGAGAGAAGGCATTAGAACACAGCGCCAGAACCTGGTTTGGAAGGAAACTACCATCACCAGAGCCTTTAAGCGGCCTCCCACGTGTACACACATGACTACATACAGATGTGCTTGAAAATTTGTGAATCCTTTAGAATTTTCTATATTTCTGCATAAATATGACCTAAAACATCATCAGATTTTCACTCAAGTCCTAAAAGTAGATAAAGAGAAACCAGTTAAACAAATGAGAAAAAAATATTATACTTGGTCATTTATTTATTGAGGAAAATGATCGAATATTACATATTTGTGAGTTGCAAAAGTATGTGAACCTCTAGGATTAACAGTTAGTTTAAAGGTGAAATTAAAGTCCGGTGTTTTCAATCAATGGGATGACAATCAGGTGTGAGTGGACACCCTGTGTTATTCAAAAAACAGGGATCTATCAAAGTCTGCTCTTCACAACACATGTTTGTGGAAGTGTATCATGGCACGAACAAAGGAGATTTCTGAGGACCTCAGAAAATGAGTTGTTGATCCTCATTAGGCTGGAAAAGGTTACAAAACCATCTCTAAACAGTTTGGACTCCACCAATCCACAGTCAGACAGATTGTGTACAAATGGAGGAAATTCAAGACCATTGTTACCCTCCCCAGAAATTGTCGACCAACAAAGATCACTCCAAGAGCAAGGCGTGTAATAGTCGACGAGGTCACAAAGGACCCCAGGGTAACTTCTAAGCAACTGAAGGCCTCACTCACATTGGCTAATGTTTTATGTTCATGAGTCCACCATTAGGAGAACACTGATCAACAATGGTGTGCATGGCAGGGTTGCAAGGAGAAAGCCACTGTTCTCCAAAAAAAACATTGCTGCTCGTCTGCAGTTTGCTAAAGACCACGTGGACAAACCAGAAGGCCATTGGAAGAATATTTTATGGATGGATGAGATCAAAATAGAACTTTTTGGTTTAAATGAAAAGCATTATGTTTGGAGACTAACAACTAAGAAAATGTATCATTTTAAGTAAAGAATAAGGTCATTTTGAATTTAAGGGCAGCAACATGTCTCAAAAAAGTTGGGACGGGGCCAAGTTTACCACTGTGTAGCATCCCCACAACAGTCCACAAACATCTGGGAATAGAGGAGACCAGTTGCTGGACTTTTCAGAGAGGAATGTTGTCCAATTCTTGTCTGATATAAGATTCCAGTTGCTCAATTGTCCTGGGCTGCAAATAGACCTGGGCGAGCAAATTGTCCATGTAATTAGTCTCTCCCTTTCCTTCCAATAAATTGGCCTCTTGGCAATGTAAGGGACCTTGAACCATCCTGGCCAAAATGCCAGCCCCTCCCTGGTGTCCATTACAATATATATTGCAGCTTATCTGTCCCTTTGGTTAGAAATGGGCCAGCATTCTAGTAAGTACACCCGGGACCACCAGAGGGAGCTCTAGGCAGACAACTCCAGGGGTTGGTATTGTTCTGAGAAGTGACCAGAAGTGGATCAGGGATTGGGTGTAAAAGAGGCCAGAGGCCATTGCTCTTTTAACTTGGAACTGGGTAGATTGTGGATGAGAATTTATTTGGCAGGAAGAAGGTCAAGAAAAGACGAGCAAAAAGAAAGAAGGTGCAGACAGGGGCAGGTGTAAAGAGTCTTTTCATTTTTGCTTTATTATTTTATTTGTTCCTTTGTATTATAGTTTTTTGGGACTGCAAGAGCATTCCCTGCGGACGACAATATATACGGTATACCAGGGGTGCCCACATTTTTTCAGGTTGTGAGCTGCTTTTAAAATGATCAAGTCAAAATGATCTACCTACATGATATATATACTGAGTATCAGAGGTGGGTAGTAAAGAGTTACATTTACTCTATTACATTTACTTGAGTAACTTTTTAAAAAAATTGTACTTCTAAGAGTAGTTTTACTGCACCATACTTTTACTTGAGTACATTTGTGAAGATGAAACGCTACTCTTACTCCACTACATTGGGCAACACTCGAATCATTACTTTTTTTCTATTAGATAAAGTCTGACAGGCAATTTTCAATGTGCTCTGTGTAGCGTATGCTGTCAAGTTGCGCACATGCCTTCCATTGCGTCTTCAGCTCTGACGTGAGGTTTTGGATGTTCCCCAAATCAAGGCGCTGCAGCTTTGAGGACAGATGTTGCATTTTTCGTTTGAAAGCATTAACTGAGCTAATCATATTGACCATGGAGTTCTCTTTTCCTTGCAGCTGTAAATTAAGCTCATTCAACATGTTGGTCAGATCGGAAAAAAAAATGCTAAGTCTAGCGGCCATTGATTAAGATGCTTGTATTCTGCATGTTTAATGACAAGGAGAAACTCCTTTTTCTTTGGCCAGGGGTCTTGAAATCTCAGCAGGAATTTCTCCCTAGCCATCTGTCTCAACGAAGGCCTCTTTTATCATCTGTCCATTTTGGAAGGACTTCTTATGCTTAATGATCGAGTGACTCACCCGGAACGATGCTTCCATGTGTCTGCCTTTGCTTTTGAATTCAGCCGAGTGAAAAATGATGGCTGTCCAATTAACTGTGATTTTAGTTCCCTCTCCTTTCTCTTTCTCAGATCGCTTTTCGGAAGGAAGTCAGTTTCGTAGTTTTTATGAACAGTTCGAAAGTGCCTTTCCATATTTTCCTTTTTTGGAATAGCAATGATAGATTGACAGATCAGACAAACGCACTTCGATTGTGACATTGTGAGAAAAAAAAATCCTCTTCCAATTCTACATCCAGCCCATAACCAACAATTTTTTTTTTAAATCCCTTCTTTAGTCGACATAAATTGGAAGGCTAACTAGATCACTTAGATAGCCAGAGTTTTGCAGTAGCTCGCACGTTTGATCGTGCGTGCGGGATAACCAGTGTTTTAGAAGAAAAGAGATCTCAGACTGGCCGCCCTGTATATCAATCAAGTGGCAAATGCCATACGGAGGATACATGATAGACTAACATTTAAAAAAAATTTTTTTGAATGCAACGCAATCTACCTACACTCACTTTCCGATCTACAGGACGATCGTGATCGACGCATTGGGCACCCCTGTGGTATGCACACAATATTATTTACAAAATAAATAGCAAGCAATAAGAGTCCAAAATAAAGCAATTACTGTAAAGGATGCAATGCAAAACAATCCTTAAAATACAAATGCAAACAGACGACTGAGTTTGAAGTGAGCTATCCAAAAAGAAAATGAAAGTCCAAGAGAACCAAGAATGTCCAAAGGCCTTTCTGTCACATGAAGACCAGAATAATGTTGATGCACTTGTTTTCTTTTTCAACTGATGATAACAACATTTAAGTAACAAGAAGTGATTAAGCAATTGTGTTGAGATTTTCAGGTCTGCTCTATCTGAAATGAGCGATTCTTTTTTAAATTACGTAAACTGGAACATGATTGGTTAGAACAACAGGAAATCCCTTTCTTTAGATGGTAAATTCTTCAGATGCTGTATTTGAATCCATTAGCTTCAGATGGATTAGCTTTTTTAAGCATGCTTCTTTTTTCTGTTCAATTTAAATGCTGACAAACGCAGCACTTAAATAACAGTCCGAATATATTTTGCATGCTTCATGTAGCCCCAGTAACAAGTGTCTATTGCATAATTGGCAATTAAAATGTTTTGTGATTTGAGAGAGTGTTGCTGTGTGAGTCTTAGTTTGTTAGTGTGTATTCTGTTTGGATCGGTGTCGCATTCTGGGATGACCCCTGCTTTTGATTGCTCCTGCCAGGAGATATTACCTTGTAGAATAAAAAGCAGGCTCAGGAAATGGAGATATGTAATTGTGTATACCCCTATGAGCTTTTCAGTTGGGCATGGAAAAGTAAACTTTTTATCACAAAGTCCTGCTAAATAATGCATTTACTACTTTCAAACTCTCCCTATTTCTCTTATCATTCTACTTGATGAGTTGACTTTGTGTCCAGTTAGTAACGGAAAACCGAGACTCATTTTACAAGCTTTAGAAGCTGTCAGATTCTGTCCACTGCTTACAGTGAATGCATGAAAAAGCAAGAAAAGGGAATTTTAAAAACATGGATGCCAGAGGCAGGTAACTAAAGGTTTGCTGATTTAAAGTCTCCACGTGTGCATTTCATGTTTTAGAGTAAAAAGATGAGACAACAGAACATCATCCACCTGTTAGGATTCAGCCGAGGATTAAAGAGAATGGCTTATATTTGCATAACATGCTTAACAAGATCACCAGTTTGACAGAAAATGGCTGCAATTAGCTGTTTTTTTATGTATTCATTTTTCGCAGGTGGCAGTAAAATTGATTTGTAGATAAAACTTGTCCAAGGCAGGAAGATGCAATTTATTGGTGCGTTGTTTGATTTGGAAATGATTAATATAACCGGATAAACTTGTCTTGTAAAAATAATCATTCTGGATTGATGTGGTATCAACTCCTGAACTGCCTCATTGGTCGTAACTCTGACTGCTCTAATTACTCCAGGGCCTTTCATTTTTAAGTGCCAGACAGGCAATCAGTGAAATTGGATTGACAGTTGCAAGTGTCGGGACTCAGATGGCATGGAAAAAAGTAATATTACTTGCTGGAAGCGTGTGACATGCCACTGAGAGTTTGGAATCAAAATGAAAGCAGCTTGTGAGGGAACCTTTTCAGTCACTGACATTGAGGCGGAAAACAAATTTTATTCAGAGGTCTTGTTGTAGTAGTTGTGCACCTGACTGATGCAAGTTCCTACCTGAAATACACTAGCTCTTCTGAGGTCAAAATAAACAAAACACGCAACATGTCGCCACTCTCTGGCTCCATTATCAGTGAATATATACACTAGGTGCCAGTTACACAAGCTCTTGACTCTCAGAAATGTGTCTTCTGATTCTGTTGTGGCTTTGGGTTTGCCAGACCTACTCCTGTCAGAGTTCCTCCACTTTCCAAGTTCTTTTTGATGGTGTAGGAAACTGTAGTCAATGATGCCTTGGGTTCCTTTGGAAAGAGTAGGAAGCCCTACACTTTAAGGGTTAAAATGGTCTGTCTGTCTCCTTTTATTAATTGCCTTTTTCTTGTGATTATGATAACAATTTCCAGTGCAGTGTTGTCCAAATAACGCATTAGAGAGCGTATCAACACAGTTTGTTCTAACACTGTTTTTATACAGACAGAAGGTTTGTAAGTAATCAACAAAAGTTGGGACACTAGTAGCAATTGTTTGCATCAACTTTGAAGGCTAAATTATCTTCAACTGCTGCAGAATAGCAGTAAGTTGTTAACCCATTACTTGTTTCCTCAAAAAGGCCTCTTTATATAACGGTGAAAACTACATCATTTTTCAGATATTGGTAAATTAAACATTCTCTTTAACCTCAAGCATGTTACTGATTACTATTGTACCATTTTAGGTTATTCACTGGACTTGGACTGCTTAAATTTAAATAAAAACTGGAAACATGGAGGGGTTGTAAAACTATTGACGGAGTCATCCTCATTATCTGATTATAATTCAGTCCTGAAAATAAGTCAGAAAGTGAAAAATCAGACATCAAATAACTATTTCCTTGTATTTTAAAATGGAAAAATATTAATGTGTTCCCAGCCTATTAAAAAAAAAAAAAAAACATTCACTCTCTCCAAAAACACTCTTAAGCAACTGTACAACAATCATCCATTAATTTGTCCATGATATGAAACTGTTCATTCATCAATTATCAAATTAAGAAAAAGCTTAATAAAGTCCTTAATGGTAATGCTTCTGCGCATTGGCCACCATTCAGGATGCAAGGGGGGATCCTGTGACTTCAACACTCTTATGTGGAGGGAATGCTCAGCTTCTAAGCAGGTTAGACTGGTGGGCTTGTCTCACAGCAAAATGTCCATATAAAATCTATGTGAAAAAAAAATAATTGGGCTGCTTTTTTAACTGCTTTAACTGCATTCCACCTACTGTGGCATCATTTTGCTTGATTACACAAAGAACCGGAACTGATATTAGGTTGATTGATGTAGCACCTTTATTGGAGAAGGGCATTAAGTAGTCATGGCAAACTGACAAGTATTTCTGGTTAATTAATAAAGTTACTTTCTTTTATAAATAATGTAATTTAATCCATATTCATTTTATTTTTAAAGAAGTGACTTACAGATTCCCAAAAACAGTTGGTGTACCAGCCAGGCCACTTCATTTAAGTTCAAAATAACAAAGTATTGAGCATCAAGTAAATAAACAGGTACAAGGGGCAGCCAATATACAGAGTATTGCTTGTTGTGAACATTACAGATCTCACTCAGAGCTCGTTCTGAAAAGAGTTCACGTCACAAATGTGACAACACCGTTTAGAGACAGTCAGTTTTAAATACTCTGGACCAGAAGGGCAGGACTTGCCAAAACGATGGTTTCTTGAGGCATCTTCCCTGAACTAAGGAGGGAATAGACAATATAAATAGTGGTCTAAGAGACAGATTTGACAGGGTCCAAAAGAAAAGCTGAGGCACCAAGTGGGCCACCCCATTAATCCACAAAACCAAAGTAGCTTTGAGAAAGGAAACAGATGCTTCAGGGTGCATCATCACAAATAAAGGCAATCATCTTGAAAATTACATGGGTCATTGCTGTGGTCCAAAAAGCAATGCCACCTTTCAGGAACATCTATCTATCTATCTATCTATCTATCTATCTATCTATCTATCTATCTATCTATCTATCTATCTATCTCTGTCTAATTCTGTTTGTCTGTCTGTCACTCACATAAAAACAATGTTATAGCAGTAACCTGGTTGAATTGTAGAGATGAGGTGTACGGTATAAATAGATGCATGCAAGATCAAAAAATTAAGTGTGGGGCTATTTACAGTCTGAAGAGTCGTCTTCAGTTGGGAGACGAATCACATATTTGTGAGAGTATTTGGGTTCAAACAAAAAGGAATTTGGTCAGAGGCATGCCTGTCAGAGTATGTTTCAAACACAATCCCCAATGCAGGTAATAGTGCTAATATGCAGCTTTATAACAATATATAAAAGGCAAGGTTTCAGGAGATGTTAGAGTAAGATGACCTTAAATTACCTGAAAATAAAAAAGTTTTGTTATTGTGTCAGAGCATAAAATCTCACAGCTATTTAATTTAGTAAAGCTAACTAAGGCAAAGTACTAATGAACGAATGAAGTTATAGGGGTGGAGATGGTTTCAGTGCTCTGACTGAGTTTAAAGTCATACAATGCAGGCTGGGTGCATCCAAGGGAACTGAAATTTTTAATGAAATACTCAGTAGTAAGTAATATATTTTTTTAATTTACAAAAAAGAATAATGTGTTATAATACTTCAAAGTCATACAACTCTAGTGATAATACTAGGACTGCAGTGAATTGAAAAGTTGGAAATGCCAAAGGACAGTTGGAGAAGAATGTTGCAGAAATGCAAATATCGGTCCTAAAAGGTTCTTGTAGTGTTTCATTAGTAACAGAGGAATTAAACATACAAATGAATTGTACTGAAACAGCAGAATACATAAATTATACTTAAAAGGACATAGTAAATTTTCTGAATTCTTACTTTCAGAAGTTTTTATCTGTAAAGAAGTTGTAATCTTTCAGGAATTAAAATGATTTTTACTGAAGTATTAAGTACTAGGTTGTTGTACCGTGTTAGCCATTATGAATGTAGAGAAAAGCCAAGCAAAATGACACCTTTTACCTTTTTAGTTAGCCAATAAAAGGTGTCATTTTGCTTGGCTTTTCTCTACTGAAGTATTAATTAAAGGGACAGAAGTGCAGCCAGAATTCAGCCCTCATTTAGCCTTGTAATTTTAGTATGCTGTAATTCGTTTTAATTCAGAGAAAAGTAGCCCAATAATCATAGTGAGAGCGGATAAGAGATCAGACCCAAGCGATTATCCATTTTATCCATTTGGTTCCATTATTTGAGGAAACAAAGCTCACCCTACCAGCACCAGCCACAAGGCTATACTGTGGATGGAATGCGTCTTCATTGCATGGCACACTTGCATACTTTCTCATGCCAGGCCAATTATCCTAAAGGTATGTCTCTGGGATGTAGTAGAAAATCAGAGTACATGTAGAAAATTATAAGTGGAATGGAATCAAAAGAACTGAAACTGGTTCTTTGTAATTGTGGGGGAGTGACTTTAACTACACCGCCTGACAATTTCTGGTTTTAATTCCAAAATTCCATGCATTGCTACACTCTTCATTATCATTTTCATTTCCCTTATCTTGTTCTACCCACACAGCCTCATGTCCCCTAAATGTTCCACAGAGGAGCAATAGATTTTAAAATCCATAATCTATAATCTTTCCTCTTGTATAATGTCTTCCTGAAAAAAACCTTTGTAAGATGAACTCTTGTAATTTGAAAATGTTATTACCATTAAGTAAAATGGGACAAAACTGTTTTTATTTCAGGGTCCCAAGACTGATATCCCAAAATAAAAAATGAACATAATCCTTTTAGTCGTTAATAATAGTCATCAAAACACACTCTAAAGGGACATTTCCCTTCATGATGACTCAATAATACCTCATTCTGCCAGCTCCCATTAAGCACATTGCTAGTGTATTGTGGATCGTAGACTTATATTTTGCAAACAAAACAATCACATGACACCCATTGTTTATGTGCACAGTATTTGTACTTTAATTTGAAATGAAGCATCAACAAAACAGTAACCTTACAGGAATTACATCAAAAATTAAACATGCCATGTAAAGGAAGGAGGAGGTGGTGGTGGTGGTGGTGACATCATATTCTGAGCTGGTTGGTGATTGCAATGCTGAGTGAGATGGAGAAGGAAAACAGGAGGAAGTGCCAGATTCTTCAGACTCCATGGCCGGATTGTCTAGGTCTTCTGCCTCTTCCTCTTCAATTGCAAAAGGTGGATGAGAGGACAGAATTTGAAGGCAAGGACCCCAATGCAGCATCAGCACTGGCAGTAAGGGCTGGAGGTGGATTAACTTCATGAAACATTGATGTTGCTGTTTGTTGATTGTTTCAAAAAAGTTCAAATGCAGCTACCAGACAAGCATTCCAGCACTAGTATGACTCGCTGTACATAAACACCTCCACAATCCAGGTGTCTTCTTTTGAAAGATTTCAGTGAAAATCAAAGCATGCAGTTCACAAAAAAAAAAAAAAAAGGTTAATAATGCATGGTATTCTGTTTGAGCATTTAGGTTACATTAGTTAAGGTTTCTCTATATGTTATTTCACTCACTACATAAAGTACATAATGTAATGTAAGTAACAGTCAGAAAATTATATGCCGTTAATGCCTACCTGTCCAAATGTTCATGTTTCTTTCTATCTAACGTCAATCTAAGGGCTATTCTGCTGTCTCACAGGATTAAAATTAGGAGCATTCTAATTTCTGTAGGTCATAGGGGTTAAACTGAATCTTCCATTATCTAAGCTGCATTATGTTCACATTCAAGAGAGAAAGAGGGTTGGAGCATGCACTGATGCTGCACGTTGCTGCACCCACCACACAGCAAACCACATCCGGATCCCAAATTAGGACCTGAGCACACCTCAGCACCACACTAGTTCAAATGAAGTAAAGCAGTGTGTGCCAATCCTGCTATCAACCCCCAGGTTCTCCCTGCAAGTTGGAAGACCTGCTTGCAGGGCTGGATGCAGGTTAATGTCAAAAAGAAACAAAAACAGTTCAAGTTCAAAAACTAAGCAAAATAAGATAAGTTTACCATTAATATTAACTTAAAGGATTTGGCTCATACAAGTGATAAGATGCTGGTTTGCTCAGCCTATCATAACTTTCTCTCATACAAAATAGAAAATGCCACACTGGTTCATATGACTGTGTAGAAAGTTGTAACTTGAAACAGGGTTTTAAACGACACCCCCTTATAAACACTAAAACTCACATATGACAAGGGAGACCATTATATGTTACTCATTCCAAGTAGGTCCACACAAATTACACTATACGGCACAGGTTGGCCCTTGCGATTCGTGGGTTTATTATTCGCAGATCTGCCTATTAACAGGTTTGTCATTAACAGTTAAATGGAAATTATTTTATGTGTTTTGGGAACTGTTGTGGAAAAACACAAACAACACTATAACGGTACTATTTAAGTGGACTGCAAATCCCTGCAGCCCCAGGAGTGCTGCCCCATTAGTCAGCTTTGGTAGTTACTGCGAGGGCTACTGGATAAAAGAAGATAAAGCTTTCGCTAGTTATCTGTTAAAACTAAGCCATAAGATTGTCAAGTGTTTTGTTTTTTTTATTTCATCGCTTCACTGCACAGTAGAATTACGATTACACCCACTGGGTTGCAGTTCTTTCTTGATTTATATTTTTGTCTGGGCTGTATTAAAAATGTAGAAAATGTATTAGTCTGGGACGGTGCTCTCAACTTCTACAAATCTTCATTTACATCAGCGTCATGGCTGGATAACATATAGTACATAACTTTCAGAAGGCTGTGCACAGAGGATTTCATTTCATAACTACACCACCATCATCTAGATCTGCGAAATTGGACTGTGTCATGTTTATCAGATTGTGCCTAGTGTTTTGTTGGATTTCTTTGGTAACCGTAATATTAATCATTTTTATTGCTTGCCATTATTAAAACACAAACAAATTTATTATGTTATATTTTGTAAAAAGTTGCAGTTCACTAAAGAACTGCTAAACTTCACACTTTATCAGGGGGATGCAATGCATCTTTGTCTCGGCAGCCAGCGTCACACACATATTTATTTGAGCAGTGATTGTTATTTGTTTCATGTTCTTTACCACTTTTTCCTTCTTATTTAGTGCAATAAATTTAGAATATTGTACAATCATGGACCCAAGTTGTATTTGTGGATTTTCACAAGGGATAAGGGAAATTTTGCTTCCTGAACACTTTTGGGTATATTTTTATTGATTTTGGCGTCTTGATCAAAAAAAAAAAAATCCTTACATTTTCCTATAACATATCATTTTATTGCAATTTCTAGTGATTTACTCTCATATTATAAGTACATATGCAGTACAACAATCACAACTGGAGCGTTTGTGGTGATTTAGAAGTAGTGGCTACTAGGAATGCAGCTCACATACACAGTACCAAGTACTGTTGTTTCATTTGCAAAAGGAACAGCCATGCTAAAGAATCTCATTATGTATTGTTACTTGGCTGACACCTTTATTCAAGGTGAATTACAACAGTTAAGATACAATTGATTATATTAGTTTAGCTTTTTTTCTCAGTTGAAGTACAGGCTTATGAAGTGATACATACTGTATGAATGGCCACACAGTGTCAGTAGCAGGATTCCTACCACAACCTTAGGGTCTGAAGCCCAAAGCCCACAGCTTAAACCCTTAGGCCACATTACATGTAAATTCATTACATTAAAAAGAACGGTCTAATCTGTAATCATTTCGTTCAGGACAGAAACATGTTCCACATAATCCACTTAGCAACCAAACAAAGATATTTGTACAAAGTCTTCATATAAAATTGGGAGCGATGAAAGAATTTGTGAAAGCAATGAACGAGGAAAGTGAAGGACTTTGATGTGTGACACAGGTGTTTCCATAAATAGCTGATGCCATGATTAAGGAAAGCATTTTTCTTTGTCCACAAATCAGACATCTCATCAATGACAAGCAACTCAAAATTCTTCTAGTGGCCAATAATCATATAGAAGGCATTTGAAGAGGTAGTGGAGAATTTTTTGTCCACTACTTCCAGCTCGTTGACAAAATGCTTCAAGCAAACAAAACTGTGAAGGGCAACCAAGATTCATTTTCACACTTGGATTTCATTCCTACTAATCTTGGAGCAGTCAGTGAGGAACATTGTGAAAGAGGTATCTGGGCATGTGGAATCCCAGTTCTGGGTGATTCTTGTTGGACACTGAAATAAGAAGCATTAGATGAATGAAGATAATGTGTCAGCATCATTAAGTGATTAAACACACTATAAATTCAAATAAAATTTATTTCATGTTTCCACAAATTTCTAAGTGAATCCGAAATTATATTTGTATTCATTTTGAATCTTCCTATTATAATCAACAACATTTTTTGAAAAATGTTTTTGGAATTTAAGCCCCGTCTCCAATATAACTGAAGATACATCCTTCGGTCCGGTGATCCCATGTAGATCAGTGCAGGAATACAGGGTGAATAAGACTTTCCTGTCAGCTTTAGTGCAAATCTGGATAGAACAGCAGTCAAGCACATGGCACATCCACTGTTTCCCCAATGCAGACATTTTGGGAGTTGGGGAAAAAAAAAAAACAGAAGTGCCGGGGAACAGAGAAAATGTGTGATATAAAGAGTAACCAGCCCAGCTGTATAACTAGAATCTGATGGACTCTATTGCAAAAACTGAATTACAGTAATCCCTCCTCGATCGGGGGGGTTGCGTTCCAGAACCTCCCGCGATAGACGAAAATCCGCGAAGTAGAAACCATATGTTTGTGTAGTTATTTTTATATATTTTAAGCCCTTATAAACTCTCCCACACTGTTAACATTATTAGAGCCCTCTAGACATGAAATAACACCCTTTAGTCAAAAGTTTAAACTGTTCTCTATGACAAGACAGAGATGACAGTTCTTTCTCACAATTAAAAGAATGCAAATAGATCTTTTTCTCTTCAGGAGCAGAGAGAGAGAGAGAGAGAGAGAGAGAGAGATCGCAAAGAAAAGCAAACAATCAAAAAATCAATACTTGTGCTTTTAAGTTTGTCGCGGCATTTTTAGAGGAGCGTTAGTATCTTCTAAGCAAACAGCCTCTGTGCAAACAGCCCCTCTGCTCACATCTCCTCCGTCAGGCGCAGAGAACGTCCGAGAGAGAGCGAGATTAAAGCAACAATCAAAAAATCAATAAGTGTGCTTTTAAATATGCCGAGCACCGCAATAAAGCAGCATTTTTTTAGAGGAGCGTCAGTATCTTTTAAGCAAACAGCCTCTGTGCAAACAGCCCCTCCGTCAGGCGCAGAGAATGTCAGAGAGGGTGAGAGAGAGGCAGAGACAAGCAAACAATCAAGCTCCGCGCGGGATGCATATCTTATAGCATTGAGGAGTTTTAGTTAATATGTAATACATGCTCTGATTGGGTAGCTTCTAAGCCATCCGCCAATAGCGTCCCTTGTATGAAATCAACAGGGCAAACAAACTGAGGAAGCGTGTAGCATAAATTAAAAGACCCACTGTCGGCAGAAATCCGCGAACCAGCGAAAAATCTGTGATATATATTTAGATGTGCTTGCATTTAAAATCCGCGATAGAGTGAAACCGCGAAAGTCAAAGTGCGATATAGCGAGGGATTACTGTATACCCACATCATGTGAAATTAAATAAAATCCCATTAAAAAATTACCACCATCAATGAGATATGTTAAGTATGTAAGCTATGTAAAAAGGCGATAGTCATAATTAAGCTTTGCGGAGTTGTGAGAATGAGAACATCATTAACATTTTTATTCTGATGTCAAGTAGGCAAATATGTTAATAAAACTGCCTTGCAAAGCAACAACCATGCAGTCACCATGACCCCACCAGTACTGTCTACAAAACCAGCCCAAATATGAAACCAGGAGTCTGTAGCCCTACCCTTTCATGACAGTGACTCACACACAATTCACTGGCTGTTAGTCTCACTTTGTTTTTAAAGTGTATTGACTACCACAGTTCTGCTCTTGACAAGTCACCTGGAAGTAGAGCCACAGAGCTTGACCATACAAAGCTGGCACCATGTGCAAATACAGAAAGTTCTTCTTGTATCCAGAGACCTGTTAGAATATAGTTAAGACAGCTGTAGCAGCCAAATAGACAAAGTGAACACACTGACCCATCTGGAAGAAAGTTAAAGCAGACAGACCTGATGAGTTAGGACTGCTGGCCAAGGACGGCTCACAGGTCCACCTCCCACCCATTTGGTCACATTTCCCCACCCACCACATCAGCTGGCCTCATTCATTTGCCTCCCTTTCTAACTAACCCTCTCTGTTTTAATCCTAATAGACAGTACAGCACAGTGATAATAATTCTTTCATCATCATTAGCCATCAGCCACATATCACTACAAATATCTCTAAAAGCAGGAGCAATTTGAAATTTAAAGTCTGCACACACATCAGTTACCTAAGTGAGCTTTTAATTGGTGCTCATTAACCTCCTCCAAAGCAGCAAAATGCCATCTTACAAACAGGAAGATCCAAAATATGTTTACAGAGCAGCAGGTTGCGATGCACTCATTTATGCTCCTTGGGGTCTTGCTTTCTGTTTTTGTTCCTCTTCCTTGTATGAAAAAAATGTTAGTTGTGTGATTTGAGTCCAACAAGTCAGACTCCAGTGCTGCATACAACAAGTGCCAGCTAAACTCTTTTCCAAGGGCAAGATCTGAGAATGGAAATGTTAGTTTTACCTTAAGTAGGTTTAAAAAAGAACTGGAAAAACATATTCGATAAGGGGCCATGTAATGGACTACTGCCTTATCTACTGTTGGTTTTGGGTGATGCTGATAGGAACCACAAATCAGAATTGGATTACACAGCTTTGGGAATGTTATGAGATATTTCTGCTCAGTTTTGCTTCTTACCTGCCGTTTCTGTAGACCAGAAATTGACCATGTACCTTTAAATACAAGTAGACCAATTCAAGTGATGACCTGACCCTGCAGCAAGTGGCATTAGCATTTGGAGTGGTGGGGGGGGGGTCTCCTCACCTTTCCAAATTATCTCCTGATATCCGTAACGAAAGATTTAAGAAAGACATGGGCCAGGTGTGCTAAATGGACATTAAACTTCGCCTGCCTACATTTGATCTTCAGTGTGTAGAAGAGATGGTGGCGGCAGCAAGAGAAAGCAACTTTTCAGAAAATGATGGCAGTAGCGTACACAGACATGCATTAGTCACAGTATTACATGAGAGTGGGAGAGATGGCTGAAGTTTTTCAGTATTGTATTTCGAATGTCATGTAAGATAGCCAGCTGCTTTATCATTTTTAAGAGTCTGTTTATTAAAAAAAAAAAAAGGCCAGAAAATCCATTATTTTATCTGTGAACTGCTTCGCCTGGTACATTTTAGCTGAAACTCCGACACATCACTACTGTAACCAATAATAATTTATTTACTTAAATATACAGGGTGAGTCAAAATTATGTTAACACTAATGGGTTATTTTAATCTCAACCACACCTTTCCAGGTTGATGGATAGGTTGTGGTGGACCATTGTCATGGCCTCCACACTCCCCTGATTTGACACCCTGTGATTTCTGGTTATGGGGTATGGTGAAGAAGCTTGTGGATAGCTGAAAAGTTCATGATATCAATGACCTGAAGGACAGAATATGGACTGTGGTATCATCTATTCCCCATGAAATGTGTGTCTAGGGCTTTAAATGGTACTGTTGCTCGTTGTTTTTTGTGTGTTGAACATGATGGTGAACAGGTTGAGATGTTCCTGTAAATCATCTTGCACATATGAAGTATGTTTTGTAAGTAAATTGTTTCTGCCATTCAAATGTTAGCATAATTTTGACTCACACTCTATTTATTTATTTATAACATTCCCAAATCTTACTGATTGATTGATTTAATGATATGAAATGGTATTCTACTTGATGCTTACTAATGGCATATGCCAAGGATCATTGGTGGGCTCCCTCCTCGTCTATCTATAAGCCTCCTCACTTGGCCCCATCATCCATGGTTTCTCTTCTCAGTGCCATGTGATGATTCACTGCTGTACCTGTCATTTCCACCAGAGGGTTGTGTGGTATCAGCTGAAATCTCTGCATATCTCACTGATATTACAGTCTTAATAAAGGAACAGCATCTCCATCTCAGTCTGGCAAAGATGGACCTTGCTGTTAGCCAATCTTACCTATTTGTTCAGCATCATTTTCTCTGCTCAGCTTGGCTCATTATCACTGACATCCTTCCAAGTTGGTACAAAACCTTGGAGAGGTGATTGATGACCAGGTGTCCTTCAGGGACCATGCTGCTACTGTCTCTCAGTCTTACAGATCCACTCTATACAATATCCACAAGATCAGTCTGTATTTGATGGAGTATCTTGCCAGGCTTTGGTTCTGCCATGTCTGGACTACTGTAACTCACTGCTAGCAGGAGTTACCAGTATGTGCCTGCTGTTCAACCAGCTAAGGCGGGCACATGCCATTCCTCTTTTCAGATCAATACATTGGCTTCCTGTAGCAGCACCAGTTCACATTCTTGATCGTTGCCTACAGAGCAATCAATGGATCTGGCTCTATATGGAGACACTAATGAAATCCTGTGCTCCTTCTTGACCACTCAGGTCTGCTTTTGAAGAGTGTCAGGTGATGTCATCTCGGCAGGTATCAATTTCAATGCAGTAACTTTTCATGTGTAGCTCCTAGCTGGTGGAATGAGCTGCCCACCTCCATCAAAATTTTGATTCCCTCAATGTGTTTAAGAAGCATTTGAAGACTCTTGTTCTGTGAATTTCTGTCTATCAGTGGTTGAGTTTTATTATCTTGGAATTATTACTTGCTTGCATTTTATTCTGATCTCTTCTGGTCACTTTGGGGCGATCAATTTTGTAATCTAGTCTTGTAACACTTGTTCTTAAACAGTCCTTCAGACTGATGTTTACTCGATTATGATGCCCTCTTTTTTGAGTCAATTTGGATAAAATTGTCTGCTAAGCAAATAAATGTAAATATGCTCATGGTTAGCAATGCAAGCTATTGCTCCAATCACAAGGAAAATGGACCACTCAAAAGTGATTTACCTCTCCCTTCAGAGGAACTAAATCAGTTTGTCAGCACACTTAAAAGCAGCAGTGGCACTTGGCAGTCTGTGCTTGCGTTGTTTCTTTATCGTCCTTCCTAATAGCCGGAGTCTTCAATGGCAAGGCGGCCCTTCTGCATTTATCACTTCAACACAGCCTGGCTTACCCTGAATTGGTCCCAGTTGAATGCAACTTCAAACAAGCAGCCATGGGTGTTCCAGAGATACCATTCTGTAATGAAACAGTAGAAGGAAACACACCATGTTATTCTAGCCATGAACTACAGCGAGGGCAATGAGAAGTTAAATAAAAATACAAACTGGGTTTGAAACGTGAACAATATTTTTGTCCAGAGTCACGTATGCTGACCTGGACTTTGTATATTTAAACGTTTTCTGCCCTTATCACTTAACAAGAAAATGTTTCAACTCCTTAGTTATTTTGAAATTTTTCAGGCTGATTTGAATATTGTTATATATTTTTCTGGTTTTCATTTTACAGTGCATGAGTATTTTTTTAAATGTATGTTAGATGACATTATTATTATTATTATATATTATCATATTACTTATTGTTATATTAGATGACACTGTAGTTAGTCCTGCTGCCTCGTGTCTCCAGTGACCTGGGGCCTCATGTATAAACGGTGCGTACGCACAGAAATGTTGCGTAAGAACATTTCCACATTCAAATCGCGATGTATAAAACCTACACTTGCCGTAAAGACATGCACTTTTCCACGGTACTTCATACCTTGTCGTACGCAAGTTCTCCGCTCGGTTTTGCAGACTGGAAGCACCCAGCATCAAAGCAGTGCTACTGTTCCTGTGTGGTTACCCTTTATTTGTTAGAACCACATTCCTGACGCGGCTTTATAAACACACTGAAACTAACCACATATTGTTTATTAGTGTAATGCATCTGATTGTAATTAACCTGTAACAATATAATGGTCCAGGGAATAGCCATAGTATTCCAAATACCATAACTGCTTTAGCGTTGTAACTGTAACTGCACCTTTTTTTCCTTCTTTCAGCAGCTCCAGTTAAGGGATGCCACAACGAATCATCTTTTTCCATATTACTCTCACTGCACCACTCAGAGTATTTATATCACTGTATCTGAGTGGGGAATCACAGCAGCAGCTGATCGGAAGGAGAATTATCGGGATACAGCATCAAGCCCACTCTGCCTCAGCCACGGCAAAACGTTTCAAAGCCTTTCCTGTACGGACCTCGCGGTTCAGAAACAGTTTCATCCCAAGAACTATAAACGCACTCAATCAATTGCTCCTTGTAGAACTGTTTGTACTTATAAGTACAATCACCCCACTGTAAACTTACACTACAGTTATAATATTACACAACCTGCCACTTTATAAAGCGTATTTACATATGATGACGATATCATTTTTAAGGTGAAATGCAGCAAAATATGTTGATTATATTATACAGATAAAACTTTAACTTCATTTAACTAATCTGTATTGTTAATATTTAAACATGTGTCGCAGCGCTAGCAAGTTCACGTATTGTTCCTGCCTCGTGCTGTATATTTGCTGAGGATGGTGCGACACTGGAAGGATATACGGATAGAATAATTAAACACGTACTATGAAGATATTTCAATGTTCCTTAAAAGTTTTGAAGAATTGTCGTTGTAAACTTGCAGATGGCTTAACATCTATTACAGAGCTGATTGTGTGGTGATTGGGTATTTGGAGAAAGAAAAGTAAGGACAGGAATTGGAGGTTAGTACGTTTAAGAGACAGTACTGCTACAGTAATTTCTTCGAAGGTCGTGCACAATCACACACTGTGTTCCCCTGTTTAATAACGTGCTTTAATTCATATCATCATGAAAAAGATATCACTTCTACATCTCAGTATTTTAATTATTCAGAGAGCTCTAATATCACGAATGTAATGGATTCTGTGTCCTGTCGGAGAAAGAGAAAGAACGGAAGCACGTAGTGATTCACACACATACAGCACATTGAAGATCAAATACAAAACAAAGCATTTAACATGCTCCTTTAGTTACGATGGGATTTGAGAAACTAGTAAATTAAACGATTTTAAGATGAAGTTTATGTTCTACTTTAATGACAAAATAAACTACATGATTATTATGGATATTTCGAGATTGAAGTTAACATTTCGTGCTTTTTTCCTACTCTGCGCCTTTTTATCTCACTGTGCCCTAATAAGCTTCCATGTGACAGTTGGACTGTGGGCTACGTCTCACCTTTACATGGTGACTTTGATAAGTGACAACTACTTTTTTATGTCGGGCACTGTGCGACTTTGTGAACTTGAGCTTGTTTCTCCAACACGCTATGTCACTCGATCAACTTCCTTTTGTTGACTATACCACTGTATAAACCAACAAATAGTACGTTTTACTTTGCCTCCATTTGGTATTCGCTGTACTTATTATATTTTCCCTCTTGCTTTTGCCATTGCCTTTTCACAGAATGGGGAGCTTAAGGTCTATTTATATTGATTTGCATATTCAAAGAGACATAAATCTGAGAGGAGACGGGGCGGGACAGAAGGCGCGTGCACATGTGTTAGTTTTCACGCTGATCAGGATTTATGGTGCAGAAGAACGCAGAAGTTGGAGTACGCATAGACTCCTGCATCTGGAATTTTATGTGTGTAAGCACATTTCGGCTTTTGTGCTTACATCATGTTATAGTGCGAATTCTACGCATGTTGTTCTACATGAGACCCCTGGATTCTACATTGGCCTCAGATTTTTGCTTTTGTGGAGTTTGTATGCTCATTCTCTATCTGTGTTTTACCCAGTTCCTTCTCATCACTCAAAAGCATATGAAGACATCATAACTTTTGAATTCTGATATATAACGTAAGTAGTCTGTTATGGGGACACCGTATCAAGTGTAGTTCGCTTGAGGTCCAAGAAATTTGGGTTCAATTTCAGCCTCAGATCACTTGTCTATGTGGAGTATCCATATTCTTTGCTTCATTATGTGAATTTTCTCCTTGCTCTTTAGTTTCTTCCCAAATCTCAGAAACATATAAAAATCATTACTTTGAAAATTTGATATAAACTAATTATAGTAGGAAGGTTGTACAGTGGTTAGTAGTTCCATAGACAGGTTAATTTCCCAGCCAGGTTGTTGTTAGCATAGTGTTTGTATTTTCTCCAAACACCCCCTGGCATCTCCCCAAG
This sequence comes from Polypterus senegalus, assembly GCF_016835505.1. Classification (NCBI taxonomy): domain Eukaryota; kingdom Metazoa; phylum Chordata; class Cladistia; order Polypteriformes; family Polypteridae; genus Polypterus; species Polypterus senegalus. The sequence continues at coordinate 52,041,460 of NC_053170.1, read as the reverse complement.
CACTGGAACTTCAGGTTATTTGTCCACACTAAATTGGTCTTGGGCGGCACTGTGGTGCAGTGGTAGCGCTGCTGCCTCGCAGTTAGGAGACCCGGTTTCCTCCAGGCACTCCAGTTTCCTCCCACAGTCCAAAGACATGCAGGTTAGGAGGATTAGCGATTTTAAATTGGCCCTAGTTTGTGCTTGGTGTGTTTGTGTGTGTCCTGCGGTGGGTTGGCACCCTGCCCAGGATTGGTTCCTGCCTTGTGCCCTGTGTTGGCTGGGATTGGCTCCAGCAGACCCCCGTGACCCTGTGTTCGGATTCAGCGGGTTGGAAAATGGATGGATGGATTTTTAAATTGGTCTTGTATAGGTGATATGTAAGGTATGTGCAGGACATGATGACAATGCCTACTTGCATAAGCATAAAAAGATAAGAAATGTGACAAACGAGAGGAGATCATTCAGTCCATAAAGCTCAGTTGTTTAGCTAAGCTGTCCCAATATCTCATTCAGAATCTTCTTAAAGTTTAACAAACCTTCTGCTTCAGCTACATGCCTCTGTAGTTTATTCTAGATTTCCATGGCTCCCCATGTAAAGAGATTCTTCCTTCATTTCAGTCTTAAATGCACTTTACCTTAATTTCCACTGGTGCCCTCACCACTAAATTGAAAGAATTCTGCTGGATCTACTTTATCAATGCCTTGGAGGATTTTGAAGCCCTGGATTAAGTACTCACTTTGCTTTGACATGACAAGTGAGAGTTTTGCATAAGGTGCAGCTGTAAGACCCCATTTTCACTGACATGCTAAAGCGTAAGCTCTCCTCATAGGACATTTTTTAGAATGCACTCTCTGGGTATCATCCGATAAAAACTGATCAGTCACAGGGGTCTGACATCTAGGGATGTCCCGGAATGGTAACATTTCCACTTAGTCAGGGAGCAAAGGTTCATAGCTCAACCATCGCCAACCTTGGTGAACAAAACTTTGCATGAATTTTCAACGAAAAAGCTAGGCTTATGTGCACCCCAGTAACGAATGCAAGATTGTCCATTCCTTCCTTTATAACCTATAGCAAACTCTAGATGCACACAATCTGGCCTCTCACTACTCTCACTGGTCTTAACTTCTGTTCTATGACAGGATCCCAAATGTCTAGGCTGGGGTCATAGCACATGAGTGACCCTTCTGTTCCAGAATGTAATCTAGCACCAGACCATAAGAGCAGAAGCCAGTCAGTAAAGGAGTTGGATGTGGATGCAACATTCAATCCAGCCTTGGTGCACAAACAAGAGAGATGATATGTTATGCAAAGTGTTTCTCTTACTGAAGAAGAGAGTTCACTGACTGAATAACTCTGATTTTTATGCTATCAAAAGAGTAGCATTGTGGGTGAAACCTCAAAGCTTCTAACTACAGTATGGCAACAACCACAGGAGAGAGAAAAGCATCCAGACAAAGAAAGACAAAGTGTGTTGAACATATGCATCCCGCAGAACCTAAAGGGCTCAGGACAAATCATCTCCATCTGAAGATAACAAGGATTACACAGACAAGGACACTTTATGCTTTGATCCTGGTTGTTTGTAACTCTGTAGATAGAAAAAAGCCAGTGAATAAACTATATTTCAGATTATTGGTGTTTCTTTAGCTGAAAGTAATAACCTAAGTATGTTAAGGATACATTTTTAGCTGTTAGAAATTTCTCTTGCTAAATTCAGTAAGAGAACTAAAATAATCTTCCTTTAATTCAGAGCAGCACCAGTCAGGCTGTTGGGAGGCATTGGCAGTAAAGTGGGGGCTGCTGATCTGTGAAGAAAACAAGGTGCAGACATTTGAGAAACGTTTTACAGTAAAGACTGATCTATCTAACCCTCTGGAAGACCAGACCTCTTACAAGAACATTTAAAAGCTGCTTCTGAACAAATCCTGTAGTGATTCTTTAGATAAGAATTCAAGAAAGAGAATTCACAAACATTCTCTGTTATTCTATAGAAAAGAAAAAAATCAAACCGAGTTGTTTATGTTTTGTCTCCATTGTTGTCTTTTGTCTGCGCATACTTGTATATATCCGTCTTCTGTTATCAAAATGTTGTGAATGAACTATATTGATTGCTTATTGCAGCAAGCATGTCTAGGTTATCTGTTGAAAAGGTAGTCACTACAGCCAGCCACATCCAGGAAGAAAAAGTTGATTTGTGCAGACTTACAGCAGTTTATGAGCTGCTTTAGAAGTACAGTGCTGAACCGTGTTAGCCATTACGGGTCCAAGAAGAAGTCATGCAAAATGACACCTTTTATTGGCTAACTGAACAGATTACAATATGCAAGCTTTTGAGGCAACTCAGGACCCTACTTCAGGCAAGATGCAAGAAAAAGGGCCCAAGCTGTCTCGAAGCTTGCATACTGTAATCTGTTCAGTTAGCCAACAAAAGGTGTCATTTTGCTTGACTTCTCTGAGCTTCGTTTATAACTTGAACAGATCTCTTTATATTAATAAAACTGTAATGTAAGATGTAACAGCTGTGTACAGAGCAAATTATTATTATTTTATAGTGCCTTTCGTATCTACAGTATCTATCTATTTATTTTATAGTGCCTTTCGTAGCTATCTAAAAAATGTCTCAGCTGAATTCAGCTCAGCAATATATGTGGAAGCAAAATGGACTTTTCTCTGTATAGGCCAATAGGTTTGGAGTGATTATAGCATTTAAAGTAATTTATTTTATTTAATATTTAAAGTTATTTATTTAATTTAATTCAGTTTATGATTTCTGAAATATTTAACGAACGATAAAAGAAACTGGAGGAAACGGGTGTAGTATAAATGGCTGGTGGGAAAAAAGCAGGGGAAGTATAATTGGCATCTCAGTATCCTCCATATTGGTAATTACAAAAGTTGTTTACATTTGATGTTTCAGTGTGCAGGTGACCTCTCCCTAGGCATTCCTGCTTATAATGGAAAAGCACTTCTAACCACTACATCAACCTGATTCTTGTTTGTGGTGCGAGTCAAAAAACAGTAACAGAGGAGTATTGCACAGTGGGTATAAATATCTGCTTATGCTGTCTTGTGTCTCCTCTGCATTCACATGTATCACATTCTGTTGTATTGTTTAAGTTAATTTCACCAATGCAACTTCTGTTGAATAATTCATTTAAGGAAAGCACACATTTTCAGGGTTTAGTATTGGAATGTGGCTGTGAAAAGCGGAAGCAAGAGGAGTCACAGATTTCATTTAATGCCATTCTCTGCCCCAAAATAATTTTAATGGAAAACTCCTTTAGAATCTGAGCTTCTCGCATCTTCTGAAAAGCTTGATTCCATAACTGAATTCGTCAATCTTCTACTGTCCAAATTCACCTTTGAGAAAAAGCATAATCCATTGCACTTTCCATTACTGTATGCAAAATTGAAAAAAAAAGTCTGTTTCAATTTCAGTGTATGTTGCTCCTATTGTGTCATCTAGTGGCCAAAGTCAGAATAACATGCATTCACTGAGCAAACTTGATCCAGTATGTCAGGGTAGAGAAAGGAAAAAAAAACAAGGTATTATAGTGCCTTTCATATCTATCTATCTATCTATCTATCTATCTATCTATCTATCTATCTATCTATCTATCTATCTATCTATCTATCTATCTATCTATCTATCTATCAGCACCTTCTTAGTCATGACCATATAGAATCATTATATCACCTGCTGTGAGATGTTCTCTTTCAGACTTTTCATATCAAAGAAGGCCCCGTAAATAACTCACTGATTGATCGTCTATCTTTCATATTTTGTCTCTATCTATCTATCTATCTATCTATCTATCTATCTATCTATCTATCTATCTATCTATCTATCTATCTATCTATCTATCTATCTATCTATCTATCTATTATATAGTGTCTTTCATATCTACTATCATATAGTATCTATCTATCTATCTATCTATCTATCTATCTATCTATCTATCTATCTATCTATCTATCAATCTATCTATCAGCGCCTTCTTAGTCATGACCATATAGAATCATTATATCACCTGCTGTGAGATGTTCTCTTTCAGACTTTTCATATCAAAGAAGGCCCCGTAAATAACTCACTGATTGATCATCTATCTTTCATATTTTGTCTCTATCTATCTATCTAACTATCTATCTATCTATCTATCTATCTATCATATAGTGTCTTTCATATCTACTATCATATAGTATCTATCTATCTATCTATCTATCTATCTATCTATCTATCTATCTATCTATCTATCTATCAGCGCCTTCTTAGTCATGACCATATAGAATCATTATATCACCTGCTGTGAGATGTTCTCTTTCAGACTTTTCATATCAAAGAAGGCCCCGTAAATAACTCACTGATTGATCAATGCCTTGTTGTTCCACTTTGATCTGCTATCTAAATCAGCTACCAATGGATGACTCTAAACCTGTTCATTACTGTGACATTGGTTCTTCCCATTTTGTTTGAAATGATAGACAAAATCAATGCACAACTGAGAGGCTTTGGTTTTCTCTGTCAAATGCCTTCATCCTACATGGAGAGAAAATAAAAGAACTGCTTTCAGTTGGGTTTGTGTTGAGAGTTGGCTCTCATCAAATTGTCCTTTATCAATTGATAAATTAAACAGGCCTTCTGTTGCCCTTTGACCCCAGTGTCCCAGTGCTGTCTCCAAGCAGGATCAGTTATTGGAAAATGTAAATGAATGTTAATGATTGGGTCAAAGAGGGCACAAGTGATGAAATTGCTTGGAAAGCAGGGCTGGGGGAGGACAGAACCCAAGTGAGTAGCTAATTTGTCAATGTCTCAGCCAGCAAGAGAGAGACGTTAAGTGGCTGCTAAATGAAACAAGTGTGTCGACATTCAGCCAGGTTGGTTAATGAGCAAAGAAGAAGAGAAATGTTCAAAGAAATCCCATCTGCAAAGGCTGATGTACACTCTTGTGTGATCTTTAGCCTTACCTTGGGATATGGTGAGAAATGCAAGCAGTTAAAAAAGTCATTCAGGTACTGTATATTCGAATATAAACAGTAACTTCTGATATCCGGTGCTGACTCCCTGGATGATGGCTGAAAACACTATGCATATCTTTAAGCTAATGATTATTGGGTGATCTGCTTACTTTCAATGCATGGGCATCTGTACCCTACTTCACGTCTCCAACACCAATTTTCGAAACAGCATATTGATGAACATCCCTTGAGTTACCTACACCTATCTCCACCATGTTTGCCTAAGCTTGTGCCCATGTTACTCACCGTCTTAGCTGTGATTACCCTAGCTCTTCAACTAATGAGCATCAGCAATGGGACACTGAGCATAACTGATTAGCAAATGGGAAAAAAATGTTCCAACAATACTTCCCAGGCTGAGTAAAGTTCCTCCATTGCCTGAGTGGTAGTGTGGCCAGGCTAATGGCAGCACGTTACACCACAAGGGTGCTACTAACCACCAACAGAGTGTGTGACCCTCACAGTAAGGAGTCTGGGATTATGTTCCAGGTTCTCCTTGTGTAAAGTCTGCATATTCTCCAAGTGTCCATGCAAGTTTCATCTAAGTGTTCTGGTTTCCTCCAAAAGCATGCACATTAGATGAATTGGTGATGATAAATTGGTCTGTGTGTGTGTTCACCCTGCAGTTAGATAAGAATCGATTAGATAAACTTTATTATTATATCATGGGTTGTTGCCCTGTCCAGAAAATTGCTCCTACCTTGTATCCAATGTTCACTGGGATTGCCTCCAGCTGCCCTGTGGCACTGCTCTGGATAAGGAGGTTTGGAAGATGGATGGATAATATTCATAAAAACGCTTGGAGGAGACAGACTCTAGGCCAGGGTTCTCAAACTCCAGTCTTGGAGCATGAGTTGTTGTGATGTGGCCCAGGTCTTTAAACTGCTCCCCATTTTTAAGATTTGTTTCTCTGAATTCCTTCATCGTTCCTCTAAATTGCTTCATTTCTTTCCTTAGATGGCACCCAAACAGAAATGAAATGTAAAGTGAATGAGCCAACAGAAGCCCAACTAAGCCAGGGCCTCAAACTCCAAGTAACTTCACTCCAACCAGTTGTTTAATTAGACTCAGATTCTTGTTGTTAATTTAACCTGTTCTTGTTGCTGTTCTCATTGTGCAATAGCAGACATTTTTGAAATTGTTGATTTTCTCTTTTCATAAGAGCATTGTTAAAGTGTTTTGTGGACCTGAGCAAATCAACATTCCTGAGATCTTCATCTCTCTTTATTTTCAGATATTGTATGATGGACAATGTTGGTCATGTTTTGGCTCATTTTGTGTCTCACTAGTTTGGCAGCTAATTAAGGAAAAAGAAACAATTAAGGGGTCTGAGTCTTCAAGAGCAAGTCAATTACAATTATCCATCCATCCATTTTCTAACCCGCTGAATCCGAACACAGGGTCACGGGGGTCTGTTGGAGCCAATCCCAGCCAACACAGGGCACAAGGCAGGAACCAATCCTGGGCAGGGTGCCAACCCACCGCAGGACACACACAAACACACCAAGCACACACTAGGGCCAATTTAGAGTCGCCAATCCACCTAACCTGCATGTCTTTTGGACTGTGGGAGGAAACCGGAGCGCCCGGAGGAAACCCACGCAGACACGGGGAGAACATGCCAACTCCACGCAGGGAGGACCCGGGAAGCAGCGCTACCACTGTGCCACCGTGCTGCCCCAATTACAATTAATTCAAAAAAAAGTTAATTAGCAGCAAAACCATGTCACTAATTAAGAAAAGGGTTAGAATGAAAACCTGCAGCCACTGGGGCCCTCCAAGACTGGAGTTTGAGAACCCTGTTCTAGGCAGAAGGCAGGTGCTAGACCTAATGGGGGCAACACTTTACTGCAGGACTCAATAAAACTTTGCCAATTTAGAATCATCAATTCACCTATATATTTTTTGGGATTTGTTACGATAATCCAGGCCTACACCATTTAACACGAATACTGACCTGTTCCAGGATTTCAGCACACAGTGTTGGATCTATGAGACAGCAAAACTTACCACTGCACCACCATCCTGTTCTCACATCTTTATTAATAAGTGTGATACAGCTGCATGCATAAAGCACATGGTGTTCACAATAAAAGTGCACTAGGCAAGATATATATACCCTACAAATAAAGGGACTCTCCTTATGGTGTACCGTAATACTGTGTGATGCCCTTTGAGAGAGAAGCAAATTACAGAAATTGAAAAGGTGCCTGCTTGGTCCTGCTGTGCTGTTATTTATTTAAACCATTTGCCTTCAGGAGAAGTTTATTCATCTGCCTTTATCAGAGAGGATTAATCTGCCATGGCTGTCTGCCTTTTGTATTTCATTTGCTGATCTCTGCTTGTGATATTCAGCTGGTGAATGGCTGGTGCCAACACATTTAAGACGTTAAAGTGTTATTTGTATATAGCAATGTGCTTTGCATCTCGGGTATGTTTATGATTTAAAGCTTGAACTGCTAATTCTTAAATAAAGAATCCATCCACAAAAGGGGGTCAGCATTAAAGCAAACATGAAGAGCAATGAAGCCGTCCCTTTTATATTCACCTATATATTTACTGTACATAGACTGAATAAAGAATGGCAACAAACAAACTAAAAAAAAGGACAGGGTTTCGTCTTGCAGTGCAAATGAAAAGTATTCACCCCTTATAGGTTTTCATATTTTAATGTTATGCAACTTTTAATCACAATGGATTTAATTTGGCCTTTTTGACACTGATCAATAGGTAAAGACTAAAGCAAAGCAGTCTAAATTAATTACAAATATAGAACACTAAATAATTGATTGCACAAGTGTTCAGATTCAAGACTCTGAAGTCAGCTGGAACAGTCAGCTGTTCTATGGCCTGAAAGGCCATTGTCCCATGTATACCTGCATGAATTAGTATTACTTATTCTATAAAGATATTCTAAAATGGCTTGGACACGTTTGTTGGTACCCCTAGAAAACATAAAATAAAATTGATTAGAATGATGTTTTCAACTAGTATAGTAGTATCACACATGTCTGCAGTCGGTCAAACAGTCATTCAACCTATTTAAATGGAGAAAAGTTGCCACTCTGCTGTTTGGTACCATCATGTGTCCCACACGGAAAATGGACCAGAGGAAGCTAAGGAAAGAGTTGTCTGAGGAGATTAGAAAGAAAATAATAGACCAGCATGTTAAAGTCAAAGGCTAGAAGACCATCTCCGAGTAGCTTGATGTTCCTGTGACAGCAGTTGCACATTTTATGAAGGAGTTTAAGGTCCATGTGACTGTAGCACCCTCCTTGGTTGTACCTGCAAGAGGAAATTCAACCTCAGGAAAAGCAGAAGGATAGTAAGAATGGTGGACAAAAAGCCAAGGACACCTTCCAAAAGGTTACAAGCTGAACTTCTAAGTCAAGGTCCAACCGTGTCTGATTGCAACATCTACCACTTTTTGAGTGACAGCTGGGTCAATGGAAGCGGACCCACGATGACTCGACGGTTAAAGGAAAAATATAAATGAGCCATAGTGAAACTGGAATATTAAGAGACAACAATGCTTCTGGGAGAATGTCCTTTGGACAGAGGCGACAAAGCTGGAGCTTTTTGGCAAGTCACATAGGCTTTGTGTCCACAAAGAACACTATATCTGCTATGAAACATGGAGGAGGCTCAGTTATGTTTTGGGGACACTTTGCTTAGTCTGTGTAGGGAACAATGAAATCTCAGGACTGTCATGACATTCTGGAATGAAACATACTGCCCAGTGTCAGAAAGCTCTGTCTCAGTCGCTGGTCATGGATCCTTCAACAGGAAAATGACCCAAAACACACAGCTAAAAGCATCCAAGAATGGCTAAGATCAAAACATTGGATTATCCCAATGTGGTCACCTAGAGGCCCGTATTTAAATCTTGTTGAACATCTATGGAAGGAACTGAAGCATGAAGTCTGAGGAAAGCCCCCTTCAAGCTTGACACAGCTGGAGCAGTTTGCTTAGGAAGGGTGGGCCAAATTATCTGTTAACAGGTTCAGAATTCTCATCGAGAGTTGCTGGAATTGCTTGTTTGCAGTGATTGCCTCTAAAGGTTGTACAACAAAATATTACTTTAAGATTCCCATCATTTTTTGACCCTGCCATTTTCATTGTTATTTGAAATATTCAGTTTAATCAAAATTCTAAAGCAAGGTATGGTTTTTGTTAAATACAGAATATATAATGATGGGTGCCAGTTATTTTTGTCAGTTTCAAGTTATTTCAGAGACAGTTGTGGGTTCTTCTGTTTTTGTGGAGGTGTCTGTTTGTCGATGTCTGTAAGTCACAAATCTCAGGTTTAGTCTAAAATAACTGATGGCCTTCATCCTGCTGCTTTCTTTTGTCCCTTTTTTCACTTTGCCTCATGCCTCTCATCCGACTCCCCATGTTTGGCCTCTTCTCTTTACCACTATCTAGCCCTCAAAGCGGCTCCTTTTTTTTATCCAGGTCTGACTGTAGCTTTCAGCCAGCAGAGAGGAAGCACTACACAGCATGCTGTCAAACTCTGCCTTCAGAAATACATATGTAAATTGTAAGAACCAGTTTTGGAATAAATAAATGGGATCAACGGGAGAGAGGGAATGAGTGGGCATATGCTTAGAGAGTCGCGCCTGGCATCCCCTGCTTGATGAATCTGACTAGAAGGGAAGAAAGCAAAGACTAAATCTGGCATTACAGTCTCAAAGAGCAGGCCGCCGGTGGAGATTATAAGACCTGGCAGCTCTTAAAGTTCATGTTTTGCCCTCGGGCTGTTCTTGTCAGTTTAAAGTGGCAACTCATGAGGCTTCCAGTAGTCAGCATGGATCATTAGACCTGGCAAATTTGGCAACAGAACCTATTCATTTACTGATAACGACAGATGTTCATTTTGTCTGATGGTATGGCAGCAGCTAACAGCTGTGACTTCAGTCATATTCCTAAAACTCTCTCTATTATTAGATATCTTAATCCATCTTTCTGCTGAATCCCAATCAAAGCCTATCTGCACATTCATTATTGCAATGGCTATCTGTCACACGGGGTCATGCTGGGGCAGTTAAGAGGCACCACTTGACCTGTGGACTGTGACGGTAAGAGATCAGGGGCTTAGGAAGATGAAAAATGAAAGGTGCCAAAGCAAGACCAGGAACACAATCTTCTCTAATCAGAAATGTACTGCTTCTCCTGGTTATGGTCTGTTCAATCATCAATGCTTCTAATTATCAAGTATAAAAGGCTATGCATCAAGATGACCCAACAGGAAAAGTACATTAATACAGACATATAAAAATACATTTTGGACATGACAGCTCCAGAGAATTAAAAAAACAACAAGAAGGAGATTTATTTACACAACTGGATGCCTCCAGACTCCTACTCCTGTTCACACCTGACTGCCAACACAGTCCTTCTAAGGTCTCAGAGGTCTAGCTCTGGCAGCCTGGCACTCAGCCCTCAGCTCTATGGGTAGATTTTAACTGCACATCTGAAACTTGCAAAGGTAAATCCAGAAGTCCACAAAACTGAATCTCAATGCCCAGGTCACATTTGGATTTCACAACCCTGTGGGTGCTGACTGACCTCTACAATGGCCTGAGTTTGTTTGCCTTGTGGTTCATGCCTCCTACTCTAGAAAATAAAAGAGCATCACATCCCATTTCACCTGGCTGGTTCATTGTTAGAGTCAAAGTGAACAGTTTAACAGATTTTATGCAGTGTCTAATTTGTTTTTAGGGAGGCACAAAGGGCCAGACTGTCGCCTTTCGTTGCCTACTTAGAACTTTGATGTTCTCTCTGTGTTTCTGTGGTTTTCTCACAGATTCCTATTCCTCCTATATTTGTATGTTGAGCAGAGGCTGAGTGTGGCTGAGGATAGACTGGTGTTCCCGTTGGGGTTTGATTCTTACTTACAACTCCCCACAAGCAGTTAATGGAAAGAGTTCAAATAAATGGATGGGTGTTCGCAACCATTTCCTTTGCTTGCCTAGTGCAGTAAAGAAATGTGTGGACTGCAGTCTATCCCTGTAACATCGGGTTCAACTCTGAATTGGCCACCAGCCAGTCATCAGGCACACTCACTCATGACATAAACTAACACTCTGAAACTCACTTGATTTACATCAGGGACATGGGCAGGGGAAGAATATCTAGAGAACATTAGGTGCTAGCCAGGAGCCAGCCCTGGATGGTATGCCAATCCATCACAAGACAAGCGCACATGGATATCTTTTGTGATTTGGGTGGAGAGGAAGAAAACAAATAAGCTTTTGGAGAAAACTCCACACATATTCTGAGAGAATGTGCAAACCCCATGTAAGCAGAGACCAGTCATCTGTATTTATCATGTCACAGCAGGTCCTAGGAATTACACTAAAAGTCTGAGAATTTGTCCTACCTCAGAGTAGGATATGTGAAGTAGTTACAAAGTGTCCTACTGCCACTCCGAGCCAGCAGTAGAACGCCACAGATGAGAATGAATGATGTCACGATTTTATGACACCGCTTGGCACAAATTGGCACTCATGCTGACTTTTTGTAGTTTACTGATGCAAATTCTAAGGTTTCAATACAAAGATAATGATGATGATGATAATAATTATTATGATTATTATTATATTCAAAGCAGTAGAACAAGAAGCAGGAAAACATAGTAAGTTAGACCATTACGCTAAATTGCACTTAATTGTTGCCACTTCGCAACAGCATCAAGAATAATACTGGAATGAGGATTGAAATGGAAAGACCGAGAAAAAGCACAAAATGAGAATTAACACCTTGTGGAAATGTGCCTAAACTACATACCCAAAATTAAAAGGCCACTGTTCTGCTTATGCAATAAAGGAGCTGCAGATGGCTAAAGAGTAGTGAATACATCACTTCAGAATTTTAATAGAAAGTATTTATATATTTAAAAAACATTGTTCACACCAACATCAATTAAACAAAACACAAAGAAATGGGTGCTTTAGAGATTTCTGTCCAAATTGCTGGATTTTATAGTACATAACCAAGACATTTTATGATGCCCAACCCTGGAATCAATTTTCTTTTGTGCCCCAATCTGTCATCTATCATTGTGCTAAAGTTTAGATTTCATATCCCATAGCTTTGCAAAGTTGAACTGTTTGGCACAAGGTGTCCCCCATTTGGAAACATTATGTCTCTTGCAAATAAACAATCATTCAAAACAAGTATTGTAGTTATATCCGGTATATATATATTTATTCACACAAACACACACAACAGTATATACTCACTGACCACTTTGTTAGGTACACTTTTCTAGTACCGAGTTGGAGCCCCTTTTAGCCTCAAAACTGCCGTATTTCTTCATGGCGTAGATTCAACAAGGTGCTGGAAACATTCCACATGGACTTTGGTCCGTATTCACGTGATAGCATCACATAGTAGCTGTAGATTTGTCAGCTGCACGTCCATGATGCAAATCTCCCATTCTACCTCATTCCGAAGATGCTCTATTGGATTGAGATCTGTTGACTGTGGAGGCCCTTTGAGGAAAGTGAACTGATTGTCTTGTTCAAGAAACCAGTTTGAAATGATCTGAGCTTTGTTATCTTACGGAAATAACCATCAGAAGATGGGTACACTGCAGTCATAAAGGGATGGACATGGTCAGCAATACTCAGGTAGGCTGTGGCATTTAAATGATGCTCATTTGGTAGGCTACTAAGGGGCCCCATTGTGTTCCAAGAAAATATCCCCCACATTATTACACCACCACCATCAGCCTGAACCATTGATACAAGGCAGGATGGATCCATGCTTTCATGTTGTTTATGCCAAATTCTGAAAATAAAACTGACACTCATCAGACCAAGCAATGTTTTTCCAATTTTCTATTGTCCAATTTTGGTGAGCCCATGTAGCCTCAGCTGCCTGTTCTTACCTGACAGGAATGTCACCTGGTATGGTCTTCTGCTGCTGTAGCCCATCAGCTTCAAGGTTCAACGTGTTGTGCATTCAGAGATGCTCTTCTGCATACCTCGGTTGTAACAAGTGGTTAGTTGAGTTTCTGTTACATTTCTATTAGCTCAACTCATTCTTCACTGTCCTCGGATGTCATCAAGGTATTTTCACCCAAACAAACGACACTCACTGGATATTTCCCTTTATTGGTCCATTGTCTGTAAACACTGGAGATGGTTGTTTGTGAAAATCCGAGTAGATCAGCAGTTTCTGAAATACTCAGACCAGCCTCTGTCTGGCACCAACAACCATGCCATGCTCAAAGTCACTTAAGTCGTCTTTTTGCCACATTCTGATACTCACTTTGAACTTCAGCAGGTTGTCTTGACGATGACTGCATGTCTCAATGCATTGAGTTCCTGCCATGTGATTGGCTGATTAAATATTTGCATTAACAAGCAGTTGAACAGGTGTACCTACTAAAGTGGCCGGTAAGTATTGTGGACGCTGGCCCGGACACAGACAGACGGACATCGTTGTTGCACCCAACACACTGTTTATTTACAACTATTTTACAAATTACGTGCACCATAAACCCCAGTGCCTCCAGCACCGATTCCCCTAATGTCCAGGCCACACAGTTTTACTGCCTTTCTCCTGGCCGCCTCTAGTCCTCCCTCCAGCTCCGTCCTCTTCCACCCGACTTCTGCCGATGACTGGAGGGAGGCGGCCCCTTAAATGGGAACCCGGATGGGCTCCAGCTGCTTCCCGGCATTTGTTCATAGCCACACCCCAGTGTGGCGGAAGTGCTGGCTGCGCACCCGGAAGCCGTCCGGGTGTCCCCTGTCGTCTTCCCCCCAGCACTTCCTGGTGTGGAGGAAGTGCTGGGCTCCCGGGATATTCAGGCACTGGGGCGCCGCCTGGCGGTGGCCACGGGTCCCTACAGGGCTGGGCTTCCAAGCCCTTCACCCGAGGCCCCCAACATAACCAGGGCGGACGCCCCTCGCGGTCTGGAGGAGGCACAAGCCCTCCTCCGGTCCTCCTGGGCGTCCCGGCCGGGCTCCAGCCCCAGCCAGGGACCACAGTATATATCACTCTAAAGCAATAATTATTCAGTTTGTAACTATATACATTTAACTAAGTACTCCTCCTAACCTGTACTTTCAAAATTATTTTTAATGTCAGTCCTTGAAACAATTTCTTTTTACCACCAGACAAAGAGGTTTACAGTTTGTACAATAGATTGGGGTTTTTGTGCTGTAATTTGCATATCTATTCCTGTCATCTGTTGCAGTTGCTCCACAGAAGTTTACTGTGTTTTTATTTATTTTTTCCCTAGTTATTGTAGCTTTTTTAACAACTGGAATAAACTAAGTACATACATACAATAGGGGGGCAGCTGTAGGTGCAGAGCTAGTCATACAGACACATACAGTACACTTTAACCAGTGTTTCTCAGCCACATTTCAGTTGCAAGTGGAAGTAATTTGCTTGGGAGTACATGCTACTTGTTCATGGTATCATCTCCCCATCCCACCACTACAACAAAAAGAATTAATAGAGCTGTGCAAAATTTTTTATCCTGTTTCCAATTGCACTCGCTTAACCATGCATTTGCTTGATTTTATTTTTGATTTATAACCAAGTTCAGGAGGGAATCGAGGTGAGCATGATTATAAACAGGGAAAAAAAAATATTCCACAGTTTTAGTGTTGGGGTGTGCATGTGTTGGGCATCTAGCTCAAATGCCTTTTTTTCTGTACTATTGTCATGATGCAGTGATGTTTGTGGTGTGATACAGTTACATTTGATCAAAGGAAATTTCAAAAGGCACATGTACAGCGTAACAGGACTCACAGGTATGCTAAGAAACACTGCTTGTACTCAAAATTAAAATTCAAAGAGCACTGCTCAGAACACTAACGTAGGGAAATCATGCAGAAGACAGCATCTGGATTTACTGAACCTGAGGCTCTTAAACTAAAATTACAGGTCGTCCACAACACTTCAAAGTTATACTGAAATCAGTACTTAAAATTCAAGCATAGCATCAAGTCCTTCATCAAGGGGTTTGTTCTCTCAAAACTGTTATCAGAAATTGACTCAAGCTTTGCAACTAACAATGTGTAAACATGAGCTGTTGCAGAAGCCATTTATTTCCTGTTTTTTACACACAGCTGTGACATGTAATATAAATGACCAATCATAGACAATAATACATCATTAGAATGGGCTGAAACTCAGCTATCCAATAGTAATGAGCCTTTCACTGTGTGTGGCGTGAAGTAGGTGGGATATTTGATAAAAGCAAATGCCCTAAGTTGTGATGTATCACTAGCCCCATGGCATAAATGTGCAAATTGCTTTAGAAATATATAAATAAAAGACCTCTGTGTGAATGGAGCAGTCCGTTATGTTCACACTCAACCACAGCCACTAGATGGTGCATGCATGCACTTTTATATTTTTTCATTGCTTACATGCACCTCACTTATCACTATGAAAGATCTGTGAAAGCAATGACGTTATTCTAATGACACAGATGAAGAGACGCGACATCAAAAAAAAGCAAATGTTGTGGCTCAAAAACATGCAAGTGAAACACGTCAGCAACAGAGGCCAAGGCTTGAAGTTTTCACTAAAAACATTGTCTATCTGAAGGTATTTTTTCGAGAGTAAGATTAATAGAACTCATATGCCAGAGATATGGCTAAGATAGGGTATCGCCAGTGTCTTCTTACGAAAGCCACTGGGGCAGTAAGCACAGGTGGGTCCACGTCCTCTGCCCTGGGTAATTCTTAGGAGTCAGCTGAAACCTCTCCAAGTTCACAAACGTAGTAAAACTGCTAGGAAATCTTCAGGTTGTTTTTTGTCCAGAAGACCACATACAGCTAGTATTTTAATAATACAGTCAACATGAAAACTTATGATTGATTTGAAAGAAGATACCCTTGGATATGTAAAAATACCAGTATTGCTTTTGATTGACTTGTGGGCTTATTTCAAAGTGCACAAAGAAGTTTGAAATATGGCTGTGTTCCACTGGCGGGATTCCACACGCATAAGTGGCCATGCCCTGTAATTGGAGCATTTCTTTAACAATGAATGATCCACAGCCATACATTAAGGAGAATCGCTTTCCTGCTGTTGTGGCGATGAGAAACACCTCGTAAAGTAAGAGTGACTGAAACAAGCCATTTCTTGCATTGTTTTTAAAGTCTTTTTCACTCTCATCCAGTGTTCACAATTGTCTTCTGGAGTTGTGTGCCATGTCTGTCCCTGTGATCCCCTTATCTTCTGTAAGGCTGTATTTATCCAATGCCCCAATAGTCTCCACCTGCCTCCTTGAACCTTCCCAGGCTTGTAAAGTGTATCTGGAATGTTCCAGGGGTTTTGGAATGCAGAGCTCAGTGTACCTATGTGACATTTCACTGTTAATCATCCTCCAGCCTGCTTATCTTCAGGGTAATATGCTGGCTACTACAGTACAATTTGAATCCATGACCCCCTGTAAGTTGATAGTATGATATTGTTTGCTATTCACATATACATTGTGGACACTAGGGGATGCTCCAGTTCTCCAAACACCCAACACAAACAGGCGCAGACACAAGTTTAAAAGGCACAAAGAGTCTTCTATTGTGGGGAAACTCTCTCAAGCAAGCATTTCCCACTGCCACAAGTACAATTAAGCACAATAAGCACCTCTTTGTCTTCCTTTCTAACTCTGTCTTTCACTGGTCACTGCCTTCTCCACGCAAGCTTTGTCTACTTTCCACCCAAGTCTGGCTCGTCCATGTGAGGCAGGCCTCTATTTTTATCTAATCCCCGAGGGGTGCTTCCGGTGACTTGATGCTACAGCTCCAAAGCATTTCCGGGTGAAGCTGAAGCCCTATTGAGTATGGACTCCTAAATCCTGTAGCTCCACCTAGTGGCTCCCAGCGGAGCCAATAAGGCTGTCCCTTGGGACTACTGTACCCAGCATGCCTTGTGGCCACCCATGCAGGGATCTGAGCCTGGGCTCACTGCTATTTAGTGTGCTTTCAAGACAAGGCCCTGTGTAAGCTGTCTGTCCCTGTTCTTCAGGGAGGTGTCCCAGCTGGGTAAGAATGCAGGTTGTCCCTCACAACATGCTCATCCACACTTGGGGCAATGATCTTTATGTGCACAGCGAGTTGCATAAATATAACTTGTTATAACACTACCTCATGCGGGGAAATATATTATTCTGCGTAATTTATCTTATGTGTTGAAAGAGCATTCAAAGTTTGGTGCATAATTCAACAAGTGGTTAATTGTGACATGCCCAAATGATCACTAGTGCAAAACTGCATCTCCCCTATGGCCAAAGCACACACGTACACAGCTCTTTGATATACAAAATTTGTTACGTACATTATTCAGTCTCTGTCAAATCATTGTCTTTTTACATCATCAATGCTCAACTCTTACAAAAAATGCAACCTTTCCTGAGTTGTGTGTGCCAATCTCGCCCTGAACCAGGGGTGGATCTACTATGAAACTAAGGAAGCTTAAGCTGCAGGGCCTCTAATCCCGGAGGGGCCCTAGAAGCAACTTTAGTCCACATTGCCAAAAAATATTCGGTGTCTACTGTATGAGAAGGGTTTTTTTAAACTTTGTCATGACCTGTTGTGGGACAACCCCATTGAGGAAGTGCTTACCCAGACCCCGTTACTGGTTGTGAAGAGTCCCTCGTAACAGCTTCAGATATAGGACCGTCACTGGCCTGAACAACATCTTCTGGCAGTCCCTAGTGATTTAGGACATGTCACAGGTTCTCCTAAATCCTAGTGAAGTTACAGTATAAGTAATTTTTCTAAATTAGGAAAAATCATTTTACTGCTATTTTTTTTAGAGCAGAACCATATTTATGTCACTCTGAGATTTTTGAGACGGTTAGGACTGTTTTCCTATTCTAAGCTGCTTGATAAACGTGGGCACAGGCCAGGACTGGAATCCAGGATTCTGGGGTTATGTTGTACCAACACTAACCAGTATGACACAATCCTGCCCTGATTCACTGCAATGTTGGTCAAAGAGGGAAAAGAAACAAACCTTGGCAATCTAATAATAATATCAAGAGACAGGCTCACACTAGCCTGATGATAACTGTATGCCAGCTTTAAAATTCACAATTGGTATCCAGTTTCTGGTTCCCAGGAGCATCTGTTATATGAATCAAAAAAACTGACACTTGCAGAGTTAGTCATCTGTTTTCAGACCGTTTTTGTCTCTTTGCTTAATTCATCCATCATTGACAAATTATTTACTGTCCTGACAACACAGTGAGAGTTAACAGGAACTGACCTTCTCTCTCCATTTTTTTTTTTTCGCGTGTCATCAATAGGTGCCATCAGATGACTGGGGAAGTGGTTACCCAGTTGGAGGCAAGGATGGCGGTGAGATTCCATGTCGCCGGATGCGCAGTGGCAGCTATATCAAGGCTATGGGGGATGATGATAGCGCTGATTCTGACACTAGTACAAAAGCATCACCCAAGGCTGGCCTGTTGCTGCAGAGAGAGGCCTTTCAGCGATCCATGAGTATGGACCAGAGAAGCTCCAAGTATGTGTTATTAATGATTCATTGTGGAGATGTGCAGTGAGCACCTTCATCTTCAGTTTGACCCTGTTGCCTAGGGCTTCTAGATGGCAGTGCTAGTGAAGTTTGTGTTTTCTCTAAGCTGCTTTCTGTGTCTTTTCTTTTGGCTCTTTCCACAGATATTCATGTAAGCAATGCTCAGAGTCTTACCCCTGCAACCGGGCTACCTGCTTTGCAGCAGCCAAAGTCAACGCAAGGTCACATAGCTATACTCGCTCCTTGACCACTTCACAGGTATGGTGGGAAATTCGATTGCTAAATTGAAATGAACTCACACAGCTTCTTGGTTAGTTGCCATCTTCTCAACTAATTACTATAAGCAAAAGAAATGTCTTTAACCCTGCTTGCCTATCAAACTCATATCACTCATAGTTCTTGATTCAGTCTAACCAGATCTAAAAGGGTGTCTCAACATGATGATCATTATCTGAGCATCAGAGTGTGATATAGCGGGTCCACGGCTTAAAGAGGGGGTGTGGTAGTGTGGCCAGAGTGGCTCTCGGACACAATGTGGCACGGGCGTTTCCTAACTTAAGTGCACAGGTGAGGAATTGTCCTTATTCATAATTGATGCTGGGAGCTGCTAACTGCCACTCCTGTGCCACGTCCCCATAATAAATAGCGGAAGGGAGAGAAAGAAAACAGAGAACAAAGGTTAAGAGAGGGAGAAGTAAGCAGGAGAAGGAAAGATCTGGTGTGGGTGTGAGTGAGCGAGTAGTAAGAACAGGCTCGCTTATCAAGGCAGAAGGCTGGGCCTATGCATCTATGAATTACCACAGTTTGATCTTTGAGATCTACATGGAGTTCCTTGGACTTCATAGCTTGGTTTTTGTCCTGACAGGCAGTGTGAATTGTGGAGGCTCATATACACAAGTGATCTACTTTCTAAATGATGTCCAGCCATTTCAGATTGCCACAGGTGGACTCCAGTGAAGTTCTGTATACATCTCAAGGGCAATTACAGCAAACAGGATGCAACTGACCATGATCTGGAGTGCCTCAGCAAATGGTCTGAACACTTATAATAATAAAAGTTTTAAGTTTAGATTTTAAATACATTTGCAAACCTTCCTAAAAACATGTTTTCACTTTGTCATTATGGGTAAAATGATGGGCACAAATGTCAAATTTATCCATTTAAAATTCAGTCTATAACACAAGAAAGTGTACATAAAGTGAAGGGGTCTGAATACAGTGTATACTCACTAATCATTGTGCTGAGAGTGGTGACATGTTGGCTTATCCAAGGTGACTTACAACATTTCAGATTAATTGGGTTCCATGTCTTTTGTTTTTCCAATTGGAGCACAGGCATGTGAGTTGACTTGTTCATACTCACACAGTGTCAGTGGCAGTTTTTGAACCCACAGCCTCAGAGTTTAAAGTCCAAATTCTTAACTGCTGTGCCACGCTGTCAGCCTGTTAATCAAGAAGTAAAAATGTCACTGTACTCTATACATGTAACAGTAACGACCCTGTGAAAATATCTGAGTGGAGTTTATTACTTCTCCTCATGTCTATGTGGGGTTTCTCTGGGAGGCTGCAGTTCCTCCTATAACCCAAAAACAAACAGGTTAAGTTAACGGACAATTGGAGTTGATGTGTATGTCTGTATAAAGGAGCAGCATCCTATTGATGAATGGTTTACTTTGCACATTCTTTTTGTGACTCCCCGTGATCCTGAACTACATAAAGCTGGCTGGTTAGAAAATAGATGGATGAGTGAGTGTTGGTCAGGGGCTCTTAACCTGACAACCGTGGACCCTTGGGGGTCCATGGATGAGTTTCAGGGGGTTAGTCAGGGTCAGATAAAAATTTGCATTTATATTCACTATACAGCCTGGTACTACTGTTGTAGTAGTAGTAGTAGTAGATCTGTTTGCACAAGAGGATTGTATTTCATAACTTTAATGAATGGTCATTACTTTTTGCATACAAAGGAGTGTTTTTTTTCGATTGTTTACTTTTAAGTTTAATAATACTTTGTGTATGTCAAATATGTATGAGACAATCAAATCTCGATAAATAAAGTACATTATATTAATTGCATGCAAAGTTATTTTTATGTGAATATTTCTAGGGAACGGGGTCAGTAGCTTTCATCAGATTCTTAAAGGGGGCCGTGACTCAAAAAAGGTTAATAATCACTGGTGTGGGTGATGAGTGGACATCCCATCTGTGGGTAGTTCCTGCCTTGTGTCCACAATACTGCCATGCTTCTGGTGATTGTGACCTGGATGAGTGTTTTTATATACTGTATATGTATATGATTGGCCAGTGTCCCAGCATTGTAACAGCCTTGGAGAGATTCCCCTAAACCACTATAATGGCCTAATAGGTTGATCCTTCAAAAGTAAAGGCTTTCCCACTTCAGCCTTACTTTTCATAATACATGAAATAAGACCTGACATCACATTTGGAGGCAAACAAGATGACAGTCCCATGTCATTTCAGTCAAAGAGTAAGCACCATTCCAAGGCTGATATCTCAGGTGACTTAAGCACTGCTTCTTTCTGCAGCTGGCAGACAGTCTGAACCGACAGTATGGGGCAATTTGTGAGTCTGTCTTTGGGGAAGTGGAGTCACAGGCAGTTGATGCCTTAGACCTGCCTGGCTGTTTCCGCATGAGGAGCCACAGCTACATCCGGGCGATTCAAGCAGGCTGTTCCCAGGATGATGACTGTTTGTCTGTCTTCTCGCTGTCTGCTCCTCAGGGACAAATGAAACCCGGCGCTAGTAAGTACATGTCCTTTCCTTGACACACTGGCAATTAGAATAACTTAGCAGTAGTGACCTCACCACCTTTAATGAGGGTGGGGTGTTTTTAGGTATAAGTTATGTTTGCATGTTATTTTGTTTTTTGGTGTTGTTAAATTGCTTCTTTCCATCTTGCATCTCTCCTTTGCAGTGTTTTCATACCACAAGGGACCTCCTCCTCTTCCACCAAGAATCGCCAAACCTACAATCGCTGTCACGGCACAGAGCAGCACCGAGTCGACCCAAGATGCCTACTACCAGAGCAGCCAAATTGGTCGCCCAAAGCCCCACAGCATCTCTGCTGACAGTCTGGACTTAGGAAAAGTATCCCGGGATGCTTATTATCAGAACAATCAAAATGCTGGTCGATCAAAGTCAAATGGTAACTCCGCTGAAAGTCTGGATGGTGGCCGTTTGTCTGGAGATGCCAGTTACCATAGTAACCAAGCTTCTGGTCGCCCAAAGCCTCACAGCAACTCCACTGAGAGTCTCGATGGAGGCCGGTCCTCCCGGGACAAATATTACCAGACCACCACCCGCGCTAAATCCCATAGTAACTCCACTGATGGGCTGGATGGTGGAAGAGCTTTACGAGAAAGCTACTACCAGAGCAGTCAAACCTCCAATCGCTCCAAACTGCACAGTAGTTCTGCTGACAGCTTGCTCGAGAGAGGAAGGGCTTTGATTGACAGAGCAACCTCAGAAGGGGAACGTGCTGGTCCCACAAAATCATCTTCATTATCAAGTAGCACTACAACCAGCAAGCTAGCAACTGTGGCAAGACAGCGGGCTGCAAGCGAGGAGCACAAGGCTGAAGCGAGACACCGGAAGTGGAGGCCTTCTATTGCTGTGCAGGTGAGTCCAGATGAGCTTTTTTTTTTTTTTAAAAAATAGACTAGGAACCTTACCGAGACATTTGCCTCGGACAAGAGTCAGTGAGGAGAAAATGTATTCTCAAGTATGCTTACTTTAGTTGCTGAGTGAGAATGAAGGTTTCATTAAATTCAAAGATTTTTAAAAATGTTCTACTAATTTAGGGGTTTCATTCTAATAAAGAAATTGCAAATCAATATGACATGTGGCACTGCATCTTGTTTAAACCAAATCAGAACCATCAATTTAGAGAGGGAAGAAAGAAAAAGGTTTAATATAAAGAAATCACTCAAAGATATTGAAATATCCAGGAGGTTAGCATCAGTTCAGCATGATTAATAATTGATGAGAACATTAATAAAGATCTGTCTAATTCTAAAGAACTTTTCTACATGAAGTGAATTTGACTTTTTCTCATTTTAAATTACATATTACCTCCTTTGCACATTGTATTAAATTAGGTGGGCAAGGATTCTTCTATTTGAGCAACATGGTATACTAGAAGAGTGGAGTAATTTACAAAAATACATGGAGCAGAGCAAATGATGCCGAAAGACCTAGAGTACTGCAGGAATTCGGGAACATCCCTGAAGATGTGTCCTGAAGTGTCACAAAATGAGTCCCTCAGTAATAAGGTTTAACAGTGGACATTCCCAAAACATGTGGCCTAGTGAAACAGGTGCTACCAGCTTTGCTTGCAAGTAGGGATATACCAATTTGAATTCTATATTTTTGATATTCTTAGCTGAGAAAGATGGGTGTAATAATCAATTTTTAGTGGAATGTCTCCAGTGAAGAATATCTAATTTATAAAGTCAAAATCTGTGTGTGTGTGCACTGTATATATATATATATATATATATATATATATATATATATATATATATATATATATATATATATATATATATATATATATATATATATATATAATATGTAACGCTTAACTTACTTTAATTGGTAGTTTGGTAGTTTACTGGTTACCTTTGACCATTTTTAGTCATTCATTTCATTTCAACCGATCAAAGTTGAAGAAAAACTGGAAAAACGTAGGTGTCCTTAAACTTTTGACGACTGGTAGCACACACACACATATATTCTATCTAAATCCACCCTTTTCTTCTCTAACGTTTAGATGTTTAGTAGCCTTAATACAGTATACAAGGGATTTTTATGATCTGTATAAACAACAAATACGTTTCTGCCTCTCTCAAGCCAGTGGTGTCACTCCATCAGGGCTACATTTATTGCTAATAAATCTCTATCCCCCAAATTGTATTTTTATTCCACTGTCATTAATTTCTTAGAATAAAAGTGCAAGGGTGAAGTTTTCCAGGAATCTTTGTACTAGCATTTTGTTTTTACCTTGATATTTGATGTGTCACAAACTAAAGTGTAACAGCAGGGTGCCAAAAAATTGGAGCAGAGGTAAATAACCTGTTTAATACCTCAAATGACTTTTGGGTTTCAACAAACCAAACAAATTTATGATGGGATTTCTTATTTAGGGTAGTGATTGGGGGACACAACAGCACTAAAATTTTTAATAAACTGATGGTAATAATCATAAAATCTTATAAACCTTTGTACTTGCTTCATTTTAGACTTGTCTATACTCAGTCCCAAATGTGAAATTTCATATACAAGGAATATAGCATAAATTTTGTAGAATTCTAACTTCATTCATTTTAAGACATTTTTCTTTTTTTATAGTCTAGAAAGCAAATCTTTCACATGACTGATGTGTGTATTGAGGTTGTTTGAGAAAATCCAGATATTATCAATAATCTCTAAAATGATTTCCCAAAATATCATCAACAAAGATCTGAGAAAACTGCCAGAGATTTAGGTAACCCAAAAGGCATTACGAGGTTCTTTGATGTCCACTTGTGATGCTGAATTTAGTCTTCCATTTATCATTCTTTCGGATTCAATGCAGATTGTACAGTATGCATTCTGCAGATCTAATTTAGTCAAGATAGTGGAACCAGTAACCTAATTTAATAGTGAGGTAATTAAGGGAAGGAAATCATTTTTTTCACAATAGTCGTATTTAGTTAACTATAATCTCTACATAGATACAAACCCTTGTCTTTCTTTTCCTAAAAATTAGCCCCCACAAGATTATGTTTTCTTGAATGTATTCCCCCATAGCTACAAAATCATGGTTCCTTTTTTTAGGACAAATGGGCAATGTCAAGTGTTTGTGTCACAAACAGATATACAGGCCAAAGTGGACTATAACACATTGGAACATCTTCTTTGCTGAAAAACCCCAGCAGCTTTTAATAATAATAGTAATAATAATAATAATAATAATGTAACAACTAACGCAAATAAGAACAGGAGGACTTGCAGCTATCGGGCCTCTGCAATTAATTGCTCAGTTTGGTTCCGTACAAATGTAGCATTATCGTTAGCTCAATTTTTGGGGGGTTATGGAGCACACCTCCAAAACCTTACCTATTTATCAAAGTCCTATCATAACTACCATCACCACCGTCTCTTATCTTTAGTCTCTTCACTCCTAATACCCTCACCTTGTAATTCTGTCCCCTCTTAAGCCTTAACCCTATCACTCAACCCCTAGAAGGTGAGTCCGCCCCTTACAATTACAAACCTCTCCTTCCAGCCCTCCCACTTCCTCAGACAGATTAGAGAGTGACTGCTTGCATGTCACAATAATAATAATAATAATGCATTTTATTTACGTGGCATCTTTCCCATGATCAAAGTATTATAAGCAAGTAGAAATACCTGCTTGTTAATTATCATGAGTGGTTCGATGGTCAGGAAATGGAAAATACTCATGAGGGAGCAACCAGGAAGAACCGTCACAGTCAAGCTCTAGTTCTAATAGCAGGGAGTTGTCTGTTCTTAAACATTAGACAAAATTCATAGTTTATATTTGTGCTTTTGCCCTGTCTTCTCTATCCAGAAGTCCTTTAGGAATCTCAGGTTTTCAACTAAGGGTTATGTAAGAGATCTGTTGGAAGTACCTGGGTGCTGTGGCGGTAGCTCACACAGCTATGTTCTTCAGTTCCTGTTTGTGCTTTCCATTTTTTGTATCTCCTGTGATCATTTTGTACCACATAAGTTCTGGTTTGCAGGATTTTGATTCATGTCTGACTTTGACTTTGTCATTAGTTTACTTGACTTTTATGTTATTTATTTTTTGAGGTTAGGCTGCCTTTGTTTATATTTGTATTTTTGTTAGTTTTGGAGACTTGAGTTAATGTGTTTTGAAAATGACATCCCAATGGCTTCTTAAAATAAGTGATATTATATTCTAAAGCAATATTCCACCTAAAAAGTATTTTTTTTAATTTGCTTACCCCATGTAATTTGTAGTGATGGCCAAGAAAAACATGTAATCTCATGTTTTCATGCAGAGTGGAGAAAAACGTTTATGACATGAATAAATCAAATAGTGACCAATGCTGTATAACAGCAAACGATATGAAAAAATGTCCATGGAAAAAAGAAACAAAATTCACATTATTCACATTGCGTAATCCATACATCAGTTATCCAGTTGTATGCTCAAAACATGTAAAATGCATGGTGTTTTGCTAAAATAATGTTAAATAGGTACTAGTGGAATAATCA
Organism: Polypterus senegalus; assembly: GCF_016835505.1. Lineage (NCBI taxonomy): Eukaryota > Metazoa > Chordata > Cladistia > Polypteriformes > Polypteridae > Polypterus > Polypterus senegalus. Next base: position 52,015,683 of record NC_053170.1, on the reverse strand, counting down.
GTGCTGGACATAATTATAAACACCAAATAAAGGATCAATATATGAAAAATAATAAAAATTAATATACAAAGTGCTAGAAGACCATTAACAAATAGCATAATCTGTGATACCACATATCTTCATAAGCATTTGGTGAACAGAGAGAAAGGTTAAGAAGGCAACTGTAAGTTAAATGCTTCTTGAACAAATAATAAAAGTTTAGTTTTTGAAGAATTAATTGAGTAAATAGATGTAATTACTTTAGAGAGGCAATTCCAAAGTGTCTGTGCAATAGAGCTAAAGGCTCTGTCACCCATAGAAAACAGATTAGTTTGGGGCATAAGATGATTGCCAACATCAGTGGATTGGATTGGACTGGACTGTAGTGCTGCAGGTTACTGTTCTAGTCTGAGACAAGGCTATTTAAAAGTTTATTGGTTTAGCAACAGGATTTTGTATTCAATTCTGTTACACCCAGGAAGCCACTGAAGATTGAACAGAACATGTGTTATGTGCTCACGACAGCAGATCTGAGCTTTTTTTTTATCTCACAGCAGAGTCTTAAAACAGTTGGGCCTCATATGATAGATTGTTTACAGAGTTATAGTAGCCAATGTGGGATGTAATGAAAGCAAAGGCTTGCCAGCATCAGAGAAGGAGAGAAATGAGTGAGCACAGGATTTGTGGTGGAGGTAGAAACAGAAAACATTAATAATGTGATTTTCAGTATGTACGTTGATTAAGAAAGGGGAGTAAAAATGGACACCAATAATCCTTTCAGAAGAAAAAGGTATGATCGTATCATCACCTAGTTGTTGCGAACTTGATAGTTCCTCTAAGCAAATCCTAAAATATGTTGCAAAAAGCTCCACAAGAGGAAGGCTGCATCAACCTTTGGCTTGTATAACAAAGGACATACAAAGAATCTTTATGAAAGATGTATTTTCACAAAATGCTCTGTAACAAAGGCAGCACCAAGGATGCGAAATGCGCTTCAAAAATAAGTAATCCTAAAGCAAGCAAGTCCCAATACACAAATCCAAAGAAAGGTCAAAAACTGAGCAAAAGAGGTCAAAATCCAGATAATCAAAAAAGCACAGCAAAAATCAGAGAACTCACCAATGCCAAGCACATATAATGTACCACAAGGGACTATGTGCTCTCTCAGACCTTTATAGGGATAAGAACAGTCCCTTGAAGGAGCTGGACAAATGGCTGCACCTCCTGAGGATCCACACACAAAGCACATGGAAATATAATGGAACAAGCCTGGACACATACTGTATACAAAACTACTAAAACAATTAACATTAAAAACAATTGTGATTGTAACAAACAAATATGACTTAAAAACACTATAAAAATAAATTCCAAAATCTGTTGAATCTGACAGAGATCAAAATGGACAGCATGGCAACCATGTTTGTGCTGGTGCCTCTCAGCTGCAGGAAAGTGGTTTAAACCAAACTGTCTGTGTGGAGTTTGTACATTTTTCCCATGTCACAAAAGTTTTTCTTTCTAAATCCCAAAGATATCAGAGTTAGGTTGAATAGCAACTTTACACTTGTCTGGAGAGCATATGTGCATTAATGGGTCCAGATGTGGTGTCCTGTCCAAGGTTGATTCTTACATATATTTGATATTACTTAGAGAGGCTTTGACTCTAAACTGATATTAAATTAGGCTGATTTATGAAGACGTGTGTGAAGATGGAACCAAAAATGGATGCGACAAAGTCCAGTGAAAGTTTGGAGTAAAGTCTCTAAGCCGTCTGCTAAAAACCCAGGAAATGGAAGTAGATTTGTTTTCCATCATGACAGGGGCCCAAAGCATACAGTATGAGCTAAGCCACACTGAAATGTCTATATATTGGAGAGGTTCAATCAAAGCCTGATATTAGGTTATTTTCACAATATGTGGCATGAGTGGAAAACTACCACTCTCCAGTGCCCCCCTTTCAATTTGAGAGACCTTGATTTATTTTAAAAAGAGCAAGCAGAAAGGCTGTATCCAGAAAAGTGTACTACTTTGAGAATTATACTGAAAGGCTTGCCTCTAAAATTTTTTTAAGTTTTCCTTATTAAACTTTAAGGCAGGTATGGAGGAGGGTTTGGGAGGTAAAAAATGGATAGTAGATACCTACAGTTATACTCCCGTGTAGCATCTGGTGGTGTTAAGAACTCACACTTCAACCTTTCCAAACAAAACAAAACTCTCTAAGTTCAATTAACATACAACATTCCACAAGCCTTAGTTTATGCCCATATTCTTTGGAAAGTTAAAAGGTGTTCCTATGCTGTCGCTGTTCTCCCTTTTAATCTCTCACCTGAGAGTCACATGTCCAGAACAGGACTGACCCACATTCTGTGCTGTTGTTCTTACTGGGTGGTTATTCAGTCCTTAGCTTCTAGTGACCATCTTAGACATGGCTAGCTGATCTCATTCTAGAAGAAAGAAGAACATGCGCTGAAGCATCGGGAATTCCATGTCTAGTTCATCTGGCTTTCTCTAGCCTCCAGTTCAAACATCACAAGCAGGAGGAGCAAACCATGACCCCTTTACTCCTTAGAATAAAGTATTTTGGGCTATTTTATTAATAATGAAGAAATTTGTTTTCATCTTTGTAGAGTTTTGTGTGAATCAAAGGATAAAATGTCAAATAGATACAGTATACTGAGTCAACATGGTGTAGCCTAAACAAATGTGAAAAGGTCTTGGGTGAGGAGAAGTGGATTGTATTTTAATGCTAATATAACTTGTCATTCTTCACCTTATATAGTAATAAAAAGTGGTTATTTTCGCTTTGCATTTAGTATGTCTCTTGGTAAATAAAACCGTATCTTATTACACTGAATTTAAAAATCTGAATAACTTAATATTTAAAGGTGCAGCTTCTAAAAAGGGTTGCTTATTAAGGTACTCTGATGCACAGTGCAGTATTGTCTTCAGTGATCCAATTTCAGGAGATTCAACACACTTTGCAAGCTTTTAAATCATGAAGCTAGCAGTTCAGATCCCACATCTTACTCACTGTATGACCATGACTGACTCAATTCACCTACCTTGGTGGCTGTTTCATAATATGTTCCCGTGTTTATGTTTGTTTTTTTATTATATTTCTGTTCTTGTAAAGCACCTTTTTGATGGTAGTAATTAGCATAATACTAAATTAAGTAAAGGTGGTCTGATGACAGAGTTTTTATGTCCTTGTGGAGTTTATGTATACTCCCTGTTTATGCAGGTTTCACCCCAGTGCTCCTGTTTCTCTCACATCACAAATATGTGCAAATGAGTTTGATTGAAAATTTCAAGCTTACTGCAATAAGTAGGTGTGGATGTGTGAGTGAAAACCACAACAGATTAGCACCTCATATGTCATTTTAGACATGAGTCTGATTTTTGACTTACTGAGATGATGGTGATGTCTTCTGTTTTAAGTAAGAGAAGGACTGACACTGGAAGTAATGTTATTGATATTAAAGCCATCAATCTTTAGCTCTGCAGAAGAGGAAGAGAAAAGGCATTAGTACACAGCTCCTGACCCATGGAACAGTGGGAAATTACCATCACCAGAGCCTTTAAGTTATTCCCTATGCGCATGTGTGTGATAATACCTAACTAGGAATATCACAAGAACCAATATATCGATGCTAATTTGGAACTTGTAATGGGGCTTTTTCCACAGTATCAGTAGTACAGAGAGAGTCAGGCCTGACTACAAGTAGACAAATTACTCCAAAAGGCACAATTCTTCTTCTTCTTTAAGCTGCTCCTGTTAGGGGTCGCCACAGTGGATCATCTTTTTCCATATCTTCCTGTCCTCTTCATCTTGTTCTGTTACACCTACCACCTGCATGTCTCCTCTCACCACATCCATAAACCTTCGCTTGGGCCTTCCTCTTTTCTTCTTGCCTGGCAGCTCTATTGTTAACATCCTTCTCCCAATATACCCAGCATCTCTCCTCTGCACATGTACAAACCAATGCAATCTCGCCTCTCTGACTTTGTCTCCCAGCCGTCCAACTTGAGCTGATCCTCTCATGTCCTCATTTCTAATCCTATCCATCCTCATCACACCCATTGCAAATCTTAGCATCTTTAACTCTGCTGCCTCCAACTCTGTCTCCTGCTTTCTGGTCAGTGCCACCATCTCCAACCCATATAACATAGCTGGTCTCACTGCTGTCCTTCCCTTTCACTCTTGCTGATAACCATCTGTCACAAATTACTCCTGACACTCTTCTCCACCCACTCCACCCTGCCTGCACTCTCTCTTTCACCTCTCTTCCACAATCCTAAAGGCACAATAATAGATGATAAAAACATGAGTAAAAACTATATATAAAAATGGCTTACAGTGGTGATGATTGAGCACTGCATCAACATGTGTCAAAAAGAAAAAAAAAATAGCAGAGGTCAAGTCTGGAAATTCTTGAAAAACATTTTAGAATGCAAGTGCAGGAATCTTGTTATTTAAAAACACACACACACACACACACAAAGGCTTTGCATTATTGTCATTTATCCAATTAAGGAATTAATTCAGAACAAATTTGTGTGTGCTTTAAAAGCAAAATGATGTTACTGATCAAATGAAGTGTAATTATTTAACTTGTATCGACACACATTTTTTCGAAGAGATGAAAAGAAAACATTAATCGCTTTTAAATAGTATCCTACAAAGACTTGGTAAAAGAATGGTGGCTTCGTATTCATTCATTGTAATGAGCACTTCTGTATATGTCCATCAGTCCAAACATCTGTCCATTTTCTAACAGGTGTACACAGTTGAGCTTCATACTGGGGTGTGACTTAAATGCATCTGCAGTAATGCACATAGGACTTGGTGTGTGGGAGGACTGCCAGCACAAACAACAGTAGCAAGTAAACACTGATGCAAGACTTGAACAAAGCAGCAAATTGGTTTATCTATGCCGGCAATGACATGAGTTGTTCCATTCTTTAATACCAAAATAAAATTTATTTAGTGTTTTAATGGCTTGAAAGACAATGAAAATCTCCCTATTAGTGTGTGACATGAACAGTGTTAACAGAGACATGGAATGGCCAAAACACGCAGTTAGTAGGACAATCGAAACAGCATACTTCTTTGCTAAACTCAAATCTTTAAACACTGAATTTATGTCATTCATTTGGCTTTTGAAGGCAAACTACCATTTATTACTATAAACTGTAAGTGAAAGCATATGAATTATATTTGAAAGGTACATTGAAAAGTATAATGCTGTCTTACAGTTATAGATTTATTGAGTACAGATAATGACAGCCCAAGTAATTTTCAAATTCTGGATTTTTAGGCAGGCATAACAAAAAGTCTGATAATTCACATAAGAAAGCTTGAAAACAACAAAACAAAGGCAGTTACACAGAAGTTCTGATATAAAGCATTCATGTAAAATTGACAAGTTTGATTTCACACAGGAAGCTTTAAAGTTGGGCCAATAAGGAGAGACAGATTTGGAAATTTAAAGTTTCTGATATTTGCAGTGGGATTTAATTTGACTAATCCATTAAATATTCTTCTTTTTTTTTAATTAATTTTATTACAATCCATACAAAGCAATCAAGTTTTTACAAAAAGAAAAATTGAACAGATCGATCCCCACCCCTGAGAGAGAGAGCAAGCCAAACAGCATTAAATTTAAGGCTTGTAAACATACCTAAATTAATAATTTCTCTGTGCTTTATGAACTTATTTTAAAATATTATTGATTAGATCCTGCCATGCTTTGAAAAAAGTCTCTACGGATCCTCTGAGTATTTGATTTTTTCCAATTTCAAATAATACAACACATCGGTTTCCCACTGACTTAAAAGAGGAGAGTTTGGGTTCTTCCAGTTTATCAGAATAAGTCTGCGTGCCAACAGTGTAGTGAATGCAATCACAATTTGTTTGTCTTTCTCCACTTTAAGCCCCTCTGGAAGAACCCCAAACACAGCTGTTAATGGGTTAGGAGGGATTGTGAGTCCAAGGCTGTCTGAGAGGTAATTAAAAATTTTTGTCCAGAATAATGTTAATTTGGTGCAGGCCCAGAACATGTGACCTAGTGAGGCTGGGGTTTGGTTGCAACGTTCGCAGGTTGGATCTTACCCTGAAAACATTTTGGACAATTTGAAATGAAACAGATGTGCTCGATATATAATTTTGAGTTGTATAATTGTATGCTTTGCGCATATGGAGCTCGAGTGAATTCTCTGCATTGCTACCTTCCACTCCTTTTCTGATATATTGATTAAGAGATCTTTTTCCCAGTGCCCTCTTGGATCTTTGAAAGGGAGGGATTGTAAAAGGATTTTATATATTGTAGAGATGGAGTCTAAGTCCTTGAGATTGAGCAATATTTTTTCCAGCGTGGATGAGGGTGCAAGATGAGGAAAATCTGGAAGGTTCTGTATAACAAAGTTTCTGATTTGAAGATAGTGAAAGAAATGTGTAGCTGGAATGTTAAATCTGGAATGTAATTGTTCATAGGAAGCAAAGACGTTGTCTATATAAAGATCTCTAAGCAATTTAATTCCAAATTTTTTCCAGATATTAAAAACTGCAAAATATTATTCTTTTTTAATATTATTTAACCAGTTAATGACATAAATATAAATTATACAACAGCAAATACTACACACCTAACCAATTGGTTCACTGACAAACCAGACTTTGCAAGCTTGTTATTCAAAAGCAGCTTTAAAGGGTTGGTTTAAAAGGAAATATCTTGCATTATCTTGTAATTCAATAATTCATCTATACATATATAATAATGTTTGAATTTTTATATTTAGTATGAATTCTAAGCAGTAGTTTCTTGTTACTGCACAGAAAATGTCAGAATAAATTTAGAATGTGCACATACTAAGATAAATCAGTTAGTTCATGACATTCATTCATTATAAAAATCTATGCTGAAATCCCCCAAGATTTTAAACTTCATTTGTTGTTACATTATGGGGATCCCCTTCTCTTCCATAAATTAAAATTCTAGCCTTGCATTGCAATATTTATGAATGCCAATACTTGTTTACGTAATTGATAATTATGTAACTACTTTTAAAGCTGTTGTTACTGTTAGTATTTATATATTTTGTATTGTATTACAGAAAAAAGGGACAATATTGTTCACTTCAATAGATGGAGGTATTTTAATAAAAAGCCATTAAATGGGATTTTTATTTTTGCTATGGTATCGATATCAAATACAAAATTTCTGGTATCATGACATCCCTATACCTAACATGAACTCACTTCTGCCAGGGTAGGCTCTGCATTCCTACAACCTAAACTAAACTGAGTAGGGTTGAATGACAAATGAATTTGATTTTATAACATTTACCTTCTCTTCATAGCTAATACATTTTAAATACTGACTTAATGCTTTCTGGTATTACCTTCCTGGCCATAGAGCTCACGCCCTCGAAGCAGCCCATCCTAACACCCACTCTTCCTTTTCTTTCCTTTTGTGTGTAGGTTGATAGTTCTGAGACTCTGTCTGATTCTGACACAGAGAGTAAAGCCCTAAGGGAGGTCCATTCCATCGGAGTTCAAGTGGAAGAAGACAAAAGGTGTGTCTACTTATCTGTCAGCACTCCTCAAAGGCAGTTATTTTGGTTATTTTTCAAAATGTAAAACCTCTGAAAGGTGGTATGGCAGGAGCTTCAGTAGCAGGGCAGACTGTCTTTATGAAAAAGTAGTATATTCTAATTATGTGGACATTTGACATAGTAATATCAACAGATCAGAGCTTGAGGGAACACAGAATAATTACTTTCAACATGCAGCCACCTTCCTTAATCTCCTCCTCCTTCTTCTTCCTCTTCATGTTTTCCCAATTCTGTGTGAGGTTGATATTCTTGATCAACCTTCTCTAAACAGCTCTCTCCTGTACCTCCTCCTCAAACAAACCCATTTTCTTTAAGTTTTCTTTTGTTCTGTCCATCCACCTCTGCTTTGGCATCCCTTGCTTTCTCTTCCCCTGTTCTTCCATTCCATCACATGACCATACCACTTGAACCTTCTTTCCTGTACTTTCTTAGATCTGTCTCACTTTTGTTGTACCTCTGATTTCTTATTCTGTCCTTTTTTGTAACTCCATACATCCACCTCAATCCTCTCATTTCTGCCACATCTTACTGCTCCTTCCTTAATACTGTATTTTTAATAATAATACTTTTTCAATCTGGGGGAACTTGGCATCTAATCTATGTAAATAAATTTGGAATCTGTTTGTTTACCAGTCATGCAAAAATGGCTGAAGTGTTTTTCACGAAATTTAGCATGTGCTGTACATCGCTGTCAATATAGGCTCATATCAGAGTTTGTAATGGAGGAAGGACATCAAAAATCAGTGCCAATACAGGGTCTGCAATTCCAATCAGGCAGTACAAGTTAGCTGGGGTTGTTAGGAAAAGACGTTTATCAGCACAACATTTTGTACCACCCAAGATAAGATCTCATCTAAGGCCACAAGCACAGCATTTCCTTCTCAACTAATCTGGTTAACAGTTTCATTGTCTCGCTGTATTACAACTTTCATCTAAGAGTACATCAGTTTGTCTCATCGTAGGCCATGTTTGGTGATGCACAATTTCCAAGACAGTTTTTCCCTGTCTATTTTCTATCAAGACCATTTTATGTGAAATACATGGGTCCAAAATGAGTGTATGGTGTTGCCAAACCCTTAAGGAGTGTAATAAGTAGAGACTTGAGGCGTGGAAAGGTTTGGGGCAGCCACCCGTTTAATGCGGTATCCTGGCTGCAAAAGTATTTGAGGTATTGTATAACAGTTTACACAACAGAGTCCAAAACAGAACTGCCTGCCAGAGCAAAGGCAGTGGGCTTTATAGTACAGAGGGCGGAAGTGATGTCGTCCTCTGGGCCGGAACTGGAAGTGACATCATCCTTGGGGCCGGATCCGGAAGTGATGTGTCCTTCCTGGAAATGGCGGCTCCTGGTGGGATTTCCCAGGTAAGACCAGTAGAGAACTCAGAAAGAGCGTCAGCGTACCCCGCTCCCCCCTGGGCAGATGTATAATCAGTATTTTCTAAGCCCTTCAGCTGCCCCCCATGCACACGTGTGTGAGAGGAGCCATGTTACTCTCTTTGCACCCACCCCAATGCTAAAATGCCAAAAAAAAGAAACCTTTTTGCAGACTTTCACATTTTCAAAATCACATTGTGAAATGAACTTTAGCGTCAATTTTACAAGACTGTATGTGAAAGGAAACTTATCTGTTTCACTCACCACTAGCTGTTATTTTGTGATGATATTTTGTAATTAACCTGTGGCTGCAGATTCATACTGCTGGACAAAGACAGTGGCACTGTGGCCCATGTTGCATTGTACATGTGTGGAATAGCTCTGAAATTAACGGATGCTTTGCTTTGATAAAAAATGTATGCTTACATTTTTTAAAAATCCAATGCATTTGTGCACCTGCATATTGTTACTAATTACGCCAGAGATAAACCACCTATAATTTTAAGCTTTGCTGCCAATAGAGCTATGTAGTTTGTAGCAATCTTAAATCAACATTGAATGAACAAACTTTGAATCATCTTTGTAACATTATTGAATCCCGTCCACTGGTGCTGTCTCCTGTAATAATATGGAGACCTGCAGTGATGTCAGTAAGCCTCATTCCTCCTCAGCCCCCTACTGTACATGCTTTCCATGGTCCATAGATTAAATTATTCATCATGCTGTCCAGTTTTTTTAATTTGTGATTAAACATCTATGTGTGGAACCACGCTAAAACAGGTGATACAAAGAAGTATCATTCAACTGAGCAAGGAGTTGCCACAATTATATAATCCAATCAAACAAAAAAGAACAAATCCCCATTAAATGAGAGCAGAGAAATGGTAGTTCTCAGAGAGGTAGTGGAGATAACAGATGGGCCACTTGTATTTCAGTCATCAGTGACAAAAGGGTCACCATTTAAAAACATGTTAATATTTGCTTTTTTACCTTAACTCCAACTTACAGGGAAAACTTGGGGGGTGGTGGCCAGATTGGCACTCCAGCCATCATAAAAAAAAACCTCACACTGTTCCAGTGTCTTGCTGAGGTATCACCAGCTGCACTGAGGTCCTAATCCAGGTGGTTTGTCATATGGTGGGTAAGGCAACACACTATCAGTGCTTACTCCCTCATTTTACATAATATTCCTGGGCAACACTGGGTAGTCCTGTGCATTGAATATAAATAGATGTTCCAAATTATGCTGATGGAGTGAGTGTCGTCTTGTGTTTGACTGGGCCCCAATATGGACTGTATGTCCAGACAGCAGATGTGTGTGTGTGTAGATGTGTCTTGTGACAGACTGGCACTCCATTCAGGGCTAATTTTTGGCATGCATGATAGCACAGTGGACTGTATCCACATCTACAGTTCAGTTTTGCAATGCACCCAGCATTTTAAGGAGAGATTTGTCTTAGAAGTAGAAGAAGAACTAAGTGAATACAGCATGGTGGTTCTCTGCTGATTTGTAACTCCAAGGACAAATTCCAGGCCCAATTTGCACATTCTACCCATTTCTGCCTGGGGTTCAAACAGGTTAGTAAGTGTACTCTGTGAATATGAATGTTCCTTCCACGGCTAGTTCATGTAAAAATAGGCTACAGTTCCCAAGGTTCCTATAATGAAAAAAAGTAGTCACAAACACAAATGGAAGGATGAAATTGAGAAAACACAAATATACTTCTTTGCTTTATAGCTGTAGTTTTTCTTTTCCTTCTTCTTCTGCAGACGAGCAAGATTCAAACGTTCTAACAGTGTAACAGCAAGTGTCCAGGCTGATCTGGAGTTGGAGGGCTTTACTGGAATTTCTGTGGCTACTGAAGACAAGGCGCTGCAGTTTGGCCACTCTTTTCAGCGACATTCCTCTGAACCAGAGTGTGCCGAACAATATATGGTCTCTCGGACTGTGCACACTCAGGGTCAGTGGGCATATCGAGAAGACTATCATGCCCCTTTTGAAAGTGTTGTGAGTACACAGACGCCTCTGAATCAGGAGCGGAGCTGGTCGGAGGGACCTCGCAGTCTCCCAAACTCAGGTCGAGCCTCGCCCTGTCTTCGAGATGCAGAGTTCTTTCTCAGGATGCTGCAGGCCGAAGTAGAAAGGATGGAGAGCTGGTGCCAGCAAATGGAAAGAGAAGCGGAGGAAAATGACCTTGTGGAAGAAAGTGAGTAGACGAGAAAGAAAGGGTGGGCTGATGATAGTGCCGTTAGCTAAAGCATGAAGACAGTATATGTGAACCCTTTGAAATTACCTGGTTTTCTGCATAAGTTGGTCATAAAATGTGATCAGATCTTCATCTAAGTCACGAGTACAGACAAATGCAATGTGCTTACACGAATAGCACTTAACGGTTATAACTTTTCATGTCTTTATTGCACCAAACTTTGACAGTATGCTGGGGAAGTAAGTGAACCCTTTGATTTAATAACTGATCAGACCTCACTAATCTCAAACAAAAGATTTCAAGAGCCATGGATTAGACCTGCATGACTGTTAGAAGCAATCTGGGATCATTTTCCATTACAGAGCATCTTCAACTCAATCATATTATTACGATGTCTGGTGTGAATGACTGTCTTGAAGTTATTCCACAGCAGCTCTGTTGGGTTCATGTCTGGGCTGTAACTTGGCCACTCCAAAAGATGGATTTTATTTGGTTGTAATCATTCTGTGATGTAATCATGACTTTGCCAACAATGCTGTGATCTTTACAGAGTCAATGGAGGCTCTGATCGGAGCTCCTGAGAGACTGAGCAAGGAGTCTGAATGTCTGGGCTTGCCAGTGTCCTGGATAAAAACCAAGATCCAGGCCTTTAATGACCTCTTAGGCACAGCCATCAGCAGTGTGTCTGTCTGCAGAGAGAGTGTCGACCTTGTCGAGAGGTTTACTTACTCTCAGCAGTGACATTCATGTCTCTAGTGACTCTTCCTATTACGTCAGTAGATGAATTTTGAGAGCATGGGGGGATCATGAGATTGCTGGAAAGGGGTGTGTGGTACTCCCGATATATATGCAAAAGGACAAAGATCCAAGTCTTTAGAGCCCTGGTGATTCCATCTTTGCTATATGGTTGCGAGACCTGGATGCTGTCCAGTGAACTGAGATGAAGACTGGACTCCTTTGGTACTGTGTCTCTTCGGAGACTCCTTGGGTACCGCTGGCTTGACTTTGTGTCGAATGAGCTGTTGCTCATGGAGTCCCAAATGATGCACATCACCTGCATTGTGAGGAAGCATCAATTCCAACACTATGGCCATGTGGTGTGATTCTCCGAGGGTGATCTGGCTCACAGGATCTTCATTGTTGAGGACCCGAGTGGCTGGACCAGGCCAAGGGGATGCCCATGTAACACTTGGCTGCAGCAGATAGAGTGTCATTTCTGGACGGTTGGACTGGACTGCCTGTCTGCCTGGGAGGTTGCCAAACAGGATCCGAGATGTTTCGTCATGTGGTGGGTGCAGCAACACACTGTACCAGTGCAAGCTCCCGACCTGACCTGACCTGTAATCATTCTGAAACTATTGCATTGAAACCATATTTTCATGTTTGAATGCAGTGCCCTTTTTATGCAATATGTACTGCTGTGTATTCAACTTGAGATTTATCGATCCACAAAACATTTTCCCAATGGCAATGTGGTGTGTCAGGATAGTCTTTGGCAAACATTAGGTGTGCAGCCATGTTTTTTTTTTTTCGGAGACAAGTGGCTTCCTTTGTGGTGTCCTGCCATGGACACCATTCCTGTTGAATGTTTTCTATATAGCTGACTCATTAACAGAGATGTTAACCTGCCCCAACAGTTCCTTCAAGTCTTTAACTGTTACTTAGGGTCCTTTGTTACATCATTGACAATTCTGTATTGTACCTTCTGAGTCATCTTGGCTGTGTGACCACTTCTAGTAGGAGCATCCACAGTACTAAATCATCTCCATTTATAACTAACTGTGAACTGATAGATATCTAAACCCTTTGAAATTACTGTGTAACCCTTTCCAGCTTTATGCAAATCAACAATTCTGATCTTGTGAGATCTCATTTTTGTGCTTCACATCAATAGATACTTCTTGTGAATAGCAAACTTAAAATGTTTAATTTTTTTTTTTTTAGAGCTCAAAGTATCTCTAAATCACACTTCCAATCTCATGTCATTGATTGGACTCCAGATTTGCTAACTCATCACTCCAGTTAGCTTTTGTTAAAGGTATCAGCCCAGGGGTTCACATACTTTTTCCAACCTAATCCTGTGAATGTTTGAATGAATATATCAGTGTGTACAACAGCAATACAATAATTTGTGTGTTATTAGTTAAAACAGATTATGTTCAATCAGGTTCATTCAGGTGAAGATCAGGCCATATTTAAAGACAAATGAATAGATAAATTGACTTATTTCTGAATGGTTCACATGGTTTTCCTTACCACTGTATGCCATGAAAATATTAACGGGCATATCCAAGTTTTGTGCCCTGGCATTAACTGACATCTTATTATGGCTACTCTCAGCCCTATTCCTGATTCTGCTGAGTTAGCTGGGTACAAGTAATGGGATAACTGGGAATGGATGGATATTTTAATAATACGTTTGTCCCTCTCTGTGTAGATGCCATCAACAAATCTCACTATTTGAAGAGACTGGGAACATTACAAATATATTGGTCACTTTGTAATACAGTAGTTTTAAATTTCCTGTGCCTAATACCTTTTATACTATCCTTCTTTTAATTTTGTGTGCATTTCAGTCCTGGAGAAAATCCGAAGTGCAGTGGGCAGTGCTCAGCTCCTCATATCCCAGAAGGTCCAGCAATTTTTCAGACTGTGTCAGCAGAGCATGGTAAGAAATGTGACTAAACATGAACCTTAGCCATTCTCAAGTTTTCTAAGTATAAATGGGTTTATCAAGTTATAACAGACACAGAATAGCTATCTCAGGGGACTTCACAATCCCTATATAGCATGAGGATGCCATAGTCTACCAGCTCAGTCTGTTCCCAATTATGACATCAACCTTCTATGGATGGCTGTTCTCAAAAAGAGAATGCAAACCAACCAAAGGTCTATGCTCTGTTATGGCTGCCTGACATTTCCATACTTCCACACTATTGTAGTTGGGAACTGCTCACCATTTGTACCCAATTATAAAGTACCTAGCTAAATGAGACCTATATAACAGCAGATTTAGGTTTTCATTACACACTGTATATATTTACATTGTACATACTTGGTAGTTACAACAGAAATGTAATGTGCTGTATTTGGAGAAATTGAACTTGATCAAATGAATAAGACATCATATCAGAAAAAGTGAGTTGACTGAGTTGATGATGCTATCTATGGCTGAGATAGAATTTGACATTAAATATTAAAAAAGCAATAGCATACAACAATTTTTTACATTTAAGTTTTCTCATTTAAAGATTTGCCAATGTTGTTTCTTATCCCAGTGTGTATATAAACACAGGGAACTCCAGTTTCTGTATTACATCTTGCCTGAAGAAGGGGCCTGAGTTGCCTTGAAAGCTTGCATATTGTAATCTTTTTAGTTAGCCAATAAAAGGTGTCATTTGGCTTGGCTTTTATATATATATATATATATATATATATATATATATATATATATATATATATATATATATATATATATATATATATATATATATGTAAAATCCATCGTCTGTCTATTTGTCTCTCTTTATGTCTGTCCGCTTTTCATGAGAGAACTACTTAACGGATTTAAATTGGGTATTTTTCTATAATTTGCTTGAACATTCTGGTTGATTTTGTAACCTCTCTCATCACGCTAAATATCAAGTCGCTTGCGGTACGATTTATTTACGCAAATCCAAGAGAGACACAGCAGGCCAAGGGGAATTGGGTGGAACCCTCCTCACTCATGCGCCAGCCTCGGGGCATATGCTACACCCACTTAGCTAGCGAATGAGAGAACTACTTAGCAGAATTAGATCAGGTTTTTTCTGGAATTTGCTTGAACATTCTGGTTGATTTTGCACCTTTTGTCTTCGTGCTAAGAATCACAGTTCACTTGCAGGAGAGATATATTTGCGCTAATCCAAGAGAGAGGCTGTGGGCCGAGGGGAGTGGGAAGCGTGATGTCGGTCTACCTCTGCGTTTTGAAATGTAACTAACCTCCGCTTAGCTAATGATAGCTTCTTGTTTATTGATTTTTAAAGTTTGTCCTGTTTCACTACTATACAGGTAACGCCGCAGGGGATCATAAATAAAATAATAATAAATATGTAATAAATAATAAATATTTTTGACTTGGGCTACAATTCCTGACTCCTGTTATCTCCTGCTCCCTTTAAACCTGGCCATTAGGTATGCCACCTTTTTAGACAAAACAGGTACAACTCAATTGTCCAGATAATAAAGTTTGAAAAGAGTTTTCCCAGCTAATAGTGATTTCCCAGGCTTCTTGAACACTCTTCCAAAAGCAACAAACCCACAAAAACTCTGAGAGATCCAATCCTGCACATCTCACTGTTCTTTCCAATTAGCAGCCCTTTTTTTTCGTCCTAATTGAATTTTACATTTTCCTTCCTGAATTGACTCCTCCTTTTCCTGCAAACTTGTAATACTCAACTAGTTTCTCTGTCACTATTCCCTCTGAAAGTGTTGTCAAGCTCAATCCTTCAGATACAGACGGAAACAAACAAAAATACTTTAGCACAGTTACACAAAACAAACAATCAAAGGATGCAGACAAGCAGTGAAATAAAATTATTCATGTTACAGTTGCTACAGATATTTAGTGATCTTCATCCTTTTACCAAGCATTTTGAAGCATCATTTCTTGTTAACGTGTTTTAAAATTGCCAGAGTGGACATTCTTGTCAATTTACTTTTAGAGCATTAGAGACAAATGTGTGTAAGACTGCTGTCTGACGGCAGTTTTAAATTCACAAGAACACATTCTAACTCTAACCTTTAAGGTGCTGTCATAGATCCTTTGTGAGGTTAAATTTGTAGCAGTTGCAAGAACGCTCAGATTCATACTGTCCAAAAATAGGGATTTGTTTATTTTATTTAGGCATACCAGGAACTTGACCCGGCTCGTACACACTCCCGTACAGAGACACAAAAAAAGCGGATCCATATGAGTAAATAATAAAGAATATGGAATATTTTAAGCAAATAAAGAAGGAAGAAGAAAACATTTATTGAACAACTAATGCATACGCAGACACTCTCTCCAATAGTCCGACAGCAAAAATGAATTACCTAACACAGAACAAAACACTAGGTTGAAAAAGATCAACGATAAGCACCACAATACAACGTGGTCCAAACACAGTGCAGATCCAGATGAAGATACAAATTGGAGGTGATGAATGAACATAAATCCCAAGTGAACAGCTTTCAGCATAATATATACATTTTTGCCCTGCCATGATGGAGTGATAGTGAAAAATTGCAGACATTAGGAATGTTCCCAAGACAATGACATTTACCAACTCCGATTAGCCCACATGGACATCAAGCACAGAACACGAACACAAATCCTGAAACTGCAATCCGTGGGAAACTAGCGCCTTTTGGCTATGCCACTATGAGGCAATTCGATTCTATTTTTGATGAAATGTTTAAGTTAATTTTGAATTTTTTGCACAATATACATTTATTGATGGATTGATTGATTGATTGGCTGTATTATTTGACCTTTGAGTCAATATCCTTGTTTTTTATGTTCCTGCTACTGTATGCAGCTGAAACTCACCTTGAGATTAATAAAGGTTATCTAATCTAATCTGTTCTGATCTAATTTAATCTAAACTACATGCAATTTTCTAAAATGTATTACTTTACAGATATAGGCTAGTTTTTTATGCTCTTGAAAAAATGGTTCTGCAAAAGGCAAACTAACATTTGAGACAAGTCTAGCAGATAACAGGGACAAAGCAACAGTTAGGTGCTTGCTGCATTTTCACACCCATCGGTGGGATGTTTGTAGTAGTCCGACCTGGCAGCAGACTACCTTGGTTGTCTCCATTGCTGAGGATCAGCTTGCTGTTAGTCTTCCCCTGTCACACTGTATATTACAATAGCAAGCGGCATATCATATGCTAAACAAGTGAAGTTGGTAACATCATGTTTCATTGTTCTTATTCCACTTTTCAGGATCCCACAGTGTGTCCCCAGCCTACTTTGCAGGATCTGGCTGGTTTTTGGGACCTCTTGCAGTTGTCCATTGAGGATGTGAGAATCAAGTTCCAGGAGCTTCAGAAACTTAAAGACAGTGGCTGGAAACTCTCTGAAAGAAAGGTAAACGTGTGGAGTCAATATCATTTTTAAAATGAGAGCTTTAAGGGGCAGTAGTTCTCAAGAAAAGACAGAGAGGGGGCAACAGGAATAACACACCATTGGCAGTCATGGAGAAACTTGATGATGCCAGTCTGCTTGGGTAATTTAACCTGTGATAGTTTGTTCGGAGTCAGGAAGCCAATGGTAGGTAGGTAGATAGATAGATAGATAGATAGATAGATAGATAGATAGATAGATACTTACATACATACATACATACATACATACATGCATACTTACTTACTTACTTACTTACTTTATTAATCCCAAGGGGAAATTCACATAATCCAGCAGCAGTATACTGATACAAAGAAACAATATTAAATTAAATAGTAAAATAAAAAAAAAATGATGTTAATGGTGATATTTTAAGAGATTTAGCACCTCCATACTACATTTCAGGTTTGTAAGGTCAGTATTGCCACACATACAGACTATACTGAAACTCTTACTTGCATATGTTTGTAGAATTAGGGCATTGTGCCATGTTAGCCATTATAAATGTGGTGAGAAGTCAAGTAAAATGACACCTTTTATTGGCTAACTAAGAAGTACTTGATTACTTCTTGCCTGAAGAAGGGGCCAGAGTTGCATCGAAAGCTTGCATATTGTAATCTTTTTAGTTAGCCAACAAAAGGTGTCATTTTGCCTGACTTCTTATTACTTGCTTATGCTAATCAACATGCAACATGTCACCAGTCTCTGGTGCCATTTCTCCCTTACCTTAAAGCTTCTGTATTCTTTAGCTGAGAAATCTCAGAATAATATGTTGCTGTGTAATATACTGTAGGGTTTTGTGGTTAGAAAGCATAACTTATGTTGCCCTTTAGCTATAACATCAGGCAACAATGGAGTGTGTATCACATTATTTTCTTCTTTTTGCAGAGCAGTACAGATTTGTCTTGTATGCATCAGATTCTTTTTATGAGACAGGAATTCTAGTATTTTACATTCTCAGTCTGCCAATTTAGTAAGAACATGTGATTGTCATGTAGTCGTGATGTACTTGGCCTGGTGTGCTTCACATGATGTTTATTGTTTGTGGTTTTTGATTCATGTGGTTTGAGCCAATACTTACTAAAGCTGTGTGTTTTTGGCTATTTCAGCCATGATTTATCTTTATGGTGACAATGAAGTGCAAAAGTACAGGAATGTCATTGTGAGCAGTTTAACCCATGATGACTTGTTCTTAAGACCAGCCTTTCCTGAAAATATTGTTACACTGTCACTCTTACTAAATCCTCTCAGAGCAGTTTTCCAACAGGACAATGCCTAACCACATGTAGCTACTGTCTCCTAGGAATAAATACTGATTACAGCACCGTTTCCTGTCCCTGGGAACACTGGAGATTCAAACTAGTTTTTCTTTATTCCTTCCACAGACTATTGCTTCCATGGTAAGACAGCTGCATAGTGCATAATGGGTTATTAACACCATTCAACACCTGTTATATATGTATATATATATATAATCTTAAGCCTAAAAGTACAATGGTCACATTTTTTGTCACGCTTTAAATCTGGCTTATTTTAAAACCTACATATATATGTTTGGTATCATTCTTTTCAGAATTTATCAAACTTTAATGTGAAGTTGTTAGATCTTCAGATTCTTATTCCATTTTTTAATTATAAATTAAAAAATATCAAGAACTCACATCCCACGAGACAAGACTTTGTGCCAAAAGATTTAACCATGCCCGGGGCCAGAAATAAAACACAAAGAGTAGGATAGCTGCTGTACAGGCTTTTAAATGTTCGAAGCACTATGTGAGATTCAGATCACATGGCACAGCAGCAGCAGCAGCAGCAAGCCAGCAGCTGATCAAGCAAAGAGGAGGTAAAAAAAAAAACTGTTTCTCATTTTACAACTGTTTAAAAGGGATTTTCGGAGGAGCGACCACGTCTCCTTGGGGTGTGTTCAGACCCCCTCTTCCCAACTTGAGCAGCAGAGACACGAAGTGGCTGGCAAGCAAAGCGAGCAGTATATATATATATATATATATATATATATATATATATATATATATATATATATATATATATATATATATATATAGTAAGAAGATGCTATATAGCACCCAACCCGACACATATTGGACATGGGAGGCACATGTAAAATAAAACAAATATTTATTTTTTCTTCACCTGCGGGGCATGTCTTCCCCATGAACCCCACAGGTAATACACAGTCCCAAACACACACCAATTACACTAAGCACTTTCCTTCTCTCTTCCTTGGTACAACCACTCCTCCCAGGCAACCTTGTCCACCTCCACCCAACTCTGGTCGCTGAGTGGTGGTCGCTGGCTCCTTTTATAGCCCACCCGGAAGCGCTCCAGGTGCTTGATTACCAAGTTTCACCTGCAAATCCGGGTGTGATGAATATGTTGCCCTCCTGGGCTCAGGAGTCCCCAACACAGCACCCCTGGCAGTGCCTGTGGGACCCAACAGGGTTGCACCCAACTCCAATGCCCATGGAGCCCTGTAGGAAAACAAGGCACTGCCCCAATCCAGGGGGAGGTATTGCAGTGTCCAGGGCTGCTTCCCCTGAATATAGTGTGCAGGGGTGTCCCGGCTAGGCATGGACCCCAGCCACTTGCCTCTATATATATATATATATATATATGTAGCCCTAACGTGGACCAATACATTATCCTTTTGCTTTTGTTTCAGTCATATGTCACCTTTCTTGCATGCTACTGTTTGGACCACTTCTTTTGGGCGTGCAATGCTTTGTTGAGTACATAAACTGCTTACAAACTGCTCTAAAAATTCTTTTCCCTGCTGTTTGTCTTTTAATTTCATTACTATCATTCTCTCTTGCATTTGTTATATTCTATTTATTTATTATTCGTTCTAGGAGGATAAAAAGGCTCCACCACCATTACCAAAGAAACCAAGCAATAGTGCCACTTCCCGCCTTGCAAAAGCAGTTGCATCTCGCGATAGGTCCCTAGACCTCGGAGAACGACAGAGACAAGAAGCAAGGCGTAGGTTGCTGGCTGCCAAACGTGCCGCATCCTTCCGGCAGAACTCTGCAACAGAGAGCGCGGACAGCATTGAGATTTACATTCCTGAGGCTCAAACCCGGCTCTGAACACAGGCATTTACAAGCTCCCATGTATCTACAGTATATCTCATCCAAGAAAGGTGGCATCCTTCATCGCCTAATAGTGATGGAGAGAGAGAGATGACAAGAAGAAGAGCTATACAACCTCACTTCGGCAGAGTTGTCCAGTTTGCCTTCCCCAGCCATGTTTGTGAGCTCTTCCAGCTGAGGCAGGATTCTGGTGTTCATCTTTGGCACTCAAGTATTTTTCTCTGCCTTGCCAAGTCTTTTCTCATTGCATAGCTATCCAGTTAAGCCTTCATTTCAAATTAGTGAAAGAGAAAGTGATTTCGTTGAGTTCTAAATATAAAGAAGAAGGCTTTATTATTATTATTATTATTATTTTAAATATTAAAAAAATAAAGCACCTCATCACATCCTTCTAC
Source organism: Polypterus senegalus (assembly GCF_016835505.1). Lineage (NCBI taxonomy): Eukaryota > Metazoa > Chordata > Cladistia > Polypteriformes > Polypteridae > Polypterus > Polypterus senegalus. Next base: position 51,994,853 of record NC_053170.1, on the reverse strand, counting down.
AGCAGACATGACTGTTTACAGACAACTGGATATGTGATGCAGAAAGCAAATATGTACACTTTGTGTCTGTGTGTGTATATACTGTATGTGTGTGTGTGTATATATATATATATATATTATATATATATATATTCATATGCTATATCACATATATACACAAAGACAGACATACATATACAAGTGTCTCCTATAGGCACTTCCTTTTTTAATATTCCTAATTTTCTCCATCAAAGACAATCTGCCTTCAAGCTGGAATCCCTTAAACGGTATTAACAGGAAACTTAAAGCAAGAAAAAAAATGATAATTTTTTAAAAAGAATTGAAGAATAAGGCACTCCAGCGATGCTCCTGACAGTTGAAGCTGCTGAATGGACATACCAGTTCTTACCCTTTCAACAAATGTGTGTCAAGAAAGAGGAAGAACATCAAAGGATGGTTTGCTTTCTTTCTGGCTTTCTTTGCTCGCCCTGTGGCATATTATCTCACCTGATTTGAAGATCACATCATCAGAAAGGGCAGCTACCATCAAGCTGACAACTACAGATTCCTGGAAAGAAGTCTACTAGCTCTCACATGAGGTTTTTATGAAATGCTTTGTAAAAACTGTTTGACTAAGTTTTAGACAACAGTGGTGCAAATAACACTTTTATACTGTCCCATTGCAAAGCAGATACACTGTTGTCTAACTACACTGTGGTATAACTAAAATACATATCACACTCAACCTTAGATACTTTTTTTGTGCATCAAAGTACATAGACGAAAAATATATAAGACCTGTTTTAAGAGCCATATATTCAATTGCTTTGTGCTCTTTCTTTTTAGACTTATTGTCAATTTCTGTAAAATGATGTTTGAAATTAGATGCTCATATATACTATATATATATATATATATATATATATATATATATATATATATATATATATATATATATATATATATATATATAAATTAACTTGCACAAATATATACATTTTTGTGTTTAGGTCAAAATTAAGTTCAAAGTAAACCCTGCAGCATTTAAAAATGATCAAATGCTTTTATTGTTGAACTAGACCAATTTCTATTTTCATCAGATTATTAGATTCTATTTTATTAAAAGTGACTGTAAAAAGGTAAAGAGTTAATATAGCACAATATAAAAGAAATCTTTCAGTGAAAACCCAAAAACAATAAAATCATCTCATCATGCGTAAAAGCTGCTCGATACTTAGTGTATGTAGGTGAATGGCATCTCCTTCCACTTTAACTGGAAGCTGATCCTGCTGACTGATACAAAAGCGAGAAGTACAATCCTTCCACAAACTGCTAGTTTTCAACTCTAGCAGTCCTGTAATATCATCGTCCCCATCCCCAACATGGCAGTTGCTAGTTATTTTGGGTAGGTGACTGCAGGTGGGTTAGGGACACTAAAGAGTGAAATATTCTAAAGCACCAGGGTCATCCTATTATTCTGAAGCTGTTAGATTCTAATATTTTCTACCAATAATTATGTGCCTAACAAGGACCTGTCTTTAATTACTATTACTGTTATTAGTCTTACTCTTCTTATATTATTATTACTATTATTATTACTGTAATTGTATAGTGTACAAGAATAAATTATTGAAAAAGATATTATTGTAGCAAAAAGTCCCACTTATGGGATTTTTCAATAAGATGTGTATGACTGATAATACTCTGTATGTCTAGTATTACTCTGTCACACAAGCAGTGCTTTTTGTAGCTTGCAGTTCACTCTTTCCATTGTTAAATTCCTATACTAGCCAAGCATGCTCTTGATATGATTACCATGTGCCATTAGATTACCATTCTTTATTTATACATTTATTTATGTATTCTATTTATTTAATTTCTTCTTTGGAATTATAACTTATGTGACAGACCAGAAAGTATGAAGTTTTGTAAACGAAGCAAGACACGCTGGCAGGCAGTAAAAAGGTCAAAAGGTAGAGTGTCAAGAAGTGAAAAGGACTGGGCTGAAATGTTGGTGCCGAGCGTCCCTGTTGTAATTTATATGTTTTTAACTCAACATCTTGTGCTCGCCATAGGTTTGCGTGCCTATAGTGTTAGAGAATGTATACTGTGAGGTGTTATATTTTCTGCCAAAGGCTGCTAGTTATGTTGTAGGCATTACTTACACCCATACATCTGTTAAACAGACAGGCAGCTAGAGGTCATTCCCACAAACAGTGCTGGGACAGAAGTGTGAAAACTGTTGGCCATCATTGCGCCATGTCTGGAAAGGGCTGCATAAATGAAGCTTTAGGACTATACATGGGAACGAATGATTATGTATAGGAAACCGTGAGAAAAATATCAAGTTAACTTTCTCAATATTTTTATAATAGGCAACAGAGACTTATTTAGTGCTTAAATTGTCCTTTCTCATATATATATATATAAAAAACTATTTGTTAGATGCAAGTAGCAAGTTAACCATTATAAAGACACAGCAAATCAGCTGAATGGCCTTCTCAGAATTCATCTCCTCACATCCCCTTTTGTCACAATGGAAGTTCTTTCTGACCGGTCCAAAAAAAAAAGCTTACAACTGGCTTGCAATTTTCTCATTTGTGACACTAGATTATTGGACCCTCTTGCTGTGACACATTTGTGACTTTTTAAAACAACGTGACTTGTATAGATTTCTGTGTTTGTATGAGGTGGGGTGGGGGTCCCAGTGGAGTGTTACATCTAATCTATTGTTTCATCCCCATTTTTGAAATTCAGGGGTGTAAATGTGTGCTTTTTTTTAAATTAGCTTTTTCTTCATTTAGAAATAATTTAGACTGTTTGCTTCCAGCAATGGTACACATTGTCACAGCAACAATCTATAAAGAGATTCCTTCAAAGAAATAATAAAAAAAGAAAAATGTGTTAAAATAGTGCCCAAACTTCTGTGTGACTGTAAAAATCATTTACACTTTTTGTGACATAACAGATTATCAGGGCTTAGCGTTGTAGCAAGAGGGCTGCAGCCTCTTTTTAACGAATGTTTCATTTTGACTACTGAATTTGAATAATTAGTGTTGAAGACAGTTTGTTCATTTCCTATGTATTTCTTCCTCATTTATGTATTTTTCTCTTTGTTTGTATTTTCTATATGTAAGAAATCTTACTGAAGAGCTCTAGCTGTTTGATGCTCTTTATATTTAGGTGACATGTTATGTGTACTTAATCCACTGTGACTGTGAAACTGACTAGAAGATGTCGACGTAGAAAAAACAATGTGACAGTGGTTTGTGTGAAGAATCCGTCAGTCGCACCTTTTTATTCTTAAGAGGGCATAAATTGTGTATAAAAATTCAGACTCACCGTCACAATTTGTTACACTTTTCACCTTGTGTTTAATTAATGCAAATGTCTCCAATTTTTTTTTTTCCCAATAGGTTTACTTTGCTACCACTGATGTCTTCCTGTCAGGACACAGTGACCGAGATGTTATCTTCTTGCTGAATGTTGTAGAACATACTGCTCTACTGGGTCTAGTGTCTGTTGGTTTTCATTCAGACTGAGCTCTCTTTCATGAAACAGTATCAGGTATTTACACAGTCATTGTTAAGGTGTGGGAGCACAGGACCTCACGCACATGTATATGTGTGCACAGTATACATAGTCATGTAAAAAAAGAAGTGCACTCACTTTCACTTCTGTGGCTTTCTATTGTCCTAATTGTAGATAAATATAATCTCAGGTGATGGCCATCATGTAAATAATTTTACTTGGTGACTATTTTATCAACACAAAGCATATCATATAAACCGACAATGCGTAAAATATTAAGTACATTCAGCCACTTGTTGAAGCAATAATTTGATGTGATTGTTTTTTGTCTGAGTTTGTCATAAGTCTGTTTCATCAACTGAGGAAGATAGATAGATAGATAGATAGATAGATAGATAGATAGATAGATAGATAGATAGATAGATAGATAGATAGATAGATAGATAGATAGATAGATATACTGTACATTTGATTTATATAAAACCTTTCCCATACTCAAACCTTGCTATGTCTTTCTAGTCCCCAACTGTCCTGTGCCCACTGCAGCCTCAACTTTCTGTTCTTGGTTGGACCCGACTGAAGCTCCTGCCCTGTATCTGCAGGCTTTTATGAATTGTGTTGCTGCCACATCATTGGCTGAGTAGATAATTGCCTGGATAAACAGGTGTACAGGTGTTCCTAATAATTTGGTAAGTGAATATTGACACACAGATAGATAGATAGATAGATAGATAGATAGATAGATAGATAGATAGATAGATAGATAGATAGATAGATAGATAGATAGATAGATAGATATGCACTATACTGCACTATATAAATAAATAAAAGAGGACAACTAAAAACATTTTATTTGTCAAATGGAAACCTTATTATATATTAGATATGACTGTGGACAGACAAGCACTCACTAATTAGCCAGCAGCCACTTTGACACCATTATTTATATTTACGTTTACTCACTTATCAAAAGCAGCTTGCAAACAAGTTAGACTAAGTATCCATGGCACAACATTTACGTGCATTTGGCAACTCAGTTAACTGATATGAAAACTGGAGCATTTTGCATTTTTTATTTACTTCATCCAGGAGACAGACATTGCAAAATTGCATTCTGTTTATTAATTAGTTTTGTAACATTGAGTCAAATTCAGAAGGAGTACTGATAATAGAATGTAATTACATGTTAGTTGACAACATCAAATATGTGCTTTTTAACAGTACTTTACAATGATTGAATTGAACAGAGCACAAATAGGCTTAAGGTTATAGTAGACTGCAATTCCAGTGATGGAAAAATGGCATGGATTGATGTACGTTAGTGGTGGAGGGTCTGTGATTAAATTTTGTTTTATTTTCTTAAATATAACATTTTTGCATGTACACCCATTAGATTTGTATGTAAAAATTAACAATTGCAAAATGTCTATTAATACAAAATGACCAATGCTAGCATAAAATCTGTATCAGTAGTACCCTATGAAAGGAGTTCCTCATCTAGCTATTAATATTAGTTAAAACATACGTTAAAATTACATAAGTAAGAACTTGGGAAGTAACTGATTTTTTTGTATAATGGGAATACAAATGATACGCGATAGTATCTCTGGAACTGTATATCTGGAACTAAAGCCATTGAAGCCTCATACCCCTCTGATGCGGCTGCACCTCTCCCATATTATTAATTAGTTCAAACACCATTTAGCCATTTATTTACATCTTAGTCAGTGATTACATCTTACCTGAAGAAGGGGCCTGAGCTGCCTCGAAAGCTTACATATTGTAATCTGTTCAGTTAGCCAATAAAAGGTGTAATTTTGCTTGACTTCTCACTGCATCCATAATGGCCAACCCCACCACTTGTCATCTTCTGCTGTCGCTCATCATTATCAGCGTCTGACATTTTCTGCCCATGTGCACACCAGTGTTGACATTTCAGAATATGCATCTATTCTCTCAGCTTAAAGAAGTCTCACCATTATCCTCTGACCTCCCTCATTAACAAGGTGTTTTCGGTCACTAAGCTGCTAAGCAATGGACTTTTTCTTGTTTATCACACCATTGTGTGTCAACTGTAGTCACAGTAGTCCAAAAAATGTCTGGAGGGCAGATGTTTCCAAAATGCTGGAACCACCAACAAACACACCAAAGTCAATGTTTGGGCAAGTAACAGCTAAAACTCTTGACTGTCTGATTGATATAAATGCTTATTTTAATTGTTTTTTTTTGTTCAATTACATCCCCTTTATCTAAAGATACTGTCTAATGAAGATTGTAATCTTGCTATACCCACATACTGTATGTTAAAACAGGAAAAAAACAACTCATAGGGTGTACTTACTTTTTCACATGACTGTGTGCCCCACCATTAAGGGAGCTGCAGCCGGTAGTGTAGTCCAGCAGCGTGTGTGTCTGCCCTCAGCTTTGGGCCTCATCACCTTTGCACAGCTTAGCATGAACTAAAGCAAGGACCTGCAACAGCTTGAAATGTGAACATAGTTTGAATTTGCAGCTCTGGTTCAGATCTAAAAATCCTATTTTCAGGTAAGAGAGGGTGTGAGAGCTTTATTAACTGCACTCACACAGATAAGATGGCCTACTGGCCTGGTAAGCACCAATTCATTCATTTGAGCTCAGCCTCCATATTACAATTTTAAGGATGAAATCAGGCTCGTTTCATGGTATAACATGTCCTTCATTACACACTGTGGAAGGAAGTGCTGGGTCATACTCTGAATGTTTTTAAAATGATCATGAAGTTAAGCAGAAATTACAAAAATTTGAAAAATGGCACCTCTTCTTATATGCAGCTAATTATGGGCCATGAATATTGTGCTCATAAGAATTCCTTATCAATGCTTTGTAATCGCATCAAATTTTTTTTAGTGTGTCGCACCACCATATATGCTATACTGTTTGATGCACCCTGATGTTAAGTCATGCAACACATAGGGCCCCTCAATTCCCCACAATTTTTTACCCACTAGACCTGGAAAATCCTTTAGTTGGACCATTTTTGTAACATATTTTGTGCTGGAAATTATACTGTTATGATAAAGAGTAAACCAATAGACGCCTTCAGCAAAAATAGCCAAAAAAGACCTCATATTCCATCAGGGCCCTGGTTTAGTTTGAACATTTGCTCAGTGGTAAACTGTTAGCAGTGAGTTGTGAACCTGTAGTCTCCAGCTCAGAGGTGAGCACTGGCAGCATGAGGCAAGTGGAGAGAACTTTTAGTCGGCCCGTCTCTGAACCCTGAGAGTGGTGCGCCTCCTGGTGACGTCAGCTGATCTCTGTGCCAGCCCCCTCTGCCTCCGTTACAGGCCGTAATGCGATACAAGGGAGCTGCTTTTCACAAAACTCTGAAAAAATGAGAATCGGTAATATAGAAATAAAATATGATATTTGTGATCTTTACTACATGACTGGTGGTCTTAGGCCTATAAGAGCCACTCCCAGAATGTTAATAAGGACTCATTTCAAACATAAGCGTGGGGGGTAGACTATTTCAAGGTCAGTGATTGCAAATATTATATTATTTTTGATTTTTGATCCTTTACTACGGGTCTAGTCCTCTATAGACCTCTATCAGATGGTGAAAAATGATAAACTTCTATTGCAATTGAAGATATTTAGACTTTAAACATTCAAATTGAGCACTCATTTTAATATTTACAATACTTGATGCAACTCTTCTTGTTTATTGTGTGCTTCTACCTCATGAAGTAAATCATTACATTTCTTATGAACACACCAAATTAAGGCGCTAATCAGGTCCGGCACCAACATTAAGGTGAATTAGGCATTCACCTTGGGCGCAGATCATAAGGGGGGCAGACCTCCCCACCCAGGTTAGCTACCAAACAATTGGTTGGCACAATAATGAGCTTGGCCTAGGGAGCAAAATAACCTGCCACTAGCACTAATTCAGACCTTTTATACTTTGTGTTCATTCAAATTTTCTGAGAATTAACATAAAAGCAGACCCTAAATCAGAGATGTCAAACTCCAGACCTGAAGGGCCACTGTGGCTCATACTCCAAATCTAAAGCTGCTTGCTGTTTTAGTTTAGTTTTATTTTTAATCAGATTTTTTGCTTATCAATTACTAGATTTGACACGTGAAAGTGGATTTAAATACTCCTGTAGCTTACATCTTGTGTCTTTTACACAGCGGTTTATTGTGAATCTTTAATGTTTTGACTAATCAAGCTTTTTCTGCCAAGAATTATTTGTACAAGTGCAATTGAGTTGTCAACAACAAGCAAACATGCAAATCAGTTTGACCAACAGAAGGCTTAAAACACATCTTTAACTGTTCACTGCAAATTATCTACTTTAAAACATTGTTGTTATAAATTATAGGTCCAGAAAGATTACAAATACATGAGAACAAAAAATGTTCCTATCATTAAATATCTGAGTGTTCATTCATTATACAGTTCAGACAAGGAAGATCAGGCGCATGAGGCAAAGAGTTTGAGCTCAAAGCAAGGATACACCTCCATTTAGCAGTCACTGTGGCCATCCTGAACTGTGGCTTGACACTTCTGCCCAAACAGATTGAGGTCCTCCATTCAAACCTCCCTCCAACACAGCAAATAGCTATCCAGGAAAGGCAAGGAAGAGTAAGCAAAAAAGAAAAGTCACCAAATGTTCACTGAGATTCGACTGAGGACTCTAGGGAAGTAGGACATTTTATAAGAGCTTTAATATTGACCTCCTAAGAAATGACTGTGCTTTTCTATCCATCCACCCACCCTTACTTGCTTATGCACGTCCAGGAACAGGGAGCCAGAGTCTAGTCTAGTCAAAGTCAGGATAATGCTGTTGACCGGATGACAATCTATCATAGCGTAGGCTCACGCAGACACCTACACACTCTGACATGGGGCCAGTGTTGAAAGATCAATTAATCTAACTTGCGCAGTGAGAAGTCAAGCAAAATGGCACCTTTTATTTTTTAACTGAATAGATTACAATATGCAAGCTGTCAAGGCAAGTGAGGCCCATTCTTCGGGCAGGTGGTAGTGACTTGCATATTGTAATCTGTTCAGTTAGCCAATTAAAAGGCGTCATTTTGCTTGACTTCTCACTGCATCCATCATGGCTAACATGATACAACACCCTACTGCCTAACATGCACAGCTTTGGAAATCTTTCACTCTTTCATGCAGAATGCGACCACAAGAGGGCACTAAACCAACCAGAAAAAAAATGTTCTTCACTCTTTTTCCTTCCTGCTTAAACACAGGGGTATTCGAATAAGTAATAACTCCAAAATCAGAGACTGTAAATACAGCTAGATAACAATCTTTTGTCTTCTTTTCTCTGATAAGCAGGATTACAGATGCCCTTTGCAATATACACCCTCTCCTATAGTTTAGGGTGAAGTTCTTCTCTGTCATGGAACCAGAAATGACGTGTTTCACCTTTGAACTGAAGTCCTTTTACAAGGCACCATAGAAGTCCCCTGAGCAGAAGTGGCAGTTCATACTCTTGCAGTGACTTTCTTAGGCCGGTAACCTCCATGTCAGGGGGTACGGCTTCACTTTAATGCTTCTGGCCTTTGTCTATAAAGACAGAAGAGCAAACTTTTTTTGGTTCTGCTCAACTTGTGCAAACAAATTTCATCATGCTTGGTGGAACTGAACACATTGTAGTGCTAAAGGCACCACCAACTTTCAGCTAAAGCTACCACAAAAGTGGCAGCATGGATCAAGACACGCAAGTTCGATTTTGATATAAAGTTATTACTTGTTTCTGTACTTATTCTAAACATTTTTTTCATTTCCTAAAATGGTACATTTCTGTTTATTAACTATTCTGTTCATGAGCTTTGCTAAACGTAATGAGTGAAATGGTTTGTGTAAAACTGAATTCACAGTGAAGCTTAAAATATCACTTTGTTAAAAAAACATACTTACTTAGTATTTAGGTCCTCCTGTGGCTTAGGGCACTTTGAGCAGAGAGTTGGCACCATCTTTTCCGATTGGCTGCTACTCCTTCAGCGTATTGCCAGGTGATGTTGATTTGTTTCAGGTATTAGTGGGATGTCCACCACCATGTGAGCTTTAGCCTTCCTCGTTTCCGCATCCTTTCTGGTGGAATCCGTTTCATGGCCATCTTTGAATGGGGAAATGCAGGATGTGGCCAGCCAGTCTCATTTACCATTACGCAACAGTTTCAGCCTGTGGAGGTGTCTTCACCCTTGTCCAGACCTCTTTGCTGGTAATGTGGTCATGCCAGCTTATCTTCAAGATCTGCGTAATGCATCTCTGGTTGAACGTATTCAGCTTCTTATCAGTTCTGACTGTACTCTTCCATTTTTCACTGGCATAGGTGGCTGTTCGTAGAACAATGCTGTTGTAAGTTTCATGTCAATGGTAAATGGTGGTGGTGGCAGACCAGATGGAGCACATTCTTTGAAAAACTGATGCTGCCTTGTTGATTCTAAAGTTAACTTCAGCTTCAAAAAACTTACAAAACAATTTTTTTCACAACCAGGGTAATCTGTTCCATTGTCACATATGTTTTCTTCTTATCTGCAACCTGTTTCTCTATCTGCCAAAGCATTCTGGTGCGGAGCGTGGAAAGAGAGCGCAGACAGAGAACATTTACCTAATTACTTACTTTACTTTTATGTTGCTAAAATCAATTATTGTTGGTACATAGCTGCTAGAAAATCTCCAGAAGGATGTCAGCATGGATCACCTTACAGAGTTTGAAATATTGAGCCTGATGGTGTTACCTCGGACCCAAAATGAGCGATGAAGAGCAGGACAGGCAGGACACAAAGCAGACAAGAACATGGAAGGAGTCGTGTTAAGTCAAAGTGGTGATGGCAGCATTGGAGAGCAGCTGATGTAGAAAACAATAAAAACTTTAGTTCATGAAAAAAACCCAGAGGGAGCAATATTCCTTGCATTCCATCCTAAAAAAACTTAACATAAAAATCTGACTTTAGTAAGTTTCACAATTTTGTAAAGTTTTTTATAAATTGTGAAATCGCATTGAAAATTTGGAGCAATTTTGTAAAGCTGTATGTAAAAGTAAATGTTGTTCTTTTGCACTTTGCTACTAATACATAACCTTGCCCTACTGATGGAAATCCACAGATGAACGTCACAGAAAAAATGTAAAAAATCCGTAATAAACATTTATAAATTTGTCAAATGGGTGTGCACATTATAGAAGTAATTCCAAATGGTACAAGAACTACAAGGAGGGAACACAGCAATCCCTTATCCTGCTCTCTGACATGGAGAAAAATTCCAAGGAACCTCCCACAGTCTTTTTTATTTTTGTGGTCTTCATTTCGGCTTGAGAAATATAGTATCTCTAACTATGGGTGCCAACCAGACTTGCATGAAAGGAGGACAGAAAACTAAAAAAAATGAAGGCCGAGAAGAAGAGACAAGAAGCTCAGCATCTGTCATAGATTTGATCATGTTTATATTCATGCATTGTGGACAAAAAAGGGGACCTCTTGAGTTGTTTCCAAACCCAAAATACCAACAGGGACAACATAGAGCAATGAGTCGACTCGGACCATTGCAGAATAACCCTAAAACTATTGCTAAATCCAAATTGCTAGCCCAAAGTCCAAGTCAAAGGGGATTAATAAAGATTCCACTAGCAGAATCTACTAAAGAAAAACGCATAAAGCTCATTGTATTATCCACAGTCTTGGACGAGGAGAGACCCATAGCATCAATATTTAAAGCTTCACATCAGTAATGTCAAACACTATGGTATTCAAGACCAAGATTCCTGGCCACCAGGAGTTGCGTCTTGACGATGAAATTCACAAAATTGAAGCACCCATATACAAAACAAAAAAGTGTTGCAGGACTAAACAATCACCAAAAAATATTACTTTAATCCAGAGAAAAGAATAGGCTAAAACACATAGCCAGAAATGTTTCAGGATTCAAAACCTATACATCCCTGCATGATTTTTCAGAAATAATTTGTTAATTCCATGATAAATTATTAAAGTTGTCTGACTTGTAACAATAGGGTCTACCTACACAGCACGATGCCCTCCATATCTAGTGATGTGGATGATCCACTTCCCACCACAGGACTACACAAACCCCTCTCAATAACATGTCCTGCATCACTCTTACTACACTTTCAGGTTCTCTTTGTCCTATCAGTTGTGGTCATACTGATAACTGTCCTCCAGACTCCAAACTCATTGGATTTGGGGCCTTGAAGAGCTTTATCTTCCTTTCTAGGGTCACTTTTAGTCCTCCTCAGGAAATAACATTCAGGTCAAGTGAAAGACTATACTTTGACTGGTGACCCATCACTTGAGCTCCACCAATTGGCTTGTGGTGTCCTGACAGCTCACTCCCACTATAGTCCTTAAATAGCCAGGACTCCCTGTTGGCTCCATGGCTGTCTATACCTGAGAAAAAGAGTGGTCCAATATAAATACAAAAACTGAGACTGCAAGTACCCTAGAGTCACCAGGGAATATTAAGTGTTTCATTACAAATCCTTACTTCCAAGGATTTATGACAGGAAATCCTATCTAAAAGATTTCTGGTAGGTCTTGTAGACACAATGTCATGATTAGGTTGGTGTGGTTTTATTTTTTAAATTCTAACGTTTTGACCACTGTTTTCAGGTCCTTCTATAGCCACCAATTTGAGACCCATTGTTAGTGCCACATCCGCGTTTTTAGGGGGCGTAGCTTCATGGCTTATGAGGTATGAGTAAATTGGGAATCCTTTCATTATCTGAACTGCAAATACAAACTATTAAGAAATATTTTGTGCTTCTCACAAGTTTCGTTTGGTTTGCCCTCTTTGCCTATATTCTCAACTCCAATTCTTGTCTGTTATTAGGATTTGGTAGCCAGGTTTATTTTCATTTGATTTGGTTTAATTTTTTTTGTTAGCTCGTTCATCAGCAGCACACACATAAGTCAGAGTCCATCATGTCTTTTTGTGGCCATTCCAAGTACATTTCTTCAATGGTATGGCTTCAGTGAACACCATTCTTCTTGTAATGATCAATGGCTATAAGCACACTGTAAGAATCCAGTAGCTGTAAAGCCAGTATACAAAAGAGAAGCTCTGTTTCAATGAATGAATCCATAACCCTTCAATAAATGGCTACAAAGTATTCTGATTTGTTTATTTATTTATCTATGTATTGCTTGTGCATTATATTTATTATTTTTGTAGTATTATCTTTTTTAATTCCTTTCACCAGCAGGAGTCAACACGAGTGCTTGGCTTGACACACATTCAAAATTAAGACATTATGCTTTGATTGACAAGGACAACTCCTTGAGTATAATTTAAAAAAACAAATACAAAGATTAGCAGAGAGCATTACTGATGAAGTTGACGCCATTGACTTGGAGTAAATGCCAAGGACCACCACGTCTTCTGTATACCTGAACTGTTGCACATGCATTTCATGTACTTGAGGTCTTAGATCACCCTTCTACAATGGAGTCCTGACAAAGCTACATCAGATTTCTCATTTATATGAACCCCTCAAAATGCTTTAAAAACCCACGTTGACAGAAATTGTGCTTACGTGGAGTTGCACCTGGGAATTCTTTGTTGCTTTCCTTTATAACTCAATGTGTGTATCACAGACACTTTCTGACTTAGCACTGTGTCTGATGTTTATCTGAATATTCTTTGCGCCATTGCAGTGGCATAAACATAAAAATCCATGGCCAGGGTGTGACATATACTAATAACTAGAAAATCTGTAGTATTTTTGTAGTATTAAAGTCCGTGGTAAAGGTGTTCTGGAATGCCTACTCTGTTATTTGAGAAACGGAACACATCGTTATTTGTTAACCTCATGCAATACATTTTACATCGCCTGATGCTTGATAAGAGACTGGATTGAAAGAGGAGGTTTGCATTTTTTCCCCTTGTCCACTAAATATTCCATTTCCTAAGGACATGCAGGTAAGGCTCATTTATACGCTTGACTCAATTTACCCTGCATTAGACTGGCACGCTATTGATTTTTAGGATCATTATGGTCACTGCTCAAATTACGGTGAAATTCTTACCTGCATGTGCTAATTAACATGTAATATCTTGCAACTCTTGGGCATCACGATAGGTGAACTTCTTTCTCTTTCAACTTCTGTTTTCCTGTCTAGTGTTGTTTCTTTTCTTGCACCTGATTTCTTCAGGGATAGGCTCTCTGTCCAGTTACCCTGACTTGGAATAAACAGGTTTGGAAAGTTTAAAGCAGTGTAACTAAATGGACTGAACCTTTCCATTTTTACTATGGCTGCCAGGTATAATGAGCATAGCTTGGTTTTGTTCCTCCAGCACCATACAGTGCATTGGACAACAAGTTGTCTGTAACGATCTGTTGCCATCATTGGTGCTTCTTTCAGGTCAATGTCAGCAACATGGAAATCCTCTCGGCATGTCTCCCATCAGGTCCTAAAGGGGTGCCCTTGTTCAATTTTGCCTGTCCTCGGGATCCAGTTTTGCATCAATCCTAGGGATATGGCGTTCCGGTAGCCTGAGCATGCAGCCTGCTAATCGCATTCGCCAGCTGGTGACGATATCTTCAAGTCTTGGAAGCCCACTCAATCGCAGCACTTCATCGTTGGTGACTTGATCGTGGTACATTATACCAAGTATTTGTTGTAGGCATCTCTGGTGGAAGATATTAAAGAGTTAGGCAATGCCTTTAATCGCCCTCCATGTTTTGCTAGTGTATACAGCAGTCGGCTCCACAATGCTATTGTAGAGTTGGATTTTTGCTGCAGGATTGATGTCATTGACCAGATTCAATGTAGATGTTGGAATACTGCCGATGCTTGGCCGATCTGTCAGAGGACATCTTCATCTGCATCACCATTTCCCGTGATGGTGCTTCGCAGGTAGGTGAACTCAGCCACTTTATCAGTTTCTGCTCCTCCAGCACTGATGTTCAGCTGGATGATTCGATTTATTCTTGTAACTTTCATCTTTTTAATGTTAATTCGAAGTCCCAGCTTTAATGCTTCATGTTCTATTCTTGTTATCGTGTCATGGAGGCCTGGTTGTGTTTCTGCTATCGATACTACAGGGTAGGCAAAGTCCAAATCGTTGAGTCGGGTGTATTCAGTCCATGGAATGCCTCCTGGTGTGTCATCAAAAGTCTGGCTGTGAAAGGAGGATTGTTGGGTGCAGGGCCAGCACCTCCGCCCTGTAAAAACCCATTGCTACAGAAAGATCCAGAACAAGCCCTCAATGAGCATATCACAAAAATAAAGATGATGATGTCGATCAAGCACCCACCATCATGCTATACAGACTATGATGTAACAGGTCTTTACTCTCGAAGCTCATAAAATCCAAATTAGAAGTGACTGTATTGTTGTAGTGTTTATTTTCAAAATGTAAATTTTAAAATTTTTTATATGATTCACTTTTTAAGGACAGAGTTAGAAGGAAAACCAACAGACACTGTAGACCAAATGGGCTAATGCTGGGTACCCTTGATTTGGAATGCTTTCTTTGTAGAACTGAAATTGGACACCACCATTATCTTATGTTTTTTTTTATAGATTCTGCTTCAATCACATTACAAAGGCCACATTTTCTGAGTGTCCCACTTATTGACGCCACGGGTGTGACCTGCATGTTCCTGGGTGGCCAATATCTTGAGCAGTACATACAAACAGGCCACTAAATGCTTGCTGAAAGTGACTGGTCACTTTCACAAACTACAAAACTCAAAATCAAGTACTACTAATTTAAGTCCACCTTCTTGATGCATAATTGTCACATCCCATACCACAAATAGCGCATCTTGCTTACTTTTTCGTACCATCATGACTCTATCGAAAGCTGGTGGTGGTTTGATTTTTGCCTTTCTGTCTTTTTTGTTTTCTGACAATGTCTTCTAACAAACGTGGTCAAGAGTGGACTGACAGTACCACCAGTAGTGTTACAGCTGCTGATCCAAAACTCCGACTAGAGAAAGGAAGCTATGGGGTCACTACAGTAAAGGTTATCAGCAGGTCACATATTTAGGATTTGTAAAACTTAAACAGACTCTAGACATGGCACACTTGTTAGTGTTTTATCAACTCAGAATGTAATTCTCAGCATTGTACATTTTTTTTCTTATAAAGCTATTTTTAGCGAATTGCTGTGTTTGTCATTCTTGTTGTCCTTTGTATAATGCTTCAAATATTAAATGACATTTTCTGCATCTGGAGGTGTTTTAAACAAACAGTCAAATAAATTAAAAATTTGGCTATGAGTCAGGATATTGCAGGAAATGAATTCTGCCCCTCAATTGTAATTCAATACCAGACAATCCTAAGCCTTATAGTGGTGGTGTGCACTGGGTAGTATGGCCACCTTATGGCATTTGAGCCATAATTTGAATCCTGGTTGAGGTGCCATCTGGTGCCTGTGTGTATTTTGATGCACAGATCTATTGTTGACTCTACACTGGCCTAACACAAAAAGAAGAAGTGTCCTATGTAGTTTCTCTGTCACAGAGTGCCATCCCAGACAGGGCACGTGATTGCCAGAAGCCAAACTACATTCACTTCAGAACAGGTCATCCACCTGAAGCTAAGCATATTCCGGGCCTGGCCAGTACTTGGATGAGAGACCAACCAGGAAAAGCTTAGGTTGCTGCTGGAAGGGGTGTTGTTGAGGCCAGCAGAGGGTGCCCACCTTGAAGTCTATTTGTGGTTCCCAATATCCCAGTACACTGATGGGAACACTGTGCTGTAACAATAACAGTGTCCTTTGGATGAGATGTAAAATTGAGGTCCTGATTCTCTGTGGTCATTAAAGATTTCTGGGCGTCCTTCGTAAAGAGTACTGTTTATCCTGATGTCCTGGTTAAATTGCTTACCATGGCCTAATCATCTCTGGTCTCTAACTGGTTATCTCTGCCATCACTTTACAACCTAATAGCTAATGTGTGGTGAGTGTACTGGTGCAAAATGGCTGCTGTAGCATCATCCAGGTGGATGCTGCCCATTGGTGGTGCTTGAAGTGGCTCCCCACTCACTATATAAAGCGGTCTGAATAATGGGAAAAGCGCTATATAAATGTATGGAATTATTATTATTATTGTGCTTTTTGTCTGACATATTCAGCTCTGTTTCTCATTATCACTGACCAAGAAAGGGTAGTTTTGTAACTTAAATGGATGAAGTCAAACACTACTGTTACATTCAAAAAGCAACACAACTTACCTTTGCTCCACCACTGCCAAATTAAAATAATTCTGTTCTTTTACATTGCTATTCTACTAGAAATGGAGAAGAACTGAATAATTAGATTTATGAAAACAGATTTATGGACCAAGCTGGTTAGCAATGAGCCCGGTAAGCCATGGATAGCATAAAGACATCTTCACTTACCTGTGTTTTGCTACACAGGTGTCATTTGTAAACAATTTGTATGTTAATTCTGGATAAATCACTGGAAGAATTTCATGTCACCGGAGCTGAGACATTCCAGACCTCTCATCTCAGGCTCTAACTGCAAATTTCTCAGCCTGTTGACAACCATGAGCATCCCTGAAGGGCTTCCCTTATTTACTGTACTGTTTTCTAAGATTAACATTCTTTGTGTGGATTGTTGGGGGGCATCTTGATCTGACCTCAACCTCAAATCATGCCAAAGAGGCAGACGTCAACAAAACAATAGGGCATCATTACAAAAATGATAACAAAATAACATGCACAGTGAAATGAAAAACTGGGATTTAAATAAAATGAAAAATAAATTGCCTCAAACCACTTTAAGCCTAACTAAACATACGGGGGGCTTCCATCATACGTCTCCTCCTGATCATTCCTTCCTCTGTCTCTGTACTCACTGCTCAGTCTTCCAGCGTCTACTGTAAACTAGCCCTTGTCTACTGGACTGATGCCTAGAAGGGGCTTTAAAGGGAACACTCCACCCAAAAATGATAATATTTGTATATGTTACTCACCTCAAGTTGTTTGTATTTATGGCTAAGAAAAATTGTTGTTCTAATGTTTTTATGGAGAAAGAAGGTAACAAAATTACTGAGACAATTGGCATTAATGGTGACAAATGCTAAAAAACAGCAAAAAGTATCAAAAAATTCCTGAAAGAAATCTCAGTTTTCTTGTGTTGCATAATCCATGGAGTAAATAAAGTTTATCTAATTTAATCTAATATATCAGCTATCTAGTCATATGCTTACAATATCCCAAACACGTATATATTTGCTAAAATATTGTTAATTAAATCATTTCCAGTATAGTCTTTTGTGAATGACAGTGATATACACTAAAACAAGAGTTTTAAAACTGAAGACCCACCTGCCCCTTCCTCCCATTGGTCAGAAGTCCTATCCAATAATAGTTCACTACTGTCTGCTGTGGTAAAAAATAAGCAATAGACAGAAAAAGGTTTGTGGAAGGCCACCATGTATACTGAAAAATCAGCAAAATAAAACAAACACATCTTCATAGAAGTGGAGTTCACAACTGAACTCATTAACTGGTTGATTCTGAGCTATTAATATGTTAGATAAGAGGAAGAGGTGGAGTCAGGGCAGCCGGAACAGGAACTGATGTTGCAGGAAGAAGGATTCTGGGTACTGGAAATAAGGTCATAAGGGTTTGCCAGAAGTGACGTCAACAGTGGGTGGACCGGTGGTGATGTCACTGGGAGGCAGGGTCTTCAGCTGAACTGCAGAGGAACAAGAGGAGAGAGGATCTGGTGACAGTGCCAACCCCCGATCTGGCTGACAAATAACACTATTTGAACCTGTAAACTGTCCCCCATGCACATGTGTGTGACACTGCTTCACTTTATATTAATAACAAGTAGTGTGATCTGAGAACTTTGTACACTACAGATTTAAAATTCAAGAAAAGCCAGTGAAAGCATTATCAGGTGTGACAAATGTCTCGTATTTGTGCATATTCGAGATGCTTCAGCAAACAGAAGATTAACTCACTGCTGCAGTTTCACAAACAGCCCATGAAAAACTTGGAAGCACTTAATGTGTAGATTAATGACCAGCCATTAAGGAGAGAAGCAGGACTTCAACTCAAAAGATTAATTCCGTTCTAGCATTTCTGCCCGTGTCAATGGCATGAATTTCACTAGTCGCAAAACACCAATTGTTTCATGAATCTTTTGGAAGAGCAACTACAAGAATTCAATTTCACACAAATCATTTTGCTCATCATTTACTGTCATTGAGGCTTTAAATTTCAATTAGATTTGATTTTAGTAGCTTTTCCTTGGTGTTTAAAAATTATGTGAGTATAGTTTATTGGGATTTGGACGGCAAGAAATCCATTGGTAATTTAAATTTCATGTTCCCATATGTTTTTAACATTGCTAAAATGATTCACATTCTCCTGTGGTGCTCTCTTGTATTGGAATGTTTAGGAGAGTTTTGTTGGTATGGGTCAGTGTTTTAATCAGAGTATAGCATCAAGTCAATGAAACGTCTGGGCTGTTGATCTGATCAGTTAAGTAGCAGAGTTCATTGTTAATCAGTTTCAGCTGCTTTGGTGTTAATGAAATTAAAAGTCTCAAGGGCATGGAAGAGATTCCAGGAGACAGGCAGTTACTCTAGGAGAGCTGGACAGGGCCCCTCATAGAAGGTCCTTAACCAACCAGCAGGACCAGTATCTGCTCCTTTGGGCAAGGAGGAACAGGATGAGCACTGGCAAAGCTCTACAAAATAGCCTCCAGCAGGCCACTGGTGTGAATGTCTCTGACCAAACAATCAGAAACAGACTTCATGAGGGTGGCCTGAGGGACTGACATCCTCTAGTGGGCCCTGTGCTCACAGTCCGGCACCGTGGAGCTCAATTGGCATTTGCCATAGAATTCCAGAATTGGCAGGCCCACCACTGGCACCCTGTGTTGTTCACAAATGAGGGCAGGTTCACCCTGAGCACATGTGACAAAGGTGAAAGGGTCTAAAGAAGCTGTGGAGAACATTATGCTGCCTGTAACTTCATTCAGCATGACCTGTTTGTTGGTTGGTCAGTGATGGTCTGGGTGGCATATCCATGGAGGGACGCACAGACCTCTACAGGCTAGACAACGGCACCTTGACTGCCATTAGATATCAGGATGAAATCCTTGGACCTATTGTCAAACCCCATGCTGGTGCAGTGGGTCCTGGTTTCCTCCTGGTGTACTACACTGCCCTGCCTCATTTTGCGATAGTATGCAGGCAGTTCCTGGAGGATGAAGAAATTGATACCATTGACTGGCCCCCTTGTTCGCTTAACCTAAATTCAATAGAACACCTCTGGGACATTATGTTTCGGTGTATCCGATTCCACCAGGTTGCACCTCAGACTGTCCAGGAGCTCAGTGATGCCCTGGTCCAGATCTGGGAGGAGATTCCTGCAGGACACTATCCGTCATCTCATTAGGAGCATGCCAAACCCATGAAACCCCCGCACCCCTTTTTTTGGCATGCAAGTACGTGGGGGCCATACAAACTACTGAGTATGATTTTCAGTTGCTGCAATGAAATTTCGGCAAAATGGACAAGACTGCCACATCATTTTTTCACTTTGATTTTTGGGGTGTCTTTAAATTCAGCCCTCTGTAGGTTGATAATTTTCATTTCCATCACACGATGTGGCATTCTTTCATTACTAACACCCAACCCAGTCCATATCAGTATAGATATCCAGCAGGATTTTTTTCCCCATTGAGATCTAATGTGTTTTCAAAGTGTTCCTTTCATTTTTTATGCAGTTTATATCTGAAATATACTATATGCATGATATGTTTTCTTCCTCTGCCTAACCAAGTGCCTCATTAAAATTTACCAATAAGTAATAAGCAGCTGGACATTATTGGTTTGGGTGGAAGCAGCAAGGTGTGCTGATGCATGTCCACAGTCATGTGTTCACTCTCTGTGTCTCAGCATATGATGAGCCCCATCTACTGTATATTAGCAAACAGGGCCAATGTCTGTGAAGTTCAAGGCAGGGTTCACCCCGTCAAGCCTCTGCGCTTTTCCTTAGCCGATGATTAATTGTTGTTATTATCAACGCCAACTTGCTGTTGATCTGTTAAAGTAAATGAGGTGCTCTGAATGACAAGTCGCAGCACATTTACATGGAGGCTGCTGATGAATGTTTTATCACTCCCTCAAAATGTCACTTAATTTTATTAGCGCTTTATTAGAAAAAAATAATGTCACACACAGAATTTTTTTCACTTTCTTCTGTGTGAATCAGAATTTTGTCGGGGGTGTGAATCTCATCATGGATATGACACAGGCAGCTTATCCAGTTTCATAAAAAATGTGACGGTAAGGGAAGACTCATCCTGCTCGTGCAAATTTAGAGATCTTCTTTTCTGTAATTTGTTTCTGGTCTACTAAGAACAAGGAAAAATAAATGCCTTCAGCATGCCCACATGACAGAGGGGAATTATCTTGGGTTGGGGGGTACTCTGAATCCTCCAGTTTGTAATCTTCAGTATAGTACTTTTCTTCATCCAAAGGACCAGACCATCATCTGCAGCTTCATATAACATTTTGGCTCCTATATGTTTGTATAATCAATGCTATCATTGGTGCTGTCTGATAATATAAAACAGCAGCCTAGAAAGAGGAAGTGAGGTGCAGATTAAGGAGCGAGCGTGATGGGTGTGTATCTCCGTGGTTGTCTGTAGACTTTGCTTACTGACGCACTTGTGAATGTTGTCTGAAATGTATAATGAGGTGTAGAAAACAGGATGTGTAAAGCCAAAGACAGGGTGGAGTGCTCACTATGAAGATAAAAGGGTTCTTGAAATGGCTAAAATTTTTAAGATATTATTGATGACTGGTTTGGTAACTGTCTGCCACAATACTTGTTGTGTCTAAATTGCGTCCTGAAGCGTGACATGTGAAAATGATACATAAACAACCAGGGCATCTTGTAATGATTTAAATATAGATTTGTATGTGCATGCCATCACAGAGAAGCTGGGCACCAACACTTCCGTTTCTCTGCAGTGAGTACTTTACATTGTTGAATATGGCCTGAACACAATCTACAGTTCAGAAGGCTGTAACTGAACCAATTACTAGAACAAGGTGCCAGTTTGCAAACAGAAGATATTTTGCTTTCAGTTATATATGTAACGTATGATGTTGTGAGTGTGTGTGCCCTGCAATGGACTCCCATTAAATCCAGTGTTGATCCCTACCTTGCAGCAAGTTACCACAGCATGGCTCTGGTTTTCCACAACATTGTAATGGAGCAAATTAATGGAGACATCATATTGAATATACTTTTATAAAAGCAATTCTTGAGAATAAGATGAAGACAAATAATAAACAGATATCCCTATATAACTAAATTTATTATTGTAATTCCTGGAATGGCCGCTACACCTTCAGGCCAAAAAAGCTTACAGTAGGCCAAGTCAATATCATATTTTACTTCACACTAAGTTCAATCGACAGTTCAAAAGCATTAACTTAGGAAAATGTCAAGGTGAACAGTGAATATTGTGACATAGAGAGAAGACACGGAGTCCAAAGGCTTTAAGAAAAACACCTTTATTCCAATCAAAACAGTTAACAGTCAGTTTATTTATTCAAACTGGAGCTACCACTTCAATACACACAGACACAGCACACAAGCAGTGATGGGGCCAAGTAAGTGCGGGGAAGGCTGTGAACTTGCAGTTGCCTCGGTGGCACTGTGAACCTGTGGTTGCCTCTGCGATGGACAAGCAACCCTTGACAGATGTATCAACCACACTTCAGTGTGCACCACAGTTGGGGAGGGTTTCAAAAAAGCTCAAAAATATCACAATATATTGGCAAAAATAGATGACTATATACACACAAATAACTCACATTGACTGAACAAGCAAGTGATGAACCAAATATTCATCCATCCATCCATTATCCAATCCGCTATATCCTAACTACAGGGTCACTGGGACAGGAAACAAAACCCGGGCAGGGCGCACACACACACACACACACACCAAGCACACACTAGGGACAATTTAGGATCACCAATGCACCTAACCTGCATGTCTTTGGACTGTGAGAGGAAACTGGAGCACCCGGAGGAAACCCACGCAGACACAGGGAGAATATGCAAACTCCATGCAGGGAGGACCCGGGTCTCCTAACTGCAAGGCAGTAGTGCTACCCACCGTGCCGCCCTACCAAATATTCATATACATTAAAATGACCCTCAATTGTGACTCTGCTAAACAGTTGCTGTATAGAATACATACAATAAATACCGTATATACTCGCGAATATGTCGGACTTGATATTACAGTATAATTTCTGGTGTTTTATAATGTCGACCGTATAAGTCGAATGCGGAAAACTCATTCTATTGGTCCAAGAGATTATGACATGCTAACACCCACTTAAGAGAGTAACCACGGAGCACACTGCCTTTTTTTTCTATATGGGTGCGGCAGTGCGCGGTATCAGCGTATGCTCCTGACCTCTCTCTCTCTCTCTCTATTGTGCCTACGTGACCACATGGTAATACCAGAACTTTTTAGAAGCAACATTTGCAGTAATTTGTGTTTTTTGTATCTCACACCCTCATACACCTTTATCGTAACAGCATCCCTTATCTACGATGGAGCTTTCTTATCAGAAGAAAATATGAAGCTGGTTTTAAATCAAATGTTGTTGAAGTAGCGAAACAAATTGATAAATGCACTGAGAAATGAATGCAAGATTTGAGGAGGCAAGAAAATGTAAAAATAAAAAATTAAGTGTCGCATTTTTGAATGGGCGTAGAAGTCGAGTTCTGATTTTATGATTAATTTTTCAGGTTTTGAGACCCTAACTTATATGTGACTATATACAGTAAATAAATAAACCACCACGAACCAAACACACGAAAAATACGGGGTGAAAAACTCAAGCGGTAAAATAATCATTAATGTCGGCCCAATGTCCTTGCATAATAATCGCTGGAAAAATAGGTGAGTTGATGGTGCTATCTGAAGTGAATAAACTAAGATGGTCTAGCTCACCAGAGTCCAAACAGATGTAAAGTGAGGAAACTGCTTTTCTGTAGAATGGTAGAACGTGTAATCTGAAGAAATGATCAATCCTCAACAGCTGTGGCGACAGATAGTGAAGAGAGTGGTCAAGCTGAGCTGTGAGGTCCTGTATACATAGAAATGACCTGGAAGTACTTGAGTGAAACTCACCTCAAAGGGTCAGCAGCTGTCGGTCATTGCAGTCCTTGTTACTTTTCAATGCGTGGTTACTTTAATAACATAGAAAAATGCACAGTATAAAAGTACAACTAACTGCAACCAAATAAATGACAAACAATCATAGGGCACTGTTACATTATAAATAACCTAAAATAAATTATTACAATTGTTTGTTTGGCTAACATAGTTATCCATGGCAATTTAAAGTTTAGGATTCAAGTCAGGTTTTATATATATTTTTATAAAAAGGAATCTAGGCAAGTTAAATGACTTACTGAATTCAGAGTGACAGAGGCAAGAACTGATCTAGACATCTTGGGGTTTAAAGTCCATTGGCTTAGACACTACAGCACAGTACAATGCAAGTACCATTCATTATTTTGATAGACCTAAATGAATTGATAGGTCACCATTGTTCATGGCTGCTCTTAGCACTGTAAGCATTCTTTAAACGCCTCAGAATTTTACTAGCATGTTAATTGGCAGCACAAGCCAAATTAGTACTCAGGTTTTGGCAGCTCGATAACACTGAAGTTGAAGCATTTGTAGCTCAAAATTAATCTGCCAAATCCATCATGAAAGAATCACAGAGTCACAATCAGATCAATGACTCACATGTGGCTAATATGGCATTCTGTGTGCCTTACTCATCTGTACTCCAGCAAGCCCAGCTTCATCACACTCTGTCTCATTGCTGGTAAGCATTATAAATAATGGTAATTAAGATCTGCATGAACACAAAGTGAAACAACTAAAGTTGTCATTTGTCAATGTTAACACACTGTACAAAATATTTCTAAATTAATGGATAGCCATTACCCAGAAGATATGGAAAGTGATGAGTTGTGTTGACATTTTCCTGGCAGATGGCTGTAGCTGAAATATTAATCAAGACAATCTGATCCAACCTCTCCTCAGCCCCTAACACCAAACCACCCACTAAGGAAGGTTTGGAGAAGATTCAGGAAGTGACAAAATGATGCCTTGTTATAAAAACAGATGGGGTTCATTCCTTCTCTTAAGGACCAATTTGTTTCTCAGTGTGATATAGCGGGTTCATGGCTCAGAATTACATCCAAGTTTTAAATAAATAAACAACGCACTCGTGGCTTAAAGAAGGGGTGTGGTAGTGTGGCCGGAGCGGTTCCTGTCCATGATTGATGCCGGGAGCTGCTAATCGCCGCACCTGTGCCACGGCCCCATTATATATAGTTGGAGCACGAGTGTGGAGTTTGAAAAAAAAAGAAAATGAAAGAAAAGAATAGAGATTAAGGGAGAAGAAGGCAGGAGGCAAAGGAGCTGGTGCGTGAGCGAGAGCAGGCTCACTGTATTAACAACAGACAGCAGGGAGAAGAGCCCCTTAGTAGAATGTTTGGGTGACACTTTGGGGCAGAAAGAAGTGATCGCTCCTGCTAAGCACTTAAGAGGAGCAGGAGTGACCGGAAGGTGTTTGGCTCGCCGCATAAGACTGTGGAAGGCAGGAGGAGTAGGAGGCCTGGGATGGCTGAAGCCTCAGCATGAGCACCCTGGTCGCTGGGGAACCTGAGTCTTGGTCTGGAAGAGCTGAACAAAGTCAGGGATTGAGAAGCTTCCAGACCAGCAGGAGGAGAAGGTCAGCTACAGGTAGGGAAACTCCCCTGGTGCAGGGCCCGGATGGGAGAAGCAGGGGATCTGCCAGCTAAATATGGCACAGGGTTTTGTTTTTAAAGGACTGCTTCCTGCCCTTGTTTTTAACCTGATTTTTAATGGAATTATTTATTGGAATTATTTTAACCTCCACTTTGGATCACCCTGTTTTTAATGGATTATTTATTTATTGATTTTTGAATGCACTGCTCTATTTGAACACTTTGGATTTGTTTTTTTGGTTTTTAATAAAAGCACTTCTGCACTTTCACCTTTCCCCTTGCTTTGTTTAGTGTCCTCATTGTCTATATCATCTAGTTACATTACCAACGGTGTTGGGTTCAGAGCTCCTTAAAAGGAAGTGGGAGCATGGAGCAAGAACCCGCACCATCACACTTAGTTTCTGTCAAATACCATATTCACATAGAAACCCAGGAATATCTCTTGATTAGTTGTTTGAAGAAGTTAATGGGAATTGCCTCATCTAACTTAGAAGTTTGATTTGTTAATTTACTAAGTCAATATTTCACATACAGTATGCTAGTCTTAGATCAGGACAGGGTTGTAAGGTGGGATTTCTGCTAGTGATCTAAAAGTTTCATAATCACAGATATTTGAAAGACTTTCAGGTTTTTTTCATAACCTAGGATCATTGTCATCTAATTTTATTAAGTATCTTTTCAAGAAGATGCATAACATTGTATTTTTGGCTTGCATGGACAGTAACTGTTTTATATGAGAGTATTCAGTATTATGTCTTTCTAAACAAATTTTAAAAACTGTGCTTATTTGTAAAACTTTCAAGCTGGACACAGAGTTGTGATTGGCTATCAGTACATATTACTTAATGCTTGACCTAACAAGTTTAATGCTGCATTTCCACAGACTCCAAATGGAAGGGTCAAAGATGGCATGGCCGAATTTCCTGTGATAACAATGTCAGCCTTCATTCACACATGAGTTCAGTAGAGTAAATTAATTCAGTTAAAAAAAATCATACAAATGTAAGTGTGTGTCATTTCCCATCCTTTGAAGACTGGTGTGAAGAAAGCTATCACTGAATTTAACCCTCTTAGATTTTAAAGGATAAGCTCAGTATTTTTCAAGTCAAAGTTATTTCTTCATCAATATGGTATATATGCATTTGCCACACTAAATTGTATTCTAAAGTTAAGCACTTTCTATATATTTAACAAAATATCTTGCCCACACTGTTGCTTTATAATGGAGGGTATGAGGGAAAAGTTTAAAACTTATGAAATATGTACATTTTTCAAGACAAGACAGTTGTCAAGCATTGATCCGCGCCTTCAGTGTTTCCAGCACAGGTTTGTACAAAAGTGATCTGGAAATAATCATTTAATCGCATATTCCTGGTGCCATTTTTCTAGAGGTAAGGATATATTTTCTTTTCACTTGTGTGAGTTCACACAAAAATACAAAAATAAATCAAAAAGGAACCAACCACATGTTACATGACGTTTACTGTGATTTGGTCTTCTGAGATGAAACCACTCTAAAAGGTTGCAGTGCAGGAAGACTAAATGTTGAGCAATCATGCATTGCTGGTCATCTTTCAAAATGGCTGAATCTCATAATAGGTGAACATATAAACATTTTTCAATGTGAGCTATGAATCAATAACTGTCTTGGCTTCAAAAATTGACATTTTAGTAAGTTTTTAATCAAATTACTAAAAAGAATCATTTTCTACATCACTATTTCCGAAGACTTGGGGTTTGCTGGGGAGAAGGTTAATTAAGCAGACTATAAAAAGGAGCCAAAAAACACCATGGAGGATCATGATCAATAGTTTGTATTTGTCTTTATGTATCACACGCACTTTTGGGTTGTACAAGTGGAGACCCAAAAATAACAAGAATTAAAAAAAATTGTATATTTCTTTGAACATTTCCAAAATTTAATCACCCTCAAAATACTCTCCCTGAGACGCAATACACTTGTCTCACCAAATTTTCCATTGTTCAAAACTGTTCTGAAACTCTTGCAAAGTGATAGCCTTCAGTGCCTCCGTCATTTGCTTCTTGACCTCCTCCACACCATGAAAACACTTTTCTTTAAGGTCCATCTTCATTTTTGGAAATAAGACTAAATCGCAGGGTGTAAGGTCTGTTGAGTTTAGGTCACTCAATACGTCAAACCTTGAAGCAGATGGGCTACAGCAACAGGAGACCACACCGGTGCCACTTCTGTCAACTAAGTATGGGCAACTGAGGATACAATTTGTACAGGTTCACTAAAATTGGACAACAGAAGATTTGGAACATGTTGCCTGGTTTGAAGACTCACGATTTCTACTGTGACATTTGGATGGTATGGTCAGAACTTGGCGTCAAACACATGAAAGCACTGACCCATCCTGCCTTGTGTCAACTGTTCAGGCTGATAGTGGTGGAGGTGTAAATGTGTGGGGATAGTTTCTTGTCATAATTTGGGCCCCTTAGTACCAACTGAGCATTGTTTAAATGCCACAGCCTACCTGAGTATTGTTGCTGACCATGTCCATCCCTTTATGACCACAGTGTACCCATCTTCTGTTGGCTCCTTCTAGCAGCATAATGTGCCATGTCACAAAGCTCACATAATCTCATACACGTTTCTTGAATGTGACAATGAGTTCACAGTACTCAAATGGCCTACACGGTCCCCAGATCTCAATCGAATAAGAGCACCTTTAGGATGTGGTGGAACAGGAGATTCGCTTCACGGATATGCAGCCAACAAATCTGCAGCAACTGCATGAAGCTATCATGTCAATATGGACCAAAATCACTGAGTAATGTTTCCAGCCCCTTGTTAAATCTATGACACAAAAAATTATGGCAGGTATGAAGGCAAAAGGGAGTCCAACCTGGTAATAGCAAAGTGTACTTAAATAAGTGACCAGTGAGTATATATCAAGTAAAACTCAAAAGACAATGTTTTGTAGATACACAAATTGTAAGGAATAAAAAAATACGTCTGTTTGTGCCTTGCAGTTATGAAATGGGTTTGTTATTTAATTTTTCTCATGTTGTTCTTCATCGTTTTACATGTTTTTGCATTCCTACTGGTGGTTTTTAGAGCCCTATAACTTGAGTATTTCATTAGGTTTTTTTTAATTAGAATGTGCATTGGTTTCTGTGAATTATTTTATTGTGTTTTCATCGTTATTTTGCTCGTTTGCAGTTGGCGGCCAATTAGTTGTGAGGTCAATAGGGTTGTGAATGATTCAAGAGGTTGAAAAGATTGCTATTAGAGGGACTTCCTCATCTGTGTCTACGGATTCCAAAAGCCTTTTTGATGTTTGATCTTTTGCTAAAAACAAACCTTTATTAGTATCATCAAAAACCAGGTCAGGTCAGGTTGGGGAGCATGCACTAGTACAGTGCGTTGCCACACCTACTACACAACGAAACAGCTCGGAATCCTGGTTGGCAACCCTCCAGACAGATATGCGGTCCAATCCCACCCTCCAGAAATTACTATCTGACCAGCTGTTACATGGGCATCCCCTTGACCTGGTCCAGCTGCTCGGGTCCTCAGCAATGAGTATCTTGTGAGTTAGATCACCCTCTGGGAATCATGCCACATGACCATAACTGACACTCCCTCACAATGCAGGTAATGTGCCTCATTAAGGACTTTGTGAGCAACCACTCAAACCAGTGGTACCCAAGGTTTCCCCAAAGAGGCACAGTACCAAAGGAGTCCAGTCTTCATCTCAGGTCACTGGATAGCATCCATGTCTAGTACCAACAGAGCAAAACAGCACTTCTCAGGAGTAGTACTGTTGCAGCCACCCATAGGTAGGCTGCTCGCATTATGAAGGGAAAGCCCTTGGAAGCCACATCCTCAGAAAAGTCAAAACCATCGGAGAGCCAGTAGGGTCAGGACTGTTGGAGATCAGAACTAGTGTGGTATTGAGGAATCCCCCTCTGCAAGGCAGTACTTGGGTCCCAATTTGAGGCAGCCAATCCAGGTAGGTGTGTGGAAAATTTTGTCTCTCCAGCATGATGATCATCTTCCTCTGCAAAAAGCAGGCAATTTTTATTTCTGGCATTTATAAGAGGATTTAAATGAGTGTTAATAAAAATCATTCAAACTGGACATGCAAAATCCTGAGGACATTATTTATGTTGGTACGACAGGACTTCTAAAATGTTGTTTAAAATAAATGCATATTTTACAGAATTTTCAAAAAAGTCCTTTATGAAACTCTAGCACCTCCACTACTGTTGGGCCATCATTTTCAGTTGACTTATTGAAAAACTTAATTTCCTTCTGCATGCATAAACAATTTTATTGTAAAGTGTATCTTATGTGTAGACTGAGTCTAACCTAAGAGACCACTTTTATGTGTTAATGTGGACTCACACATCAGGAAATCTTGTGGTCAACAAAGCAGAAGAATAATAATGAGGGAGAGTCACACATTGAAAACAGCCATACATGTTACACGCCTTGTTTTAACTTCCTTTAGATTAGTGTTTCTCATAGATTCGCCTTCCCTCTGCGCTTGTACTTAATGGTTGTGTGAGTGTGACCTGTGATGGACTAGCATTGCCTGCTGGCTTAGTTTCTGCTTTACAGCTGAAGCTGACAGGAAAGATTTTGATACCTGAAGATCCTGTAACAAAACATTAATTGATGGATGACAAAAACTTTTGAGAGATTCTTGGCAAGCCTTTTTTAATTTGAACATAATCTGGAAAAAATTTGAAAATGACTGTTACATGTTTTTTTTCTTTTTAATATGAATTAAATGTAACATAACATTCTTAAGACTCGCACAATTTTGTTTAGAATAACATGGAGCCTAGAGATGATCCTGGCAGCATGAACAAGCCCCAAACTGTGCTACTCCATGACATGGGCCCCTCATCCTCATACCCACACTCACATTCACATATGGCCAGTACAAAATTGCCAATTAAAGTGACCTGCATAAGTTTAGTAATGTGGGAGGAAAGCCCAATGAAACATGGGGAGAATGTGCAAACTCCACACAGACAACATCCAGAGTGCTGGATCAGTAGCACACACCACTGCACCATCACGTCACAAGCTCTTCCAAGAAAACAGAAAAATAGCAAAGTGAAAATACAATGCTGTCAAACTAAAGGATAGACTACACTTAAAGGTTTACTATGGATCACCTACACTTACCAGTAAGTAGGTAGTAATCTGAAACACTGACTCTCAAGTAACTACTTTCATCAGCAGAGTCACAACAGAACAGATGCCGTAAGCAAGGAAGAGGGCAGAGCCAAGAAAGGCAGAACAAAGCAGATGGTGTACGATTGCTGTCTAACTTCTCTTAGGTATATCCTCCATTTTAACTATTTGTTTTTAAATTCTGTATGTTACACTAAGCCAATATGGTTAAACATGTGCTGTTTTCATTTTTGGAGAAAGTTTTTTCTGTTTCTACTTTTCGAGTAATGACCTCACCAAGTGTGCACTATCATCAAGACCGCAATTACAAAACAAGTGAATACTGCTTCTCTCCTTCCACTCCTCCTGTTAAATGCCACCCACCGCCTCCTGACTCTGACTCCCTGAAGTGAGGCTGCGGGCTTCTTTTAAACCAGACCAGAGACTACTTCCAATGTCATGGCACTGGTTGTAAGGAAACCAGAGCAGTCCTACCCCAGCAGTACCCTCTGGCAGCAGCCAAGGACCTTGACATGGCTGTGCTTCTGGACTCCAATTCCCATGCCACTCTGTAGGTATCCTAAATGGGTTTAGCCCAGAGAATCACTGCCACCTGCCATGTGGGAGAATTAACTACTCCTGGCATCTACCTTCTCCCAGTCCATCTAATATTGTTTGCTCGCAAATAAGACTAAGATTACAAGGGAGCTGTGTCTCCACTCTCGCTGTCATTCCATTATGGGGAAGAAATCACCCTCCCTCCCATTTGGGAAGGCTGTTCGTCCTCCTTGGCACTTGCACATGTTTTAGTCTATTGTGTTTATCTGCACGTTTCAGCAACATCTATCTATCTATCTATCTATCATATAGTTCCTTTCATATTTCTATCTATCTATCTATCTATCCATCCATCCATCTACTTCCTTCCTGTTTTTGCTGTGCATGCTGGGTGTTTGCTGTGGTGCGAGTGGCTGTGTTGGATTCTGAGTGCGGTGAGTGTTGTTTTCCTAATCTTTATCTATTTTTTCATTCCTTTTTTTCACTATTCTGTCATGCTCTTGAGTTATTATTGAAAGTTTTGAGCGTTGTTTTTTTTACTGAGTGGCGTTTTTGCCACTGCAGCCGGTATGGCTGCGAATTTAGAGACCTTGAGCCGCCGCCACGGGGTAAAACTTCTGTTAGAGGAGTTTGTCCCGTTGGAGACGACGGTCTTGGCAGTTGGTCAGTTGTGAGAATATTAAATCGGCTTCCAGAATGAACGGTAGTATTGTTTTATTCTTAAGTTCAGTAGATCTGGTCTCAATAGTGGTGGAAAGAGGTGTAGTTATTGACGGATCTTTCGTACAGGTAACTCCGCTGGGCACCCCAGCGCGCAAAGTAATTATTTCAAATGTACCGCCCTTTATAAAGAATGAAACTATTGAAAAA
This sequence comes from Polypterus senegalus, assembly GCF_016835505.1. Taxonomy (NCBI): domain Eukaryota; kingdom Metazoa; phylum Chordata; class Cladistia; order Polypteriformes; family Polypteridae; genus Polypterus; species Polypterus senegalus. The sequence continues at coordinate 51,962,953 of NC_053170.1, read as the reverse complement.
GAGCTGGAGCGCCATGGCAGACTTGTTTCTAAAATTCGTTTTATTCCATTGGGGTGTAAAACCCCAGCGTTAAAACATGTTCTGTCTTTCCGAAGACAAGTTTTCATGGTTTTGAACAAAATGAATGAAAATCTAAATATTGCAATGAAGTTTAAAGTAGATGGATTTGATTATGTAATATTTGTGTCTTCGGATGAAATGAAATGTTTACGGTGCGGGAGTGAACAACATTTAATTAAACATTGTCCCGAGAAAGAAAAAGAAAAAAGAGCCAATGAACCTGAAATTCAGAAAAAGATGGAAGGTGAAGTTCAAAGCCGTCCCGTAGCAGCTGGGAACCGAGAGATCGTAGACGAGGGGGAGGCAGTGCCTCAGGGGGATGGGGAAAAAAGTAATCTAGATGAGAATGAAAGTGGTTTAAATATGGAGACTTCTTTAACAGTACAGGGCAGATCATGGGGAGATGTGGATGTGGAAGAGGAGAATGGAAATATTGATATTGAGAAAGACGGCGAGTTTAGACGCCCAGGGCGGAAGAGGCATGGGATAGAAGACGGTGGTACAACAAAAAAGCGGATGAACACGAGTCGGGGATCGGGCGTAGAGGGCGGAGATACCGCTGATCCTCTGTGTAATACTAAGGGGGCTTTTGCAGTTCTCGCAGAGACGGTTGATGACGGTTCTGCCGTGGTGAGCGCAGGGGAGGAGGGTGACGGAGAAATGTCGGACTGTTCAACCATCTCGGACTCCCAGGATTTAAGTGGCAGAGGCGGTTACAGCGCCCAGAGCGTTAAACAGTTTTTACAGGCAACGGAGGGCAGGAGAAGGGTGAATGTGGCGGATTTTTTCCCCGATGTGAATCAGTTTATATAGTCAGTGGGCAGTTTGAGAAAAGACAAAACCATGGCCACAATATTTAACATCAAGGAGCTCGTGAGATTAAAGAATATCACGAATAGGTTGAGGAAACAGATTAAAAAATGAAAAGTGTATTGGATAACATTTTTAGGAATTTTCCGCCATTGTACCTGTGGTGGTCAATTGGTTTGGTGCTAAGCTGCTGTTTACATTTAATCAGTATGGCGAACTTGAAATTGGGTAGTTTAAATATTAACGGCGGGAGGAATCCAAGTAAGAGACTGACGCTCTTTGAGTTCCTAACCCAAAAAAATCTGACAGTCGCCTTTATACAGGAAACCCACATAGATGAGACACACCAGTGGGAGTGGAGCAGGGATTGGAAGGGGGACTGCTTCTTCAGCAATGGGACACATGTCAGTGCAGGGGTGGCGGTCTTGTTTTGCAGTGGCTTTCGAATGGAGGATCATAATGTGCATGAGGTGGTGAAAGGGAGGCTACTGAAAGTAAAAACAAAAGTAAATGGCTGTTGGTTTACTTTTATTAATGTATATGCACCAAATAATGGGAATGAGAAACTTGATTTTTATAAAGTATTGGCTGATGTTTTAAGTCAGTGTGACCCTGAGGAAGTGGTGATATTGGGTGGGGATTTTAATTGTACCCTTGACCCTCAGAGGGACATGTGTGTATGAGCCTGAAACCAGCCCACTCACTGCAGATGAGTGGTGAAAAGATACATGTGATAGTACAGTGCTGATCATGACACCATCCTGTACCGCCTCTGATGAAAAGAGTTGTTTTTAAGGTCCATCAAGAAATGTGAACAGATGTCCCATCAATGGGATGCAGGCCAGAACACATGTGTCTACTATGGCTGCAGAGATGATAATGTTGGCACTTCTCTAGAATGAACCATCACCCTGTATCATTCCTCCCACATCTTCTAGTCTTCGACACATTGATGCCAGATTCTTTACTGTAACATAAAAATACAATTTACAGTATATGGATTCATGTTGGACTCCAGCTCGATTATCCTCTGTATTCACAATAGAGAAGACCTAGTGAAACAAACTGAGCAGAGTAGGAAAAGGAATAGAGGACTTGTTTTTTAAAACCTGAAATAAATGTCCAACTTACCTGTGCTTACAGGAACTTCATTTACTTAACCAGATCACTGTTTCAATCAAAGGCTACTCTGTAAATCTGTTTCATTCCAATTTGATGGCATTTCAACAACAATCCATTGTCAAAAGCCTACAGTGGGAATATTTGAGAAGAATGGTTTGGTCTGCAATTGCAGTTCTATATTTCACAAAAAACATACAGCATTGTTACTTGGACTATCTGAGCAACTGCTGGATCTTGTCCAATACTGAACACCTTGCCCATCAGCTGCTATTTTCCTTTCAATTCTATGTATTTTTACTAAATAAATTTAGTGCAGTGCACTATTTTGAGAGGAGAAAACTGCTGTTCAAACTCAGTTACACAAGACACGGGTTGTTGTGTGGAGACTTAGCAATTCTCTTTTCAGGAATGCACATGGCACATTTGGCAGCACTCTCTGGCCATGACCTAGCACATGGTCAGCAATAGTTGCTCATACTGGATGTCATTGGGGTGCTCTGTTCTTCACAGTCATCTCCCATTAGTTCTTCCAGGTTGATTCAGAACTCTTCCTCTTCCTAGTCCTGTCATTTCATTTTTCGTTGCTTAAATAAAGCTAACTGACTGGGGAAAGCAAGTGACTGGCTTTATAGGTGGTGGGAAGGAAGAGGAGGTTCCAACAGGACATCGGTGGAAGTGAGGTCAGCAGGTGGGTGTGGTCTGGAGAGGGAAATAGAAGTTGGTTAGGTTTTAGCTGGTCTATCCTTCTGGGGTTCTGCAGAGGTGGGATTAAAGACATTAGTGCACTTTGTCAACCCCTGAACCAGAATTTTACCCTTAGTTAAGTCTGACGTGGATATTGTGTTATTCCAATGGCTTTAGAAATGACCACGTGCACTTAGTCAAATAGTGTACGTGTCTAAAAAAAACTATAAAATTGCTTTTTATTATTGAAGAGACAAACTTCAATTTGAGGCTTAGAGAAAGCTCACCTGGAGGTGCTGCAATGTGAAAACCTGTAGTCTGTTGATGAAGAGCTGGAGGTTAGTTTTTGCCCACCAATCCACTGTGCAAAACACTTAACCTGCCTGTGCTTTGACGACATGATTATGGAAACCATTTTACTTGTAAGAGTGTCTTGAGATTGTGTTTGTTTTAGAAGGGTGCTAGAGAGGTTGTTTGTTTGCTTACCTGTCCATTGTAATAGGAAATAATATGACACAAAAACTTGAAAGAGTTGGGGTGGTTGCCCGTTTAATGTCTGTTGGACTTTTCTTAGAGAATTGATCAAAGTTGGAGAATAACCAAAACATTTGACATCGTACAGTGCTGTAAGGGTGGTATTTATACTAAAACATGGCTACAGGACGTAATGTGGTAGGAGATAACATCACTGTTGTGCACCGGAAGTGACATCATCATGGCGGGACCAGAAATTGACGTCACCTTTTTTGAGATGGAAAAGGAACTGATGTGGAATGGCCATTTCAAAAACCCGGAACTGGTGGATGTAAGTGAAAACTCTTATTTGTCTTCTTTGGGTCTGATGGAAGTCAAAGAGAGATGTTAGTACTCGAAATCAACCCTTCATCTCGTGGTATATCACTCACCTTAGGGCTTGTTGGCTGCCTCCTAAACGCACATGTGTGACGCCATCTGTAAAATGCCCAGACCTTGTATCTTTAACAATTTACAGTAATAACAATATTCATCCATGCATTTTTTAACCTTCTTGCCCCGTTGAGGGTTGTGAGGGGCCAGGGCCTTTCCTAGCAGCACCTTGTATAAGACAGAAACCAACCTGTGGAGCACAAACCCAGTGTAGGCCACAAGACATGTATATGCCCTTCTCACTAATCTATCTACCCATTTTCAAGCACACTTAATTCAGTTTCCAGCAGCAATTGGTAGATGGGCAGTAACATATTTTGAATGGGGTGCCAGTCCACCACTGTGCACCCTTACCCACACATTCCTAGTTTAGGCTCAACGATTATCATTACCCATTCATGTTTTGGATGTGAGAGGAAAACCCACACAGACATAGCGAGAACATGCAAACACTTCACAGACATAGAAAAGGATTTGAAGATAATCTTGGAGATCTGTTAGACTACGTGGCTATCCACTGTGGTGATATGCCATACATTACGACACCAAAAATAAGTGAAGTGGCAATGCCTCACAGGAGGAAATTTTGAGCCATTGCCACTGCCTCTTTGTATAAAACTTGCCAGACAAATTTCAGTTACTGGTTCAAACAGATATCCCAGTTGCTTTTTAACACAAAGAGAATGTTTTTCTGTCTCATAAAGAGACTAATAAGAACTCTGAAGGAGTTACAAACTACACTGGATTAGAGAGACTGTCCATCCAACAAAAACAACTGCTGCACAAGTGCTTCACTAGTCACAGTTTTGTGGAAGACTGTTAGAAACAAAAAAGTCTCACATCTCACCAGAAGGCAAATGGGAGTCTCTGAAGTCAGCCTGAAGAAGGTTCTATGGTCTGATTAGATCGAAATTGAGCTTTTTGACCATCAGACTAAATGCCATGTTTGAACACAGGATCCCCATGGTAACATCATACTTTGGGGATGCTTCTCCGCAGCAGGCCCTGGAAGTCTTGTGAAGGCAAAATGATTGCAGCAAAACACAAGGAAATCCTGGAGGAAAACCTGACACAGTCTGTAAGAAACCTGCACCTTGGGGAAGGGACAATAACCCCCAAACATGAAGTCAAAGCTACACAACAGTGTTAATGCCCTAGAGTGGCTGAGTCCAGAGTTCACACCTCAATCTAACTGAGAATTTGTGGCTCGACTTGACAAAGGCTGGTCACTCACAACCAACATGCAGCCTGACAAAGCCTGAGCAGTTTAGCAAAGAAGAGTGAGAGACAGAGAGAGAGAGAGAGAGAGAGAGTGTGTAAGAGACAGAGAGAGGGAGAAAGAGAGAGAGAGTGAGAGGGAGAGAAAGAGAGAGAGAGGGAGAGAAAAAAAGAGAGGGAGAGAGAGAAAAAAAGAGAGAGAGAGAGTGTGTGTGAGAGAGAAAGAGCGGTTAGGAGCCTGCACAGACACAGCGCATTGCTGCACCCACCACACAACAAACCACCTCAGGATGCCAGATTAGAACCCGAGTGCAGCCGTGAGATGGTTGACACCTCACCACCACACTAGTTCAGATGGAATGGAACAGTGTCAGGTTTTTTTTACAGTGGCTGGAGTGCCAATCCTGCCATCAACCCCCGGGGATACAGATTAACGTCATACCCAGGATGGAGCAATTGCAGGTCAAGGTCCTTGCTGAATGGCCCAACAGAGTAGAGTCACTTGGGATTTAAACAATAATGATGAAAAATGGCAGTGTCCTAATGTGAAAAGGTGAAAGAGACCTGTACACGTAGACTTAAGCCTGTCATGACCAACATGGTGCATCTACTAAATACTGACTTGAATGGTTTAAACAATTATTTCCTGTTTTATATTTGTAATACATTTAGATCACTTTGTTGAAATCTCTTTTCACTTTGGAATTAAATAATATTTTTATGTTGCTCAGTGTCACAAAAGCCAAATTAAATCCACTGTAGATCACTAAAATGTGAAACGAAGAGGTGAATACTTTTTATAGGCATTTTATCCAAAGTGACACAATGGGACCTCCACACCTTGGCCATTGCATTGAAAGTTCTTTGCATAAAAAAGGATAATAATAATTCTTTGCATTTATATAACGCTTTTCTCACTACTCAAAGCGCTCAGCAATTGCAGGTTAAGGGCCTTGCTCAAGGGCCCCACAGAGCAGAGTCCCTTTTGGCATTTACGGGATTCAAACCGGCAACCTTCCGATTGCCAGTGCAGATCCCTAGCCTCAGAGCCACTACTCCGCCTCAAGGATCTCAAGAAGATACACAAAGCACAGCCAGAGATGAAGAAATTAATTGTATTGTTTATGTGTATGACAAAATAGGGAAAACCATAATACAGCATTACATTTTTTATCTTCTAACATCAAAAGAAACAAAAGCAAATATATGCATTTCACTCATTGTCTTAATAAAACACAATAATTATTATAAACAACCATGCATGACTATTGCATTTATATTTGGTTGGCACATCAGGATACATTCCAACTATTTACAGACATTTTTTACATTTTCAGCATGGAGAGGGTCACACTGTGAACAGAGGTGGTAATTGAGCTGATGACCATGTAGTCTAATGTTTGGTGCCATAGTCCCCATGCTTTCACTTATCAGACCCATTTCTACTAAGTCAGCATTGTGGAAGTCACAGCCTACCCCAGCAGCATCAGAGAAAAGGCAGGAAGCATCCCTGGATGGGGTGTCAAGAAATAATCGCCTTCACTATCTGAGCTACATTAGCCCCCCAATCACCCAGTCTCATGACTCATTTGATTTGCTGTCAGGGGTCTTATACTGTAGTTCCCTGTCTCATATTCAGTGAGTCTCAGCATTCTGTCCTCAAGTCTCATGCCATTTCTTTCTGCCTTAACTTTGCTTTCTTATCCAATCTATTCCTCAAGTTTTTTTTATCATTATTCTACACAAAGGTGTTGCCTATAAGTTAGTAGTGGGGGGCAGTGGTGGTTGTCCACACACGAAAGCACAGCTTCTGATTACAAAATCGATTAAGTTCATTCTCAGTGAATTTCTCCTAATTTTGGGTGAGATGGCACACTTTGCACATTTATATCAGAAATATGAATTGTCTGTGGAAAAGAAATGGTTGGCAAGATGGCTAAAAGAATGCCATGCAGACTCGATAGAAGCATGCTGTGTCATTTGCTTATAATGTCAATGCCTTTTAGGACATGCCCCCCCACCCCTGAAGTGACCTACATAGCTAATCTCCTTCTGAATCTTACAGACTGTCCAGTTAAACAAAGACTTTTATAATTCTTCTTACACAGCAAAAAAAAATTCTAAATAACTCCGGGAAGCAATTTCACCAGCTCTACCGCTTTTTGCTGCTGTGCTTGGCAGACATAAATAGACACATTATGCTTGACTTCCAAGCCCCGTTTCCGGCTTAATTACACGTTCTTTAAATTGCACACCTGCTTTCTAATGCATTCAGCCATTAAAGGTCACAATATTTGTATGCCAGACCCAAGCAGGATGCCAACAGTAAACAAGCAAGTGCACTTTTAATGCTCATTTTTAGAAACGATAAGTTAGGCTTCCTCAGCCAGAGAAAGAGTTGAGTAGGGTGGTCTTTTTGGGGGGATGTTGGGGGTTGTTTTTCTATAACTTTAACATGTTTGACCCTATGGACCCTATGGAAATTATTAATTCTTTCACCAAATTTGAACAGGCAAACATTAGATCTTCATGCACACAGTGCCAAGAGACAAAGGTGATCTTCTTGAACAAATAGAACAGAAATTTGTCATGCTGTATTCATTTTCATAATATAAATGAACAAAAATGCAGATTTGTCATGTGAAAAAAATAAGGATACCCCTACATTTATCACCCCTTCAAATCCATAAAATTAGATTCTAATGTTTCAGATTGAATGCAAATGATTTGAGCCTCTTCAGGGAGTATGCAGGTGAACCCTGTCTTATTTAAATTGCAGATACCGAGGGTCTGGTTTTCTCTTTGCTATTGACATGAGTGGTCTCATCATGTCAAGATTGAAAGAGTTCCCTAAGACCCTTAGAAAGAAGCTTGTGGATGCCCCTAAGTGTGGCAGGGGATTTAAAAAGGTCACCAAATTATTTAAAATCAGTTATTCCAGTGTAAGGAAACTCATGGACAACAGACAACATGGTCAGTCCAGCAAATTCAGTCCAAAAGCTGTCCGTTTGATACTAAAAGAAGTCTCCAAGAACCCCAAAATTTAATTCTGCATGTGACTCTTACAAAAGCTGGTGTCCAAGATTATACATTGACAATCAGAAAGAGATGGCACAACTTTGACCTTTATGCAAAGTGTATCAGGGAGAAGCCATTGATGTCCAAAAAGAACAGCAGAGCACGGTTTGCCATTGAACATGAAGGCAAAGACCAGGCCTGCTGGAACAATGTGCTTTGGACCGATGGATTAAAGATAGAGGTGTTTGGCCACAGTAACTGTAGACATGTTTGGTGCAAGCCAAAGACAGCATTTCAGGAGCAGAACCTCATACCAGCTGTGAAGCATGGTGGTGGAAATGTTATGGTTGGAGGTTTCTTTGCTGCCTTAGGGCCTGGGCAGCTTGCAGTAATCAAGTCAACTATGAATTGTACATCATATCAAAGTGTACTTGAAGATAATGTGAGGCCATTTGTCTAAAAGATGGAAGCTGAATTGGAAATGGACCTTTCTAAATGATGATGATCTGTACCACACTAGCAAAACCACCAAGGAATGCCTCAAAAAGAAGAACTGGAGGGCGATGAACTGGCCTAGTCAAAGCCATGATTTAAATTTACTGAAATATTGTAGATGTGCAGTATATGCAAGAAAACTCAGAAATATCTTGCAACCGGTAGAATTCTGCATGGAGGAGAGGCCAAAACTTTCACTGAGTCGATTTCAGGGACAAGTGGGCAGTTCTACAAAACACCTACAAGAAGTCATTTCTGCCCAAGGAGGTAATACCAGCTTTTGAGGCTAATGGTAGACCATTACAACCATTGATATTTTGGTGGAATTAATGACTAAAAACATAGGATTTCCTGGTGTTTTGATTCAAGCATATCAACTTTGTCACTAGGCATTATCTGATCTAACGTCTGTTCAAATATGTTGAAAAAGCCAATAATTTCCATGGAGTGTATTTACTTTTTCACATGGTAATTGTGTGTAGTTTGTTCACTTTCTCTTGCTGAATGATTTTAAGAACGAAATGGATTACAATGGTGGTCTTGAAACATGAGGTGGTCAAGGTGGGTCTCTTTTCTTTGTGACAATTTAGGACCTCATTGGAGCTCCTCTTCCTACACTTTTGCATAAATGGGCACGGACATGTTAACCATCTGAGGTGTCCATGCAAACTCGGTGAATGAAAGCAAATCTGTGACGTTCTCCTCTGGCACCACTATAGTCAGTCTTTCCCAAATCCCAGAAATTTCGTGGTGGTACTTTGGCTTTGCCTGAAATCATGCATTGGTCCTTAGCTTAGTGGCATAAATTTCAGACTAAGAGTAGGTGCTGGAAGTTGACCGAGACAAGATTGGAAAGTGCCTGATTGAATGAATCTGTGATGGCCTCCTCTGCTTTGTTAACCACAGCAACTTGGCCTTGATCTCCGTTCTAAACCGTTGTAGAGAGAAGCAGTATATGAGGGGGTCGATGCAGCTGTTGACGCTCAGCAGACCTGTGTTGATCCAGTGACTAATGCGTAGGGCTGACATATGAAAGCAGCCATGTCTTTGTCCCCTCTCTATCACCCAGAACACCAAGGTGATGTGATATGGGGCCACACAGATTAGGAAAACCAGCAGAATGCCAGAAACCATTGCTTTGGCCAGTGTGCGAGGAGTTTTTGACTGGGACAGGCTGTCCGGGGCCGATAGTGATCTGATGATTGAGACGTAGGTTAACAAAACCATGAAAAACGAGAGGCCAAAAAAGCCACAAACTGCAAAATAGTACAGTGTATTCTGGGAGAATTTTTCAAAGCACTTGGTTAATCCAAATTCAGTTTTAGAGGTCTGGTCAACCAAGAGAGTGGGAATGGCACAGCAGAACCAGAAAGCCCAAGACAGCATGCAGGAAATAAAAGCACCTCTCTTACTGGAGACGTATCTGTTGCTTCTCTTTGTCACAATGCAGTAACGATTGATGCTAATAAGCGTCATGAATGTGATGGAGCTGTAGGTGCACACATAGTAGACAGCACCGGCCAGCCGACAGCCTATCTCAGTGAAGACCCAATCTCCCTTTTTAACATAGTAGACCACCCAAAAGGGCAACATGAGGTTGAAGAGAATGTCTGCAATGGTGAGGTTCAGAAGGTAGATCTGGATAACCTTCTTGACTGCTTCAGTTCTCTGGAGGAAAACCAACAGTGCGAGTAGGTTGCTGGGCAGCCCCAGACAGAATACCACAGAGTAGACCACTGGCACAAAAAAAAACTCAAATGAGTCGCCTTCTTCACAGTGACTCTGGTTGGACAGCATCACCAGAGTGACACTGACAGTAGGAGCCATGCTGCCTGACATCTTCGACTGGTTAGCTCTGTAAAAAAGAACAGCAAAAGGAGGGACACCATTACTGCACTTGATGGACTTTATTAAGAGTGACTGAATGCAAATTTAATATTGATACAAAGACTAAGATGTCTTGGATTTTTAACACTGGAAACCATATCACTTTCTGTACTTTGGTTATAAGTTTATATCTCGCAATTAGCATTTCATTCAGTTTGAGATCAGGCAGCTTAAAACCAGTAGCTTGCTCAAGGTAGGAGTGGCACCTGAAAACTTTCATCTTGTGGTCCCACTTTCCACCCACTAAACCACATTGTGTGCTAAGACTGCTTTACGTGTGGCACTTCCGAAGTAACGACAGCTTGTTATCTTTATACCAGGAGAAGTGTTGCCTGATTTCACAGATCAGGGATTACAAGTATCTGGTAAAGATTCTGACTGCAAGTAATTTTGTTAGCCAGTAGTGCCCACAAGTCACCAACTTCTGAGCAGGCCTGTGTGAAAAGAGTTAACCACTATGTAGGTGTCCCATAAAGGCTGTATTTATTTATTCATTTATTAATGCAGTTCAAATGGCTTGGTACTGTATAAACAACAAAATTACAAATGACATGGGGTGACCTCTAGACTTACTTTGTCATCCTACAATTCAAAACAGAAGCCACAGGGGGAAGTGAATATCTGGGGCAGTGGAGCGGCAATTTGATCCGTTGGCTACAAATACTGGACTGGAAACCACAAGGTGACAGCTTCCCACCCAAACTGTCACCCAGAGCGAGTCATTTTGATACTTGGTCATATGTATCTGCTTAGACTGTTACTGTTTATGGTAAACACATGGCAATGGTATTCACCATGAAAGGCACTATATTATATGTAGATTTCACTGGTATTATGGGTTAAAAGGTAGATGTGAAAGGCACTATATTAGAGGCAGATATACAAGGAAGACACCACATCAGAGACAAATGAATGTGAAAGGCACTATATAAGACACAGATAAGCAGACCTAAAAGATACTATATAATAGATAGATAGATAAAAGGCACTATTTGATTGATAGATAGATAGATAGATAAAAGGCACTATTTGATAGATAGATAGATAGATAAAAGGCACTATTTGATAGATAGATAGATAGATAGATAGATAAAAGGCACTATTTGATAGATAGATATCAAAGGCACTACATGACAGGTAGATAGATAGATAGATAGATATGAAAGGCACTAAATGACAGGTAGGTAGATCTTCCATGTCAGTAAGCTCACGTGATGCACTCTGATTTATTCCCACTCACCTCACGACTCATTTGTAAATTGTAAATCATCAAAGCTCACTGTTTATTAAATTTAAAAAAATGTAAAAAAAAAAAAAAACTCAAACAGTTGCGCATGTCAACACTAGCTTATTCATTATAACGGCAGGATGATGATTGTTTTGAGTGCTGTCTGAGGAAGCCGAACTTCTTCTTTTTTTTTAACACCCCAGTGGCTGGGCTGAGCCTCAAGAGTAAAGGATGTGGCTTTGCACATTTCTATTTATTTTCCCATCAGGTATTTGTATCTTGGTCTTCCTCACGGCTGTACTGATAAACTCACAGCAACTTAACCCAAGCCCAGCTGGAGTGACACCATGACAGCTCTTAATTTTTGCCCTTGATAAATGTCTGTGCTGCCTGTGCTACCACACAGCTGGGAAAGTTTAAGAAGTGTGAGACACTCGAGTCCTGAGGTGCCCGTTTCTCAGCTCTAATTCAGTAGTCTGTCAAGAGACCTGCTGTCTAGCCAGGAAGGTGCAGATAAGATTGTGAGAACATCAGTGCATATCACCTCATGTTTTGCACTGTTTATTCAGTTTTTTGATTTTCTTGTTTGTTTTATATTGTACTAATCATAAAGTGCTTCACATAACAGAACAAGATGGACAGGACTTGAGATGGTGGGTTTAGAAAATGGATGTATGGATGGGTGTTGATTATTGAAGTTATCATGAAATACAGTCCAAGGAGGTTAACAATAAAAGTGCAAAGGATGGCAAAAGGAGAAATTAAGGTGGAGGACACAGACACTGAATTTATTTATAATGTAATACATAATAAAACTAAAGTCCTTGTGACCCTGAACTGGCTAGGCAGGTTAGAAAATGAGAAAATGAATAGATGGATGGATGAGCATAAATCTAATTGCCTCTGACTGGTGTGGCCCTCTCCACCCCTTCTCATTGCACCAGGTGGCCATAGGACCAGGCTGTCTAAGGAAATCAATAAGTCAAGACAATGGCTGACAGGACTCTAGTCAGGATAAATTATATAAACTACAGGTTATTCTTTATTTAGGTTTGGACCAGTGCACAAGTCTTCTTTAATGACTATTTTCTTGTTCCCAAGGAGAGTGCATCCCTTGCTGAATTTACTAAGTCTTTTTTTTCAAATAGGAGTACTGTATGCTAATGTCTTAGAAGCTGAATATACTGTAAGAAGCAGCAACAAGTACTGGTAAAATGCAAAGGGCACAATGTGTTGTGCGTAGTGCTGATCAATGAAATTCACCAAAGTGCTTTTTGCATTGAACATGTCATATTTGCCGTTGATTTTGTTTATGGAACATTTACTGTGAAATTCACCTTACAGCCAGCTTAAACAAATATTTTTTTTTTCTCAGCTCCCCATGATGCTTTGCAAGACCAGCGTGATATCACAGAGCTGTAATAGCTATGCGCAGAACTTTCATGCATGTGTACTGTAAGATTGTTGCTGAGCTACTTCTGGCATATGTAATACCACCATCCAATCGGTACTCCCGCCTTCCACCCTACATACATTAAAAAAAAGCAAAAAAACTACTCGTAGTCTTTTCATTTGAGACATACATTAGCCGACTATATAAGAACATGATAAGTTCTCCCACTGGATATACAATACAATACTTATCCCTGTGTGCTGGCCATGCAGCACCTCATGGCTAATTATGAACAAGCTTTAAAGGCGCCATCTCCCTCTATCCCTCCCTTTTCTGAACAAAGGTTTTGAGTGAAACAGTATTTAGTTGTATGAAATTAAATCAAATGTGAAAAACTGACTGTGCAAATATGTGGGTCTCCTTGTAATTTTGCTGATTTGAATGCCTGTAACTGCTCAGTACTGATTACTTGCAACACCAAATTGGTTGAATTAGCTTGTTAAGCCTTGAACTTCATAGACAGTTGTGTCCAATCATGACAAGGTATTTAAGGTGGTCAGTTGCAAGTTGTGCTTCCCTTTGACTCTCCTCTGAAGACTGACAGCATGGGATCATCAAAGCAACTCTCAAAAGAACTGAAAACAAAGATTGTTCAGTATCATGGTTTAGGGGAAGGCTACAAAAAGCTACCTCAGAGGTTTAAACTGTCAGTTTCAACTGTAAGGAATGTAATCAGGAAATGGAAGGCCACAGGCACAGTTGCTGTTAAACCCAGGTCTGGCAGGCCAAGAAAAATACAGGAGCGGCATATGTGCAGGATTGTAAGAATGGTTACAGACAATCCACAGATCACCTCCACAGACCTGCAAGAACATCTTGCTGCAGATGGTGTATCTGTACATTGTTCTACAATTCAGCGCAATTTGCACAAAGAACATCTGTATGGCAGGGTGATGAGAAAGAAGCCCTTTCTGCACTCACGCCACAAACAGAGTCACTTGTTGTATGCAAATGCTCATTTAGACAAGCCAGATTCATTTTGGAACAAAGTGCTTTGGACTGATGAGACAAAAATTGAGTTATTTGGTCAGAACAAAAAGAAGAACACTGCATTCCAAGAAAAACACCTGCTACCTACTGTCAAATTTGGTGGAGGTTCAATCGTGCTGTGGGGCTGTGTGGCTAGTTCAGGGACTGGAGCCCTTGTTAAAGTCGAGGGTCGGATGAATACAACCCAATATCAACAAATTCTTCAGGATAATGTTCAAGCATCAGTCACAAAGTTGAAGTTACGCAGGGGTTGGATATTCCAACAAGACAATGATCCGAAACACAGTTCAAAATCTACAAAGGCATTCATGCAGAGGGAGAAGTACAATGTTCTGGAATGACCGTCACAGTTCCCTGACTTGAATATCATCGAAAATCTATGGGATGATTCAAAGCAGGCTGTCCATGCTCGGCAGCCATCAAATTTAACTGAACTCGAGAGATTTTGTATGGAAGAATGGTCAAAAATACCTACATCCAGAACCCAGACACTCATCAAAGGCTACAGGAGGCGTCTAGAGGCGGTTATATTTACAAAAGGAGGCTCAACTAAGTATTGATGTAATATCTCTGTTGGGGTGACCTAATCTATGCACCTGTCTAATTTTGTTATGATGCATATTGCATATTTTCTATTAATCCAATAAACTTAATGTCACTGCTGACATACTACTGTTTCCATAAGGCATGTCATATATTAAAAGGAGGTTGCTACTTTGAAAGCTCAGCCAATGATAAACAAAAATCCAAAGAATTAAGAGGGGTTCCCAGACTTTTTCATATGACTGTATATATATATATATATATATATATCTGTATATATTTATATATATATATATATATTGTCAGGGATGCCAGGGGCCATGACCCGGCCGGGACGACGGGAAGGACTGGATGTGGGTCTGCACCCACCCTGGATCACGTGGGGGTTGCCTTCCGGGTTGCTTTGGGGGCCACGGGTACAGGGCATGGAAGCCCTACCCTGTAGGGGCCCAGTGGTCACCGACAGGCGGCGCCCCAATGGGGAAGATTTATGACGGCGCCCGGAGAGCAGCCGGGAGGACAGCTGGTACTTCCGCCACACTGGGGCGTGGCCAGAGGAGGAATGCCGGGAACACCTGGTGCTCATCTGAGTACCATATAAAAGGGGCCGTCTCCATTCATTCGAGGCTAGAGTCGGGTGGAAGGAGGACGAGGCAAGAGGAGCTGTGGAGGTGGCCCAAAGACAAGGCATTGTGGCCAGGACTGAGTGTTTTGGGGTTTGTGCACGTGACTGAGGTCTGAGTGACCATTGGCTGGGGTCTTAGTGACCATTATTGTATATAATCATTGTAAATAAACGTGTGGTGTTTTAAACAACATGTCCGCCTGTCTGTGTCCGGGTCAACTGACACATATATATATATATATATATATATATATATATATATATATATATATATATAGTGTGTATGTATATATATATATATATATATATATATATATATATATATATATATATATATATATATATATATATATATATATATATATATATACTGTATATATTATATAAATAGTGGTCTCCATTGGTTGCACAAATGGTAGTATGTGTGTTTGAATACAAGCCAGTGACTTTGTGGTTCACGTCGTGTCTGTATTCTTTTAAATCTTTCTTCCTAAATTCTTACTTATTTGCTCTCTTGTCTGACTTTCTTGTGCACAAGTATTTGTCTGGAATTTAAAATGATCACTTCTAATCACACATATGTTTGTAGTATTCTATCACAGTTATCATGACAACTGTGTTATGCATTCCACCAGAAAAAGCAAATGGCTTGCAGACTGGACATTGCAATTACTTCTAGTATAATACCTTTTCTCAATGTCTGGTTTGTGTTTTTTTTCTGGTATTTTAGTTTGCCTTCTACATCCCAAAGACATGCAGGTTGGATTGACATGTGATTCCAAACTGGTCTGGTTTGAGTGAGTGTGCCCAGTGATGAACTGGCGTGGTGCTGTTCAGTGCTGATTTCATCTTTGCATGTAATGCTGAGTTAACTGGCTCTGATGCCCCACAACCCTGAAATGGAGTAAGCATTTTGGGAAAATAGACAAATAAATACAGACAGTGAAACAAGGAACTCTATTAGGGTGGAAATCAAATTGTAGCTGTTAATCAGTTTCATATTATAAGGTCATAGTCATTGAAACTGAACAGTCACTGCCATCTTCCAAAATTTAATTGAGCAATAAATTTTGTATACTGCACAGTCATGTATATATTGAGATGATATACTGTATGCAGGGTTGCAGTGGTAGTGCTGCTGCCTCAAAACAAGGAGACTGGGGTTCTAGTCCCAGTTTCTTTCTGCATGGAGTTTGCATGTCCTCTCTGTTACCTCCATGTGGTCCTTTTTTTTTACGCAGTTCAAGGGCATGGAAGTTAAGTGAATTGGAGACGGTAAACTGTCCTCTAATGTGTGTGTGTGCTCATGTCCACTCTGCAATGAGCTGCTGCCCTGTCCAGGCATTGTTCCTGCCTTGTACCTGATGCTTGCTGGGAAAGGTGGCAGATTCTCACTGACCGTGTTCACTCTGTGTGTACATACTGCATCATTTTTTTAATAGAAACTGTATACACATGCACATAAAAGCATCATATAAAGAGACCGCACAACATAAGCAACAGAACATCAGATTTTGTTTAAACCATCAATTCTCACTATCTCCATTCTTGATGGGTCCATAGAAATAGTAAAATTCAGCACACTAACTGTAATCATGCCTCTGTTTTCCAAACCTATATTTTCCAGTAAGATGAGGGTAGCCAAAGCCTGGTTACAAGGCAGAAATCAGCCTTAATTGGGACACTCGTTTATCCTAAAGCATACAGCTATTTACTGCACAGTATAGTACACCTCCACCTATTCACAGCAGGACCATTTGGAATTCAAATAATATCAAACAACACAACATGTATACCTTTGGGATGTGTAATGAGAGATAAATAGATAGATAGATCTTTAATTTTTTACGGGGATATTTGTTTTTTCATAGAAGCTCTTTATGACATAAGAATGTATTTCTATTGGTCAAAAAAGTGTTAGAATATTTTTTTTCTCAATTAACAGTTATATTACAATCCTTCTTTGCTGAAGAAGAGTTTAAGAAATCATCACGTGTTTATGTTGTACTGACATACCGTAGCTGTGACCACATATACTGTGTTGGTGGCTTTTGTGTGGGGATTTCTGCAAGCC
Source organism: Polypterus senegalus (assembly GCF_016835505.1). Classification (NCBI taxonomy): domain Eukaryota; kingdom Metazoa; phylum Chordata; class Cladistia; order Polypteriformes; family Polypteridae; genus Polypterus; species Polypterus senegalus. The sequence continues at coordinate 51,945,840 of NC_053170.1, read as the reverse complement.
AAGATTTACAAATATGACTTTATTTAGAAGAGAAAGATGTGACTTTTTTATGCCATTCAACAATAACACCTAACAGCTCCTCCACATCTTCATGGCTTGCAAAATTGAATAAATCACACAGAAAGGCAGTAGTTAAGCATGTGAAATTGTGCAAATTATACAACTTGTAAATTACATTGTAGACTACACTGAATTTTAGTTAATGGAGCATTTTGAAATAAGCTTAGCTGTTATGGTATATACATAACTACTGCTGATTCAATGTAATATGCTACCTTAAAACACTCCAATATGAAAGGCATAATGATAGATAGATAGATAGATACAGCACTGTGTTAAATGTATAAAAGCTGCAAACAGCCCTATTTTTGAATCACTTATATGTCTAGATTATGACTTTATAATGCACATTGGTTACTGGCTGGATCTCTTCTTCTTCGTGCAGTAATAAAGAAGAGTCTCTCCAAAGGTTATGAAGACATTGTTAAAATGCAGCAGTAGCCACAAGCAATCATTATTGACAGATCAAGTAAAAGCAAATCATGACTTACCACTGCACAACGATGAGGCTGAACAGAAAGATATGACCTTTTTGCAGTTGATGCAGAGCTTATCACCCTTAATAATGTATATCAATGACCAATTTTTCTGTATAGTGCTCTCACTTTGAACCCGTGTTGGATTTGCAGGTTTGGTAGCTTGTGATAAACCTTAGTCCACATGTGCAAAAAGAAAGTGTCTATTTGACTTTTTCACTAAAGCACAATGATATCGTTTTAGCATTTTTGGGACAACACATGTGCTTTTCAACAACTCTGACATGTTTCTTCCGCCTTTGTGGTTTGTGGTCTACAACGCAGGAAATTACGTTAGTATATTTTAATTATTTCTCAGTCAAAAGCATTGATGTCTTGTATTTTCTATTTAAAATAAATGACAGAAGCTAATATTGGATTCTCAAAAAATAGATCCTGGATGTTGAATTCATTTATGAAGTACTACTGTAGCTGTTTCTTTCCTAGGCCCCCAAAATCAAGCTGCTACTAAGCTGGCAAGGTAGGATCCAGCATGAGTCAAATACATAAGAAAAGAAATTTCGCAGCCCAATAAAGTTCATTTTAAAAAGGTTTAGGGAATATTCAAAGCAAAACAAGTCACACAAAAATGGAAAAATACTTATTACACATGCAGGATAAAAGACAAAAAAAGCAAAAATATTTCTTCTCCAAATTTAGCTTTTTCTTGTTAGACTTCAGTTACTTTCTATACTTAAAGGTTGTGTTATTTTTCTATGATGAACTTACATTTGCTTTACTTGATACATTCGGTACGTTCTATATGTACGGCGCATTCAATGTAGTCAGTAAGGCACGTCATGTTTTGAAACTGCTTGCCCTTCATGTCTTACCATCTGCAAGGCAGATCATAAACTTGGACTAATGTGTAGTCAGAGAGACAAGAAATAATCAGAATATTCTATTTGATTTGAGCTTCTGGGGGTTATAATAGAGTCTCTCATAGACTATGCATTAATATAAAGGCAAATAGTTTAACATAACTAAGAAAATACTTCTAACAATTTAACATAACCTTACTAAATAACAAATGGCTCTTACAACTACCACTAATTCTCAGATATATGGATTCAGCGTGAAGCATGTATTAGGTAGAGGCCTGGAACACAGAGTTTTTAAACCAGAAAAAAAGAAACAGATTATACCAGCACTTCTAGGGCCTGAAGGTAGGGGTGGACAAGTCCTTGCTGGCAACTAAGCATGTCAGAGAAGCTGTTAAGAGTGCTACCATCAGATTTACTGTGCATCCAACCTTTAATGAAATATAAATTAAAAGTTGTAATTGTGAGATTGAAGAAGACCCCAGTGATGTCTCAGCTAGACGTTAATAGGAAGTACATGAAGCCATCATGGCCTACTACCACAGAGCTCTTTAGAAATTTAGACCATTGCAACCCGATCTATCTTTTATAAATTCTCCGTAATACAATTCAAGATGGAGGACGAGCATGAACCTATTCCTGCAGCACTGACCACAAGTCAGATGGGAACACTAGTCATTCGTATCCAGCACATGAAGACAGCACTGCTGCTTCACAGCTCTGGAAACCAGAAATTAGCTCCTGGCCAACTCACCATCTGTGCAGAGTTTTCACAATGTCCTAGTCTCTTGCTCAGACTCTCTCTAGGTACTTCAGATGGGAGAGACGTGTGGCAGTAGGAATCAACTACTAAAATCAAAGTGGGCAGCATTTCTCATGGAGAAACCAGACAATGTTCTTGCATTTTAATGTGTGTTTCCTTACTAAAGGGATTCTTCCCGGAAGTGCAGTGAGTGAGTATATGCTGAACTCAGCCCACTATATTGTGTTTTCAAAGAGATGAATGAATTATGTGCTGGCATGTAACTAGTAGCTGTGGGAGGCACCCATTTTAGTGCAGGACCATTTGTGAGCTTGGAGTAGTCTGCTGAAGTGGATAAGGCCAGATCAGCTAAGAGCATTATAAGAGAATAGGTTCATATCAATGAGACTGGGTGTCAGGGGATGAAAAATGAAAGAACAGAATTAATAGGAATGCATCAAGGTCAAATGATCTAAAAACAATTAAAATAATTAGATGAAGTATAGTCAAGAGTCAAAAAAGATAGAAAAACTTGTTTAGCGCGTACAGTAAAAGACACAATAAAAATTTTCTAGAACAAAGGATGTCTTAACAAATTTACTGCTAAATCAGCTGCTGAGGCCATATAGGTATCCGAGCACAATTAAGTGCTAACTGCAATGGAGCAGATAGCTTGCTATTTATACTACTTTTTGACATCTTGAGTACAAAGAAGAACGAAAAAAGTGTTCTGTTATTTAAAAAAGCAGTTTCTAAATGTTATATCGCTTGATTACTATTATGATTCCTGTTAATGTTGTCTCTGCCAACCCTGACATATTTGTACAGTGAGAAAATTGCTGTGATCTGTTTTTTCCCCCTGCAAGAAGTGAAAGCATAGAGCCAAGCTTTGTCTATGTAACGTTAAACAATGCTGAACCTTTATCAATCAGCCACACCCATGTACCAAAATGAGTTCAAATTTAGACAGTTGGTCCACACGATGACTTCAAGGAAACCAAAAGCAAGCGGGCAACCACAGCATTACATACAGGATAAAGGCCTCAGTTTATAACAAAGTGAAAAACGGAGATCAAAGAATACAAAAATAAGCTTTCTATCAAACAAGGTATATGCAGAAAGAGCTTTGAGTCATCGATTTCAATAAGGCATCACTAGGGTCCTGGGGCCAAGCATGAAGCCACACAAGCAGGTGCCTTTGATATGTTAGTCTCATATGTTTGATAGGTGCCCCTTCACCCAATGATTACAGACCAGTGGCCCTTACATCTCACATTATGAAGTCCTTTGGGAGGGTGATCCTGGACTATATGAGTCCTCTTGTGGTAGACCACCTGGACCCAATACAGTATGATTTGAGCGGAGGATGCAATTATCCATCTGTTCCACAAGCCTTTTTCTCACATGGATAAAGCTGGCAGCACTGTGAGGATTATGTGCCTTCCAACCATCCCTGTTAAGGGGTTAACTCACAGATATGCAGGAGGATGAGCTTATGCTGCCCTGTATAATGGACTATCTGTCTGCTGGATGACAGTTTACGAGACTCAAGAACCTGGAGTACCACAAGGAACAGTCACTGTGTACACCTCAAACTCTAAATATAACACCTGGTCATGTCACTTGCGGAAGCTCTTAGATGATTTTGTACTAATGGGATGTATTGACAAGGGGGATAATGCAGAGTATGGATGACAGGTGGAGAACTTTAATCTAGGTGTGGAAAGAAATGTCTGCAACTTAATATCAGCAAAACTAAGGAACTAGCTATTGAGTTTCGCCACACCAAAGAGCCTCTATGAACCATCACTATTCAGGGAGTGGACATAGAGGGGATGCACTGCGAATAGTACTGGGAGTTTCCACATCAGTGGTAGACTGCGCTGGTCTTGTAAACACAGTGGAACTATAAAGGAAATGAAATATATGGAAAAGACTGTGTACCTTTAAATCTGAGTAGTGACATCCTTCACTTCTTCTACAATTTTGTTATGGCCAGTGTGATTTTCTACACTGTGGTGTGTTTGGCCGAAAACATCAAAAAAAAGAGATGCCCACTGAATCAACAAGCTAATTAAGAAGACAGCCTCAGTTGCAACAAAAACTACACAGGGTGGAGAAATATATATATAGGTGGAATCCTGTTGTAACCAATATAATGGGATCCTAAAAATATTTTAACAGAAATTTTGTTATAATGAATATGGGGGAAATGAGTATACTATTGTGACCAGGGTTGCCTGTGACTCGCAATCTCTAACAGCAGCAGTGCAAGGACAGCCCATAGCTGCTCTGCTGTGTCTGGTAAACAGTAAACCAAGGGCAAAGTAATTGGTTGTCCTCTGCAGGATCAGACTTAACACTTAATGTGTTTGTTACACAATGTTTAGAATATTTAACACCAAGCTTTGAACTGCTCTTCCTCACACTCTCGTGGTGTGCCACAGTAATGATTCTGAGGTGCTGGTTTTCTTCTAATCTGAAGATGGGAGCTAAAGCAGGATGATTACTGTGTCGCGTCTCTTTTCTCATGTGCTTGATTGAGTGCAGAAGTAACAGCTCCTATTTTGAATGAAGTCTTGAGACTGTACCTCCCTTCTCTACACATTAATAAAGTACTTGTTGTTTTCTTGGAAACCTAGACTCGCCTTCATGTCTCTCTTATAACTCTTTGACCCAAGCATAACAAAACCTGTATAACAAAACAGAGCCTCTTAAACTGAAAAAAATATTTTATTTGAAAATGAAACATTAGATGTAACTTTTTTTATATAGAAATAAAGGTATGATGTTAACTGAATGAAAATGAAGTGTTGGAAATAAAGGTATGAATACAGTATAAAAAAGAGAGGTTAGATGTAACTTTTTTTGTCGGCATAAATTAACTCTGTTTCTTACTTTTTTTTCTGTTCACTGCAAAGAAAACTTTGAGAAGCGCCAGAAACTCAAACAGTACCCGACACAGCTATCAACGTGGACACTCGGTGGATCACTGTCTCAGAATTCGGTAATACCTGAATAATAATAATATAATAATTATAATAATTAATAATAATAATCTCCAATCATCGCCGAGACCGCCAGAGACTAGAAATTTCACAACAGGCTGTTGCTTTCTTTTGGTTTAACAAGAAACAAGAATAAGACGGCCTGCTGCAGGGTTCCCAAGACTTGGCGAAAGTATAGGCGTGACATTAATAAGTATTTTTGCATCGCATTGTTTGTTATACTGAAGTTTACATTTCATTAAATTGAAATCTGTTAAACATGATGTTGTATGAACATTTGTCTTGACCAACAAATAGTATTTGTTATTTTAAAATTTTCATTATTTCTGTATTCGCTAGACGTGCACACATTAAACAAGGTGTTTCATCTGTATGTTTTTGTATGTGTTTCTCTGCATCTATGCTGACGTGTGGCATTTTCTTTTTCAATGTAAATAAAGAATGAATGTGACTGCAAACCAGTAAACTGGCGCTTTTGAGGCCACAGTAGAAAGGTAATAGAGGAAGCAATATTTAAAGTGGAGGCGCCAAAAGTAGGGAAGGTGTTCCTGGTAGTGGCAATCCATGGCTATTTGGAGATAAACACTAATGAGAACTTAACCACACAGGAAGAGAGGAAAAGAACCACAGAAGCTGGATTTAGGAGCGTTGTGGAAGCCTTTTTCTACATGGCTGGGGACCCCTGTTAATGCTCTTCAGTGAGATTGCAGCAAAGCCAGGATTACATTAATTTCATGCTGAATTTAGGTTTTCAAAATGGATGCATACATTTAGCATGTCTGTTGCACTGGTTCTTCAAAACTGGGACAGAAATTTAAGTAAGTTCTTTGTTGATTGTTTGTAATTGCATATGTTCCCATATTCTATTGATTTAATACATCTCGGGAAAGGTAAAAGAGCCACGCCAGAGTCTGTTAGTTTGGGTGTGGAGTTTATAACAGTTACCGATGTTGCACCATTTAAAGTCAACACACACACGTTTATTTACCACCAAATACAGTCACAAATCACAACACAGTGCACTCAGCACTAATCACCACTATTTAGACTTCTCTCTCTCTCAGTCCTTGGCTGCCTTTCTCCTCCTCCTGGGAGCTTTGTCCTGCTCCCACTCCCAACTCAAGCTCCCAGACTGTAGGAAGGTGGCCCCTTTTATTCCTACCCGGATGTGCTCCAGGTGTTCAATGACGTCCTTCCAGCAGCACTTCCTGGTGTGGTGGAAGTGCTGCCCTTTGCACCGGAAGCACTCCGGGCGTCCCTGGCAGGCTCTTCCGCCATCTTGCTGAGTGTGGCGGAAGTAACTATTTCTGGGTCCCACGAGGCTTAAGGTGCCACCCTGGCGGTGGCCACGGGTCCCAGTGGGTTAAACTCTCTTTACTCCTCACCCATGGTTCTCTCCTGATCCAGGGCAGTTGCCCCCTCCTGGCCCAGAGGATAAAAGAGCCACATCCCGGTCCTTCCAGGTGTCCCGGCTGAGTAAGGGCCCCAGCAATCTGTGACACAAGAAACATGAAAGATAAGCATCATCTAGAAACACAGAGAATGGTTAGAAACAAACTCTAAACTAGAGTAACTAGAAGTAAAAGAAATCCCACCATATGGAGAAAACTAATAATAACAAGTAAGAAAATGTATACATGGCGTAGCATTTAGGTGCATTTGGAGAGTTGCTTAGCTGGTTTGAAAGTTAAAGCATTTTTTAAATTTTCTATTCACTTATCCAAAGAGTTTGTTATTGCAATTTTGTTTGTTACATACTTTTGTAGCAATAAGTCATATTAAAAAATAACTGTAATATTAGAATGTAATCACATGTATTAGTAGTAAATGTAAAATAAGTTTTTGAAAGCATTTTACAATATATGTGACTGAAATAGCTTTTAATGACAGCACATTCCAACTCAAGTGATGAGAAGATTATTGTGCAATTGTTAGCTGTTGTTGGATTTGAGGGGTCTCTGGTTAATTGGAGTTCAAATTTCATAAGCATAACATTTTTCAAAGAAGTGCCAGATGGAAATGAAAAAATCTGTGCTGAAGTCTCCAGCTAAAATTGTTGGCTGCATCCGAATATTACAGATAGCGGGGTCATTGTGATGCTTTTCCAATAAATTATATTCATTCATTGTAATCTTTTGATAATGCAGCCTTAAGGATGCTTTTAGTGTAACAGAAATACTGAGTACATATTTAGTCACTGTAGTGTAAAGTGTCACCAAGCCATTTTTCATACATTTCTACATAAGTTAAATTGCTTTTATTTTTTACTTTTGTGGACATGAATATCATGTCACTTGCCCACTCCTTTTTAAGGAGCAGGAGGGACTGAGACTGAAGGCCATGCAAAGCACTGCACAGCCATAGACATGAATTTGGGGTGGGAGGAAGCTGACTGTTAGCATGTAATGAGACCTACCACCACTTTCTGCTACAGTAAGGAACAGGACTTACCTTGTATATGATGATGATGAATAAATAAAGAATACCATTATTAGTGCATTGAATAAATAAATATACATCTAACGCCACACATGTCTTAAAATGTTAGCACTTAGTTATCCACCCACCTCATACATCTGACCCACCCCAACTTGTGTCCTGCAGGCACACACAGGGCTGCTGGCATTTCATTGTTTTGCCATCAAGAGTATCACTTGAAACTAGTATAAGAAAAAATATAAAAAAATATTCAACTTGAAGTAACTGCTCTCAAGTTAAAATTGAAACAGCCAACTAATTCATAGTGGAAGTCGTACAGAATACTTCTCTTTTGAAAGATAGACAAATTCACACATTCACCAATACATTTCAACAGCAGATTCTGAAATTTCAAAAATGTTCAAAGTGTGCTACATTTGATAAAATGCTATGAAAATTGAACTGTCCTGAATTATTTTCTTGACGAACATGAGACTACCAGGAGCTACGTTTTTTCATGAGAAGAGACAGACAGATATGACTGCAGGTGCGTTTCACATTCTGTCCAATGACTCAATGAAGTGTTAAAAAGGAGAAGTCTGGTATCATGCGGACACAAACATTAAGAAGAAGAAGCTCAACATCTAAACTGTGTGTGTCAAAAACAAAAAGTTAGTTCCTGGGACTGCTTTGTTAATTTATGTTTCTTTAAATTGTAAGCTTAATTAGTTAAAATAATTGAACATTCTCAAACCCCCATTGTTCTATTTAGGGTCACAAGGTTGCACAAAGTGCATGGCAGGAAATGGACCTGGGCAGGGTATCACTCCATTGTTGACTAATTTAGAATTTCCAAATATTCCAATGTTTATATCTTTTTTGGATTTAGGAGGACAAAATAAAGGCAGGATGTGCAGACTCCACAAATGCAATGGTGTGAACACCTAGTCCTTGAGGTACCAATGCTAATCACTGCACCACCATACCGCCTATGGGGATGGCCTTGATTTTGTTCATGTTACTAGGTGTCATGCATGTCCGCCACGGGATCACCCTCAGTATCGGGCTCACCTGAGGTAAGCAATACCACTCTCGCACCAGAGGTGGTGCTGTTACTGTACTGCTTGCTTTCTCCCTCACAGTGCCAAGAAGTCACCCAATGAGGGCAAGCAAGCCAGAGAAGCCCCGCCCCTTCCAGCCCAGGAGATATAAGACCATACAACCCGGATGATTTCCTATTTCTTTTATTTTGCAATTTGCCAAAGAGTGCTTATTTCTTTTCTATTTTTTTTTCTTTAATCAGCGTTAAACAGGGGTGGCCAGGCAGCCACAACAACCTTCTGTGGGACTCATTCTATTTGTTATTTGACTGCATCGGCTAGTAGACTTCTCCTGTTTTAACATTTTTTTTTTTTAATTTAATTGAACTTATTAAAATCAGATAACACTCCATACACATAACATGAGTTTTACAAAAAGAAAAAAACAAAGAAAAGAAAATCAACCCCCCTGTTTTAACTCTTGATTTTGAACATATGTAGCTTACTGTAGTATAAGATTCTAAAACACATTTTTGCCACTTTATGGTGGCTTTCCAGGACAGGATGACAGTCTGTCACATTGTGCACTCATACAATTCGCACGCACACCTACAGAGCTAGTTTACAGTTTCAAATTAACCCAATCTACATGTGTTTTTGTACAGGCCATGGAGTTTAAGCCCCAGATACTGTTGAGAAGAACTGTGACAGAGTAATAGAAACCAAAAGGATTGCCTAATGGTACGTTTAAGATGGGTAAGTCATGACACCAAGTAAACTGGGATTCAGTAACCACTTATGTCAGGCCAGAATGGCAATAATGTTTCATTTGTTTCTTTTCCTTCGTTCTTAGTCTTTTTTAAATGATATGTTGTGTGTTTTGGATTAGGTGGGTTTCAGAAAATAAATTAGATTAAGACTCTCCCCTGCCCATGCTCTGCCATAAACTGGATATTGTAACCATCCTGTAAATTGAATCCTTATGGTGATCCCCCTTTAGTTTTACTCTTAAGCAGAATTAGATTGCATTATCACTTCACATGAAGTTCTGGGGTGCGTTCCTGGGTGAGGGTCCTTCAGAGTTTGCATGTTGTCCTTATAAACATGTGGGCAGAGCGGTGGCTCTGAGGCTAGGGATCTGCAATCAGAAGGTTGCCGTTTTGAATCCCATAAACTCCAGAAATGACTCCACTCAGTTGGGCGCCTGAGCAAGACCTTTAAGCTGCAGTTACTCCATCCTGGATATGACATTAATCTGCATCCAGCCCAAAGCAGGTCCTGCAACTTGCAGGGAAAACTTGGGGGTTGTTGGCAGGATTGCCACTTCAGCCACTGTAAAAGACCTCACACTGTTTAGTGTGGTGCTGAGGTGTCACCCGTTGCACAGCTGCATTTATATCTCAATCCAGGTGGTTTACCATGTGGTGGGTGCGGCAAGGAGCTGTAATCAGTGCATGCTCCAAACCTCTTATAAACATGTGTTAATCTGCAGACCCTGTGTTAGGCTCATTATTAACTCATTCGTTCATTTTACAAATCTGTTTTTATTCTGAATCAAGGTATTAGAGGAGTTTAAGCCTACCCAACAGGACTAATTACAGGACAGGCATCAATTCTGTACAGAGGATCAGTGCTCGATTAAATAACACAAGAAGTCACAGTGGGCCAACTCAGAGACATTGGCTCATTTCACTTGCAGTTCTTTATGTATGTATGATGGGTGAAGGTAAATGGCTGTCTTGGAGATTCCAAAAAACAAACAAATCCACAGTGAATAAAGGAAACCAATGGTACATCATACTGTTATCTTGGGAGGTTTCACCTCATTTTCAGTTTTAAAATCCACTCTTCAAAAACTATTTCACATTTGCCCAGCCATAATTCCATAGTTCTTTGAAAACATTACAGTTGGAGCCTTTCAGAACAATAAGGGTATGTGAGATCAGGAGAAGCACAGACACAGAGATCCACACTGAATAATTTTCCAAGCAATGTGGTAGAGAAAAAGGACTTTAAAAATCTTAAAATCTCAACATTCTGTCATTTTGGAAAAAATAGGCAAGCTTTTTGGGCTGAATGGCCTGCTCTCATGAAAACTGCCTTATTGTCAGTGTCTGTCTAGGAATTCTAGGGTGAAATAATCAGGTGGCCACTGAGTTGGAATGCAAGCCAGGTCACTATCTCTGTGGTGTTTTTCCTTGAAAACTCTGGTCATCAGACTCCCCCAAAATCCCAAAGAAGTGCTTCTCAGGTGGGTTGGTAAGTGAATGTACTCTGTGATGTGTTACTGGTGTGAACGTCACAAAGGATCATCGGGCATTCTGTCCAGAGAGAAAAGTGACAACTTATCAGGAAGGGAGGTCGGAGTTGAAGGACAGGTCAAGAACTAATCCCTTGCCAGGGTGGGAGGCCTGAAGGATGAAGGGATCTCTGGAGTAACCTTCCTGGGGCCTATAATTCCCTAATACACTAGAGGGCAGCATTCTTGCATCACTGCCACCTTTTTCAGCCCAGAGGCATGCTGGGAAGTGTAGTTTCCATGGTGCAGTCCTGTTTCATGCCATGGGTACCACCAGCTGCAAAGAGGAACCATTTCTGCATTCTAGAAACTTCTACCTGACCTTCTTCAGTTGTAATTTAGGCAGATACCAGAAGTACTCCCGGGATCCAATTTAAAGGAAGCTGCTCTGCCTTGCCTCAAGGCCTCAAGAGGTTGGAGTCAGAGGCAAAGGACAACACTTACGAGAGGAAGAGGAGTAAGGAGAAAAGAAAATTAAAGTAAGGATTCACTGTTCTTTTCCTTTCTGTATTGTATAGAAGTATTGGAGTATTAAAACTCATTATAACTGAAACTGTCAAAGTGTATGTTAGTTGTGCCCAGGGTTTGAGGCCTGGTAGTGTCATCATAGTGTGTCCCTACTGGTTTCATGGGATGCAGAGTTTAGAAAGCAAAGGACTCATTGGGCCTTTGTGTCTGTTTTTCCTAGTGTGCTCCTTCCATTTGAGCTCCACCACAGTAGTACTGAAACCTCATCCAAGGCTTACTCCTGTCGTGCGGCCAGTACTTCTGGAAGAGGCTTTCTGACCTTCCATGACACTAAAAGTGATTAGCAGATTCAAATACAGTAGATGGATTCAGTTATGCAGTAACACAGTGGAAATAATGCATCATGAACAATGCTCTGGCAGTGGTCACTATAACTGGTGCCATGATCAAGTTTTGGATGCAATTGCACAGACCATCAGTGCAGCAATACAGGCAACCAAGAAATCTTGTCCCTTCAAGAGTTCTATCATCTTCATCCGAGCTGGTGAACAGCCGTCTCCCACCATAACAAGATCTACCAGAGTCTTACCCATAGTGTGTGACTGGAAATTGGGTGTGAACTTAGGAAAACAACTCAGGTTTCACCAACATATTGCAATGACCAACCTCAGATCAGATTTTGTCCTATGGTCAGGACCTACCAAACATACCATCTTTGTAGAGCTGGCAGTGCTTTGAGAGGACCACCTTGAAGAAGAATTTGGAAGGAAACACCCCAATATGAAGGGCTAACCACCCAGTGTAGACAATCTGGATACAAAGTAAGGTGTTTGCCCGTTGAAGTTGGATATGGAGAGTTTGGAGAGCCATTCATGAAGCCCAGGTATTCACAAAATACTAACTCCAAGGCAGTGACTACTTACAGTATGTAATCAGTTATTTTGTGATTTCCATGTGTAACTAATTTAGACCATTTGGCAGAGATCTGTTTTCACATTGACATTAAAGATCTGTTTTCTGTTGTTAAAAAAGGCAAATTAAGTCCACTGTGATTCAATGTTGTATTGCAATAAAGTGTGAAAACGTCAAAGGGAGCAAAGACCTTTAAAGGCACTATATATTTTGGCTCCTCCTGTCAATATTACCATTACCAATTCTACAATTCTGGAATAAGAAAAATGCAAGAACAAATATACAAATTATATTTATACCCTGGTTGTTCATCCTTTAAAATGATGAACTTCTCAACTTGGTAGTTCAAAGTTTGCAACTCATGAAACAGTTTTCATCACCAATTACTTTGCTTTTTAGATTTTCTGCTCATACTGTGCATGAGATTAAAACTCTAGGGCTCTTCAGACATGATCAGAGGCAATTTGTAAAATAAACACCATGATTGCGTCCTAATTACAAATCTAACCTGTCTGATTTGCAGTTCACATCAGTAGTGGTAGACATGAGGATCTGGCGTCGTAAATCAGCTGCACTCTGCTACCATCTAGTGTAATAGTGGAAGGCAACTGAAGCACCACACTATTCCTTTATAAATGTTTTCAGTTATTCTTTCAGGCATCATATGTGCCTGCTTTGTTCAGGTCAGGGTTGAGAAGGTTACGTCCTGTCTAGTAGAAATGAGCTTAAGACTAAGGAAATCCCCAAATGTGGTGCCAGTCACTCACGGGATATAATTCATATACGCACTAAGCAACCAGTTTAGTGTTGTCAATTAGCTTTATACATTATATTATTTATATATTAGCTTTTTTAACTTTTGGAATGTGAGATTAAAACTAAAAAAGAATAAGTAAGCTGTTCATAGACACTGACGAAGTTGGGATTCAAAACTAGTCTCCTGCAGTGGTAAGAAAATATTCCTAACCACTGTGCTACCAAGCTGTCCCCTTTCATTTATATCATTAATGGCAGCCATCAACTGCCCAGGCCTCACCCTGCTCTCATCCACCATTCTTGAATTCAGTCGCCTCCTTGCTCTTTTACCTTATCGTATCATATCTTAGCTTTGGGGGTCTGATTTATTTTAAATAGCTTTAGTCCCCCTACATTCTGTGCGTCTGTCGACATGCTACATTCATTCACATAAAAGTATTTACTTACCTCAGACATTTGTAAACATTATTCTGAAATACCAAAGATATGAAGTGGCTATTTAAACTCATAAAGGAAATCCTGTAAAAGAGTTATGGCGTTTCAAGATTGGATATCACAAAATGGGTAAGTGAACATCTAATGCTGGTAGGCTCAATGATGACAGACAGAGAATGAAGTACACTCTTAAAAATAACGGTGTAGTGGTCTGGTGCCCCTAAGATTCACACTGTTGATAAGATGGTGATTTATTTTTTTTTTTCGGTGGAGATTCCAGAGATGCACCCAGCCTTGGCCCGACCCACACACACTCACAAGCAGAGACGCAACACCAATGAATGAATAAACAATATATTAAATGAAAACCCAATACACAACAATAAAATGGTTTTACGGGAAGATGACAATCCCGAGAACAGCTTGCGTAGAAAATGAGTGAAACTGTCCTATTGGTAGTCCTGGGCAGTGAGGGGTGATATTTGCAGGAGCGCTCCTTTTGAAGACACATGACGATTAATCCACCACTATACACATGATAGGCAGGCACGAGACAGTCCATTCATCCTAACGGGAAACGATCCAGGGTACAATTGACTGTTCAGACGACATGTTGGACAGGACACGCAGAAACACCAATCTCCTGTTGCTCTATCAGGCCCCCTTTTCAACTTTCCCACTGGCCTCTTTCGTCCCCAGCAGCCCCTGCTTCCATTCTAGTCATCCTATGCATGAAATGTTCTTCCCACTGCTACAATGGTTCTAAATTGTCACTTTACTAGGCTGTGTAGTTTTTCATAGAGCCATTACTTGACAAAGAACCATTTCAGTCTGTTATGGGTTTATATATATATATATATATATATATATATATATTATTTTAAAAGAAGCCTGGACACAGACAGCCAGATGCTGTCACACGCTTTTATTTTATTTCTTCACTACACAGTCTTTTGCACTTCACACACAGTGCGCAAATCACCACAAATATAACTCACAGTCCTTTCTTTCCTACTTCTCTGCCACCCTCACTCCTCCATTGGCAAGCTCTGTCTTTTGCCTCCCGACTCTGGCTCTCTGAATGGAGTGAGGCGGCCCCTTTTATAGTGTACCCAGAAGTGCTCCAGGTGCTTCCCGATTAGCCACCGGCAGCACTTCCGGGTGTGGCAGAAGTGCTGCAGATCTTGTTTCCAGAGCTGTCCAAGTGCCCCCTGGTGTTCACGGACCCCAACAGATTTGAGCTTCAGAGCCCCAAGCCCAAGGCCCCGATGCAACCCCAGGAGGCTGCCCTCTCATGTCCTGGGGTAAAAATTGCCCTTCTCCTGATAGCCTGCTCCTTCAGGTCTCCCGGTAGGGCATGATCCCCATCCATCCATCACAATATATATATATATATATATATATATATATATTGTGGCAAATGCACCCCCAGACACAGACAGACCGACACCAGGATGTACAAAACACACTCCTTTATTTATTTTCTTCACTGCACCACAATGCCTTCTCTCACCAACTCTTTCCTTTCTTCTTCTTTTCTTTCTCTTTTCTCTCTCGACCGCCTTCCTCCTCCTCACAAGCTTCGTCTCCTTCCTCCCAACTCTGGCTCAATGTCTGGAAGGAGGCGGCCCCTTATATCATGACCCGGATGAGCCCCAGGTGCTCCCCTTGACGTCACTTCCTGGTGTGGCGGAAGTCTCAGGAAAGCACCTGGAAGCGCCCCGGGTCTTCTTGGAATTATCCCCAGCAGCACCTCCTGGTGTGGCGAAAGTGCTGCCATCCAGGATTCCCTCACTGTCCGGGCACCCCCTGGTGGTGGCTATGTCCTGTCACGAGTGTCCCAGGTTACTCCTTGTGGCCCCCAAATAGGCCCGGGCAGCTGCCCTCTCGTGGCCGAGGAGTAATAGTGTCCACGTCGGGGACTATCGAGGCGTCCCGGCCGGGTTGTGTCCCCTGGCATCCTCGAAACTATATATATATATATATATATATATATTGTACATTATTATTATTATTATTAAAAAAAATCTTGGGAGGGAGATGAGGGAGATGAGATGTGAAGGAAGACACTTTGAAGTCCTGCGAGACTAAGTGCACGTCACGCACTATTTACAAACACTTTACAGACACTTTTAACATCCCACAAGACAAAGAAGTGAGATAAAAGGACAGCTGCTGTACAGGCGTTTAAATGGTCGTCACGCAGCACAACATGCAGATCATGCAGGGGGGGATAACTCATTCATTACAGCTTTATTACTGGCAAATATCAAGAAATAATAAATGAATGAAAATGAATGAAATGAAACAAACAATCTCTTTTAATTGTATATCTGGATAACCAAACCCGGGGGTTGGCGAGTGAAGCGAGCATGGGGCAGAGCCCCCTAGTATATATATATATATATATATATATATATATATATATATATACATAAAAATTGGTCCTTTGGACTATAAAAAGATTTCTAATATGTGGACAAAAGAGAAATCTTTAACCTTCATTGTGTTCCTTCAGGGCGGCATGCTTTCCAGGTCCTCCCTGCGTGGAGTTTGCATGTTATCTCTGTGTCTGTGT
This sequence comes from Polypterus senegalus, assembly GCF_016835505.1. Lineage (NCBI taxonomy): Eukaryota > Metazoa > Chordata > Cladistia > Polypteriformes > Polypteridae > Polypterus > Polypterus senegalus. The sequence goes on along the minus strand of NC_053170.1, from coordinate 51,929,788 downwards.
GGGTTTCTTCCCACAGTATTAAGACATGCAGGTTAGGTGCATTGGCGATTCTAATTTGTCCCTGGTGTGTGCTTGGTGTGTGTGTGTGAGTGTGCCCTGTGGTGGGCTGGCACCTTGCCTGGGGTTTCTTCCTGCCTTGCGCCCTGTGCTGGCTGGGATTAGCTCCAGCAGACCCCCCGTGACCCTGTGTTAGTATATAGCGGGTTGGAAAATGACAGACTGTCTGATACTTTGAATTATGACTGACATGATATGCTCAGTAGGTAAAATGTATTTCTCACAGCCACACAAGTAAAATTTGATGCAGCGTCATTAATATGCAAGAGCATTCAGTTAATTAGTGTTGTCTGAGCCGGATAAATGCATTATAGGATATAGCGGGTTGGATAATAGATGGATGGATGTGTTCCTTCATTCACAAGCGTGGCTCAGACTCGGGATTCTTTTCAAGTCAGACTCAGAGTGATGTTTAATGATTCGCTTCACAACGTCAAGCTCGAATAACTCTTGGGACAGTATTCTGCTACCATCTTGTGGATTAAACAACATTATGCTGCAAAAACGAATGACCATTTGTATGTGTTTTGCCATTTTAAGATATCAATATTCATAAGTGGGGTGGAGCCTTCAACCAAAATGCAATGGTGTGTAAACGAGGAGCTGTAAAGAAAGTTTTAGAACAAGCTGAAATTGAACCAGTATTTGAATCACGTGACAGTGATGACAAGGCGAATTGGTCATCAAATGTTAATTAACAACGATAGAGTAACTGATGCATATGGCACTGTAGAACTGAATTGCTGTGATATGCCTGGTGAACTCAGTTGCCTGATGGTTCACCATATTGGAAGTAAGTGTGTGGCAAATTGCAAACTGACTGCGATCAAGTGGAAAGACAACAAAGAACTGTTCACAATGCTGCCACCATCAATGTTCCTGTCAGAGGTAACGTGGGAGTCACTAAGCCTTGAGTGTGGTTGCTTCCAATAACGTAAGGGGTGCATCGACTGTGTGGATCAGGCACTGCCATTCTAGCCTCTCATGCTCAAGCAGCAGAAAAAATATTATAATATAAATGTGTACAAAGAAACATACTTCTGCTGTCCAGATTGCAACATCTGGCTGTGTGCTGGTGACTGTTTCAAAACACACAGCAGCATATGAAGGACGTGTACTCAATCTGCGTCAGTACAGCAGTGGACACTCAACATATCTTTCCTACTGTATTTATACTGTTTGTATTTTTACATTTTTGTGTCAGTCATAATAATCTCTTTTCTTGTTGAAAAAAAGGTAACATTTTTCACTTGTTTTTTTCTGGGGTAAACGTAACACGTGGGGCGGCACGGTGGCGCAGTGGTAGCACTGCTGCCTCGCAGTTAGGAGACCCAGGTTCGCTTCCCGGGTCCTCCCTGCGTGGAGTTTGCATGTTCTCCCCGTGTCTGCGTGGGTTTCCTCCGGGCGCTCCGGTTTCCTCCCACAATCCAAAGACATGCAGGTTAGGTGGATTGGTGATTCTAAATTGGCCCTAGCGTGTGCTTGGTGTGTGGGTGTGTTTGTGTGTGTCCTGCGGTGGGTTGGCACCCTGCCCAGGATTGGTTCCTGCCTTGTGCCCTGTGTTGGCTGGGATTGGCTCCAGCAGACCCCCGTGACCCTGTATTTGGATTTAGCGGGTTAGAAAATGGATGGATGGATGGATAAACGTAACACAATGGAGGTTAACATTAACATTGCTGTAGGCTACATAGCAGGATACTAACAGATTGAGAAAACTTGAACTTAGAGTGGATTCAAAAACTATTTGGTCCCCTTCACTTTCTGCACACTTTATTTTGTTGTTAATTTCATTTTAAATGGATACATTTGACATTTTTGCCTATCAATCTACACTCAATAATCCATAGTGAGAAAGTGACAACATGATATCAGAAAGGTGTGCAAACGTTAAAAATCAAAAACTAAATTCCTCATTCATATAAGTGTTCAGTCCCTTTGCTCTGCCTTTCCAGGACACAGTCAAGGGCATCCTGTTTGCTTTAATTCTCCTTGAAACGTGTCCAGAACTTGATAGACGTCCACCTGTGTGGCAAATGGAATTCATTGGAAGGTCCCATAATTCACCCTGCATGTCAGGACAAAAACCCAAGTCTTGAAGTCCAAGGAACATTGGTTATAAAACTGTGGTGAAGGGAAAAGAATAAAACCATTTCTGAAGTTTTGAGTGCCTTACATGGAAATGGGGGAAATCTGACATCTGTAGTTTGTATAGTTATGTTTCATTAATTATTGTTTATTACATTAATTAATTTCTGTTTTATTACCAGTTTATTTTTTGTCACTGTGAGGGAGTGTGTGTGAGTCGGGTGAAGGCTGGGTGCATTCCTGGGATTGCCACCTAAAAAATAAATAAATCATCATCATATCAACGGTGTGAATCTTAGCTGGGTTTTAGTCCGCTACACAGTCTAACGGACCTTGAGAGGATCTGCTAGTAGGAACTGGAGAACCTGCCCAAATCCAGGCATGCAATGCTAGTAGAGTCATAAACAGGAAATGCTGCCAAAGGGGTGCCTACAAAGTACCGAATTAAGGGTCTGTATACTTTTTTGAATGAGAGAGTTCTGGTTTTAACTTTTAATAAATATGAACATTTTATGGAGTCATTACGGGTTATTAAATGCAGACGGATGAGCAAAAATGGGAAATGGATCCATTAAAACTAGAGAGTGAAGGGGTCTGAATATTTTCTGAATCCCCTGAGTCCACTGCAGCCTGTGTTATTGTATGCAGCAGGAGTGTTTTAGAAATAAGGAACACATTTTTATGTTACAAATCTGTTTCCATCTATTTATGGTTATTTATTGAACTAAATGAATGTTTATGGATGTAAATAAACATTTCCGATAAACTTCAATCAGATGGTTCTTTTTGGATGAACCACTTTGGCACTTTTATTTTTTTTAGAATGTAGGACTAGGAAGTGAGTTCATGCAAAAGTAAAAAAAAAATAAGTTTATAGTCCCATCTTCCAGCACAACCTAGTGATACTGATAAAGAACCCAATCAAGTTTTACATTCTCAATCACGACAACACATATTCCATTCTCTGACTGAGTGACGTTAACCCATTGACAGATAACAGCACAGAAAAACTAAGAAGAATTTATGAATGACAACTCCAAATTGGAATCAGATTTGAGGTGCCACTAGTCATATGCTTGTATTAATGTGTTTTATCCCGTTTATCCCATCTTGTGATAAAACAAAGGTTCTGAATGGCTCAATAGGAAGGATTGCAGGAGATTGCCATAAGTTTGCAAGAACGGTATGTAGGCATAAACACACATAGAAGAGCAAGACCCTTAACCTGCAAATTGTGTGGTACGAAGGTTGACCTGTGCTCTGAACCTCCAAAATCCATGTAAAAAAGACATTTTTTCCTTTGGGATTAATAAAGTATATTAAAAAAAAAAATTGTGTGCTGAAGTAGGGACTGTGCACTGTGCAAATATAGTTTAGGAACCTGAAACAGAACTGAACTGTGTTATGGTTTAATGACCACTAGATGGTGCTAACACGTCAGTTTTGGCACAAGATCTACAGTGGAAAATTTGACTACATGAGGGGAAAAAAGCAGAGAAAAGTCAAAATGATTATTGGCAAATTAAGAAATTAACTGATTAAGCAGTAATGAACTAATTTACAGCCATGACTAGCCAGAGCTTCTTTTATTGGAAATCTGACCCTGCTTAAATGTAAAGCCCAAGTTTTTTTTATTAGGCTAACCTTTCTACCCATCATACTTCATCTAGTATACATGTTCCTCTCATGTCAATTCCCTAACAATTATATCATTTACAAACAAATAAGATTAACAAATTCATATTATTTATCCATCTATTTTCAAACATAATCCAACTTGGGATCACAGGGTTTGTTTTGGAGTTTATTCAAACAATGTTCAAGTACTGTACAGGGTAAACACCAATTCTGGAGGAGCTTCTGTCCATTGCAGAGCAAATACCGAAGCTGCCTAGGATGCCCAACTTTAGGATTGGAGAGGAAAACCAGAGTGCCAGGGGAGGAGCCTACACAAGCACCGGGAGTGTGAGCAGTGGGATTCAATGAGAATGTGAATGTGGACTCACCGTGATTCAAGGTTGCATAAAAGCAAAGTATGAATGGGGATATACTGTATACTTATTATAGGCACTATATTTACTTAAGTAAACAAAGTTAGTTCAGTAAAATCCTAGAGAAGGCAGTCATTACGCAGCTAAATGATCACCTGAATAAACATTCTGTTCTTGACAAGTTTCAGTACAGAAACTGTGTAGTAAAGTAGTAAACGAATTGCAGGTAAATGCAGACAGAGGCCATTTTATCTTTTCTCATCGTCTTAGATCTGAGTGCCGCATTTGATACCATTGATGACAATATTCTTAGAAATCACCTTAGTCGATGGGTGGGCCTCTCTGGCAGTGTCTTAACTTGGTTGGAATCCTACCTGGCAGGTAGAAAATTCCTTGTTAGTTGTGATAATTATACTTCAAAGACACATGATATTCTATATGATGTTCCACAAGGCTCTATCCTGGGTCCGCTGCTCTTTTCGATTTACATGCTTCTTTTAGGTCAGATTATCTCTGGTTACAACGTGAGTTACCACAGCTATGCTGATGACACACAGCTGTATTTATCAATAGCACCTGATGACCCTGATTCTCTTGATTCACTGATACAATGTCTTACTTGTGTTTCTGAATGGATGAGTAGTAATTTTCTCAAACTAAATAAGGAGAAAACAACAATTTTAGTGATTGGCAAAAATGGATATAATGAGGGTAGAAATAAACTTGATCCATTAGGATTAAAATTCAAGATGGAGGTAAAGAATTTAGGGGTAAATATTGACTCTGACCTAAATTTTAAATCACATATTAATCAGATTACTAGGACAGCATTTTTTTCACTTAAGAAATATTAGACCTCTTATAACACTACAAGATGCTGAGAAATTGGTTCATGCTTTTGTTTTCAGTTGGCTATATTACTGTAATGCACTCCTCTCAGGACTACCCAAAAAAGACATCAATCAATTGCAACGAGTGCAGAATGCAGCTGGAGAAATCTTAACTAGGAAAAGAAAATCCAAGCAAATTTCTCCAGCTCTGATATCACTACATTGGTTGCCTGTGTCATTCAGGATTGACTTTAAAATACTGCTTGTGGTTTACAAAGCCTTAAATAATCTCGCTCCATCTTATATATCGGAATGCCTGACACGTTATATTCCAAATTGTAACCTTAGATCTTCAAATGAGTGTCTGCTTATAATTCCAAGAGCTAAACTTAAAAGAAGTGGTGAGGCGGCCTTCTGCTGCTATGCACCTAAAATCTGGAATAGTTTACCGATAGAAATTTGCCAGACTAATATGTTGTAGCACTTTAAAAAACTGCTAAAAACTCATTACTTTAATATGGCTTTCTCATAGCTTCATTTTAGTGTAACCCTGATATTCTGTATATACATTTAATTATCATTTTTATCATATCTCCGCCATCCATACTAATCCCTACTTTCTCTGCTGTTCTTTTTCCGTTTTTCTGTGGTGGTGATCTGCGCCACCACCACCCGATCAAAGCACCGTGCAGTCCCTGCATTGATGGATTGAAGGCCAGAAGTCCACATGACCATCATCATCAGTTTCCTCCATGTGGAGCCTGAAAACGATAAGGACTGATTGAGATCATTTATGTTAGGTAGAATACTTAGAGAGGGCTGGGTGGTCTCATGGCCCCTGAACCCCAGTCAGTCAATCATTCATTCTCCAACCCGCTATATCCTAACACAGAGTCATGGAGGTCTGCTGGAGCCAATCCCAACCAGCACAGGGTGCAAGGCAGGAACAAATCCCAGGCAGGGCACCAACCCACCACAGGGCACGCACACACACACCAAGCACACACTAGGGACAATTTAGGCTCGCCAATGCACCTAATCTGTATGTCTTTAGACTGTGGGAGGAAACCGAAGCACCCGGAGGAAACCCACGCAGACACAGGGAGAACATGAAGGGAGGACCTGGGAAGCAAACCCAGGTCTTCTTACTGCGAGGCAGCAGTGCTACCACTGCACCACCTACAGATTTTTTTTTTTCTGTCCTCCTGGCCATGAGACTTTATTTTATTCTTTGTTACTTGTATTGCCTAATTTTATTTTTATATTTTTCTTTCTCACTCACTCTGAGCTACATCATTTGTATTAAAACATGCTCTAGAAATAAATGGTATTGTTATTTTAAGACAGACAAGTATGCAGATTTGCCAGTACTTTACAATGGGAGTTTTGGAAATTTCAAAAAATTGTACAGGGTACTCTATTGGAAATAACTAAAAAAAATTAACTTTCTCAATACATTTCTTTCAAGGATGTACAGTATGTGCCAAATTTCAACAAAAGACAGACAAACATGACAACATATAAACGTACGTAATAAGCGGAGTGAACAGCAGGGCAGTCAACACTGAATGATGAAAGGCTGCTGCTACCTCAGCCCGACTAGCTAGATTATTGTGAAAGAACATCTTAATTAATCCAGAAAAGCAGAATTAAAATCATAATGATGATGAATTTTTTTGAAAACCAAGAAAAAAACATGAAATTGTGACATACAGTGCATCTGGAAAGTATTCACAGCGCATCACTTTTTCCACATTTTGCTGTTACAGCCTTATTCCAAAATGGATTAAATTCTTTTTTTTCCCTCAGAATTCTACACATAACACCCCATAATAACAACGTGAAAAAAAGTTTACTTGAGGTTTTTGCAAATTTATTAAAATAGCGTGAGTTTTCTGCATTCAACTTATATGACCGACATTATAAAATGCCACAAATTATACACTAAAATCAAGCCCTGACTTCTTTGCGGGAAAAATTATCCGCGAGTATATACGGTAGTCCACACCTTACTAATATTCTAACTTACTTAACATTCCAAGGTTAAATAGAATTATAGTGGAGGTCAAGATTTTAGTTACAGGGCCCAAAAGCTGTGGAATAACCTGCCTGCTAATATAAGAGATGTCCCTTCATTCTCTTCTTTTAAATCCCAGCTGAAGACTTGCTACTTTAGTCTAGCATACCCTGAATAGAGCTGCCCCTTTGTTCGCTAATTATTTGTACAGAAATACAAGTATCACAATTTTTTGAACCTTTAATAAATCTCCTCTATTATTTTTTTCTTCTTGGTATTCTGCATATGGAAAAGTCATCTCAGATAAGGAAGTGTTGGAATCATTGCATGATAAGATTCTCTCATTAGAGTGGATGGCCAGTACAGACTCAACTATAGAAAACACAGGTATGAGGCCAGTTGGCTGAGGTCTCCAGCACTACAACCCTTTTTTTTCTCTTTCTCTTTTACAATTGTAAACTCCTCAAAACTGCCCATAGTTAATCAATTAAATAATGGACAAATGTTACTGGTTTCCAGTTATGTATAATCAGTTTCTACTTTTTTATCTGTGTGTTTTAACAAATCTGCATTTATATGTCTATCAGTTCTGTATTTAGCATAATCTATACTTGTATTGTAACCGAGAATTGTCAAAAGAGCTCTGTGCCTGCATTCAATGAAGAGTGCTATATAAAAAAGGTTATATCATAGTGTAAAGCAAGTGCCCGAGCAGAGGAAGACCGCATGTACAATTATGCATTTGGCATGCAAATGACAGGAGCGGACTGATCAGCAGCTGATCCAGCAGCCGTGAGGTTCAAACACACCATTGCAGTCCTCTTGTTGCTAGCAAAGAGAGACCGTAGTATTACCCACAATAAGGAGGAAGATGACAAGCTCCTAAAACAAAGTCAAAACAAGTTCAAAGCAGCATCTCACACATCTGTGCGCACGCACGCACACACACACACACACACACACACTCAGAGGAACTGTGTGGAAGAGTAAGCCACAGTAAGACTAGCTGTGAGCAAATCGACACTACAGTGCAGGCAATAGAAGATAAATAACTAACTAAAGAACTTATCCATCTTAATTGCATGAATTTCATGATCAGAATTCATAAGATGTGTGCCTTTTTCTATAGAAGATTAAAGTTCAACTATTGTAATTTTGTTAGGTGTTGTCGTGTGTGTATGTATACACACACACACTCTTGCATATATCGATCTTCAAGTTATACATACTGTATATACATAAATAATATTTTGCCTACTGCAACAAGTGGGTTTGGGTTATTTGATGAAAATATCTATCACCAGGTCTGGATCAGAACTGTATAGTCCTGCATCTTTTCTTTGTTACATTGTATTGTTGCACTTGTTTTGGTAATGTTATGGTGTATGCTGAACATATGTTGGTTTGCCTATGCACCGGGGACAGTATGGAACAAAACTTATATACTATGCATGTGAATGAATGACAATAAAAGTTGAGTTGAACAGACAAAGTGAAAGTATTTAATGTAGACTATTACAAATTTATGAACCTCATTCATAAATTGTGTAGATTGCTTAATATTTCTGATGACACAGCTAGAAAATGAAGTAGAGGTCCCTCACTTTAACCTACATTTTATTAATTGTACTTAAATTACTGCAATAATCCCTCAGAAAATGTGAGATTTTTCAGGTTACTTTTTACACAAATCAGCTTTGGAAAAAGAAGAATAAGGAAACATTTTTAACAAAAGATCCACTTTTAACTAGTTATATTTAAAAGGAAGTATGTTACATCTAAAAATACATGAAACTGAACTTGGTAACAGGTGGCCAGTATGGTAGCACAATGGTTAGCACTGCTGTCTCACAGTTTCAGGGTCCAGAGTCTGAAAGCCAGTTTGATGTCTCGCTACGTTGATTTTGCAAATTCACTTCATGTTTCTGTGGGTTTTTGCAGGTAGCCCTCCCACATCCCAAAGAAGTGCAGATTAGGTTAAACAATGAGTATAAACTGCTCTAGTAAGAATGAGTGCAGTACCCGATTGCGCTCAGCAGTGGAATGACATTCCTTCTACGATCAGTTTCCACCTCTAGCCAGATCAGTGACTCTAAATGGTAATTTATTACTATTTACACCATACAAAACATGTTTAAGAATGTTATGCACCTATTGCACTTTGTAACCATCAGGTCAGGTCAGGTCAGGTCAGGTCAGATTAGGGAGCATGCACTGGTACAGCACATTGCTGCGCTCGCCACACGACGAAACAGCTCAGGATCCTGGTTGGCAGCCCCTCATGCAGAAACGTGGTGCAGACCCACCCACTGGAAAAGACCATCTATCTGCCACAGCCAGGTGTTACATGGGCATCCCCTTGGCCTAGTCCAGCCCCTTGGGATCTCAACAATGAGGATCCTGCAAGCAAGATCACCCTCTAGGAATCGCTCCAAATGGCCTTAATGCCGTAATTGACGCTCCCTCACAATGCAGGTAATGTGTGCCTCATTGTTATTATTATTGTTATTGTATTATTTATACATACATTTTCATGAAGTACCTATTAAACAAATAGTAACATTGTAGATACTGTAAATAACTGTTTAATTAAAAATGCTATTTCATTTATTTAGTCACATTCAAGTATAAGAATCTGACCATACTTGATTCTTCTATTGTGCCCCCTGACATAATACAAAAAATGTATTCTCTTACAGTGAGAGGTTTCAATTGTTGCTATAGCAGCAAAATATTTTTTACAAAAGATCTTCATTATTAAAAAGTAAAAAACTATGCTTAACAGAACAGTCTGTCATGAATAACCATCCATCAGTCTTCTTATTAACAATTAATCCAGTTATAAAGTTTAGTACTCGAAACAGTATTCATTTCTGTGGAGTTCCTTTCAAAAGCATCACTTGCAATGCCCAGTCTATCTACATTCCAAATGGTCACATGAAAACAGTAGAGCAGTTCCTGCTAACACTATGTGGCTTTGCTGAAGCCATTTGGATTCTGAGACTGCCAACGCCACAGATCCTCACCTGTAAGAAAAGAAAAGGAAGGTTTTAGCACATAGACAAGTTATAAAACACCTTAAAACAGTCCATTATTTCTCCTTGGTATCCTATGTCCTACAGTAAACCATTTAAATTCTGATGGTAAAACAATGTTCCAGGATGATAATGTTCCATGTGAAAACATGCGTATACCAAAAAACTGGAAAATACATATGCCAAAAACAAATCCAATTTATAAAACCTGGAGTATGCACATTTTTACACTATTTACCTTTTATAAATCACAATCACTTTGTAAATAAGTGTATGTGCCACGATCCCCACCCTGAAACAACCATATATGGACTACGCTAATCAACCTTGTGCATGTGCAATCACAATGCTACAGAGCAGCTTCTCACCTGACGTGTCAAGTCCTCTGCTGTGCTCTGCACAGCATTGTAGCAACCCTATTCTGTGTTCTGGGGGTCAAAGAAAGGTGTAAGGCCCCAGCATCTGAGCGGGCAGCCCCTATCACTTGACGCATGTAATGACATAGTTGCTGTTATAATTAATAGTATTGGCCATATGAAAAACTAAGAGTTAAGCCAGTTACTTTGCCAACAAGCTTGCTATCACGTACAGCCAATGCTACTTTATCTTAGCATAAATGAATCAAGGGTTGATTCAGGACAACAAACCATGACATTTGTTAGTCTCATCCTGGTATCATAGATGACTTATGCATTGATAGAATGTCAATGCTGACGTTTAAGAAAAGCATTTCATTCTCGCTAGGTGTCCTAATTGCAATAAAGTGCTTCTAATAGGTTAGAAAACTGGACACTGCTGCAAATTTCCTTTTATATTGGCATAAACATGTTCAGCTTACTATATGAAAACTGAATGCAGTGCCTTGTCAGTTGGTTAATGACTTCCAGCTCAGCAGGCATGATGAGATATTCCTGACCTAATGGGTAGTTTCCTAAGAAGTGACAACAGGTAAACTGACAACAAACAAACAAAAAAAATCTTCAGGCAAATATGCAGAATTGATGGCCCTAGTGCGTGATTGGTGTGTGGGTGTGTTTGTGTGTGTCCTGCGGTGGGTTGGCACCCTGCCAAGGATTGGTTCCTGCATTGTGCCCTGTGTTGGCTGGGATTGGCTCTGGCAGACCCCCGTGACCCTATTCGAATTCAGCGGGTTAGAAAATGGATGGATGGATGACACTTTTAAAAGGGAACTAAAACAGAATTTGTAAATCATATTCATTATGTCAACGCATATTATAATAACAGCTCAGTGATATGATTATACGAGTGATTTGTCATTTAGCTGGTTTTGCTACATTTTCCAACTTTATCAAGGGTGTTGTCATTTCCCGCTTTCTCTGAAATGTGTACAGATTTGCAGTACACGTACTGATTTTTGCTTTGAAAATGGAGTACACATACTTTGGACCCTTTATTGTGCATAAACAAGTTTTCTAAATTTGACACCAGATCTCAACTAAAGACAGTTTGTTTCATAGTCATCATCAAAAGATCAAGAAATAAGATTTATTTCTTCCAGTACAGTTCTTGTCATTTGCAGAATTCAAGCCAATATACATTAAAATTCGTTTGACATCTCACAGCATCACCGTTTATTCAGGCCTTTCCTTTATCAGTTTTCTTTAATTAACACTTAACATGCATACCCCACTTTCTATTCAAGTGATACATCCATCCATCCATCCATCCATCCTCTTCCGCTTATCCGAGGTCGGGTCGCGGGGGTAGCAGCTTAAGCAGAGAGGCCCAGACTTCCCTCTCCCCGGCCACTTCTTCCAGCTCTTTCGGGAGAATCCCAAGGAGTTCCCAGGCCAGCCGGGAGACATAGTCCCTCCAGCGTGTCTTGGGTCTTCCCCGGGGCCTCCTCCCGGTTGGACATGCCCGGAACACCTCACCAGGGAGGTGTCCAGGAGGCATCCTGATCAGATGCCCGAGCCACCTCATCTGACTCCTCTCAATGCGGAGGAGCAGCAGCTCTACTCTGAGCCCCTCCCGGATGACTGAGCTCCTCACCCTATCTTTAAGGGAAAGCCCAGACACCCTGCGGAGGAAACTCATTTCAGCCGCTTGTATTCGCGATCTCGTTCTTTCGGTCACTACCCATAGCTCATGACCATAGGTGAGGGTAGGAATGTAGATCGACTGGTAAATTGAGAGCTTTGCCTTACGGCTCAGCTCCTTTTTCACCACGACAGACCGATGCAGAGCCCGCATCACTGCGGACGCCGCACCGATCCGCCTGTCAATCTCACGATCCATTCTTCCCTCACTCGTGAACAAGACCCTGAGATACTCGAACTCCTCCACTTGGGGCAGGATCTCCCCCCCAACCCTGAGAGGGCACTCCACCCTTTTCCGGCTGAGGACCATGGTCTCGGATTTGGAGGTGCTGATTCTCATCCCAGCCGCTTCACACTCAGCTGCGAGCCGCTCCAGAGAGAGCTGAAGATCAGGGCCTGATGAAGCAAACAGGACAACATCATCTGCAAAAAGCAGTGACCCAATCCTGAGTCCACCAAACTGGACCCCTTCAACACCCTGGCTGCGCCTAGAAATTCTGTCCATAAAAGTTATGAACAGAATCGGTGACAAAGGGCAGCCCTGGCGGAGTCCAACTCTCACTGGAAACAGGCTCGACTTACTGCCGGCAATGCGGATCAAGCTCTGACACCGGTTGTACAGGGACCGAACAGCTCTTATCAGGGGGTCCGGTACCCCATACTCCCGGAGCACCCCCCACAGGATTCCCCGATGGACACGGTCGAATGCCTTTTCCAAGTCCACAAAGCACATGTAGACTGGTTGGGCAAACTCCCATGCACCCTCCAGGATCCTGCTATGGGTGTAGAGCTGGTCCACTGTTCCGCGACCAGGACGAAAACCACACTGTTCCTCCTGAATCCGAGGTTTGACTATCCGACGGACCCTCCTCTCTAGAACCCCCGAATAGACTTTTCCAGGGAGGCTGAGGAGTGTGATCCCTCTATAGTTGGAACACACCCTCCGATCCCCCTTTTTAAAGAGGGTGATCACCACCCCGGTCTGCCAATCCAGAGGCACTGTCCCTGATGTCCATGCGATGTTGCAGAGACGTGTCAACCAAGACAGTCCTACAACATCCAGAGCCTTAAGGAACTCCGGGCGAGTTACATACAAGTGATACATACAGGGGTGAAAAAAAAAAAGTATTTCTCAAAGAGTCAGAGGCATGATGGGGTTAGGGGGCATCTTATACTCTGAGGTAAATAGTACACAGAATAAGAATATGCTCAGTGCTCATGATCATTCTTAGTGCATAGTCTATAACACAACAGTGAAATGATAGAGATGCAGTCATAATCGAAGGTATAGGTTAACAGGGTGAACAGAAGACTCAAAATTGTGTATTTAGTGCGAGTTCCCACCTTGTTCCACTTGCTGCGAAGGGGTACTCCGAGATGCTATAACCCCAATGGAGGAAAATGTGGTTGAATAAAGCGTAAAGATACATAGCTATATTTGCTAACTGCTACAATAGAATAGAATAGAATAATTAAAAAAAATGCTGCTTTTAAAGAAACCAAGTAACCAACTCAACCAGATAAGGAAATCTGGTACAATGTACTGAAACCTGAATGTTGAAGCAGAAACCTTGACAATCTTTAAGAAGTACCTGGATTAGTTATTGGGACAGTTCAGCTATTTTTGCTAAATGAACAAGCTTGATGGACCGAAGGTCTCCTCTAATTTGTCAGATTTCTTATTTTCTTATGATGGCGCAATCACACTGTAATATTTTTATTTTCTCTCTTTATAAACTTACACATCCTCTCAAGTCCAAAGACAGCTGTCCATCCTAGCTCCTTTTCCGCCAGTGTAGGATCTGCATAGCAAGAGGCAATGTCACCTTCCCTTCTAGGCACCACCTTATACTTGATCTGAAAATCAGAGGGAAAAAAAAAACACACACACACACACACACACACACACATATTAGCAATTATGTCATTTTCACCAGCAAATTTTATAAATTAAGTAAAAAAAGTAAAATGTGTACTGTTAATTAATTAACCTTGCACATTTACATTAAATGAAAAGAAAGGCTGGTGTCCCCTAGTTAGATAGATAGTCACTTAAAGAAACATGACAACATATCAATACTTACAAGTAAACACAACCTCAAACCTAAAATAGAAAAATGAAATACCCCAAAATCTCAAAAATGCCTTGATGAGTGTCTTTAACATCTGGAAACATTACAGAAAAAAGAAAACTAGATGACGCATGTTTTTTTCTTTTATTTCTCAATATTGGTCAATAATAATGTTGCATCGATGGGGCTAGTCTAACACACAGCATCCTTTTAATTGCACAGCACCAAGAAGTGATCGGACAGATTTATGGAGCTTCCCATGTATGCAAATGAAGGTTGCCAGCAGTGGCACTAGCATTAAGATGTAAGGAGTGAAGAAGGCAAAGAGTTTTGCACAGGAAAAAGAGAGGGAATCAGGGCTTGAAGGGCTCAAAGGTTTCATATGCTAACACCAACACACTCAAACCTGAAGAGTACAACCCCCACTCCTCAATAATTTATACTAAAATAAAACACACTCCAATCTCCAAGGGGGTCCACTAGATTATAATGTCATGTCATCACGCAGGGGCACAAAACATCAACAACACAGAATACCTCCTTTATGGTTTCCCTTCAACCACTATATGGGATATGAGGCCCAAGCTGTGAAGTGGAAGGAAGAAGGTTTGATTAAGCTCAGGTAAGATGTGTTTAGCAATAAAGCTCAAGTTGGTTGCCATTTAGAGAGAAATACAGGAGTGCTGGTTTCCTTGTGCCCAACACAAGCAGGTAGCGACGGCCTTCATTTCTCTACTGACCAAGACATCACTACAATATATTGAGGTGGAGAAAAACCGTACTAGAAGTGGGCTGGCACACCTCCAGAACAACAATCATTTAAAAGGTTCCAAACCATAGTAACATTTAGTGTTACGACTTTAGTGAGTGAGTGATGTAAATAAATGAAAACTGTAACATACAATACTAGTAATAAATAACAGAAGTAGTAAAAACTCCCAAAATTCCCATTATTTTTACTGATTATTCTTTTGAATTAAAACAAAGTGTGCTTTGTAGTGACCATTAACAAAAGCAAAGGCCAATCACTAGAAAAAGAAACAATTGATCAATGGCAGGAATATTCAGTCATGTGTGGATCATATATAAGAGTTAAAATTGTTAATGACTAAGGTCAACTTCTACAAATATTGCAAGCAAAATGTTCTAACTTAATTACATAGGTATTTTCTTACCTCCAATTAACCAATGGCACTATAACTGACACCCATTTGTCTTAGGAAACTTCCCAAGCAAAGCCAGGTAACACAGCTAGTTACAATATATGACACAGTAATTACTTAACTACTACACTGCAATTACTAGTTAATTTCTGGATTAAGTATAATTTAGTTATGTATTTCTACACCACACTTAAAGAGAAGAATAAAATGATCATATTGGCAAGTCCACAAGTATTTACAAGCAATATGGAATAATAACTGCAATTCTCTACATAGCTATTATTGCTTGTAGTACTAGTGTACATTTTATAATATACTGTAAACATTCAGTCTTACAAATTAATGAAGAGGTGTGTAACGCTTTATGTACAAAAAAAATAAATAAATAAACGAGTCAATCATGTGTTCCATTATAATACACAAAGGTCAAAAAGATGCATTTTGTTTTATAAGATTTATATTTTGTTCTATGGCAGATGATTATTTGACATTACATTAGAATCTCCAAGCATTTCACACCAAATATTTTTAAGGAACACAAAATCACCTGTTTCCCAGAAGCCTTCTCCATAGCTTGGACCATCTGCAGTACAGAGTACCCAGTTCCAGTGCCAAGGTTATATACCTTCACGCAACAAGAAAAACAGAAAGGTTTGGGTAATACCATCCTCAGAGTGGAGGAAAAGGAAAAAAAAAAGAACAGAATAAAAATATGGCTAAATTCTCTACCTTGCAACCATAATTTTCTTTTAGTTTCTTCAAAGCTGCAATGTGTCCCTTTGCCAGATCAACCACATGGATATAGTCACGCACCCCTGTGAAGAGGCAGAGAGAATATTAGTTCAAGTTTATTTTAATGGGTGCATATCAGAATGATATTTTAATCTGCACGTGCCCCACAGAATACTCATTCCATTATTTAAGTTTGCCAAAAGCAGCATGACTTACAAATAAAATGCAACAAATGTCCATGAAAAGTTTAAAATTTACTCCTTGTTTTGTACTTAATTAAACAGGATATATATTTAAAAAATGTTGTGAATTCAGAATTTGGATTCAGTTATGTAGTATTATCACTCTGGACAAATATTTAAGTGAAATGTGCAGTAAGCATACGTTTAAGTTGATTTATTTTATACAATCAACAAAAAAAACACACCACCCTCTCCAGGAAATATTTTTGAGGAAAATTAAAATAAAAAAAAAATACATCTAAAGCAAAACTGGAAAAAAAAATCAATGTAAAATAGTGTTTATTGGAATTAACAAACACCCTTATAATTATTAAACATATTACTAGTTAAAAAAATCATTCACATTTGCATCGAAAGAGGAGTTTATTAATTTTCTACAGATTTCTGATGATCTTAATGTTTCACTTACAGGTTTTCTAGGAAGCAGAAAAGTTCATAAAACTAAATATGTATCAATATCAAAAAAAACTGTATCTACTTGTGTCTGAACTCTGTACTCTGAACTGTCTTATAAGAAGTATTCACTGGAATCACAGCCCACCAAACAATACACTTCTCACTTTTGCTACAAAAATATTACAGTGGTCGCAGTATGAAACCTGCTCCTTTTCTATGACAATGCATGTATTTTCTTCCAACAGCCAAGAGACAAAGATTAGGATGATTGGTAGCATCACTGAGTGTGTGAGAAAAGACTGGGCACAAGGTAAAAACCAAGTATGGATGAGGTGTCAATGCTGCCAGAAAAAGATTGAATTAAGCAAGATTTTAAAAGCGAATGGACAACAACAACATTTATTTATATAGCACAATTTCATACAAGAAAAAATGTAGCTCAAAGTGCTTTACAAAATAAAGAATAGAAAAATAGAAGACACAATAAAAAATAAAAATAAGTCAACATTAATTAACATAGAATAAGTAAGGTCCGATGGCCAGGGTGGACAGAAAAAACAAAAAAAAAAACTCCAGACGGCTGTATATATATACACTGAGTATAGTTTATACATAAAATGTATGTTGTCGTACCTTACATAACTGAATAACCTTTATGGCACAATAACAATAAAATACATTTATGGTCACTAAAGTATTTGGATTTAATAATTGTCATGTGGGAAAAGGCTGACTCGCATAAATAAGTAGAGCTGAATAATGCAATCAAGGAGCTTTTGAATTCAGCCGAGTGAAAAATGACGGCTGTCCGATTAACTGCGATTTTAGTTCCCTCTCCTTTGTCTTTCTCAGATCACTTTTTGGAAGGACGTCAGTTTCGTAGTTTTTATGAACAGCTCGACAGTGCCTTTCCACATTTTCCTTCTTTGGAATAGCAATGATAGATTGACAGATCAGACAAACGCACTTCGATTGTTACATTGTGAGACAAAAAAAATCATCTTCCAATTCCACATCCAGCTCATACTCTCCCCAAACAATTTTTTTTTTTAAATCCCTTCTTTAGTCGATATAAATTGGAAGGCTAACTAGATCACAGCCGGAGTTTTGCAGTAGCTCGCGTGTTTTATCATGTGTGCGGGATGACCAGTGTGTTAGAAGAGAAGAAATCACAGACTGGCCGCCCTATATGCCAATCAAGTGGCAAATGCCATAGGGAGGATATATGATAGACTGCATTCAAAAAAAAATTTTTTAAACGTTAATGCGCTCTACTTGCACTACCTTGGCGATCTACCGGTCGATTGCGATCGACGCATTGGACACCCCTGTAGACTAGATGTGCATTGCTACAATTAATTGCACTCCTGACATTAACAATGGCTTAAATTTTCACTCTTTTAAAGAATAACATAAGTTCTGTATAAAATAATTTCTTATGCCATTCAGATTTATGCACAGTTATTTGTGGTCATGCAGTATATACGCACTGGTGTGTTAGGTCTCAGATTTAAAAAAAAAATCGCTCAATCATTTGCATTTTCTCAAAACGAACATTGCTTCATAAGACTTTCTACTTGTTTTCTATTGAATTTGGCATTACTGTGGAACTCTGTTGACATATGTACTTTAGGTGGTCATATCTTACACTGTTAAAACAATATGAAATTGCAGATCTCTTGATATTCTGAATAGTTTCTCGTATGCATTTGTTCAAGAACATGCTACAACACTGGCAAAGCAATTATAGTTTGACTGCAACTAATAGAAGTAGTCTCTGAAGAAAAGTGAAGGTAAAAGGTTATCCTCTTTTAGGCCTTAAAGGGGAAATGAACTACATTAGACATGCACGCCATCCATTGTTGCTTCCTGACTTGCTCTCAATGCTGCAACAACAATGGTTTCCTGCAACACTGACAGTATGATGATGATTACTGGTGTTGAAATGTAGCTCCAGACTCTGTGTGGATTGTTCTCCAGATACTTTACTTTTCCCCTATATCGTAAACATGGACAGGCTAGTTCATATATAGCCTGTATTAGTTAGTGCGTCCTGTGATGAACAGACTGTCTGCCTGTCCAGGATTTCTTCTTACCTTACAATCAACTGTGGACAGGACAAGCACTGCCTCCTGATAACCCCAATCTAGATAAAAGGCTTAGAAAATAGAGGGATGCCCTACTTGATGTAAAGCAAATTATATCTTAAGTGTTTTTTATACACCGCCCTATACAATTTTTATAAAAAATTATATTTCATGATTTATTCATATTTCTTAATCATTTATGTTGATCTTGGAAGTACATTTCAGAGACAAGTATGTTGTAACACAAATCACTTTTAAAATGAATTTGGCAGAGTGCAATTTGAGACTTTTTTTCTGTCTGGGTTTTTCCCTTATCAAATCAAGATGGCAATATGGACTCTACTATTTTGGACAATCTCATGTTTCAGACAACAGTCACTGTTAGAGAAAGTAAGGAATTTGCGCAGTCAAGACAATAACTCATTAGAGAGTCGAGAAATGTACGTGTCCCCTTTACAGTATCCTGCCACTCTGTTTCATATGGTTTAAAACTATAGATCAATCAAAGTGGAAAAATATTAATGTTAAAAAGTTTGGTAAAAAATGCAAGCAGAGTTACACTATTATACAGTATTATCTTTTCCCATACTCAAAAATAGAACATTATTATATGACAAGTTTGAATTTTCATTGTGTTCAAGCATGCCACTGTGTTAAAAGCAATACTGCGGAGTTAAGCCATTGTGCCGAGTGGCTGGGGGCGGTACCCAGCCGGGATGCCTGGAAGGACCAGAAGAGGGATTACGCCTCCTCCGGACCACGAGAGGGCGGCCGCACTGGTTTGTACGGTGGCCATGGGAACAGAGCTTGGAAGCTCAACCCTTTAGGGGCCCGTGGTCACCACCACGGGGCACCCAGACGCCTGAGGAGCCCTGGAGGTCAGCACTTTTGCGACACCTGGAGGTGCTGGCGGAAGGAAAACCAGGGACACCCAGACTGCTTCAGGGTGCTCTTGCAGAACTTCCGCCACACCAGGAAGTGCCGCCTGGAAGCTCATTAGGAGGCACCTGGAGCATGTCCGGGTGGACTTAAAAGGGGCCGCCTCCCTCCATTCGTCAGCTGGAGTCAGGTGGAAAAGGATGAAGCTCGGAGGAGAGGAGCGGAGGCGGTGAAAAGAGGACTAGTGAGAGGCTCAGACTTGAGGGTGTGTGGTGCAGGGGCACCAGGTTGTGTGCACTTGTGTAAATAAACGTGTGGTGTTTTCAACCATTGGTGTCTGTCTGTCTGTGTCTGGGGCTGGCTTCCACACCATATACATATCTGCAATATAAAATCATTTTACAAGCAACTTGTAGGGACAGAATAGAAAAAAGCCTTTTCATTTATGTTAGCAAATTTGATGAGGAGAACTCCAGCTTAACATTAGTCTAATTGGAAAAGTGTAAGTGACCCTCCCTAAAGTCAAGTCATTTTTTATGTATAGCTTAGGTTGGTTAAGGTTAAGACATGGTGGCAATTATAGAAAAATTCTGTAAAGTCTAGATCTAAGTCATCCCCTCCTTTCCTGTCACGAAACACATTATACATATCTAAAAAGTATGGAATGTGTTTTCATTAACAATTAAAATGTTATTATATATATATATATATATATATATATATATATATATATATATATATATATATATATATATATATATATATATATATATTCCAATATGAAAGAAACAACGTTTCTGGATAGTTGGACATACAATGCATTTTTTTTACATTATTTTACATATCAGCAAATGTTTATGTCAAGAATATGTTTTGAGATCATTGCACCAGAGATATTGTCAATTAAACCACTTCTTCACAGTATATGAAAAAACGACAAATTTCTCATCATGTTTTTTTTCTCTTTCATCTTAAATAGTCAAGTTTTCCCTGATGTAAAAAATGTAAAATAGCTGTAAAAATGAAATGCTTACTTCTACAGTAATTAGATTTGCCAGTACTCAGTCAGCGTAAGGATATAATTTTATGAATCAAGATCCATTATTAGCACACCCTGCCAACTGACAAAGCTTTTATGCTCTATCTAGAAAATTACTAGAATCTATACTAATAAAAGGCAAAGCCCTCACTCACTCACTCACTCATCACTAATTCTCCAACTTCCCGTGTGGGTGGAAGGCTGAAATTTGGCAGGTTCATTCCTTACAGCTTCCTTACAAAAGTTGGGCAGGTTTTATATCGAAATTCTACGCGTAATGGTCATAACTGGAAGCTGTTTTTCTCCATTTACTGTAATGGAGATGAGCTTGAACGCCGTGGGGCGGAGTTTCGTGTGACATCATCACGCCTCCCACGTAATCACGCAGTACATTGAAAACCAGGAAGACCTCCAAAAAGCGCTGAAGAAAACATGCATTATATAATTGAGAAGGCAGCGAAACAATAAGAAGCGAGCGAGTGACATATACAACCACATTCATGAGTTCTGCTACTTCGGAAACAAAGCACGATGTAAACCTACACCATAAATTAAGTTCATAGACAGGCTGCCGCTGGCGTTTGTAATTTAGTGCCTGCCCATATAAGGCCGTCCGTCAGCGGCAATCCAATAGCAAACTGCCACTAAATATTCACGGGTGAAGGACTGTGCTTATGGAGAGGAAGATGAGATGGTCAGGGTGGTGTTTGACACAAACTCAGCGAAACTGCGAGAGAAAGTTTTAAGTGCCAGGACTAAGGTAACATTAAATACAGCCATGGACATAGCACGAGATGGCACCAGCACAGCTGGGAACCTTCAATGCATGTACACCGAGTGGCTCACGTGAACTGGCGCAGTGCACAGATAAAAGCAACAGTTCCAAAGAGCTGAACAAAACGAATTACACAATTGAAAAGGCAGCAAAAATATGAAGCGTCTGATACATATAAGCATATTCATAAATCCAGCTACTGCGGAAACAAAGCACACGTTGGAAAAAGTCAATGTCCGCTAAAGGAAGACAGTGTAAAAAAACCGTGCATGCAGTGTGTCAGGTCTCAGATAAAGAAGAAGACGAGCTGTTTATTGATGCAGTAAGAAACGAATCGATGAATGAAACCTGTCATCTTTACAGCGATTGACAAACACGGAATGTAACTTGAACACAACACATCCTACAAATACGAACCTGATTGAAAGAAATAATGATAATCAAATCCTTGATGACAGCAACACTCAGTAACACTCACAAAACAAATACTGTATATTGACAGTCATGTTACGTTATTTTTAAAATGTTCCCTTTTCTTTTCTAGCTTTTTAACACACTACTTCTCGCTGCGATACGGGGTATATATATATATATATATATATATATATATATATCCCGATCTACATACTCGAATAATGGATACTTTATTAGCCATCAATGATTGTTTTGGTAAAGCCATACTCAGTGTATTCATTAGATGAGCGGTAAAAAGTAAGAGCGAGGGAGGATGACTTATTGAGGCATGCAGGCTGTAGTCTGCGTCAACTCTATCTGAATTGCGATCACATTTGAAAAATATATCTTTTCAAGTTCTATTTAGTCCATATGTGTCAAACTCAAGGGCAGGGCCACATCCGGCCCGTGTAATTATATCCGCCCGAGATCATTTTATATACTGTATTATTGTTATTAATGGCCGGGTATATGAAGCGCTGGTAACACAATAAACTACAGATCCCATAATGCAGCGCTTCAGCTGCCTTGCCGTAACACTTACGCGTTAATCAAGTCTACCTTATGATGCTGCAAGTTATTGCGAAGCTAGCTCACACGATGCTGAAGAGAAAAGTTGATTCTGAAAATAGAGCCTTTAAAACCGATGGGAGGCTGAGTATATGTTTACTGAACCCGTGTGTCTCATTTGTGGAGCTAATGTGGCTGTAATTACAGAATTTAATCTAAGACGGCACTATGAGACAAAACATCAGGGTAACCTGAATGCAATGCAGAAGATACAGAAAGCAGAATAATTAAATAAGAATCTGACACTTCAGCGGACGTTTTACCCGTGCACAATCACAAAGTGATTTCAAGTGAAGCTGCTTTTATGGGAGACACAAATGCACCAGTGCACTTGCCCCACTTTCCCTGTTGCCAAGTAATGTTAAACCAAGTCGTCACTACGGTGTTCCCAAATCGCACTTTGCTGATAAACTGGCGCACTGAGTTTGCACGGCGCTTTGGTGACTTTGAAGAACAAAAAGTCCGTCTACATGCGGCTCGAACCTTGTGCATGTTTGGTAGCACATATCTGTGTGAGAAGCTCTTCTCAGTGATAAAGACTAACAAAACAGCACACAGGAGTCGCCTCACTGATGAGCACCTGCAATCCATCCTGAGAATCTCCACAACACAGAACCTCACACCAAACAGAAACGAACCTGTGCCAAAAAGATGCCAGGCGTCCAGCTCTAAAATGACATATGAGCAAAGACAACTGAATGATTTGATTTGTTATTGCTGAAAGGAACACATTTTATTTATATTTCCAGGTTTTGTTATGCAGCATGTTCATATTTGAATTTGTATAATTTTGACAGGATATATTTTTATGGAGAGCAAAATCTTTTGGGATATTTAAAATCTAAGTTTATTTTTATATAAAATTACATAAGAGTAAAGAAATTTGAATGTTTGTTCTTTTAACGTTTACTTTATTTCTAACTTGTATAATTTAGACAGGATATATTTTTATGGAGAGCAAAATATTATAAGTTGTTTAAGGTTTGAGTTGATTTATTCAGGAATAATATTCCTGTCTGTTTTACCATTCCTACCAAAGATATTTCTGTCGACTAAATAAAAATTCCTTCTATTTAAAATTTAAATAGAACTTGAACAAATACGATAGTTCATAATATCCACGCAGACTTGCACGTAAGAGCGGGAGTTTTAACAAGCAGCGTATTGCACTGATACGAAATAGCTGTGTGTGTATATATGTAGATATGTATGTATATGTATATATATGTGTGTGTGTGTGTGTATGTATATATATATATATATATATATATATATATATATATATATATATATATATATATATATATATATATATATATATATATATATATATATGACAACAACACTCATCACTCACAACAGTGACAAAACAATTACATTCACAATCATGTTACGTTATTTTCAAAATGTTTCCTTTTCTTTTTCATTGCTTCTTTAACACACTACTTCTCCGCTGCGAAGCGCGGGTATTTTGCTACTTACAACATAAAATTACAAATCCTTACTTTCAACCATGTGCACATACACACACAAACACCAAAAAAGGGTAAGTCTCTATGAGATAGAAAACAAAATATTATGAAGCATTGGTCTAATAGAACTCATTTTCACACTGAATTTCTTAAAATGTATGGTTCAAAGTCAAACCTGCTTGCGAGATTAATCGCACGGCATCGTTAGGATGACAGGAGGAAACATAAGGAAGTTTCTTATACCATGTACAGAAACGAAACAGGGTCCAGTGACTATGGAGTAGTAATACCACCTAGAGTAGAACATCACCATGAAAAAGTACTTAAAAATGGTGCTTGAAAAAATAAGAATCTACCTGTTCCATCGGGTGTGTTGTAGTCATTGCCAAATACATTAAGGTATTCTCTTCGTCCAATTGCAACCTACCAAAACAATAACAACTGGAGATTAATAAATAAAATTCCATTTTAATATTGTTAACTTCTTTCTATACAATATCAATCACTCAATTTCTAACCCACTTAGTTCTGAACAGGGTTGCAGGGGTCTCTTGGAGCCAATCCCAGCTAAGGGAGGAACAGACCCTGCAGGGCGAACACACACAAACCCACTCACTAACCCACATACACACACAATAGGGCCAATTGAAGATCAGGACAGAGAAATAATCAAAACAAAACATCAATTAAAAATAATAATAATAATAATAATAATAACACTGAACACCCACATTCTAAATCCTAAATGATGTGACCTGTTGCCATTAAAATTGCAAGGAGTTTACAATTCAATTACTATACATCTTTTAAAGATTGCTGAAGTCATTGCCAGAGACACAGGACGCTCTAAGATAGCACAGGGCAATGTGAACTACAGCACAGATATCTCCAAGAAAAAAGTAAAAAGTTGCAAACATAGAGGTCAAATTAGGAAGCAGTAGAGCAGACAAAGCAGCCTCCCCTGCCTTGCATCTACTGCTGCCTGGATTGACATTTGCAATATTATTGTTTTGCTACATTGTGCATGAATAGAAGTCTGAATTTATCACTGATTATCACAGTTTGCTCATTACACTACTGCTCAAAACTTAACTTAATACTTCAGAATTATACAGAATTCATGCAGTTTTACATATTTGTTATTTTTTTGAGACTTTTGTTAAGATATTTCAGAAATTTCATGAAAACATATCAAACTATGTACACCAAAAAGAAAAAAAAAAACTACAGTATATATACAAATTTCATCTCCTACCACCAGAGCCAGCACTTCACAATCACCTCATGTTCAATACAGATTATTCATACTCTTAACTTTGCCGAAGTATATAATGAGAATTTTGAAAATGTTAGGAATCTACTTACCTGAGCAATGTAAGGCAACAAGTTATTGGGAATTCCCTGTGGATCCTCCCCAATCATTCCAGAGTGGTGGGCTCCAATTGGGTTAAAGTAGCGCAGAAGTACAGCATTCCAGTCCTAATAAGAACAAAATTTTCTAGAATGCTTCTGAAAATATATTTATTTTCTTACAAGAAAAGGTATACATACTCTAATAGTTATATAAAATTATGGCTAAATTCCCACCAGGTTTTTTTTTTTTTTTTGCCACTAACCTTCTGTGCACGACACTGGTCTACAATCATCTCTTCAATGAAGTACTTGGTTTTTCCATAGGGATTCGTGCAGCCCCCTACAGGATGAGCTTCATCAATGGGCAGCTTTTTAGGATCCCCATACACTGTAGCAGAACTGCTGAAAACAATGTTGTGCACTCCATGTTTCTGCATAGTCTAAAAGAACAGTAAATATGGTGTGCCCAATTAACACTAGATTTATAAAAATGTGATGGGATTTTAGCATGACTGCATAAGAGTAAAATTTCAACAGTCTTTCTCAGCAACTGTAGTTTTATCAGTTCAATTTTACATTATATTCCACTGTTTCTATTTGTAGCAAAAACTAAATTCCAATTACCTGGCTATCTTAACTCTAAACATGACAGACATAATGTGTCCCAACCTTTTTGTGATAAAGTGTTGTTTAGTGAAATCAAAACCATAAACAATCATAACACAAAGTAAATTTTGTTTATCCAAGATCAAGTGCCCCACTGCATCCCGCCCCTGCCCCACACCCCGCTTCAAAACTAACTGAACACAGAATGACTTAACAGTGGCTTTCCAAGGGCTGCACATAACAATGCAATAGGATTTATTCTTTGTCGCCTAAAACAAAACCTGTCTCCAGCCGGACATTTGGCCTGTGAAATTAAACTTATTAGCTTCCAAACTTATCATGAATTTAGCCATTCTAAAATGTATTCTTCACTAAACACCACCTAACAATGTTATAATCCATAGCCATCAGAGGTAAAAAGAAAACCCAGAAACTGCTTTACTGCAACATACACACATACATTTTTTACTTCAAGTTTTATCTGTGGCAAGATGAAATGAGTCTCATTAGCAAACTCACCTCCAAAAGGTTGATGGTTCCAGTCAGATTGACACGATAATACATGAGGGGCTTTTGGACAGACTCGCCAACTGCCTTTAGTCCTGCAAAATGCATTACTGCAGAGAACTGGTGCTGTTGAAAAATGAGGAGAAACGTAATGAACAAAATACAAGAACAGACAAACAAAACTTGATGGTTTGCCTTCATATCAACTCAGCTTTATTTATTTCCTTTTTACCTCTTTAAAGATTTGGTCTAAACCAGCCTGGTTCAGGAGGTCCAACTCTCTGAATTCAATCTTGGTCTTTAGGATTTTTTCAATCCTACATAAGCTCTCAGGAGTGCCACTGTCTTCACAGAAGAGACAGAACCGAAAGAATTTAATGTACACAATCATTAAAACACATTCTGAATTTCTAAATTCAAAGAAATCGCTCATTCATTTGTTTTAGGCCTGATTCATTCATTACAGGATTGCCAGGAGCTGCAGCATATCTAAGCAGTATCTGGCATAAGGCCTAAAACATAAGCTTTGTTTGGGACAATTGTACATCACAAGACTTGTTTACACAGTCACATTAAATACATTGTGATATCAATTTGTAATTTAATGTTAACATTTCAAAATTTACATAATCTAGGTTCACATGAAAATGGAAACTAGATGGAGACTATTCCATTTCATCTATTTTATTTTTTATCCACGTTTTTTCCATTTTTATCCATGTTTTCAATCAATAAAAGCTGACTGTTGTTCTTACACTTAGTAGGCAACCTAAAGACTTCCATCAGCAGAGCACAGAAGTGATTACAAATGGCATGATGCCTAGTGGGGGCTGGGTGGTCTCATGGCCTTGGTACACCTGCAGATTTGGTTTTTTTTTTCTCCAGCCTTGGCCATTGGACCTTACTTTATTCTTTGTTACTTAGTATTGCCTAATTTTTATATTTTTTCTTTCTTCATCTTGTAAAGCACTTTTGAGCTAAATCATTTGTATGAAAATATGCTATATAAATAAATGTTGATGTTGTTGTTATTCCAATAGCAGGAACCAGCTTTGGATATGATGTTAGTATATCACAAAGCTCCCTCACCCACTCACTCACATGGGGCCAATTTGAAATTGATAAGTGATCTAACTAAATACCAAGGTCATCCTTTCTCTGGTTATTAACACTTAGTATTGTAAATGATAAAGGTATATGGATATTCAGTAAATAATGCATTTAATGTCTACATCTGCCATTATCCCTTTCTGATATACTGCTCTATTCTAAGCATGATGGACTTGCACAAGGGAATGGAGAAATTTAGAGAGCTGTTGAAGAAAAAGAGATATTGCTTACTACGAATGGCATTGCTGAAGTTGTCAATGACCACGGGAGTGAAGCCAGCTTCAATGAGCTCTACCACACAGTGGCTGCCAATGTACCCAGCACCTCCAGTCACCAGAACCTTTTCACCCATCTTCACCTGGAAAAATTTGCATGACAGGTAAAGTAACTAAAATGAAAATATGAAAAACTACAAATTTATAATCAGTTTTGACTAAGTTGATAAAATACTAAGTTCTGGCAAAGCTGATGAAAAACGGATTCTAATTACAGTATAGATCACAAGATAATATGATGCGTAATACAAAAAAAATTAAGAAATATCCCTATTCTGTGCTATGTTCTCCTGATCTTTTGCAGGGGGTTGGAAGTTGTATTGAGTGTACTTGTATGGCAGTAATATCTTTCAAAGAATACATAGACAAAAATGCACGGTTTTTGCCTTCTCTTTAATTTCACAATGTGATCATAGCAACTAAGGATTACTGTATTATCACTTTGTGTTGCTCTGTAACACCAGCGAGGTATATTACCCAAAATGGCAGTCCTTGACAGTGCATGATCAACCACACGTACATAACATACCAATTTACATTCACTACTAAATCCAATGCATACAATATATAAATTAGGATGTGGAAGGAAAGAGGCACAAATCAAAGCAGAAACAGGCAGAATGTGCTAACAGAATGAGACCCTGGAGCTATGAGGCAGCAGCACTAACTACTCCATCATCATGCTACTATATTAGATAGGAGTTCATGGAATAAGGTACAAACAGATTAAAGCCACAAAGTCTACACATAAATGGCATATGTAATTTAGGAAATTTTCCAAAACTCACTAGTGCAGGCAGCACAGTATTACTTTACAGAAAATGACCAGTCCAAAATCAAAACCTAGCCCACATAAACTGTGGGGCTACAGTGCTAACCAGTGTCAACATGATAACTGGAAATTATAAATATAGTAAAGATTATGGAAGAAGCTATTCTTAAAGAGCAAGGACAAATACTGTACAAATATACACTTAATTTCTATTAAAAGGAGCACGAAAACATTCTCTGTGATGCAGTTACGACAATACTATAAACTTTTTTTTAAAATCATTAGAATAAAGATATCCATTTATACTTCAATTTCTAGAGTCCTGGGTTCAAATCCTACCCTGGATACAGTCTGTATGTACGGTGTTTGAGCAGTCACTCTGTGCTTCCCAAGTCAGCGCAAGCTTTTATGTAGTTACTGTAGCTGCCCTCTCATATCTCAAAGATGTGCTTGTTCCATTAACTCTTGTAGGTGTTTGGATGGGTGTGCAATGTGATAGACGGGGACCACATCCTGGGCTTGTGCCTGTATCAGAGCCCCACGAGTACCAAATGGATGAAGCAAGTTTAATAATGAATGGATGAATTTCTACCTTAATGTTATTTAATGATACAATGCTCAATCCACACACAATATTCATTGTATACTTCAGACCCCCTTCGATTTTTCACTCTTTGTTATATTGCAGCCATTTGCTAAAATCATTTAAATTATTTTTTTCCCTCATTAAATGTACACACAGCACCTCATATTGATAGACAAAAAAAATAATTTTTGAAATTGTTGCAGATTTATTAAAAAAGAAAAACTGAAATATCACATGGTCCTAAGTATTCAGACCCTTTGCTCAGTATTTAGTAGAAGCACCCTTTTGAGCTAATACAGCCATGAGTCTTCTTGGGAAAGATGCAACAAGTTTTTCACACCTGGATTTGGGGATCCTCTGCCATTCCTCATTGCAGATCCTTTCCAGTTGTCAGGTTGGATGGTAAACGTTGGTGGACAGCCATTTTTAGGTCTCTCCAGAGATGCTCAATTGGGTTTAAGTCAGGGCTCTGGCTGGGCCATTCAAGAACAGTCACAGAGTTGTTGTGAAGCCACTCCTTCGTTATTTTAGCTGTGTGCTTAGGGTCATTGTCTTGCTGGAAGGTAAACCTTCAGCCCAGTCTGAGGTCCTTAGCACTCTGGAAAAGGTTTTTGTCCAGGATATCCCTGTACTTGGCCGCATTCATCTTTCCCTCGATTGCAACCAGTCGTCCTGTCCCTGCAGCTGAAAAACACGCCCACAGCATGATGCTGCCACCGCCATGCTTCACTGTGGGGACTGTATTGGATAAGTGATGAGCAGTGCCTGGTTGTCTCCACACATACCACTTAGAATTAAGGCCAAAACGTTCTATCTTGGTCTCATCAGACCAGAGAATCTTATTTCTCACCATCTTAGAGTCCTTCAGGTGTCTTTTAGCAAAATCCATGTGGGCTGTCATGTGTCTTGCACTGAGGAGAGGCTTCCAACAGGCCACTCTGCCATAAAGCCCTGACTGGTGGAGGGCTGCAGTGATGGTTGACTTTCTACAACTTTCTCCCATCTCCTGACTGCATCTCTGGAGCTCAGCCAAAGTGATCTTTGGATTCTTCTTTACCTCTCTCACCAAGGCTCTTCTCCCCCGGTAGCTCAGCTTGGATAGATGGCCAGCTCTAGGAAGGGTTCTGGTCGTCCCAAATGCCTTCCATTTAAGGATTATGGAGGCCACTGTGCTCTTGTGAACCTTAAGTGCAGCAGAACTTTTTTTGTAACCTTGGCCAGATCTGTGCCTTGCCACAATTCTGTCTCTGAGCTCTTCAGGCGGTTCCTTTGACCTCATGATTCTCATTTGCTCTGACATGCATTGTGAGCTGTAAGGTCTTAGTGTGTGGCTTTACTAATCAAGTCCAATCAATATAATCAAACACAGCTGGAATCAAATGAAGGTGATCTCAAGGATGATCAGAAGAAATGGAAAGCACCTGAGTTAAATACATGAGTATCACAGCAAAGGGTCTGAATACTTAGGACCATGTGATATTTCAGTGTTTCTTTTTTAATAAATCTGAAACAATTTCAAAAATTCTTTTTTTTGTCTGTCAATATGGGGTGCTGTGTGTACATTAATGAGGAAAAAATTAATTTAAATGATTTTAGCAAATGGCTGCAATATAACAAAGAGTGAAAAATTGAAGGGGGTCTGAATAATTTCCGTACCCACTGTAGCAGCACTAGAGGTGGTTCAGAGAAGAGCATTAATTTTTCATCACGGGATCCTGGGGAGCCCTACCTATACCAGCAGTAATGCAGATGCCAGTCCTGGGCAGGATGTAACTACACATCAAATCATACTTACTGAACAATGGACCACTTCAGAGCCGACAACAACCTGTCAGAAAATCTTTGAATATTAAGAGGAAACATGAAAAATATATAAATATATAATAAAGAACCGATAAAAGGTCTGCATTTAAATAAATATTCCTCTACTCTGTAAATGGATCAAGTATAGCCTCTAACATAAAGACTGCATCAATAAAGGGATTCTGTTATAGTCTGAATGCTACTAAACTTGCACAATCATTACACACAACAGGGCATAATCCTAATAAAACAGAGCTGTTCAATGCCAACCCAGCTATATAAAAAAATCCCAATTTTAAATATAGAAGTAAACTTGAGGTTTCTAGAAAATATAGAGATCATGTCTGAATAAAAACTGTTATATATTAGACTGTGCATTCATAGAAACTGTTAGTCATCGCGGATGGAGCACATTAAAAAGGCCCCTTTAAAAGGTGAACAATGAGAGTCTGTGTTAGGCCGCCAAGACGCCCACCTCCATAAATGTGGCATGGGGTGCTCACGTCACTGTAACTATGTCACTGCTGGCAGGATAAATCATACAAGTTTTCTACAACTGCACAGAAAATCTGGAAAATTAAAGCATACGTTACAATAATAATCTAGCCAATTATTTCAATTTTGGACCAAAGCAGTCTTTCTCATTTAGAGTTTAAATCAACCTGACAACATGTTTCTTGGACTACACTCCACTACATGAAAAAGATGTGAATGTGCAGAGATCATATAAACTCCACAGAGATGCCATCACTGCTAGCGATGAGAACCAACAATTGTCTGTGTACTTTGTTCAAAACATTTGTGGAAAAAAAAAATCCTGTATCAGAAATGTAAAATAGGATGACCACAACCCTAAAACTGGATAAAGCAGGTTTGAAAATGAAAAAGATGGATTTTTTTTTCTCATTACTTTAAACGTATCAAAGATGTATATAAGTATCCCTTACTACTTTCCATGCTCACTGCCAGAAAAGCTCAGCACAGCAACAAAATAGGATTCAATGTAATCTGGAAATTTAGGAGCATGCAACTACAAAGCAAATGCATTAAGACTTTGAAATACAGACCATCATTTGGTTAACACGTACATAATAAATAACGGCAACCTATAACAAAGACGAGATGCTGTTAGAGCAGTTAGTAAATACTCATTTAGCTTTGTGGCACCTAATTTCTGCGACTCGCTCCCAAGGACTCTTTTCAAGGGTCCCCCTGCTTGAAACTCATTCTGAATAGCCAAATGTCCTCTCTGGCTTTTTTAACTTCTGTTCTTTCATTTACAATTTTCTTGAACATGGTTCCTGCATTTTTTTTTTTGACTTAAAAACCTTTTTCAACCCCTGATTATACGGTTTCTACCTCAGTGTGCAGTATAAATATGGTCTGCCAGCCTTGAATGTTCCATTCAGAGTTTTTCAGTTTAACCTCTACTTTTACATTGTACTTTGTTCTCTAGTTTTATTCTCTAGCTGTTTGGTCTGTAGATCTCCTTTTATGTCATGTCCATCCCTGTTACAGTACACCCTGCTTTACAATTTAATATCCTGGACTCATACCACCGACTGCAGTGCAAAATTTGTGAGGTATACTTCCCAGATCTTCTTTTTGCTGTGTTGGTTTGGCATTTAATCCTAATACTGTACTGTCTTATTGTTAAATCTGATGTTGAACTGCAATTGTGTTAACAAGTCAAGTCAAGTTGGGGAGCATTCACTGGTACAGTGCGTTGCCGCACCCACTACACGGGAAAACAACTCAGGATCCCAGTTGGCAACCCCACAGGCAGACACACGGTCCAGTCCCGCCCTCCAGAAATGACTCTCTATCGGCTGCAGCCAGGTGTTACGCGGGCGACCCCTTGGCCTGGTCCAGCCACTCGGGTCCCCAACAATGAGGATCTTACGAGCCGGATCACCTTTGGGGAAACGCGCCACATGGCCGTAGTGCCATAACTGATGCTCCCTCACAATGCAGATAATGTGTGACTTCATTAGCAACCGTTCATTTGACACAAAGTCAAACCAACGGTACCCAAGATTTTCCGGAGAGACACAGTACCAAAGGAGTCCAGTCTTCATCTCAGGTCAATGTTTAGCGTCCATGTCTCACAACCATATAGCAAGACAGGAAGCACCAGGACTCTAAAGAATTGGACCTTCGTCCTTTTGCACAGATATCGAGAGCGCCACACACCCCTTTCCAGCGACCTCATGACCCCCCCATGCTCTCCCAATCCGTCTACTGACTTCACAGGAAGAGTCACCAGAGATATGAATGTCACTGCCAGGGTAAGTAAACCTCTCAACAGGGTCAACACTCTCTCCGCAAACAGACACACTGCCGATGGCTGTGCCCAAGAGGTCATTAAAGGCCTGGATCTTGGTTTTTATCTAGGACACTCGCAAGCCCAGACACTCAGACTCCTCACTCAGTCTCTCGAGCACCCCGATTAGAGTCTCCATTGACTCCGCGAAGATCACAGCATCGTCAGCAAAGTCAAGATCTGTGAATCTTTCTTCAGATGCCCCACAGCTGCTGGACCCCACGACCTTGCCCAACACCCAGTCCGTACAAGCATTGAACAGAGCAGGAGCATGAACACACCCCTGAGAAACCCCATAACCAACTGGGAAAAATGCAGCGGTCCTGCCTCCACTCTGCACAGCACTCACAATACCAGTGTACAGGCCGGCCATAATATCCAGCAACCTCGAGGGGATCCTGTGAACCCTCTGGATGTCCCACAGGGCAGCTTAACTTAACTTTGATCGTGTTAATATTGAAAAATAAAAGATTATCACTTATCACTAATTTGATTTTTTCTTTCAAATAACTTATTTGTGGTATGGCAAACAACTAACTAAGAGAGACAAGACAAGCTTTGTGGAGAAACATACTATAGGAAAGTGGATCACAAATCCCATGGATTTTTTCTGAATTTGGATGGCGCAAAACATACAGCGTGCATCCTTAACATTCACAGACTTCTATTTGTGTGTTCAGCAATCTTCGTGTTCCCATTTTTTCCTGTTACATCGCTGCCCTTAAATTATTGTCATCATCTTAATTTTTATTTGTGGGCTGTTTGTTTTATAACATAATGCACTTTAAGGCCAAGCAATTAAACATTGAATATTGTAACCAAACGGTTTTTAGATTTAGCCGGAGGAAATTAGTGCTATAGTTTAAAAAAACACCCATAAATAAACAACCGTGAGTACCCTGAAAATGTCAGTTCTACTAAAATCCAAAGACACGAAAGCATAATGTTACTTTACCGTCTATGTCTGACTCACAGAACATTCGAAATACTTGGATTTCATTTCACTTGTTCTTTCCGCCAACTAATCGGCACCTACTTTAAGAAGACATCCTACAATGTTTTACTTCAAAAATCAAAGACGAAAAACACTGAAGCAATAAAGTGGTGATTTTTGAATCTTTTCGAGGAAAAAAAAATCAAACTATAGTAAATGTCTTTCGTCCGGTGATGTTGAGATTGGATGCAGTTTCCTGGGTCCTTGTCCTTGCACTGAATGCCTAGAACACCACCCTATGAGTGATGAATAATAAATCAAACAAGTCCACCTCCGGTTAGTACAGCGCTCTCAACGATTTAGGTAGGTGGGTGATCACAATTCAAAATATTCCACGAGCTAATACAGCGAACACTGTGCTATCAAACGAAAAACAACTGAGTCAAACAAAAGAAACAGG
Source organism: Polypterus senegalus (assembly GCF_016835505.1). Lineage (NCBI taxonomy): Eukaryota > Metazoa > Chordata > Cladistia > Polypteriformes > Polypteridae > Polypterus > Polypterus senegalus. The sequence goes on along the minus strand of NC_053170.1, from coordinate 51,895,104 downwards.
CAAATGTAGATACTCTCATACACCATAGATTTCTGTCAGTTTACTGATCTTATTTCGCTCATCCGGACAGACGTATTTCGTACCAGTCCTTCTCCATCTCTCTCTCTGTGTGTGTAGGTCAATGAGTCCTCTGTTATTCCGAGACTATTGACGACTTTACATTTTCTTACTTACTTGAACTCAACGATTCAAAATGAAACTGTCCCGAAGCCTCACGCCTGAACATATTAGCTCTCAGGAACTAATTTGACAAACACAACGTTTTTTTTTTTTTCTTCCACGTAAGTCTTATCCTTATTCCGGGTTCATGCATCAACACTGAAGGAGCTCTCTGTTCCCACTACTGCAGCCTTCCAGTTTTTGGTTTAAAGAGACACTGTCGCCTCACTCATTCATTACTTCCCTCCCCACATAACATATAAATTTAAAGTTAAAGTAGTTAATATTTTTTCTACATTTTTTTAAGTTTGTCATACCTGCACTCCTCGCCTAGTGTAACCTTTGCCTGGCGGTAAAAGCTTTGGCACGGTTTAAATGAATAGTCACGCAGGTCAGGGTAAAGACCTGGACGGCGCACCTACCCCTTTAAGGACCCGCCCCTCCACATCCACTTCCTCGTTCGATCCTCTGAGCCACGTGCTTTAAAAACGTACACGTCACGGAAAGAGACGGCTCTAAAAGACTGGCACACTGACATGCCCGGGGACTCCGGAAAATGGGCACTTCAGCTGTCAATCAAGCTCGAGAAACTGTAATAGAACTAATGAGCTGCGCAAATTTCTGGTCTAAGGCGGGCGATGCCGTCTCCACAGTAACCGATCCGTTGTAAACGTGTCTGCGCGGTATATCCGGCTTTTCAAGTCTTGTTCGAGCTGCAATAGAGGTAATATTACACGTGGAAATGAATCCAAGTTATTAACCGCATTCGTTTTTTTTTTGTTGCAGCGCCACTACAGGCAGCTATACATCGTGGCAGCCTTAGGTACAAGCCAGAATGCAGCCCTGAATGTAATGCCCGGTCATAGTAGGATGTACGCACGTGCTTGATCTCTCGTACTGTGAAATATGGGTATTGTAAGTTGTAATGACGTATTTCTTTATTGATACAGTAGCCAAAGTTCCTGGAGTACCTGTGGAAGTTCCAAAAAGCCACTGACCAGGAGTCGATGTGGAGTTGCCAGATTTCTAAATGTTTAATCACGTCCACAATTTTCATTCATTGTTTACACTGCAAGGGTCCTCAGTCACAGTCCTGGAGGGCCGCAGTGGCTGCATGTTTTTGTTCCAACCCAGTTGCTTAATTAGAAAGCAATTCTTGCCAATAATTTAATTTCATGGCTTGTTAGTGCTTTAATTCTGCTATGTCAGGTAATTCTCATATCCTAGATTTTCTTACCCTTTTTAAGGATATCATCCAAATGATTTGAAGGCTAAAATGGATGAGTAATTCTTAGTCCTTCAACCTTTCTCTCTTCACTTTCCTTCCAAGTATTGAATTAAACCCAATAGTGCATGATAAATACACACAGATGTAAATGGTAACAAGCAAAATGGAGAAATGCTGGTCTCTTTTGTCATTTGCATGTTATTGCTAATTAGGAGCAATTAAAAACCAAGACTACAGCTGTTTAAGACTAAAATAAGTAATAAGGGTTTAAAATCTTAACAAGCGAGACAACTAAAGTGAAGCAGAAGTGTTACTTGAGCAATAAGTGCTTATTAAGCAATTGGGTTGGAGCAAAAACCTGAAGCCACTGCGGCCCTCCAGGACCGTAATTAGAGGATTGATAGGATATGGTTGGATTTCAGAGGGGGTGAGTTCAGGGACACGGTGGTGTCGAAGTCTATTCTGGAAACACGACAAGAACTAGGACTGGAGGTGGGGCTGTTTCATCACAAGGCAAACAATTCTCATCTGGAACCAATTTTAAGTCACCAAATGACCTGAAATGTACATCCTTTTGATGCTGGAAGTTGGATGGAAATCAAAGTTGGGGGAAAAAAAAAAGGTCATCTGTATGTAGAATGAAAATGTAATCTTCACATGGACACTGGCTTACCCAGATTACAATCCTGCTAATTTTACTTTGAACATTTAATGTCCCCCTCCTCGAACCACCACCTTATCGTGGTGGAGGGGTTTGCGTGTCCCAATGATCTTAGGAGCTCTGTTGTCCAGGGCTTTATGCCCCTGGTAGGGTCACCCAAGGCAAACTGGTCCTAGGTGAGGCATGAGACAGAGCGGTTCAACATAACCTCCTATGAAGAACAAAAAATTTGGAGGTGGGGCTCGATGGCAAGTGCCTGGTGGCCAGGGCTGCACGCATGGGGCTCGGCCGGGCACAACCCGAGGAGGCAACATGGGTCCCCCTTCCCATGGGCTCACCACCTATGGGAGGAGCCAAGAAAGTCGGGTGCAGTGTGAGTTGGGTGGTTTTCAAAGGCGGGGACCTTGGCAGTCTGATCCTCAGCTACAGAAGCTGGCTCTTGGGATGTGGAATGTCACCTCTCTGAAGGGGAAGGAGCCTGAGCTGGTGCGCAAGGTCAAGAGGTTTCTGGCTAGATATAGTCAGGCTCATCTCAACACACAGCTTGGACTCTGGAACCAATCTCCTTGAGAGAGGCTGGACTCTCTATCACTCTGGAGTTGCCCCCGGTGAGAGGCACCGAGCAGGTGTGGGCATACTTATTGCCCCCTGACTTGGAGTCTGTTCATTGGAGTTTACCCTGGTGGACGAGAGGGTAGCCTCCCTCCGCCTTCGGGTGGGGGGACAGGTCCTAACTGTTGTTTGTGCATATGCACTGAACAGCAGTTTGGAGTACCCACCCTTTTTGGAGTCCCTGGAGGGGGTGCTAGAGGGCATACTTTCTGGGGACTCCCTCATACTGCTGGGAGACTTCAATGCTCACATGGGCAATGACAGTGAGACCTGGAAGGGCATGATTGGGAGGACACCCTAGGCCTCAGTTCGATGATCGACTTTGTGGTCATGTCGTCAGACACTCAGGTGAACAGAGGGGCAGAGCTGTCAACTGATCACCACCTGGTGGCGAGTAGGATTCAATGGTGGTGGAGGATGTCGGTCAGGCCTGGTAGGCCCAAACGTGTTTTGAGGGTCTGCTGGGAACGTCTGGTAGAGTCCCCTGTCAAAAGCAGCTTCAACTCCCACCTCCGGCAGAACTTCGACCGCGTCCCGAGGGAGGTGGGGGACATTGAGTCCGAATGGGCTATGTTCCGTGCCTCTATTGTTGAGGCGGCTGACCAGAGCTGTGGCTGTAAGGTGGTCGGTGCCTGTCGTGGCGGCAATCCCCGAACCCAATGGTGGACACGGGCAGTGAGGGATGCTGAAGCTGAAGAAGGAATCCTATAGGACCCTTTTGTCCTGTGGGCAGCTGATAGGTACCGGCAAGGCCAAGCAGAATGCGGCTTCGGTGGTTGCTGAGGCAAAAACTTGGGCATGGGAGGAGTTTGGAGAGGCCATGGAGAATGACTTTCGGACGGCTTTGAGGAGATTCTGGTCCTCCATCTGGCGTCTCAGAAGGGGGAAGCAGTCCAGTGTCAACACTGTATATGGTGGGGATGGTGCGCTGCTGACCTCGACTCAGGTCGGTGGGGGGAGTACTTCGAAGACCTCCTCAATCCCACTAACATGCCTTCCAATGAGGAAGCAGAGCCTGGGGACTCGGAGGTGGGCTCTCCCATCTCTGGGACTGAGGTCACTGAGGTGGTCAAAAAACACCTTGGTGGCAGGGCCCCAGGGGTGGATGAGATATGTCCGGAGTTGTTGTAGGACTGTCCTGGTTGACACTCCTATGCAGAGGGATCACACTCCTCAGCCTCCCAGGAAAAGTCTATTTGGGGGTTCTGGAGAGGAGGGTCCGTCAGATAGTCGAACCTCAGATTCAGGAGGAACAGTGTGGTTTTCATCCTGGTCGCGGAACAGTGGACCAGCTCTACACCCTTAGCAGGGTCCTGGAGGGTGCATGGGAGTTTGCCCAACCAGTCTACGTGTGTTTTGTGGACTTGGAAAAGGAGTTAGACCGTGTCCCTCGGGGAATCCTGTGGGGGGTGCTCCGGGAGTATGGGGTATTGGACCCCCTGATAAGGGCTGTTCAATCCCTGTACAACTGGTGTCAGAGCTTGGTCCGCATTGCCGGCAGTAAATCAAACCCGTTTTCAGGGCTGCCCTTTGTCACAGATTCTGTTCCTAACTTTTATGGACAGAATTTCTAGGTGCAGCCAGGGCATTGAGGGGGTCTGGTTTGGTGGACTCAGGATTGGGTCACTGCTTTTTGCAGATGATGTTGTCCTGTTTGCTTCATCAAGCCGTAATCTTCAGCTCTCTCTGGATCGGTTTGTAGCAGAGTGTGAAACGGCTGGGATGGGAATCAGCACCTTCAAATCCGAGACCATTGTCCTCAGCCAGAAAAGGGTGGAGTGCCCTCTCAGGGTTGGGAGCGAGATCCTGCCCCAAGTAGAGGTGTTCAAGTATCTCGGGGTCTTGTTCACAAGTCAGGGAACAATGGAGCATGAGATCGACAGGCAGATCGGTGCAGCGTCCACAGTGATGCGGGCTCTGCATCGGTCTGTCGTGGTGAAAAAGGAGCTAAGCCGTAAGGCAAAGCTCTCAATTTACCAGTCGATCTATGTTCCTACCCTCACCTATGGTCATGAGATATGGGTAGAGATCGCGAATACAAGCGGCTGAAATGAGTTTCCTCCGCAGGGTATCTGGACTTTCCCTTAAAGATAAGATGAGAAGCTCAGTCATCCGGGAGGGGCTCATAGTAGAGCCGCTGCTCCTCCGCATCAAGAGGAGTCAGATGAGGTGGCTCGGGCATCTGATCAGAATGCCTCCTGGATGCCTCCCTGGTGAGGTGTTCCGGGCATGTCCAATCGGGAGGAGGCCCCGGGGAAGACCCAGGACACGCTGGAGGGACTATGTCTCCCAGCTGGCCTGGGAACGCCTCGAGATTCCCCCAGAAGAGCTAGAAGAAGTGGCCGGGGAGAGGGAAGTCTGGGCATCTCTGCTCAAGCTGCTGCCCCCTGCAACCCGATCTTGGATAATAGGAAGAGGATGGATGGACATTTATTGTCAGGCAACATAGTTCCTGGAAATTTCTCTTGATAATGATAATAATACATTTTACTTATATAGCATGCTCATGCTAATGTGAATTTCCCCTTGGGATTAATAATCTTATCTATCTATCTATCAAGGCACATTTTCATTCATACACATAACAAGGTGAATGCAATTAAACAACACAATATAGAATACATGACACCATCCCAACATTATATACAGTAGTATGGAAAAATATATTACACAAAGCACAAATATATAAAACCATACAGGAAAGGAGAATTGCACTCGCGTTCAGTAATGTATCAAAAATTAAAACAATGTACAGTATATATGCAATATTGTTCTAAATCAATTTAACATGACATTTAGTCAATCTAATATTTTAAAGCATATTTGTAAAGAAAACAACAATACATATTTGTTGACTTATATATAACTTCTCTAATTTTTGTCACTTCTTGTGTTTGTTTGTACAATTTTTCTGGTGCATCCTCAAGATGTACCCATAATACTTGATGTTATCAGCCCCAATCTGTAGTTCTTTTTCTAGTTAGAATAGTTCTAGCCATTCCTTCTGAACCCAATTTAATTCTTGGCTCTACCTTTCCACTCACAGAGAAAATATGGGAATTTTGTATGCCCTAGCAGTGGCTATGATTCATCACTGTTTTCAGTTAAAGTTATAGTATGAATGTTTCATTGAATAAAAAACTCTTACTTTGAAAATAGATTTTATTATTACAAAATATTACATGCAAACAAATTATCATTAAAATAAAATACCATTATCATTTTCTAAGCACACTTAATTCTAAACTAGGGTTGCAGGGGGCTGGAACCTATCCCAGTAAGCATCAAGCCCAAGGCAGGAACAATCTGTGGACAGGACACCAGTCCATCATCGGTCAAACCGACTCAAACATAACACACACACTCTAGGGCCAATTTAGTATCATCCTAGCCTTCACATCTTTGGACTATGGGAGGAAACTAATACAGACAAGGAGAGAATGGGCAAACTCCACGCAGGGAGGACCTAGAATGTGAACCCTGGCTTCCTCAATGCGAGGCAGCAGCACTACCACTGCACCTCCTTAAATTACATGCTTAAATTTTCCCTAGTAATGAAATGGCATCTCTTCCATCAATGGTTCCTGCCTTGTGACTGATACTGCCAGAGAACTGCTCATAGTCTCCCACTACACTAAACTGGATTAAAAAACAACCTGAAACGGGATCAGTTTTAATTGCAGACATGATCCTTTTTCAAATAGTGTGCCATTAGAACCAGTGTAAAACAATGTGCATGCTCAGTGTCCAGGTCAGAACTGGTCATCTCTGGAGTCTTAGGCGGTTAGGCAGAAGTGATAACCTCTGCACTAAACTTGCTATAAAGAGTGGAGTGATCACTACATTAGACACATTACATAATATGGTGCCATACAGTAGAGCTCTAATTCTAGACAGAAGATTAAGCCTGCAGTGCACATAAGTTCTGCACAGAATCTTAACTGTAGCTATAAAATGAACAGCAAGCTGATGGAGATAGAACTAAACAGAATGTGCCTGGAATACCCGACTGCTACTGGTGGACACCAGGCATGACATTTTGAGCCTTGTGCACATGACACTGCATTTCTACGGTTCACTGTAAAATAAGGATAATAAATTGTACCACAACCATAGTATTTAGATAAAAAAAGGTTTAATCAGAGGGGAGATGCTGGGTATATTGGGAGAAGAATGTTAAGAATGGAGCTGCCAGGCAAGAGGAAGGCCTAAGAGAAGGCTTATGGATGTGGTGAGAGAGGACATGCAGGTGATGGGTGTAACAGAGCAAGATGCAGAGGACAGAAAGATATGGAAGAAGATGATCCGCTGTGGCCATCCCAAACGGGAGCAGCCAAAAGATGAAGAAGATTGTTGAAATGTTTTTTGCTTTCTTATTTATTAATTAAATCCAGATGGAACATCAATAAGTTGATTTTTGAGAATCCATTTATTCCAATTTAGGTGCCTGGGGACTCAAGATTATATTATAAAGTTGGAACAAAACTATGGATAGGATTCCAATTCATCACGGGCACATTCATACATACATTCACACTTGGTGAATTTAACATTGATAATTAACTGAACATCTTTGATATATGGAAGATGACCAGTTTAGGATTTGCACCCAGTCCACTACAGACAGAGCAAGTATTGAACATTTTATTAAAATGACGTTAATATCACAGCAATACAATTAAGTAGAAAAGTTTTCCTAAAATGATAAATGTATTTCAGTATTGTTCTTTAGAATAAAATTACATAACATGAAAAAATCTGCACGACAGATACTGTATATATTTTGTGCCTATACATTTAAATACATTTTTGCTTTATACGTAAACAGCAGATCTGATAATCTGTATGTACAGTAGATTACAGGTGCATCTCAATAAATTAGAATATCATCAAAAAGTTCATTTATTTCATAAGTTCAATTCAAAAAGTGAAACTCGTATTATATAGATTCATTACACACGCAGTGATATATTTCAAGCGTTTACTTCTTTTCATTTTGCTGATTATGGCCTACAGATAATGAAAACTCAAAATTCAGTACTTCACAAAATTAGATTACATAAGACCAATAAATGATTTTTAATATGGAAATGTTGGCCTACTGGAAAGTATGTACACACTCAATACTTGGTCGGGACTCCTTTTGCATGAATTACTACATCAATGCAGCGTAGCATGGAGGCAATCAGCGTGTGGCACTGCTGAGGTGTTATGGACGCCCAGGATGCTTTGATAGTGGCCTTCAGCTCGTCTGCATTGTTGGGTCTGGTGTCTCATCTTCCTTGTGGGGTTTTACGTAAGGCAAGTTTGCTGGCCAATCAAGCACAGTGATACCATAGTCATTAAACCAGGTATTGGTACTTTTGACAGTGTGGGCAGGTGCCAAGTACTGCTGGAAACTGAAATCAGCACCTCCATAAAGCTTGTCAGCAGAGGGAAGCATTAAGTGCTCTAAAATTTCCTGGTAAACGGCTGCACTGACTTTGGACTTGATAAAACACAGTGGACCAACACCAGCAGATGACATGGCTCCCCAAATCATCACTGACTGTGGAATCTTCACACTGAACCTCAAGCGATTTGGATTCTGTGCCTCTCCACTCCTCCTCCAGACTCCGGGACCTTGATTTCCAAATGAAATGCAAAATTTACTTTTATTTGCAAAGAGGACTTTGAATCACTGAGCAACAGTGCAGTCTATGTTCTTCTTAGCCCAGGTAAGACCGTTGCCTCTGGCTCAAGAGTGACTTGACACAAGGAATGCTGTGAAATTTGTACCCATAGCCCACAAATTCTTCAGTGGGCTGTACTTCACAGTCCTCTCAAGGTTATCCCTGTTGCTTGTGCCCTTTTTTTCTGCCTCATTTTTTCCTTCCATTAATATGCTTGGATACAGCACTCTGTGAACAGCCAGCTTTTTTAGCAATATCGTTTTGTGGCTTACCCTCCTTGTGGAGGGTGTCAATGACTATCTTCTGGACAACTGTCAAGTCAGTAGTCTTCCCCATGATTGTGTGGCCTACAGAACCAGACTGAGAGACCATTTAAAGGCTCAGGACACCTTTTGGAGTGTTTTGGGTTAATTAGCTGAGTGGAGTGTGACACCATGAGTCTACAATAGTGAACTTTTTCACAATATTCTAATTTTCTGAGATACTGATTTTGGGTTTTCATTACCAGTAGGCCATAATCAACAAAAAGAAAAGAAATAAATGCTTGAAATATATCACTCTGTGTGTAATGAATCTATAGAATATATGAGTTTCACTTTTTTGAATTGAATTACTGAAACAAATTAACTTTTTGAATTATAAATTCTCAGCAAGGTTTAATTTTTATAGATACTTAAGTTATGAATGAAGATAAGACTAACTACATTCAGCCACTGTAACTATATGCTTATCAACAATTTAGTAAGCATTTATTTTGATCTGAGTACAGTATTTAAATTCTATAGATCATGAAACAAATAAACAAATAAACATATGACAGTAGAAGAATGTTAATTGAAAGACTGTTTTCATAATCTTATTTAGTAAGTGTGTTATTTTTTTCAGTTTGAGATTTGTGCAATCGATGGTAGAAGCGTTCTAGTTGCACCCCTGCATGAAACCACTTGTTCCCCTTACTGTAATGATAATTGAGTAAATTAAGGTGAATTTGAAAGCTTTGCATACATGATGATTTAAAAACATACTAAGTCGATTTATAATGTCTTGAATTAGTTCAATCAACTGTTAACTTCTTCTTATTTCTTTTTCACATTTGATTTAATTTAAACAAACAACAATGCAATACTATAATCAATTACTGACTGTGGAATAGAAATTCAGTAATTCATCCCTGCCTTAGCAAAGTGAGGTTTGCCACCCATGTAACAATTTTTAATGTCAATCATAATCATTCAAGGCTTAGGTCATAATATACTGTTGTCATATTTTCTTAAAATCTGGTAATGAATAACCAAAAGGTAATCTACTCAGGTATTACAAGCAAAAGCAAAATAACCGGAATAGCTTTTGCCCAATTATTAGTTACTTTCAAATAATTCTATAGTACAGTGTTTATAGGAAAGACGTTTGAAAAATGTTATCATTCCCACATATGACTCAAAGTGTACAGAATGCATTCATATTACAGTTTTCAATCACCAGGGTGTAACACAACTGAAGAACTTGTTAGGCACTTACAAAAATCACCCTTCTCTGCTAGATCTTCTATGAGAACAGAGTAAATATTATGCCTTTCTTTAAAAACAAACTTGAGGAATCAAAATGAGTCACATCTTGTCACAACCTACAAAAAGCCTGGGACACTTTGGAATTAGTCTTTCGATTTAGGGCACGACAGATAAATGCTCCTGCATCCATCAATTTATGAAGATCCACACCCTGTAAATAATACAAAAGGAGATAATTAGACGTAATGCGTCAAATATAACTAAAATCCATTAATATAACAGGGGTGTATATCTGTGCTTCTTAGGTGTTTACCATTGTTGTGTCATTAACATACAAACTCCTTACCCAAGCTCTGTTAATAGGACACTTACTTTGTTGTTAATCAATGTATGACATATTTTAAAGCAAAGAAGCTCTTGTTTACCTCCAAAATACAAGATAATCACTTATTTAGCCTTCCTTAACCTATATAGTATTCAATCTGTGGAAATTTTAAGGTATTAGGGTACTAAAGGATATCTTGTATAATGTATTTGCATTTTTCAAATTATTATACTAGTTAGTATACATGAAGTTGCAGAAAGCATCTCCAGAGTATATCAACAAATTTCAAGGGATGTATGCCTTGAAGATCACGGGTAACAATGAGAAAGGGATCTTTTAATTAAAATTTCTAAAAGGAATGAAATTTAGCTATTCACAAAATTCAGTTTAGTTCAATGCTTCAAACATGCTATAATTCAACTAAAAGTGATTCATTGTTTGCATATCTTGTCTGAAACTGCATAAAATACATCCAGCGAGAGGTCCAACCAGCTAGAAATGTCATTAAGTGCCTGCTTCACTAGGCCACATGTTATGGGAATACTCTTTTTGGACAAAAATATCATGCATCTGTTGGAGAGTTTTGGACCTAATATCATTCCCATTGCTTCAACATCAGTATCAGGAGTAATACCAAATGGAACAGTCTGTTGTGATATTCTATACCAAAAGTCTTGCAAAAAGACTGATTCTGTTCAAGTGGAAGAATCCTAATTCACCTTCTGCGAGTCAGTGGGAAAGTGAATTCCTATAATATATTTTATGGAGGAAAATCAAATTCCACTGGCTCTTGTTGCATAGCTTTCTTAGTTAGGTGGAGTCTGGAAGCTAAATTTCATGGATTGTCTTTAGAACATTATATTGTAATTGCTTTTTTATTAGACTGTTTTGTTAAAATGCTTTTTTCCCTTTATTTTAAATAAAACAACTTAAGAATGTTGCTAATAGTCTTGTAGTACTCCATAATCAGTCTTTTTCAATTAACACATATCTTATGTCACTCACAGTATGAATGCCTAGGCCATGAAGCATATAGATGACGTCTTCTGTAGCTACATTCCCAGAAGCACCTTGTGCATAGGGGCAACCACCCAGTCCAGCAACTGAGGAGTCCACTACACTGATCCCCATCTGAAAGGCAAACAGGCACATCATATTTGCACCCTAGCATAACCTGTCAAAGTATTTTTTTTATTAACCCAATATACCTGTATTGCTGTAAGAATGTTAGCAAGAGCTTGTCCATAAGTGTCATGGCAATGCACAGCAAGGGCTTTAACTGGAACATCCATAGACACAACTCTCAGCATCTCCTGCATGCTCCCTGGTGTACCCACACCAATCGTGTCTCCCAGAGAAATTTCATAGCAACCCATGGAGTATAGCTTCTTAGCCACCTGAGGTCAGATAAGAGCAATATTATTAATTAGTATGATCTAAAATGAAACTGCTTACCTATGTAATATTTTCACAAACATAGTCCTTTTTATTTGTACCACTGGCATTTACACTTTTTACAATAAATTAGTTTATTTTATAAAATTAAACGTGTTAATTTAATTTTGTAGTAATGTGTCTCTAGCAGGGCGGCATGGTGGCACAGTGGGTAGCGCTGCTGCCTCAAAGTTAGGAGACCCAGGTTCGCTTCCCTGCATGGAGTTTGCATGTTCTCCCATGTCTGCGTGGGTTTCTTCCCACAGTCCAAAGACATGCAGGTTAGGTGCATTGGCGATTCTAAATTGTCCCTAGTGTGTTTGGTGTGTGGGTGCGTGCCCTGCGGTGGGCTGGCACCCTCCCCGGGGTTTGTTTCCTGCCTTGCGCCCTGTGTTGGCTGGGACTGGCTCCAGCAGACCCCCGTGACCCTGTAGTTAGGATATAGTGGGTTGGATAATGGATGGATGGATAGGTGTCTCTAGCACTGAAATTCAACAAATTATAATATGTAATATTTATTGCTTGCTTATTTTTTTACAGGGTGAGCATGAAAAAAAAATAAAAGAAGATGAACTGTGATGGTGCAGGTTGGCTCTATGCTACTGGTTCTTTCCGGGAGCCTCTTGAACCCACCACCATTGATAACGTAATTAAGGGATGAGTCAGGAAAATGAGTACACACACATTCCAAACAGAGGGTTCGTGCAAAAGTGCTAAAGCGCTTTTATTAAAAACCAAAGAAAACAGTGTTCAAATAAATACTGCAGTATTTCAAATTCAATAAAAAAAATAATCCATTAAAACAGTGCTCGTGGAGCTTAAAAAAAAGTTGCATAAATAATCTTTCAAAAACGAGGTTAAAACCCTAGGCAGGAGTCTATCCTTTAAAATCAAACCAAGTCCCTGGTGCATCCCTTTTATCCAGCCGTCTCTTCCCCATATCCTGTCTGGACGTTGCAGGAGGAGGAGATGCCCAACCGGCAGGCACAGCCATCCTTATTATACTGACCTGGGTCCCTGCTACCCATGGCTCCCCATTCAAGCCCAGGCCCGGGTTCCCTTCTGTCCATGGGTCTCCAGTAGGGCTCCCAATCTGAGCCTCCCCTCTCCAAATCTCGCCACCTACCCAGACTTCTGCAGAGAGCTGCTTGCGCAACGTCTGGTCACTCCGGCTCTCTGAGCCGCTCAGCGTGAGAAGCCTTCTTCAGCCCCTGAGTGTCGGCTGTACTCTGATCCTGAGGGCTCTCCTCATGACTGTCTGCCTTCTCCTCTTTCACTCGCAACAGTTCTCTCCCATTCCTCCACTCCTCTTCGTCTTTCTCTTTAACCTCAGTTCTCTCTGTTCCTTTATCTTTTTCTCTCCCCTTTCTGTCCCATCCAGGCTCCTTTTATCCTCTGCTGCCTAATTGGGCACAGGTGTGAGGAGCCACCCATCACTGAGGCACTTGAACAATCCGCCTGCCTCCATGTATACGGGGCGGTCGGCCAGGTATCCCAATTAACAGCGAAACGCACTCACACATAAAAGGATCACTGATTTCCTAGCCTCAGACCCACTATTCCACATGAACTACTTTTAAACTTTTACAGTTTCCATGTTTGTATAGAATAACAAAATGACAAGTTTTTCATTTATATAAACAAAACATTGGCATATACTGCCAATTTAGATTAGGTTAAGTCAGGTAGACTTTACTATGCCTGAGAAACATTTGTTTGCAGCAAGAAAAAAGAAAGATTCAAGAAAATAAAACAAGACATACACACACACACCTAGGTAAAAATATTGTTTTTCCGATTAATCATTATTTTTCATTTAAACAATTCAATATCAGTTCTTAAAGTTTTAAGAACAATCTTGTGTATCTCTATCCTGCTCAATTATTATGTACATTTTTGCTTATATTCATCTTTGGTGTCCAATCCAGTAGATGTCACTAAAGCGCCTGTTAAGACTTTCTATGGTAAAAGCATTTTACTACCTCACATAGAATGAGGAGGGTCCGGCCACAGGTAGGACTGCATAAAATGGTGCGTCCTCCTCTACTGAAATCAGTTCCTGCGATACTTAAATAAGATGTGTGGACTTCCTATGGATTCAAACAGCGTGTCGGTAGAGAAAACTGGATAAAAGCAAAGCCATAAGTAAACTGTGCAGCTCAGAAGTAAAGTATTGTTGCAATACAACCAATTTGAGAAATCATATATCTCAACATCACCCATAACTGTAATATCAGTCAACATCCAAATCAGTAGATCGTAAACAAATAACACTGCAGACGGTGGGTAGCTTCAAGCTTCCGTTTAATTCATCTTGTGCCCAAAATATACAATAACAATCTATATCAGTTTTTATCTGAAAAGATATGAGACCCTACACCAGGTTTTTGACAAATGATACAACTGTTTTCAAAGTGCAGTATGCTATACCAAATAGAAAGCAAATGAGCTTTATGAAGAGAGTAGCCCTAACTTGCAACAGGTGAACATCGAGGGCAGTAGACATGACGAATCATGTGATTATGTCATTACATTAGAAACGACGAGCACCTGTGGAGGATGTGTTGCAGACAAGCGTGCTGCATGCCAATCACACCAGAAACAACCTCACTGCCTATACAGTATGCAGAGCTAATGAGATGGCTGGCTGGCTTTTGTTCCTAAAACCATTCTAGCACTTCTAATGCGCTGAGCCAATGTGTGACCACATTAATCATGTGTATATATACATATATACACACACAGTATATTTAGTCACACATGTGCATTTGTGGATCATCTTCAGGGCTCCACGAAGATATGTAGTACCATCCCGGCTCGAAAGGGAGAGCTGTCATTAACCATGTCCTCTCCTATTACTGGAGCAGCAGCACTGAGAAAATGCCCCCTGATGGTATCTGAATCCACCTCTTCCACTTTCCCTGCTATATATCGCAAAGTGGGAGAAAGAAGGTGTCACTACACAAGCAGAGTATGACACCAACAGAGCTTCCTTGACAAAAGTTAAATCCAAGCCCAACTGGGGCTATGTTGTTGCTATCTTTTGTTGCCTCTGCATCTGTGGGCGCCTGTATTTCTGTTGAAGATACTTGAAGTAAACAGGGACAACCAATTTGGTGCTCCAACACTTCCTTGTCTGGGACTTGTAATTCATCACTCATACACTATATATATATATATATATATATATATATATATATATATATATATATATATATATATATATATATATATATATTTGTATTTTTTTTTTCTCAGGAAGCTTTATATATATTCTTCTCTGACTTGTGTCATCAACAAGGCATTTTCACCCAGACAACTGCCACTCACTGGATATTCTTCCTTTTTCTGGACCATTCGTTGTGCATGAAAATCTCAGTAGAGCAGCAGTTTCTGAAATACTCAGACCAGCCCGTCCGGCACCAACAATCATGCCAAACTCACTTAAATCACCTTTTCCCTCATTCTGATGCTTGGTTTGAACGTCAGCATGTTATCTTGACAATGTCTACATACAGTGGGATGCAAAAGTTTGGGCAACCTTGTTAATAGTCATTATTTTCCTGTATACATTGTTGGTTATTACGATAAAAAATGTCAGTTAAATATATCATATAGGAGACACACACAGTGATATTTGAGAAGTGAAATGAAGTTTATTGGATTTACAGAAAGTGTGCAATAATTGTTTAAACAAAATCAGGCAGGTGCATAAATTTGGGCACCACAAAAAAGAAATGAAATTAATATTTAGTAGATCCGCCTTTTGCAGAAATTACAGCCTCTAAACACTTCCTGTAGGTTCCAATGAGAGTCTGGATTGTGGTTGAAGGTATTTTGGACCATTCCTCTTTACAAAACATCTCTAGTTCATTCAGGTTTGATGGCTTCCGAGCATAGACAGCTCTCTTTAACTCACACCACAGATTTTCAATTATATTCAGGTCTGGGGACTGAGATGGCCATTCCAGAACGTTGTACTTGTTCCTCTGCATGAATGCCTTAGTGGATTTTGAGCAGTGTTTCAGGTCGTTGTCTCGTTGAAAGATCTAGCCCAGGCGCAGCTTCAGCTTTGTCACTGATTCCTCGACATTGGTCTCCAGAATCTGCTGATACTGAGTGGAATCCATGCGTCCCTCAACTTTGACAAGATTCCCAGTCCCTGCACTGGCCACACAGCCCCACAGCATGATGGAACCACCACCATATTTTACTGTAGGTAGCAAGTGTTTTTCTTGGAATGCTGTGTTCTTTTTCCCCCATGCATAATGCCCCTTGAGATAGATAGATAGATAGATAGATAGATAGATAGATAGATAGATAGATAGATAGATAGATAGATAGATAGATAGATAGATAGATAGATAGATAGATAGATAGATAGATAGATAGATAGATAGATAGATAGATAGATAGATAGATAGATAGATAGATGCATGCCCAAATAACTCAATTTTAGTTTCATCAGTCCTCAGCACCTTATTCCAAAATGAAGCTGGCTTGTCCAAATGTGCTTGAGCATACCTCAAGCGGCTCTGTTTGTGCTGTGGGCAGAGAAAACGCTTCCTCTGCATCACTCTCGCATACAGCATCTCCTTGTGTAAAGTGCGCCGAATGGTTGAATGATGCACAGTGACTCCATCTGCTGCAAGATGATGTTGCAGGTCTTTGGTGCTGGTCTGTGGGTTGACTCTGACTGTTCTCACCATTCGTCGCTTCTGTCTATCCGAAATCTTTCTTGGTCTGCCACTTCGAGCCTTAACTTGAACTGGGCCTGTGGTCTTCCATTTCCTCAATATGTTCCTAACTGTGGAAACAGATAGTTTAAATCTCTGGGACAGCTTTCTGTATCCTTCCCCTAAACTATGATGGTGAACAATCTTTGTCTTCAGGTCATTTGAGAGTTGTTTTGTGACCCCCATGTTGCTACTCTTCAGAGAAAATTAAAAGAGGAGGGAAACTTACAACTGACCCCCTTAAATACTCTTTCTCATTATAGGATTTACCTGTGTATGTAGGTCAGGGGTCACTGAGCTTACCAAGCCAATTTGAGTTTCAATAATTAGTTCTAAAAGTTTTGGAATCAATAAAATGACAATGGTGCCCAAATTTATGCACCTGTCTGATTTTGTTTGAACAATTATTGCACACTTTCTGTAAATCCAATAAACTTCATTTCACTTCTCAAATATCACTGTGTGTGTCTCCTATATGATATATTTAACTGACATTTTTTATCGTAACAACCAACGATTTATACAGCAAATTAATGACTATTAACAAGGTTGCCCAAACTTTTGCATCCCACTGTACCTGAATGCACTGAGTTGCTGCCATGTGATTGGCTGATTAGATGTTTGCGTTAACAAGAAGTTGAACAGGTGTACCTAATAAAGTGGCTGGTGAGAGTATGCTTGCATATGCGCGAGTATGTATGTGTATGTGTGTGTGTATATATATATATATATATATATATACATATATATATATACATATATATGTATATATTCATATTGATCTGCATTCAGAATTTCTTGTCTGTAATGTTTATTGCTTTCTTTGACTCCTTTCTCAGAATCTACACTGTGGCTTGATGATAAGCACATGGTGAACCATTTAGTACCTCAGTTTTTATCCTATTCATTCTTTATCAGTATATAAAACTTAAGAGGCACATACACTGGTGCAGTTGTAATGTAAAATATCTGATGATAGAATATTTGAGTCCTTCCATCCTGGATGCAACAAATACCTTACAATAGAAATGCCTATAAATGCTTAAAAATACAAGACCTTTTCTAGATGTTTGACAACATTTTGTTTGAATTACATCTCTGTTTATATTTCTCTCTCTCTCTCCCAGGCTGCTGCATGCACATTAGCTATTTACACTAGTACCATATCACTAAAACAATAGTACTTCATGCAATTTACAAACCACAGTGAAAATCTAAGTCATGTCACAAGATTGTCTAGATATCACAAGATCAAATAAAAAAAACGTTAAAACTATTTGAATCAGCAGTCACCAGCCCTCTGACAGCTTGTGGGTTATGACATTCTGACTCTTGCTTACAACACTAGGGTTTCATTTGGGTTATGAAATTTTGTTTACAATAGCAAAATCAGGATAAACCAGAAGTGAAACTGTACAGGATATGTCCAGCTTTTATAGTGAACATTCTCTCTCCTCACACTAGCCATATTTTCTGTAGTATTTTAGAAATCAATTCAATAAACTGTTTTCTTAAAATTCATGCACTATACACAGTTCTTTGATAAGCTTCATTATTTCCTCTCATAAAACAATAATTACTGCTACTGATACCCTTTCTACATCCATTTCAAAATAGTGTCCTCACCTGAGCCACTTTCTCAGGACGTACATTTCCTTCATAAGGACAGCCCAGCACACATGAAACATAACTATCAAAAACACAAAAAGGGAAGGAATAAAACATTCATCTTTCAATTGCTTACAAAGGATTTTTCATATATATAATATAAAACAGTATATATATTACAAGACAGGTAAAACTTCTCTGTTCTGTTCCCAACATCTGGGTGTGTTGCCGAAATACACACCACTCACAAACTGTCTACACTATCTATATTAACTTTAGGCGAGACCATTTATATACCTTACACATGTTTAAACATTGGCAAAGACTATGATAAATTTTAAATTGTAGCAACTCTTTACACATTAATTTCTGATGAATTAAATCGTAGAATTATGAGCAATAATGCAAGCCTTTTGATTTTACTACCTGTGCAACAGGGAATCAAAATCAATTTAACAATACATTGCAAAAGTAAAATGTTAAAAATAATATTACAGTATTGAACATTTCAGAAGAATTTTGCCTAAATACAAACAGCACATTGTTTTTTTGAAAGTGCAAATAAACTTAAACTATGGCAAACTCCTTTATCATACACTTGCCAGCATTTTTATTTTACATATTTTCTTAATACCCTCATATTATTGAATATCGATATTTCAACTTTACCCTCTGACAGGAATCCCAGCCTCCTGTGCAGCTTGGGTCACCTCCTCAAAACGCTGCAAACTCTCCTCCACTGAGCAATTAATGTTTTTCTTACTAAAAAGCTCAGAGGCTGCTCCAAAAATTGCCACCTCCTTTGCCCCTGCATTCACCTGTGAACCAATGGAAAAGAATATAAACCCTTTTTAAAAATGTAGAACCTTCTAGATCTAATTCTGTATAACACAGAGCAGGAAGGAGCCAACTATATAAAGCCATGAAGTTCAAGTAATACTCAATGCATCAGTGTGGTCTGTTTATTCAATAACATTTCCACTCATATAACTGGTTATGAAATGTTATTCTTTTATTTAACAATTCAACTTAGTGTTATTATGTTATATTGCTTATTGTTGTTTTTTATTACAAAGTTTTGCTTTTCTTTCCATTATTACACCTTCTCATTCTGTAAGAAAATATTTTTATTGGCTCTGCCAGCAGAAACACTGATAATGTCCATTTTCTACCTAGTTGTGGAGCTCTTGATTACCAAAACAATATTATCTTAAAGTTACAAAAAGAGGTACCACACACTGGCATGTAAGACCTCACAACTGCTGAATCCTAAACATTCTGGGGTATCACAGCTTCTAACTTACTCAACCTCGGAACCTGTGAATTGCACCCACTTAACATTCCGCTCTCCAAATTCTCATCAGTATCTGGGGGAAAAAAAAATCAGAGTACTGAAATGAATTCAGCCAACTGCTGTGTTCATCTCTGTCAACTTTTATTAGGAGTTTATTAGGGATCTCCCAGCACAGCTTAATGCGAATTTGCATGTTTGCTCAAGCTAACATTATTATTTGTGTAATGATTGATTTGTGTTAGTGTTGTGGTTATTTTGTATAGGTAATGGCTTTGAGGAAGCACTGTAAGCATAGTGACCTTTCCACAGTGCGATTCTCAGTTTTGACCCTGGTCCATTCGTGGAGAAAATGCTGGGTGCAGGACACACTGACCCTGCAGAAAATGGTGCTAACCTACAAATGAAAGGCAGCCAATACTTTAAGCATGCAGAAATATTACCTGCGTAACACACAAATTATACCAATTTACTTAAAAAGGTACTTGCATTGATTGTATATTTTTGTCTAGGACGGTGCATCCTATTCTGCTTTTGAACAGTTTTCTTTGTGGCTATACATTATTGCTTCCCAATGAATATCCCAGGTGTTAACAGATTGTTAAATTCACTTGAAGCTACATAACAAAATCAAATGTAGAAAACATTAAGTGGACACTTGGGTAACAGATTACTTTTCAAATAAATTCATACTTAAATGTTTAAGGAACAGGACACATTTCAGCGAAAAAAATACTTATACAATATATATTCTTCAAAATTGAACTGTCCTGCTCTTTCACATCAGGTAAAAATGGAGATGAACTTACTATTACTTACAGAACAAGTATATACAAGGGGGAGTCAACCTAAAGTTAGAAAATAGGATTTATTAGAAAATGGAATGAATCGTAACAAAACTGAAAATGTAATTTCTCAATGTAGTCTCCACCCTTCGCAATGCACTTGTGCCATCTGCCCGGAAGTGGCTGGATTCCAGCAGAATAAAAGGTTTTGCTTTGTCTTGTCCTTGCACCACTTGTGCACCACTTTCTACATGTCGTCATCTGTCTTGAATTGACGACCACCCAGATGTTTTTTTAGTGATCCAAAAAGGTGAAAATCACACGGTGCAAAATCTGATGAATAAGGAAGATGTGGCAATACCCCAAACTTTAGTTTCTCCCGACAAGCCTTGGTGTTCTTAGCAGTGTGTGGGCAAGCATTGTCTTGCAGCAAAAGGGCTCCTTGCGACAGCAGTCCACCACCACTTGGATCGAGTAGCAGGCGTCACATTGGTCTTTAGCAAGTCACAGTAACTTTCAGTAGTGACTGTAGTACCCCTCGGCATGTAGTGTTCGACGATAACTCAGGCGCATGAGTGGTTTCGAGGAAAAGACAAAACCTTTTATTCTGCTGGAATCCAGCCACTTCCAGGAAGGATGGAGACTACATTGAGAAATGACATTATCAGTTTTGTTAAGGTTTATTCCATTTTCTAACTTTAGCTTGACTCCCCCTCTTATCAGCAAACAGATTCTCCTGTTTAGGGTTGCAGTTACTGTTGAATCTCTCTATTAACTCACCGCAGCCTGAAATCCTTTAAGATTGGGTGTAAGGACCGGATATTTAATATTGGGGTATTTTTCAATGCCACGCATTACCTCGTCCTGGTCTGCCATCTGCAATAAATTAAAAGACACAGTGTATATTATGGATATGGAGATTGACAATGACCATCAGTAATTTAAGATGCATTTGAAACACTGTGTCATTCTGTTAATTTATGTAACTTAAATGTATATTCTGTCTAATTCCTCTTTCAAGCATGGAGGGATACGTCACCTAGATGCTCCATGCCTCCAAGAGCCGTACTTCATACTAAGACAGCGAACCAATAGAGGTTTCTTATTCCTAATATTTCAGTCATAGCAATTTCTTGCCACTTCATTTTCACCTTAGTAGTCGAATGTGCTATGGCGCAATCTCTATATCTGTAGGTTCTTTGTTCACAGATAATCCATACCATGTTCTGAAACATAATAATGTAAGCACTGCTACCTAAAATATATTAAATTGATTTCATACTATAAACAAATGTAAATTTAATAATGATTAATTAGAAACAAAATGAAAGTACTAGTGACCAAATATTACCACTGCATATCACTCAGTGGTTTCATAATACCTGAGGAACCCATTTGGGAGATACAAAGCTTGTTGTTTCAATGACAGGAAGACCTGCTTCTGACAACATGTTTATCAGACGAATTTTCACATCTGTTGGCACAACAGTCTAAAAAAAAGAACAATTAACATGCTGAAAAATAAGTTTTGTGTCATCACTTGCACTCACAAACTATTATTTTCAGTCTTTCCTTATTTCATTACATAACACCATATTCTTAAAATGACTACAAAATAATAATTAGTCTGAAAGGCACATGTTTGTGTATTTAACTGCATATTGTATATTTCTATAAAATAAAAATATTTAAATCTTCCATTCTTCATTAACATTTTGCTTCAAAGTACCTTTTCATTCTGCAAGCCATCTCTAGGCCCAACTTCCACAATCTTGATGGTCTCAGGAAGCTGTTTTAGAAAACCAACAGTAGCCTATGAAGAAAAGAGAATATTTTTATTTACATGACAAAAATTGCTAAAAGTCTACCAGCCATAATGTTCAGGACTGAACACTGATATTAAACTAAAAATATAAAATTATGTTTCTGTAATACTCTTACACTGCACAACTGAGAATGATTTTTGACTTAGTGAACTTATATGGATATAGCATGAATATGAATGGCTGAATGTTCAAGATACTGTTGTTTGAGGAAAGGAAAAATAAGAGGAATTCAGAGACATATCTTACAGTAGATGAGAGTCATATGGTCATTACATATTATGCTGCTTTTAATATTTAAACTGCTCAAAAAAATTAAAGGAACACTTTGAAAACACATCAGATCTCAATGGGAAAAAGAAATCCTCCTGCATATCTATACTGATATAGACTGGGTAATGTGTTAGGAACGAAAGGATGCCACATCGTTTGATGGAAATGAAAATGATCAACCTACAGAGCCCTGAATTCAAAGACACCCCAAAAATCAGAGTGAAAAAATTATGTGGCAGGCTAGTCCATTTTGCCAAAATTTAATTGCAGCAACTCAAAATTGTACGCAGCACTTTGTATGGACCCTGTGTTCTTGTATACATGCCTGACAACATCGGTGCATGCTTCTAATGAGATGACAGATGGTGTTGTGGGGGATCTCCTCCCAGATCTGGACCAGGGCATCACTGAGCTCCTGGACAGTCTGAGGTGCAACCTGGTGGCATTGGATGGATCAAAACATAATGTCCCAGAGGTGTTCTATTGGATTTAGGTCAGGAAAGTGTGGTGGCCAGTCAATGGTATCAATTCCTTCATCCTCCAGGAACTGCCTGCATACTCTCACCACATGAGGCCAGGAATTGTCGTGCACCAGGAGCCACTGTACCAGCATAGGGTCTGACAATGGATCCAAGGATTTCATCCTGATACCTAATGGCAGCCAAGGTGCCTTTGTCAAGCCTGTAGCGGTCTGTGTGACCCTCCATGGATATGCCTCCCAGACAATCATTAACCCACCACCAAACTGCTCATGCTGAATGATGTTACAGGCAGCATAATGTCCTCCATGGCTTCTCCAGACCCTTTCACTTCTGTCACGTGCTCAGGGTGAACCTGCTCTCATCTGTAAAAAGCACAGGGCACCAGTGGTGCATCTGCCAATTCTGGTATTCTATGGCGAATGCCAATCGAGCTGCATGCTGCTGGGCAGTGAGCTCAGGGCCCATTAGAGGACATGGGGCCCTTGGGTCACCCTCATGAAGTCTTTCTGGTTGTTTGGTCAGAGACATTCACACCAGTGGCCTGCTGGAGGTCATTTTGTAGGGCTCTGGCAGTGCTCATCCTGTTCCTCATTGCCCAAAGGAGCAGATACTGGTCCTGCTGATGGGTTATGGACCTTCTATGGCCGTCTCCAGCTCTCCTAGAGTAACTGCTTGTCTCCTAGAATCTCCTCCATGCCCTTGAGACTGTGCAGGGAGACACAGCAAACCTTCTGGCAATGACACGTATTGATGTGCCATCCTGGAGAAGTTGGGGTCTGTAGGGTCCAGGTATCGCCTCATGCTACCAGTAGTGACACTGACTGTAGCCAAATGCAAAACTAGTGAAGAAACAGTCAGAAAAGATGAGGAGGGAAAAATGTCAGTGGCCTTCACCTGTTAAACCATTCACTGTTTTGGGGGTCATCTCATTGTTGCCCCTCTAGTGCATCTGTTGTTAATTTCATTAACACCACAGCAGCTGAAACTGATTAACAACCCCCTCTGCTACTTAACTGACCAGATTAATATCCCATAAGTTTCATTGACTTTATGCTATACTCTGATTAAAAAGTGTTCCTTTAATTCTTTTGAGCAGTATACTTAAGAAGCTTTATTTCATAAAATATTCTTAAAGGTGAGACCAGTTAAAGAATTTAACTCTACACCAGAATAGAGGTCCCTATTTTATTATGTATAGCTGAAGGAGTTACAGGTTGATTAAAGCAAAGGATTTCCAATCTGATCACATCAATGTAGAATGCAGTACTTTATTTACAAATAGTGCTCAACTACACAGAAACATAGGAAAGACCTGTTCAAACATTAGTATCTTATTATCATTACATATTATTTTGCTGATGTCTTTTTCCAAGGCAACGTGCAACATTTAAGATACAATTGGCTCCATTTCTTTTCTTTTTCCAATTGGAGGAAAGGCAAGTGAAGTGTCTGTTAGTAGTGTGACTGGAAACCACAACCTTAGGATTTAAAGCCTAAAGCCTTAACCACTACAGCACACTGCCTGCTAATACTAATACTAATTGCATCTTTATAACATGGTTTATATATTTGTGCTGCCAAAATGAGTTACAGGATTGTTTTTTCTTTACAAAAAGACAGAACTTCAGATGATAACTATGTAGTATGTTCTAATGTGTTGCTGCATGTTTCTATGCCAGTGGGACAAGCAACATATAATTTTTACCTCACTGTAAGCTTTCGTAACAATCAATTGAATTAAACACACAAATAATAAACTACTTCTACAAAAAAATGGTAACACTATTGTAATCGTGTCCTGTGTGTTTACTAAAAGTATACGGAAGTACATGTTTAATCTGCACACTCACAAAATAAATAAAAAACAAAGTTTATTTGGGAAAGCACTGCAACTGAACAGGGGTTACTGTTCTCCAATTGGCCCTATGCAGAGGTTTGCTAGGGTCAAAAATTGGGAAACATGCAACCACTTGGATTCTATAGTTTCTTTCTCCCATTTGTAGGTTCTAGAGAGCTGGACAACAGTAACCACAATCAGCAACCAACACTGGCCAGAATGACAGCCAATCTTAGAGCATATCCATACACATTCACTAAGAAAATGCCCATAAATGTAATCTGCACATCTTCAGGGCATGGAAGAAACTGAAAAAAAGAAATAACAAGACAAATACTGAAGGAATGTACACATTCCACAAAGGAACCAGCCAGATCAAGGAATCAAAAGGAAGTCCTGGAAGCTTTACCATGTGTTGCACAATATCTAAACCACTGATAAAAAAAAAGATATTACCCCAGTATTTATATTATCGCAAAGAAGGTGGAAAACCAGATTAGCACTTGGTTATCTCTGCTGCCTCATCGATCCATCATTCTGAGTTAAAACACTACATTTGGTCATTGTCAGCTTATAGTGCCAATATGTCGTATGTCTTAGTAGGTTTTCCCCCCACACCCTCATAGATGCACAGGTTAAGTAAAGTTGTGATTCCCTATTGATCCTACATAAGTGATAGTGTAGGTGTGTATGAGAGTGGGCTCTGTGGCAGACTGATCAGGCCTTGCTTCAAGTGCTGACAGTATCTGTCTCATTTACCTTTCTCAATACACCAATTTGGACCTCTACAGTAGAATAAAGCCAAAGGGTATGCACATTAAAACATAATTACATCACATTCTCAAACCTGTTTAAATCAATTCTGGGTCGAAGGAGGCCAGAGTCTATCTGGGCAGCCTTGCATAGAATTTCCGGTCACACAGGGGCCAATTTGGAATCCCTCTTTAACCCATCACACATATCTTTAAAGATGTGAAAGGAAAACTGAAGTTTCCAGATGGAAACAGGTTTATTGTGCAGACTCCACATGTACAACATCCAGGCACTGGACTCAATTCAGTTTTCAATTCAATTTATTTTTGTAGTGTACTTTTCATTGAGTGCAGGCACAGAGTGCTGTGACAGGTTCCCTGGTAAATACAAAGTTTACAAATTACTCATTACTATCAGACCCTTCAATCCAAGGATTCTGGACTGGCAAAGGAGAGGTACTACAAATATATAGTATATAATGAAAAGGCAAAAAACACAGTCTTCAAAAACTTGTAAAACTTTTAAATATCATAAAGTCAATTTGCCAGTGGAGGAAGGATAAAACATATGGCTAATGCGGTTTTTAAAGAAAGTAAACCCCTAAAAGTCAACGAAGTGTGGGGTACTTTCATTATCTTGTTGCTCTGGTCTTCCATGTACATGTCAAGCACATATCCATGAATGTGATGGTTTAGTGCTCAAGTCTGTTAGTTGGGAACGATGTCATTATAGAGCAGCCAGTTATTGTTCAAACCGCTATATCCTAACACAAGGTCACTATAGAGCAGCAAGCAAAAAATGCAGAAGCAACGACAGCTTTCATTGAGTATTATAGGACACAGGCAGTTCACATTCATAGATACAACGAACATACTTAATATTAATAGCCTCTTAACCCATGGATTAATTTGTGCTGTCATATTTTTTAATTTGTCTCCTAGCACAAATAAACAGTGCAGTCCCACTGTCAGGCCAAAGTGGGGGTCTGAAACTTCGAGGTTTATTTAAGTGAAGCTGTCAGTTTACTTTAACTGTCGCTACCTGAAGATGCACTTATGTTGGTCTGAGAAAATATAACAGGTTGCGTTTATTATCTGGCTTCATTGTATACAACCAATAAGGCACCGACTTACTCCACGCATTCATTTTATATGGGTATTATTTAAACTGTATTAATTTGCCAAGCAGCTACTCTATTTATCAGGATTTCTATAGCAATTTTACTTTTGTGAATACAAACTTGAACTATCGACCAGCAACTAAGAAGCCCGATAGCTGTGGACAAGACCACCATGCCCTGTGACAATAAGTAACCCGTGCAGGTGAGCTGCCGGTGACTCACAGCCCTAGATGCAGCCGCAGAAAACCGTCTAATAGGTCGAACCCAGCTCGGTAACCCTCTGCCGTACAACCGCACGGTCGTCGCCATCTTTGCCCACGACATGCTCTTCAATGTGCGCGTGCGCTAAGAGATGGTCGGGATTCGTCATAAGACTTGGCGATGCAGCGCCCACTTTAATTTGAACAGTACTGCTGCGAGCATTCGTGAAGAGCAATGAATTATCACAGCTATCCATCCATTCTGCTATATCCCAACTACAGGGTCACGGGGGTCTGCTGGAGCCAATCCCAGGGCACACACTTGGGACAATTTAGGATCGCCAATAACGCACCTAACCTTTGGACTGTGAGAGGATACCCATGCAGACACGGAAGCGAACCCGGGTCTCCTAACTGCGAGGCAGCAGCGCTACCACTGCACTACTATTTAAATATCACAATTGACATGTTTGTAGCGATTATATATCAGAAATATAGTCACACAGTGACATTACTGCAAAGAAAGCAAGTACTGAGTTGAGATAAAGTTGGGCGAGCCAGGTAATGGTATCCTCTGACTGTGCGAATTCTGCAGTTTCTACTTCACAGGGTCTTTCTGGGTCAGGATTCCACTCACAACACAAAGATTAAACATATAGATAGATAGATAGATACTTTATTAATCCCAAGGGGAAATTCACATAATCCAGCAGCAGTATACTGATACAAAAAACAATATTAAATTAAATAGTAATAAAAATGCATGTAAAAGCAGACAATAACTTTGAGTAATGTTAGCATTTACTCCTCCTGGTGGAACTGAAGCGTCGCATAGTGTAGGGGAGGAACGATCTCCTCAGTCTGTCAGTGGAGCAAGACAGTGATAGCAGTCTGTCACTGAAGCTACTCCTCTGCCAGGAGATGACAGTGTTCAGTGGATGAAGTGGATTCTTCATGATTCACAGGAGTTTGCTTAATGCCTGTCGCTCTGCCATAGATGTTAAACTGTCCAACTTTACTCCTACAATAGAGCCTGCCTTCTTAACAAGTTTGTCCAGGCGTGAGGCGTCTTTCATCTTTATGCTGCCTCCCCAGCACACCACCACGTAGAAGAGGGCACTCGCCACAACCGCCTGATAGAACATCTGCAGCATCTTATTGCAGATGTTGAAGGACGCCAACCTTCTAAGAAAGTATAGTCGGCTCTGACCTTTCTTACACAGAGCATCAGTATTGGCAGTCCAGTCTAATTTGTCATCTAGTTACACTCCCAGATATTTATAGGTCTGCACCCTCTGCACACAGTCACCTCTGATGATCACAGGGTCCATGAGGGGCCTAGGCCTCCTAAAATCCACCACCAGCTCCTTGGTCTTGCTGGTGTTAAGGTGTAAGTGGTTTGAGTCGCACCATTTAACAAAGTCTTTGATTAGCTTCCTGTACTCATCCTCCTGCCCACTCCTGAAGCAGCCCACAATACCAGTGTCATCAGCGAACTTTTGCACGTGGCAGGACTCCGAGTCGTATTGCCTGCAAACGCAAACATGCTTCAGGAAATGATTGTCTAAATACAGAATTTTTTTTACATTGATCTAGTTTGTAAAATTAAGTAAGTTTGCCTAGTATTATGCATGAATTTCTAAGTCTGCATTTCATTAGGCATTTTGCTATATAAACACTTGGACACATATGGTCCACACACAAGTTCACTACTCACTTTACAGATGCAAACCCCCCACAATTTCTGTTGGGAGCTCCAGAACAATTCTTTTATTTTGAATATTGGAAACTGTGAAATAATCTTATTATCATCATCTGTGAAGTGGTGTAGTGTTGTAATTGACCGTATAACTTCTAAATTACACATACTGCATGCTCCTGAGTTTTGATTTTGAATCCTAACCCAAGCTATTTCTGTGTTGAGCTATTTTATCGGGATCAGGGGGATTGTCTCCAAAAAAGGTGTATTTGTCAGTTCATGGTTATTGTCATGTCTATATAGTTCAAAGGAACAGTTGACAATAATACAATACCGACAAAGACACACACAAGTATACACAGTATGCAACATTACATAAGATAATATATGCTGTACTGTCTCATCATTGCTGGTGACTCTAAGTTGGCCTGATGTGGATAAGTGCCTGCATGTGTGTGACATTTGATGGACTCATGTCTATTGCTGTTGTGACAGGCTCTACAATTCTCAGTTGGATTAAGAAGCTTTCTTAATGAATGGATATCATTTATCAGTCAGTACTAATTTCGAGTTGTTACCTCTATTCCAGTATATTTTTTAGTTTCTGAAGACCCTTACTAATGATTAGTGTGATTCTCTGGCACTATCTTCGTTCACAAAGTGTCATCAGACCAGAAGAAGTTTAAAATATTCTCTGGTTTAGGTCAAATGCAATCATCACCTTACCTCACAGCTGGATTGAACTTGATTTCCCGGAAGAAATAAAATTGTCTAGAAAGTTGTCCACCCAAACCCCACAATGCATGTCTATGTTGACATTCAAACTTAAACTAAATAGCCAGTGCAGGGCTTCTGATGCTGGTCTATTTTTTCAGTGTTGTATCTACTTTCTGGAACTCTTCCTAGATATGCTTTTAGTACTTCTATCACAGCTAAAAATCAGCCTAATCACTCTTCATTTCTAGAACTATTTTTTCTACACAAGGTCTAAAATTGATGGTGTTATGATACAGTAAACTATGCTTTCAGTGCCTCATCTTCCAGTTGCTGTTTCTGTGCCATAATACATTGTTCACTGTTCTGGATGTCAAGTGTTTTCAAACTTGCATTCTTGTTTCTCCTAGTACTACAGTTTTAGTTTTGAATATACTGATTAATTGTTAGAGGACCGCTTCCCGGGTCCTCCCTGCGTGGAGTTTGCATGTTCTCCCCGTGTCTGCGTGGGTTTCCTCCGGGCGCTCCGGTTTCCTCCCACAATCCAAAGACATGCAGGTTAGGTGGATTGGTGACTCTAAATTGGCCCTAGTGTGTGCTTGGTGTGTGGGTGTGTTTGTGTGTGTCCTGCGGTGGGTTGGCACCCTGCCCAGGATTGGTTCCTGCCTTGTGCCCTGTGTTGGCTGGGATTGGCTCCAGCAGACCCCCGTGACCCTGTATTCGGATTCAGCGGGTTAGAAAATGGATGGATGGATGGATGATTAATTTATTAATTTGATTGTTTTTTAATAAGTTAGCGAGAGTTTACCACACTTAGGAGTATCAAACTCAGATTCCAGAGGGCTAAAGTAAGTGTAGATTTTCATTTCAGCCATTTTCTTAATCAGTAGTCAATTACTGCTGCTAATGGCACATTCTTCTTTTGCCTTCCATTTAATTGAGAATGTTGAGATGGATGTGTGGAGTGACAAAAAGGATAGTGTAAGAAATTAGACAATCAGAAGTTCAACAAAAGTGGAAGAGATATCTAAGAAATTACATGAAAGTAGATTGAAGTGGTATGGACATGTAAGGAGGAGAAACAATAAATATGTGGGCAAAAGAGTGATGGTAATGGAAGTACAGAGGAAGAGAAAGTGAGGGAGACCAAAGCAGAGGTGGATGGACAAAGTAAAAGAGGATCTGAAGAAAAGGGCTTGACTGGTGAGGAGGCGCAGGAACAAGCTGTTTGGAGAAGGTTGATCAAGCACATTGACCCCACATAGAAGATAAAGAGGAATAATAATAATAAGAAGAACAAGAAGAAGATTTAAGATTCAGCATCACTAATTGCATCTTTTTCTTTAACCAGCAGTCAAACAATCATGAAATACACAGCAAGACAACAGATGACCAGTTTATTCAATGGCTTGATGCTCAGATCCTTTAGGGCAGGGATGTCGAACTCCAGGCCTGGAGGGCCACAGTGGCTGCAGGTTTTCATTCTAATTCTTTTCCTAAGCAGTGACCAGTTTTCACTGCTAATTAACTTCTTTTCCTTTCATTTTAATATCCCTTGTTTTTAAGGATTCTGGCCACTGAATCGATTTTGCTTGTTCATTAAATGGCAGCCAAACTAAAATGAGACATGAAACGAGCCAACAGATGACCAGCTCTAAAT
Source organism: Polypterus senegalus (assembly GCF_016835505.1). NCBI lineage: Eukaryota > Metazoa > Chordata > Cladistia > Polypteriformes > Polypteridae > Polypterus > Polypterus senegalus. The sequence continues at coordinate 51,864,524 of NC_053170.1, read as the reverse complement.
TGGGATTTCAAACTCCAACCAATCTCTTAACAAGAAGCTGATTTTTGCTGTAAATTAAACCCATTATTTATTTCCATGGCTTGTTGCTGCGCTATTTCTGCCACAGCAGACATTTCCAAAATTGTTGATTTTTCTGTTTTTTCTAAGAACATCGTCAAAATGTTTTGGTGACCCGAGAGATCAGCCTTACTGAGACCTTCACTTTTCTTTATATATTTCTTTATAATGTGTAATGGGCACAGATAAGCAAGTCATGTGGCGGCTCGTTTTGTGTCTCGTTTTTGTTTGGGTGCTAATTAAGGAAAAGAGACGACTAAGGGGCCTGAGTCAAGTTAATTAAAACTAAGGCAAAAGAAGTTAATTAGCAGCAAAAACTGATCACTAATAAAAAAGATGGTTGGAATGAAAACCTGCAGCCACTGCGACCCTCCAGGACTGGAGTTTGACACCCGTGCTTTAGGGCCATCATTTTCACTCCACTGCGGTGGGCTGGCGCCCTGCCAAGGGTTTGTTTCCTGCCTTGCGCCCTGTGTTGGCTGGGATCGGCTCCAGCAGACCCCCGTGACCCTGTAGTTAGGATATAGCGGGTTGGATAATGGATGGATGGATGGATTTTCACTTCACCAAGTTTCTTAACTTATAAGCTAATACTTGCTGGTAATGACATATTATTTAAAACAATTGTTTCTTAATGCTTTCATTCTGATACAACAGACATTTCCAAAACAAATCAATATCTTTTTTTTGAGCAGATCAATATTTCTTAGACCTTCACTTTTTTCTTGAAAACAAAACCAATCAGGCAATGTGAATCTTAAAAGGCAAGTCAATTAAAATTAAGTAAAACAAAAATCAGATTCCAATAGCAGCAGTACTTGCTGACTAATTAAGAAACGGACTGTAACAAAAACCTGACACTAATTTCTTTGTTGCCCTAATCCACTTTAATAAAAGGATAAGCGTCCATCTGTCTTTGTGTTGCTGTGTCTCTGTCATTCTGATCAACGGTCCATCACAAACATTAATGCTGCTTTTATGAATCCCATACCAAATGGTATATATCAGAGACATGTGAATTGCATGATGCAATGCAAATGTGAACGCTGAGGTCTACTTTGATTACTTAGATTTCAACCTGTCTTAGACTGGTAGCACAGCAGGTTCCATAATATTTCAGGTGGTTACATGCATGGTCTTTATCAGCCTTCTTGAAGTTCATACAGGCTCACTGGATGTACTGTACATTAGCTGTTTTTGTATAAAATATCTAGGTGTTACTTGACAGAGTTTGCTCGTTTAGGTCAGTCTAGCGTGGTCTCTAGGATTTGTGTGGTAGCTAGGTGTAAATCTAGACATGATATATATATATATATATACAAAGCAATTTCTTTTTCTTTTCAATTCAATTCATTTATTCTTATTAATCACACTTCAGCCAAGGAATTTCAAACTCAGTATTCAGATCCAAAATCCTGGGTCTGTGAGGTAGCAGAACTCACCACTGTTCCACCAGTTTTATAAAATATCACATGGAATTCATATTTTTTAGCTGTACAAAGAACTGCATGTCTGTACTATGTTGTAAATTGCTTTTGCCCTGTCAGCACATAGGAAATGGGATCCACAATTCAAAACCTAAATATTAATACAAAGAATGCTTTTATGCAGTGGTTGAACTAACAGAAATTAAAGAAATTAAAATTTACCAGTAAAGATAAAAGAAAGACTAATAAATACTTCTGAGCTTTGGGTAACTGCTTTGGTGAAAGCCTCCTAAAATACTTTTGCTAGACACACAAATAATTAAACTACACTGGAAAAAGTGACTTGCCAACAGTGATCATAATATAATTTTTTAGCACTTCACAAAAAAAAAATCCTGAAATGTATACTGTTGTCAGTACTGATGTCGGCATTATGGGACTGTCAGGAACTTGACTTCTTTGTGGATACATTTAATGAGAATTAGCATGGAGAAGAATTCCCCAAGGAAAGGGAAGTTCCTCCTGTCAAAAATGATCATATAACTTAACTATTCAGAAGTGAAACAAATACATATAATAAATATTCATTAAAATATTAACAATGTGGTAGAATCTCGGATTCAGAGTGTAATGTTTATTTTTTATTATGATACTAGGAAACACACAGACCTCTGGTCATCAAATAAAGGTATAGAGCAAGCTTAAATGTTTTCATCATGAAAAAAAAGAGCTTCACAGATATTACTGATCTTCTTTTTCCTTCTTTCTATTGCAGAGTTCTTCATCACAGTTAATGATCAATAAACACAATAACTACTCATGATTATGAATTTGGAAGATGTATGTAGTGTGTCCTGGGGGATTACCAATAGATGGGCTTGAGAGGTTCAAGATTTTATTACAATAAATGTTTCTGCCCACCAGTTAAGATGTTCAGCAGAAGGCACTGCTTTTGTTTCTTCCATGTCACTTTGTTGTTTATTGTACTTTTTCAAGGTTACCTCAAGCTCATAATTTTTTTTTTGTACTTTCCATAACATTCCAGGTCATCTGCCTGCTAATATAAGAGATCCCCCTTCAGTCTCAGCTTTTAAATCCGGGTTGAAGACTCACATCGCTAATCTAGCATACCCTGACTAGAGCTGCTGATTAGCTGTGCATTCTGCATCTCTGCTTGCTAGTCATTTGCACAGAAATATAAGTGTCACAATATTTTTAAACTGTTACTAACCCCCCACTATTCTGTTTACATTCTTGGTATCTTGACGTGGCAGGCTGCTATCCTGCATGTGGAAAAATCAACTTGGATAAAGGAAATGGGGAAATATTCTCTCATCATATTGGATAGCCAGCACTGACTCCACTTTAGAAAACCCAGGAGGAGGTAAGTGGCCAGGTGGTCAAAGTCTCCAGGCCTGCAACTTTTTTTGACTCTCTCTTTTACAATTTTAATTTCCTCTGTTGTCAACTGGCCATAGTTCACCAGTTAATCAAGGGGCAAATATTGTTTGTTTCCATTTATGTTTAATCAGTTTATTCCTTATTCTTTGTGTGTTTTAAGAAATATGCATATATATGTGTACCAGTTCTGTATCTAGTAATTAGTATACTGTATTCTAAACTTGTATTTTAACTAAGAATTGTCTACAGTACTCTGTGCCTTTGCTGAAAAAAGAACACTGTACAAAAAGAAAACTTAAAGACCAAGAACAAAGTTCTAGCCCCAGTAGTTCACAAGTACCAGCAGGTTTCGTATGTTCCTGACAGCCAACGGATGCTGCAGCTGTCATTCTTCTTCTTCCTATCACCTATTTGGCTTCTGAAATTTGCTTCATACTTAGCAGATGTTGCCACACTTCATTTTCTTTCTACCATGTCACTTTCTAGATGAGTTTGCTGTAAGAAAGACATGAACTCCTATAACTTCACCGATGTTGGCGCTACCCAAATTTTTTGCTTCACCAGCAAGTATGACGTTATAGGCTTTTGATTCACAATGATGTCAAGGTTCTAGCCCCAGTAATTGCATGACAGAACCCTTGGTATTTTATATATATATATATATATATATATATATATATATATATATATATATAGATATATTGCCAACAAATTTATTTAAAGCAGCTTACAAGATAAGGGCCTGTTAGAACTGTTTAGAGAAATTTATATGGTGCACAGATAGACACTTAGAAATGAGGGGTCTGGGCGGCCACTTATGTTATCCACTTATATTTAATCAGTTGCTACTTCATTCTGTGTGTTTAAATAAATCTGTATATGTACCAGCTCTGCATTTACTAATTAGTATAATCTATACTTGTGTTTTATCTTCCAGAGAAGCAAGTCTGTCTCCGAGTTTTTTGCATTCGGAATTGGCAGCTGTTGCTTTTCCATCAGCAGTAGATGCTAGATTTTCGGCTGTTTCAATTCGAGTCGTGAATGCCTGCTTAACATCCGCCAGCTGATTGGAAAGTGTGCTCAGTTTAGACGTGTTTTCCTGAATGTGCTCCTCAATTTTCTTCAGAATACCATTAAACACCGCCTGAAAACGATTATATAGGCGTTTCTCCAAGTTTTTATTATCCTGCCGCAGCTCTTGCAGCTCCCGCTGCAGCTTCTCACTTGCTTTCTCGCTTTTCTTTATATCATTCTTTATCTCTTGCTTCAGCTCAGCGATCATCACCTTCAGTCCGGACAGATCATTTCTATTATAGTGCACCGTAGGCGAAGTGGCGGGCTCTATTGCAGCTGATGTTCCCGGCTCGCGTGGAGTAGGTGAAAGCGTGGACTGCAAGGCCTTTTCCAGTTTCAAGTGATCTTCTCCAATTGGCGAGCTATCGTGACCTGCATCACTTGCACATTCGCTCCCCATTTCGCTCTCAACTGAAGACGACACAGCGGACCCTGGTCCCGAGGAGTCTGGGCTTTCGCCTGTCTGTTCCAGGTCAGTCTCTGAAAGGCCATACCTTGAGCTTGAACTTGGACTTGTCAGTCTGGGCTTGGATGTAGCTTTAGTTTTCTTCTCCATTTCTTTCTGAGCCCCTTTCTTGCCGACCATGTTTATATACTCAGCAAAAAAAGAAACGTCCTCTGACTTTCAACTGTTTTTACTTTCAGTAAACTTAATGTGTAAATATTTGTATGAACACTAAAAAAGTCAACACCATAAGACATAAACTAAAAATGTTTCACAATGTGTCCCTGAATGAAGGAAGGCTCAAAATCAAAAGTACCAGTCAGTATCTGGTGTGGCCACCAGCTGCTTGAAGTACTGCAGTGCATCTCCTCCTCATGGACTGGACCAGATTTGTCAGTTCTTGCTGTGAGATGTTACCCCACTCTTCCACCAAGGCACCTGCAAGTTCCTGGACATTTCTGGGGGGAATGGCCCTAGGCCTCACCCTGCGATCCAACAGGTCCCAGACGTGCTCAATGGGATTGAGATCCGGGCTCTTCCACTGCGAGGATGATCAGCTGTCCTTCCTGTCTCCCTGTAGCGATGTCTTAGGCGTCTCACAGTGCGGACATGGCAATTTATTGCCCTAGCCACATCAGCAGTCCTCATGCCTCCCTGCAGCATGCCTAATGCACGTTCACGCAGATGAGCAGGGACCCTGGGGATCTTTCTTTGGGTGTTTTTCACAGTCGGCAGACAAGTCTCTTTAGTGTCCTGCGTTTTTAGAACTGTGACCTTAAATGCCTACTTTCTGTAAGCTGTTAATGTCTTAACGACCATTCCACAGGTGCATGTTAATTAATTGATTATGGTTAATTGAACATGCATGGAAAACATTGTTTAAACCCTTTACAATGAAGATCTGTAAAGTTATTTGGATTTTTAAAACATTATTGTTGAAATACACAGTCCTGAAAAAGGGACGTTTCTTTTTTTGCTGAGTATATATGCTTGCATATACTGTAGTAGAACCCTCGGTCTGGATAAATACAGGATATCTCTGAGTAATAAGGAAATAATATAAAAAATAACACCTCTTCAGACATCCATCTCTTGCAACGGACGAGACCAAGAGATCTACTGTATACAGTACTTGTGTTTTAACTGAGAATTGTTCACAGAGCTCTGTGTCTGCATTTAACCAAGAGCGCAATACAAAAAATAAGCTGTATCATATTGTATTGCTAAATTTTTTGCTTAGGTTCACATGGTGACATAGAGGCAAAAACTGAACCAGCAATCTTGTGGCTTAAAGTCCAGTGCCTTAAAAACTACATCACACTGCCTACCTTTTTAAAATTAGGTATGGTATAAACTTACTCCATCCAATCATTAGGTGCACCTGTTTTTTCAATGACAGGGTCACCGTGAGCCTTGGTGCAAGATAAAAGCTCATTTCAGTGGGGATGACTGTGTAACAAATTAAAAGAGACACTCACTCTTACTCATTAATACATTTCATGTCCTGTTTAGTCCACTACAGGTATACAGAGTCGCCAGCAGGTACCAATCTAAGATGTGTGGCGTAAGACTGGGGCCCTTGTCCGGCAGGGATGCCTCTCCCTTGTATGGACCGGGGCAGCCAGCCTGGTCAGGACAATACCTCTCCCGGAACACTAGATGGCAGCCCCTGGGTTACAGCAGTGCCTAGGACTCCCAAAGGGCTTCATGGGAGTTGCAGTTTGGTGCAGCCCTGTTGGGATCTGTGGGTGCCACCAAGGGGTGCTGTAGCTACTGCTCAGCTCTACAGAGCAGCTCTTCCACCACACCAGGAAGTGCTGCCGGAAGTAGGTCAACATGCACCTGGAACACTTCCGGGTGCCTTATATAAGGAGCCAACAGCCACTACTCTGGGAGCTGGAGCTGGAAAGAAGAGGACAGAGCTTAATTGTGGAGGAGTGAGGGTGGCAGAAAGAGAAGAAGAGAGAGAGAAAGAAGGGACAGAAATTGGCTGTTTAGAGCATTGTGTGGTGCTGTTAAGCAAGAATTTAATTAAACGTGTGTGTTTTTGAACATCTGGTGTCTGTCTGTCTGTGTTTGGGGGCTGAACTTCCACTAATGGGACACCAGTTCATCAGGGAACACATATTCTGTGCACGCATTCACACATCTTTGGTCAAATCAATCTAGCTTGTACATATTTAGAATTTAAGAGGAAGCTGAAGAATCTGTCAAAAACCCATGTGACCCTTGCATACTCCATGAATAGCAGAAGCATCTTGCCTTGCATAAAAAATAGAAGAACAATGAAAAAACAATATGAAAGAACCGAAACCACTCAAAATAAATAAGATGCCAAGTTGGAAATTTAAAAAAATATATATTTTTGGGTTAGTATTCAAAAACATAACCTCTTTAGTAAGTCACAATTGTGGTCGCTATTTAATTTCACCATGAAGTAAGTCAGCATTTGAAATTCACTGTTCTGATTAGTGATCAGGATACATACTGTGATTGTTTTTACACCTCGGTTTCATGGCAAATTTCTTTAGCTTGATGCTTTTACCAGAGTATAAAGATTTTCTTCCTTAAAACACACTTAACAATTGGTTCCTCTAATGTTGCAATTGCAGTTCTATTTATGTTCATATCTGTCCCTTTTAGATTCAGTGCACAGATCTGTAATAATTGTTGAGTCTGCCTCAGTTGAACATCTTTAAATTTGTAAATAAATCATATTTGTTGGTTGCACTGCAGCACAGGTTAAGCCTGAAAATAAAACATTTGTCCCTCACATCTTTCATTTGATTCACACACATGTAGTCACAATACACATTCCTGATTCAGTCTGTTGATTTCTTTTTCATTATGCAACACCCTGCAGTTTAAGTGTCCAGGCTTGGGATGTTAAAAAAGGAAAAGGCAAAATCACATTCAGTCCTGTTTGTCCCATGGGGGTCCATTTTAGGAGGCCGGGGTTCCCAAGCATTGTCACCTTAAAAGAAAAAAAAAGTGAAATATGAGACTTAAGGTAATTTCAATTTTATATTTTTTATGAAAAGATCTTGTGAAAGTGGTCATATTAGTTTTACCCTGTCCTCATTCATCTATCTCTTTTCAGAGCCTGTTTTTTCAGTACAGGTCTGCTTTGGAGCCAAAGTTTATCCTGACTATTCTAAATAGAAGGATGGATATGATTCTGAAGAGGATGGCATTCTACTGATGGTTACATACATCTGCACACCAAGACCATGCTAAATTATTTCCAGCAGTGAACCCAGCAAGTAGTAAACTTCTTGACAAGGTCGACACTCTCCCCACAGACAGACACACTGCTGATGGCTGTTCCTAAGAGGTCATTAAAGGCCTAGATCTTGGTTTTTGTCCAGGACACTAGCAAGCCAAGGCACTCAGACTCCTCACTCAGTCTCTCGAGAGTCTTGATCAGAGCTTCTGTTGACTTTACAAAGATCACAGCATCGTCGGTAAAGTCAAGATCAGTATATCTTTCTTCAGCAACAGATGCGCCACAACTACTGGATACCACGACCCTGCCCAGCACCCAGTCCATGCAAGAACTGAACAAAGTAGAAGCAAGAACACACCCCTGATGATCGCCAGAATCAACTGGGAAAAATGCAGAGTTTCTGCCTCCACACTGCACAACACTCACAATACAAGTATACAGGCCGGCCATGATATCCAGCAACTTTGGGGGGATCCTGCAAAGTCTCAGGATGTCCCACAGGGTAGTTAGATCAACTTAGTTGAATGCTTTATGAAAATCGACTAAGGCTGCAAAGAAACTCTGCCAACATTTGTGTATGCACTCAGTGAGAATTATGAGTGCCAGGATGCGGTCGATGGTAGACTTCTTAGGTGTAAAACCAGACTGTTCTAGTCGCTGGTAGGTGAGCAAGTGATCACAGATCCTATTGAGGATGATCCTAACAAGGACCTTACCCAGCACCAAGAGCAGTGCTATCCCCCTGTAGTTGCTGCAATCCAGGCGATCACCCTTCGTTTTCCAGATAGGGATGACAAGTCCAGTCAGTTGAGATGATGCCAGTCTCCCAAATGGAAGCAAAGATTGCTTGCAATGACAGGAGGACAGCCTTACCACTATCCTGGAAGTTCACCCCAGATAACACAGGTCCTCACAGCCTTCCCTACCCTCAGCTGGTTCACCACCTGTACTATCTAAGTGAGATCGGGCAGTTCACAGCTAATTGAAGGATCAGCATAAAGAACTGTGGACCCAGACAAGTCCAACGTCCTAGCCGGAGGATTAACTTTAAACAGATCCTCAAAATAAGCAGCCTAGCGGGTCACAACTGCTATGTCATCTGTAAGGACCATTCTATTACCCACCCTGACTGCGACCCTCAAGGAACAGATTCAGATGTGCGTAATGCTTCGATTCCTCTGTAAGCAGGACATGGGTCACTAGACCATAGATGGTATGTCACTTGCTTACAGATTCCTCTAACAAACACCTCCTTATCTGCACTCAGAGCCCTCACAGCTGTTCTTCTCAGTTCCCGGTACAGACCAGAGTTGCTAGCAAGCCGTGTGCTGTGACTCCTCTCGATGATATCCAGGATGCCCTGCAAGATGAAATACCTTCTTCTGGGAACACTGGCAACACCAATACAACCCTTAGTAATCTTCAGGGTCCAAGGATTAGAAAATAAAAATTTTACAGCTGCTTCAGCAGACTGTTACACAAACTATTCATGTGAGTTATTGTGCTGAGATCTTAACACACAAGTGGTGTATAATAACTCCAAATTAAACCATACAATGGGAAAACACTGTACAAGCTCAACAAATTATAAAGGTGAAATGCTAATCTTTTTTTGTAGTGATCACGACTTAATACTTTGGCAGGTGATTAGTTCAAACACAAGATCGTTGACTTAAACACCCTCAGATGGAGTAACAGAAAACTTGAGTAGCCACATCACAATAAGTAAAAGATAGAAAACACTCTTGAATGCATGCACTTTAAGTGGCAACTACTACATTTTAAAGGAGAAATTATTCTAGAACTGGCAGCTATTTATTAGACAAAGAGGATAAAGAAAAAATGAAATAGAACATAGAGAGGCTAACATCTGAAAGGGTAGCAGAACAGCTTTAAACAGAATTAAGCAACAAGATAATGAGGATAAGATCAGGTACAGTACCAGTATCCAAAAAATGTTAACAACTCAAGACATCTATTACTAGCATAGGTACAAATGTCATAGGAACAATAAGAGGCAAACAAAGAAAATGATAATTATCAGATAGAACCTGGAATTTAATTTCTAAAATAAATATTTTAAGAGTAAATTGAACTTAACAAAAATTGTGAGACCCATTCTGAAGACAGAATGGACAAATGGAAGCAAAAGTTTAAAACGAAATACAGAGGAGCGCAGAAAACCTGGCAAAACACGAACAAACAGCAGGGAAAATTAACACAAGGAAATTATGATGAGCAACCAAAGCTGAGAATTTTACAACATATCAGAATGTGATAAACAAAGATGGCAGCCTTCTTACTTCCATAGAAAAAGAGATGCTCACATGGAAGGAATATTTCAAAGGAAGCTGCATGCAAAATCATTAAAAGCAAATGCAAACAAAAGCCAGGCACTACTGTATATGCAAAACATCAAGACAACTGCAATAGGAGCTAGAATAAGCACAGTGGGTCCAACTTTCACCGAAATAAAGAGAGCTGTATAAAGTCTCAATGAGGGGATAAAGTATTTGCTAAAATATTCAAAGCAAGATCAGATATTAAATGTAATATCATAAAAATGGTCTTTGAGGAAGTCTGGGAAAACAAAAAAAGACACCCCAGCTGGAAGGAAGCCCTGATCATCAATCATCCTAAGAAACAGACCTAACATTACAAAAACTGGGTAGGCATCACATTACTGAATTAAATTAACAAAGTACTGTAATTGTATACATAGCAATTAGCAGGATACCAGAAAATGTAGAGCCCACACATAGAGTCTGAAAAAAACACACTGACCTTGCATAGATCAAATACACAAATCAAGGCTAGTCATTAAACACTCTGTTGATAGGGGGCAACTGCTATATATTGTAGTTTTAAAAGTGTGTTTGTCAGCCCGTCAGCAGAACTACACTTGCAATGATCTAATTCATAAGTTCATAAATCTGTTCAAAGAACTATATCAGGATGCTGACTGTCAGGTCTTACACAACTGGCAAATGACTAAAGTCTTCCTCATTGAATCAGGAGTGAGTCAAGAATGCTTCCGAACTCATAGGATGTTCAACATCATACTAGCTCAGATAATGCACCTGGTCACCATTTAGCCTCTGGCCAGCTTGAACGGCTATCATCTCTTTGCTTTCTCACTCCTTTGAAAATATGCAAGAGAAAGTTCAGCAACTCCACAGGTAAGAGGGAAACTTCGTCAAAGAATTCCATCCATTATCCAACCCGCTATATCCTAACTACAGGGTCACGGGGGTCTGCTGGAGCCAATCCCAGCCAACACAGGGTGCAAGGCAGGAAACAAACCCCGGGCAGGGTGCCAGCCCACCGCAGGCACACACACTCACGCACCAAACACACACTAGGGACAATTTAGAATCGCCAACGCACCTAACCTGCATGTCTTTGGACTGTGAGAGGAAACTGGAGCACCTGGAAGAAACCCACGTAGACACGGGGAAAACATGCAAACTCCACGCAGGGATGACCCGGGAAGCGAACCCCGGTCTCCTAACTGTGAGGGAGCAGCGCTCTCCACTACGCCACCACGCTGCCCTCGTCAAAGAATTAACATATAAAATACAGAGTCGATGTGAATAGGAAACACTAACAACACATCTCTCCATGTTGCTAACAGATTATCGATGAGGTGAATAATTGAATCTTCATACAACTACACAAGATGATGGGACCAGTGTGGATGTACAAAGCCACATAAGCATTTTGATCTCTATATGGAAGATTTGGAACTCCTCGCAGTATGTCATTTTCAAAAGCAATATTAAGTCAGTACTACAGTATGGCTGTGAAACTTGTAAGACATCAAAAGACATTGTCAATATACTACACGATTTTATTAACTCTTCTTTACTAAAGATACTTTGGATATTTTGGCCTACACTAACAAAGGAGAGAAACAAAACCGAGTGCCATTATGAACAATGCAGCACATCCTCTCTCTGACACACTAACATTGAGGACTTTAAGTCAATGAATCATTCAGCAGAAGTGTGTCAAGAAACGCTGCTGGGACAATATAACAATATAACAACAGCTATATGCCTGCAAAATGCCTCACTGTGACTGTGACAACCAAGTCAGACATTTCTTCCTTTTTAATTTTCTTCTTTCCTTAAACCAAAGTGTGTGTATATTTATTTATTTACTTTTCTAACTATGTATGAATTTAGTTATTTAGAGAGCTTCTGTAAAAAGTAAATTTTCTGTTTATCTACCCTCCTAGCTAAATCATCAAGTAGGAAACGTGGCACAGAATGCAGCCAAATCAAGTATGTCTGGATATTAAGAGGAAGATTAGAAATGGATTGGGCGTACTTCATGCCATGGAGACAATGTGCCAAGTTAAACAGTTTAAGAGTGGAATCAACAAGGGAGCAGAAGAAGAGGTAGGCCAGCGTATACTTAAGAGGAGAAATGATTAGAAGGAAGCTTCATGCAGAAGGAAATTATAGGGTCAAGTTAAAGATCTTGAAAAACAAATTGGACCAGATGGAACCATTTCATTGAGGCCCTATGCTTGTCTTATATATAAGGACTAAAATGTATTTATTGATAGCATTTTTCACAATATTGAATAGTTCAGACACCATCACATGTAACACTAATGATTAGTAGAGACTAATGAAACACACATACACACAAGTAGCACATCACATATACTACAGAGAACATGCTGAATACATTATATGAACAGAATCATACGGAGTAGACAGTACTTCTCTAAAGCATCAATCTTACATTTGTCAAGGGGGAGACTTTGGGTGTCATCAGCTTCAATGTGTTGTCCGATGGCCATGTGAAAAAGATGGCATAAACGTTACTGTCTTTAAAAGTGTACCTAAAAGAAAAGTTGATAAATAAGTTAGGAAAGTGAAATTAAATCAATCTATTAAAATGCAAGAAATAAGACAAAATAAAGTAGGTTCAGAATCCTTGTTTGCTAATGTACATTGCCGTGCCAGCTTAAGCAGATCTTGTTGAACTGGAACTACAAGACTCCGATGTCTGATTGGAAATTAACTATTTGAAAATGTAACATTATTTAGAGTTTGTGTACATGGCTGGAGATAACAATTGGCTGTAAGTAATAGTTAAATGGCTGATTTTAAACTGTGGATGAAAGGTGGAACTATTTTTTGCACACTGCATATGAAAGAAACACACAGACTCGCCAAAAAGTGTGTTTAGAAAATTACAGCAGACTTCTTAGCATTACATTTTTGCTTGAAAAAAACATGTAAAAAGCATTGCAATTTTTGCCTTAAAAATTGCATATTTATTAAATCTTTCTTCTGTAAAATATACATAACACTAAAAGTGCGAAGTCAGAAGCATAGAAAGTATAATAATGATACAAATAATAATGCTAATAGCATTTATACCACGGGTGTCAAACTCCAGTCCTGGAGTAGCTGCAGGTTTTTATTCTAACCATCTTCTTCATTCATGATCAGTTTTTGCTGCTAATTAACTTCTTTTGCCTTAGTTTTAATTAACTTGACTCAGGTCCATTAGTTGTCTCTTTTTCCTTAATTAGCAGCCTAACAATAAGGAGACACAAAACAAGCCGCCACATGACCAGCTGTGCCAATCACACAATATCTGAATATAAAGGTGATGGTTTCGGTAAGGTTGATCTCTTAGGTCACCAAAACATTTTGATGGTGCTGTGGCAGAATGAGAGCAGCAACAAGCCATGCAATAAAATAACAGGTTTAATTAACAGCAAGAGTCAGCTTCTCATTAAGAGATTGATTGGAGTGAAATTGGTTGGAGTTTGAAATCCCAGTTTAACTGGTCATCTGTTGGCTTGTTTCACATCTCATTTCTGTTTGGCTACCATTTAATGAAGAAAGGAATCAATACAGAGGACCAAATCCTTAAAAATAAGGCTATTAAAATGAAGGGGAAAGAAGTTAATTAGCAGCGAAAACTGGTCACTGATTAGGAAAAGGGTTAGAATGAAAACCTGCAGCCATTGGGGCCTTCCAGGACCGGAGTTCGACTCCCCTGGTTTATACTGTCAAAATATGTCTTTTGTGTGGTATATCTTAAAGCACGGTGAACTACACAATCCAACATCACAGTCGGGACAATAGTAACATGATTCTTTGCAGATTTTCTTTCCAGACTTATCAGCTTTTGAACAGCACACTTGTACATGTGCGACTGACAAAAGCATCACTTTCGGATTTTAACAGAATCACTTTTGATTTCTCTGTCCGTTTCAGTTTCACTGCCTGAAGACAGATTCACCTCGTCATCACTGCTTGTATCGCTGTCAAGAACGTGAAACACCTGGGGCCTCATGTATAAACGGTGCGTATACACAAAAATGTTGCGTAAGCGCGTTTCCACGCTCAAATTGCTACGTATAATACCTAATCTTGGCATAAAGCCACGCACATTTCCACAGTAGCTCATACCCTGGCGTACGCAAGTTCCGCGCTCGGTTTTGCAGACTGGCGGCACCCAGCGTCAAACCAGTGCTACTGTTCCAGTGTGGTTTCCCTTTCTTTCTTAGATCCACATCCCTGATGTGGCTTTATAAATAAACTGAAATTAATTACATATTGTTTATTAGTTTAATGCATCTGATTGTAATTAACCTGTAACAATATAATGGTCAACAGAATGGTCAAACTATTCCAAATACCATAGCTGCTTTAGCGTTGTTACTCTCACTGCACCATCTTCTTCTTTCAGTTGCTCCCGTTAGGGGTTGCCACAGCGGATCATCTTTTTCCATATTACTCTCACTGCACCACTCGGAGTATTTATATCGCTGTATCTGAGTGGGGAATCACAGCTGTACAGCAGCTGAATGGAAAGAGAATTATCGGTATACAGCATCAAGCACACACTGCCTCAGCCATGCTGCCTATTTGAACTACTCTCATACGGCAAACGCGTCAGAGCCTTTCCTGTATGGACTTCGCGGTTCAGAAACAGTTTCATCCCAAGAACTATAAACGCACTCAATCAGTCCATCAAGTGCTCCTGGTAGAACTGTTTGTACATATAAGTACAATTACCTCACTGTAAACTTGTGATATAGTTATAATATTGCACAACCTGAGCCACTTTATAAAGAGAATATTTACAATGATGACGATGTCATTTTTAAGATTAAATGCAGCAAAATATGTTTATTATATTATACAGATAAAACTTTAACTTCATTTAAATAATCTATATTATTAATAAATAAACATAGGAGGACATGGTGTCGCAGCGCTAGCAAGGAGCTGGTGCTCCATTCACAGATTGTTCCTGCCTTACGCTGTATTCTTCTAAACATGTACTACGAAGATATTTTGATGTTTCTTAAAAGTTTTGAAGAATCTGAGTTCTAAGCTTACAGATGGCTTAACGTCTATTACAGAGCTGATTGTGTGGCGATTGGGTATTTAGAGAAAGAAAAGGAAGGACAGGAATTGGAGGTTAGTATGTTTGAAAGAGACACTATTGCTGCAATAAATTATTTCATCGAAGGTCGTGCACAGCAAAGCAATCATCTTGCGTGAGACATAAACAATCACTGCACCAACGTGTGCCCATGTTTAATAACATGCTTTAACTACTATAATCATGAAAATGATATCATGTATACATGTCAGTATTGTAATTATTCAGAGAGCTGTAATATTAAAAATGTAATGGATTCTGTGTCCTGTCGGAGGAAGAGAAATCCCAGAAGCACGTAGTGATTCACACACATAGAGCACATAGAAGATCAAATACAAAACAAAGCATTTAACATGCTACTTTAGTTACGATGGAATTTGAGAAACTAGTAAATTAAATGATTTTAAGATGAAGTTTATGATGTTCTACTTTAATGACAAAATAAACTATGTGATTAAAGTGGAAATTTCAAGATTAAAGTTGACATTTTGTGCTTTTATCCCACTGTGTGCCTATTTTTCTTTTCTCTGTACTCTAATAAGCTTTCATATGACACTCAGACGGTGGGCTACAACTCGCCTTTTCATGGCGACTCTGATATCTGACA
This sequence comes from Polypterus senegalus, assembly GCF_016835505.1. Lineage (NCBI taxonomy): Eukaryota > Metazoa > Chordata > Cladistia > Polypteriformes > Polypteridae > Polypterus > Polypterus senegalus. The sequence continues at coordinate 51,848,862 of NC_053170.1, read as the reverse complement.
ACTTCTTTTTTATTTCGAGCACTGTGCGACTTTGTGAACTTGAGCTTTCGTGTTTCTCCGACGCTCTATGTCACTCAATCAACTTCCTTTTGTTGTTTATACCACTTTTTAAACCTACAAATAGTACATTTTTACTTGCCTCCACTTGGTATTGGCTGAAATTCTTCTATTTTCCCTCGTGCTTTTGCCATTGCCTTTTTACAGAACGCTGAGCTTAAGGGTTACTTATATGATTTGCATATTCAACGAGGCGTAATTCTGGGAGGAGTTGGGGTGGGGCAGCAGGCACGTGCATTACTTTTCACGTTGACCGGGATTTATGTAACGTAAGAACGCACAGATTTATGCATCTGGATATTTTTGTGCGTACGAACATTTCCGCTTTTGTGCTTACGCCATGTTACAGTGTGAATTCTATGCACGCCGTTATGCATGAGGCCGCTGGGCTGCTAAAAAACGTTTCCTATGAGATGCCATTATGAAGCTAGGAGAAGATGTGTCTGCACCATTGCCTGGGTAACACTTGGGCCTGTTGATTTTGCAAGACACACCTATTTCGTTTTCTGAGCAACACTCGGCACTAACGCTTCCAGCAATTTTACATATGAGAAGTGTCCATACAGTTGACTGAGTGACACTGAGGAGGTTAAAGGGAACGGAAAATGGACTTAAATGCTACATGAAACTTGTAGTTTTCCATCACCTTTGAACCCAGTCCATTGCTGAAGGGTCACTTACAAAGCCCTTTAAGCACCATTTGCAACACTTATCTCAATATAAATGTATCAAATTGTTGATTTCACATATAAAAAAGAAAACATGAGCAAACAAAGTAAGACCGAAGGCCAGAATACTAGACACTGATCTATTTTCTAGCTGTACTTAGTGCTAAAAGACAAAAATGTTTAATTAGCTGTTCATATTGTTACAGAACATCAACGCTTTCTTCCTGAAAAATTCAGAAGTAAGGGCTCTTTAAATAGAATAATACAAAGCCTTTGAAATAAGTTATTTAAAAAGCAAAATTCTGTATGTTGGAAATAAATCTTACCAAAACATTTGAAACATAAATAGCTAGAATAAGAAGGCTAAATCAAATTAAGATGAAAATGTTATTGCATGTACACTTCCAATACTGTATGTAGTACAAATACACATATAACATATAAAAACGACTTTAAAAGTTTGGTCATTTAATCTCAATGGTAACACCAACATGTAACATTATACATACCGTATATATTTTACATATGTATATATCTACACACACACACGCATTTACAGTGTATATTAAAAAATATTCAGCCCCTTTTGATGTTTTCACATTTTATTCATAAAATCACAGTGGATTTTTGTTTTTCTTTTTACATTGATTCACAGAAAAAAGTGACTCTTTAATATCAAAGCGAAAACAGATTTCTGAAAAGTGATCTAAATGAATTACAAATATACTGTGTCACACACGTGCGCATGGGAGGCAGCTAAAGGGCTTGGGTAAGGACAGTTCTGAGACATACCGGGATGTGCCAGAGTGCACTGACTCTTTTTCTCCCTTGCCTGCAGACCATTCACAGGAGATTCCACCTGGTCCTCTTGATGTCACTTCCGGGACCGAGCCAATGGCAAATGCATATTATATACTAGTATTTTTGAAAAAACAATTGGCTGTCATACATATTACAGCTACCTTCCACTATTGAAATTTACCTGTATTATTCAAAAGAAAATTGTATGGTCTTCTCTGATAGCAGTGATGGCATATTGACATTATAAGGCACTTCCAAAATCTCACATATAAATAAATGAGTAAAGCCGAATTTGCAAAGTATAAATGCTAGAGTCTGAGAAGAGTTTTTAGTTTGAATATTGCAGCATCGGGTGAAAAGCAGGAGCCAAACCTGGATGAGCTACCAGTCCAATACAGGGTTCATTTGCACACCCTTCCACAAATGGCCAATTTACTTAGCATGAGTATCTTTAGGATGAGGAAAGGAAACCAACAGTGACATGAGGAGAACATAGAAAGTCTACGTAGATGGCTAGACGGCATAGTATTCAAAGCAAGGATGCTGAATCTAAGTGTCAGAAATGTTAACCACAGTTGTAATATGTCACCAATGAAGGCAGTTTTCCATCAAAAACAGGAAAAAATGTGCTTATTCGTCCAAATTTTCATGCATTGCGCATCTGCCATTTGGCAGGGTGCAGAAGTGTGCCTAGAATTCAATATAGTGTGTCATTTGTGTTTTCCTTATGTTATTCTGTGAAAGCACATGTTTGAAATCTTGAAGGCCACTTTTTAAATCATTTTCACACCCAATAAAAAATCGATTTTAAAGAACAGCCATAGAGGATACCTGAAGTAGAACACATGTTGTATTGTCCTTCTAGGTTTGGCCAGCTTAAATTTAAATACATTCAAAAAAGTTAAATAAGTAAAAAAATGAACAAATATAAAGTTGGAAGCAGCCTTACCAGATAGGCACTGTGACATTCTCATTCTGTACTCTCCATGGCTGGGAGGAGTAAATGGCATCACCGTTCAAGGCAAGCCAAGCCCCAACTCCTCGAAGCCTCTCCTCAAATGCTACTGCTAAAGTACCCTCAGCAGATGGTCCTACGTTGAGCAAGTAGTTGCCACCCAGGCTGACTGTCTGCACCAAATCCTACAATGCAAATCACAGATTTTAAGATGTCTTTATTTAGTCCTGTTGAAAAAGAGTGGATCTTTAAACAGTCAATAACCTACGAAATGAGAAAAGAACAAAATGACATTAAACAAATATATGCTTGGATTATTTCAACTCACATCACCAATAATGCGTTAAGTGAAATCAAAATTGCAGTTTTACTGTATACACAACATATGTGGAGTATAGATGAAAAATGTGAATATGAAAATAAACATCACATTTCATTACTGGGTACTTCTGTACATACCGTATATAATTCACAGTTTTAGTCAGTCCATCCATTTTCCAACCTCCAACATCAGACACAAAGAGGAAACCAACCCTGTTTGGGATACCAGTTTTAGTATAAAACCAATGTTTGTGATTTATTGTGCACTGTGAGTGAAACAGAACAACTGTTTATATCTTTGATTTATAGGTTGTGATTATAGGGGATGGACGACAGGGATTTGTGGCAGCCAAACAGATCACCTATGGACATGAAGAGAACATGGGATTGTGAGTGAGCAGTGCTCATAAGTGCTTCTGTGCGAGACAAAATTTGGAAAATAGCTAAATGAAATCATAAATGTGTTCTTGATTTCACATTTCATTCATTATTAGATCTAAGGAGGCTTAACAGGAGCTGTACGGTACTTAATATTATGAGAATTTACTTATTGTTATGGATCAAAAATGGCACTAGTACCAAATGTAATTTGCTATTAATCCTAATTTCTACATAGATACGTTCCTTGGATTTAGATACACAGCAAACACTATGTGGAGATTACATGTATGGACAACATGGTGTGCAATAGTGGGTGCTCCATTCACAGACTGAGGTGACTGGGCTTGAATCGTGGCTTTAGCAGTATATCTGTAAAGTCTTCATGTTCCTATATATTTGCAGGAATGTTTCTCTTAAGATTTCCTACTACACTTCAAGGATGTACAGTACAGTAAATGTTAGACAGACCGGTGGCTTTAAAAAGACTTGGTATGTGTGACCGTGGGCAAGCATGTTAGCATGCCCTACAATAACTGGTGTCCCACCCAGACCTGGATCCTGCCTCGCACTTGATATATATAGTCCCAGTACTATTCATCATACTACAAAAAGAACAGACATCTACTCTTTGTAGAAGGGATTTGACAGATTTACCTTTACTGTCAAATTCCTATTTGTGAAATGAACACAGAATCTTTCCTTTCAGTTCCTAAAAATATGAGGGCTTTAAAATATAACATGGGGGTTAACCTAGCTGTATTTTGCATATTTCAGTTTTTCACTTTTTTTTGCACATTACAAAACACTTTAACAGTTACCAAAAAAACATCTTGAATACCAAAGACTATACAGTAACTATTCGCCAGCACTTCTCTTAACAACATCCAGTGAATCAGAGGCTTTACAAAGTTTTTATCAGGTGTATTAGTATAAAATGGGAAAGCACCTACTATCATCATCATGTTAGTCTGTCTTTCTGTCTGCATGTAACAGCTTGGCTCCCAATTGACTTGTTTCAATGAAATTTGGTGCATTTATTTGTTCATTAAATTTGTAGTTAATATTCAATTTCTGCGGTGGGTTGGTGCCCTGCCTGGGGTTTGTTTCCTGCCTTGCGCCCTGTGTTGGCTGGGATTGGCTCCAGCAGACCCCTGTGACCCTGTAGTTAGTATACAGCGGCTTGGATAATGGATGGATGGATGGATGGATGTTCAAATTTTGGTTTGATATCCTGAATTAAGTGAGCAGTACAAATGTTTGAAATTTCAAAAACGTCTATTTATAAAGCACCAATGTATTTACAAAATCGTCAGCCTTAAAACAGAGAAACATAAAGAATTTGCACCGTCAAGTTTACCATGACAGAGGTTATTTCTACTTGTGTATTTTACACATCTGATCGCCGCTCTTGATGAAAAAACAGACCTACAGTGAAAGTTATCGAAAGACCTGCAGGACTTCATTTGAGATTTTAATTGTCCATCAGGTACTTCTTTCAAAAACTTAATGGTTAAGAAACAGGAACTACAGTTTGCCTTAGCCCCTCCAAAACCAACAACGAACAAAAGAACAACAGTTTATGCAGTGTTTACATTTTAAACTTTCTGTGATAAAAGCTTCAACCTATTGGAAAGATGTTCAAATAAAGTGCATTATATTTGTTGTTTAAAAAAAAAAAGATTGCTTAATTCTTTTCTTTTTAACAGACTAGCTTTAAAACTGTACTTTTGAGTATACCTGTATAATGGAAGGCAGGTCAAGAAGCTGGTTCAGCTTCATATTTCTGCGATGGCCCCAAGAGAGCTTATCCACCGAGGTGCATTTCTCCCACTTATGAGAGGGAAGCTGACCTGGACTGTATTTGTCAGCACAATTATAGAACCCACCATGTTTACAGGAGCACCCAGCACCCCACCGGTCATTTGTGACTACCGAGTCCTGAAACACATAAAACAAATTTTAGAAACTTAAATGCACGCCTAAATAAGTCAAATGAACAGCTCCAGAGTTAATTTCAATGCAATTTACGGTTACTATATAGACTACCATTTTATACACTTACTATAAATACAATATATTTATATAAAAACAAACATAATGTTAAACATAAAAACTACGTGCAATATGCAAACAGAAATATACATTTCTACCCATTATTTTGTTTATAATTTACTTCTTCAAGCCACGAACATCATTCATTTTGAAGAATAGTATTCTTAGTAGAATTTTGAGTATAAAGGAAAATCAAAAAGTACAGACAATTTGGAAATCACACAATAACCACAACAGATGGACGTTGATGTAATACACCATATTTGTGGTGGCTTATGGGTAGTTTGAAACGTACAGGGCCTTGTTCTGCTGTTAGTCTACTTGAAGTGAAGGACAAATGAACATGGACGCTCTGCTGTAGGATTACAAAATTGCTGAACAACATGGCGCAGTGATTTTTCTTTGGGCAGAGGGTGTGGAACCTGCTGAAATTCACCAAAGGATGTTTGCTCAGTATAAAAGTGAAAACAGCAAAACTCAACGCAAAGTTTATGAATGTGTAAAAAGGTTTAAAGTGAGAAGAACAAGTGTAACCGATGAAGCTCAATCTGATTGATCACTAACATCGCACACACAAGCCCACATTGACAGGGTGAATGCCTGTTTCAAAAAAGACAGATGGATTACGGTGTCCACTGTTGCTGTGCATTTGGATATTAGCTATGGATCTGCACATGCCATAGAGCATCATTAAATAGGGTACCATAAAGTTGACACAAGATGGGTGGCCATACAGCTTACTGATCTGCACGAGCCAACATCCTTCTGTGAATTTCAACAGGTTTTATTCCCTCTACAGAAAGAAATCTCACTACGGCGCATTGTTCAATGATGGTTCAACCCCACAATGGAGCATCCATGTTCATTTGAACTTGGCTTCAACTAGACTAAAGACAAAGTGCTGCCCTGTGCGTGTTTGAACTACCCATTAACCTTTCCAAACATGTTGTTCTGTGTTAGCTTCTATTTGTTATGGTTACAGTGTAATGTTCAAATTGCCTTTCCTTTTTGATTTACCCTTGTATAATATATTTTTCTTCATTTTTCATCAATTTGCAGGTTCTATTAAATGCAGGATACAAAATCTTTGTGATACAGGCATCTGTCCCCATGCTTGTGTAGTCCATTACTCTTTTCTGAGGTTTAATAATATATGATGGCACACTGGTTAGCGTTGCTGCCTTATGGATCTCGTACACTAGGTTTGAATCCTGTAAACTATCTTTGTATGTGTGGGTTTTCCGCAGGGTACTCTCGTTTATCTGTCACATCCCATAAAAACAAGTCACTTTGGTCAAATGGCAATTCCTGTGTAAGTGGGTATGGAGATTAGTGGGCATCTCACAGATTTTAAAATTTTCCACCTGTTTAGGTTAAATCAGCAAATCACCTCATTAAGTCAATACATTTTCTGTAAACCCTCGCTAGATGAGAAGTAACATTTCCACTGAAGTTTCTTTAATCTTATTAAACAAGACAAACAAACATGGCACTTGTGATATGTGTATGGCTGCAAATACATACCAGCTATGTCAAAAACAATTCACTAGCATAAAAAGACTTCTGTTTACAGAGTCAGTCACTCAGTGCAATTGCATAGTCTTTAATCACTTTGTTATTCACAGAAGTCTGGTTTCAAAAATGCCATGTATAATGTTATTCAATAACAGAAATGTTAGTGAGTGGCAAAAATGGATATAATAAGGATATTAGAAATAAACTTGATCTATTAGGCTTAAAAAACAATACAATGGTAAAGAATTTAGGGGTAATTATTGACTCTAACCTAAATTTTAAATCACAAATTAATCAGATCACTAGGACAGCATTTTTTCACTTAAGAAATATAGCAAAAATTAGATCCCTTATAACTTTGCAAGATGCTGAAAAATTAGTTCACGCTTTTGTTTTCAGTCGACTAGATTACTGTAATGCACTCCTCTCAGGACTACCTAAAAAAGACATCAATCGATTGCAATGAGTGCAGAATACAGCTGCTAGAATTTTAACTAGGAAAAGAAAATCTGAACACATCTGTCCAGTTTTAATGTCACTACATTGGTTACCTGTGTCATTTAGAATTGTCTATAAAATACCGCTTATGGTTTACAAAGCCTTAAATAATCTCACTGCATCTTATATTTCAGAATGCCTTTCACTTTACACTCCAAATCGTAGCCTTAGATCTTCAAATGAGTGTCTGCTTATAATTCCAAGAGCTAAACTGAAAAGAAGTGATGAGGCGGACTTATGTTGTTATGCACCTAAAATCTGGAGTAGCTTACTGATAAAAATTCACCAGGCTAATATGGTGGAGCACTTTTAAAAACTGCTAATAACCTGTTACTTTAACATGGCTTTCTTATCGCTTCATTTTAGTGTAACCCTGATATTCTGTATATGCATTTAATTATCGTTTTTATCATGGCTCCAAAATCCGTACTAACCCCTACTTTCTCTGCTGTTCTTATTCCAGTTTTCTGTGGTGGCGATTTGCACTACCCCCACCCAATCAAAGCACCACATGCAGTCCCTACATTAATGGAATGAAGGCCAGAGGTCCACATGACCATCATCGTCTAATTCTTCCACATGAAGCCAGTAAAGCATGAGGACTGATTGAGAACATTTACAGTATGTTAGGTAGAATGTCCATTGGGGGCTGGGTGGTCTCGTGGCCTCGGAACCCTTGCAGATTTAGTTTTTTTTTTTCTGTCCTCCTGGACATCAGACTTTACTTTATTCTTTGTTACTTAGTATTGCCTAATCTTATTTTTATGCATTTCTTTTTTCTTTCTTCATCTTGTAAAGCACTTTGAACTACACATTTGTAAGAAAATATAAATAAATGTTGTTGTTGTTATTCCAGTTACAGAAACCGGAATATGGACTTCTAGAAACCAGGTTACAGTAACTGTCCGTTGCACTTTTGTTAGTCTGCGTGTGTCTTTGCTTCACACATGCATCCAGCAGCCAAGATTAGAAAACAAAAGTAGCACCAACAAAGATTATTTTCCTGAGGTAAAATCCTGGGTGAGTTCTTCTCCTGGTTGAAATAATCAGTCTCAGTATTTCAGAAATCGATGCATTTATGTTGTTGAGCTGAACATACAGTGCTATGCTCAGTGGCACAATCTCAGGAGACAGAAGCTCCATGCTTGTTTTTGGAATCACTGCAGTCATTGATGATATTTAATGTTTTTTAACATGTTTATAATATCAAGTAGTTTTACAGATACCAGTTTTCGCCTTAACTGGGTTACTCAACTTATACAGGTTTTGTGTGTGCATGTAAGCGCAGTCATTGTTAAAATATGTTGTGGTTTACTACACTATTGGCACGCAGACTTATCTTGCTCAAATGGAAGAATCCTAACTCTCCTCTTTTAAGTCAGTGGATAAATAATGTTATATATTATTTGAAATTGGAAAAAATTTAATTCTCACCTAGAGGATCTGTGCAGAAATTTTTCAAAACCTGGCAGGATCTAATCAATAACATTCTAGAATAAGCTTTTAAAGCACAGAGGAAGCATATTCTCTCCCCATTTTCTTTTTTTCTCCATTTATCTACAGTGGGATGCAAAAGTTTGGGCAACCTTGTTAATAGTCATTATTTTCCTGTATAAATCGTTGGTTGTTACGATAAAAATGTCAGTTAAATATATCATATAGGAGACACACACAGTGATATTTGAGAAGTGAAATGAAGTTTATTGGATTTACAGAAAGTGTGCAATAATTGTTCAAACAAAATCAGGCAGGTGCATAAATTTGGGCACCGTTGTCATTTTATTGATTCCAAAACTTTTAGAACTAATTATTGGAACTCAAATTGGCTTGGTAAGCTCAGTGACCCCTGACCTACATACACAGGTGAATCCTATAATGAGAAAGAGAATTTAAGGGGGTCAATTGTAAGTTTCCCTCCTCCTTTAATTTTCTCTGAAGAGTAGCAACATGGGGGTCACAAAACAACTCTCAAATGACCTGAAGACAAAGATTGTTCACCATCATGGTTTAGGGGAAGGATACAGAAAGCTGTCCCAGAGATTTAAGCTGTCTGTTTCCACAGTTAGGAAGATATTGAGGAAATGGAAGACCACAGGCTCAGTTCAAGTTAAGGCTCGAAGTGGCAGACCAAGAAAGATTTCGGATAGATAGAAGCGACGAATGGTGAGAACAGTCAGAGTCAACCCACAGACCAGCACCAAAGACCTACAACATCAACTTGCAGCAGATGGAGTCACTGTGCATCGTTCAACCATTCGGCACACTTTACACAAGGAGATGCTGTATGCGAGAGTGATGCAGAGGAAGCCTTTTCTCCGCCCACAGCACAAACAGAGCTGCTTGAGGTATGCTCAAGCACATTTGGACAAGCCAGCCTCATTTTGGAATAAGGTGCTGTGGACTAATGAAACTAAAATTGAGTTATTTTGGCATAACAAGGGGCGTTATGCATGGAGGAAAAAGAATACAGCATTCCAAGAAAAACACCTGCTACCTACAGTAAAATATGGTGGTGGTTCCATCATGCAGTGGGGCTGTGTGGCCAGTGCAGGGACTGGGAATCTTGTCAAAGTTGAGGGGCGCATGGATTCCACTCAGTATCAGCAGATTCTGGAGACCAATGTCCAGAAATCAGTGACAAAGCTGAAGCTGCGCCGGGGCTGGATCTTTCAACAAGACAACGACCCGAAACACTGCTCAAAATCCACTAAGGCATTCATGCAGAGGAACAAGTACAACGTTCTGGAATGGCCATCTCAGTCCCCAGACCTGAATATAACTGAAAATCTGTGGTGTGAGTTAAAGAGTGCTGTCCATGCTCGGAAGCCATCAAACCTGTTTTGTAAAGAGGAATGGTCCAAAATACCTTCAACCACAATCCAGACTCTCATTGGAACCTACAGGAAGCGTTTAGAGGCTGTAATTTCTGCAAAAGGCAGATCTACTAAATATTGATTTCATTTCTTTTTTGTGGTGCCCAAATTTATGCACCTGCCTGATTTTGTTTGAACAATTATTGCACACTTTCTGTAAATCCAATAAACTTCATTTCACTTCTCAAATATCACTGTTTGTGTCTCCTATATGATATATTTAACTGACATTTTTTATCGTAACAACCAACAATTTATACAGGAAAATAATGACTATTAACAAGGTTGCCCAAACCTTTGCATCCCACTGTATATTCACTTATTAATTTATCTGTTTATTTATTTTTACTAGGTTTAAGTTTTATTCTGCTGCCCATGCTCTCTTTCTCAGGGGTGGGGGTTGATTTGTTTTCAATCCTATTCTTGTAAAATTGATCTATTTGTATGGAATGTCGTGTGATTTCAATAAAATTAAAAAATATATATGTTGTGGTTTTCCTTATACTGTATCTTAAATACTTCTAAAAAAAAATTACATTTGAGAGATGAAAAATCTTCACATGATTCTGATTACTGCTAGAAGCACTATAAAAATATAAATTCAATTTGTGCCACTGTAATTAAAAAAGCAAAAGTACATTTAAATGCTACACAAATACTTTGTTTTCTTAAAATAGCAGCTTATTGCCATTTTCGCAAAGGCTTTTCACCAAAAACACCCATCATTTATTTTAACACCATTAAACAAGCACCATTATCTCTCTAATACCTTGACAGGACTCTCATTATACAGCCAAGCTAGGAATTGAGTAGAATTCCAGTAAGAATCGGCTGCTTCCCAATCACCATCTGACCAGATTACGTCTGGCTTGTACCTGAGGGTCAGAAGTTAGAAAAATCAGCAGTATTTAGCTTGCATATAATAAATGTCATTCCTTTTAAAATATACTTCATGTGCCATGCTGCATTGAAGATGTAGTTGATTACTGTATTTAACAGCACACAGATTCTGTAACCAGTGTGTTTGACAGAACTTTGGCATAGTCTGCTAAGCCATATCAAGGTGCCCAGGCTCTGTAGGCCATCATAAAAACACAGAAAATGTTTATACTTTTCTTCACTTTCAATAATTAGTTAAATCTGCAAGAGAAAATTTGACATAGAATTTAACTAGGCTCCATTATATCCTGGCCCTCTCTCCGGCACTATGCTGGAGACGTCGGCAGTGGGATCTGCATGCAGACATTTTACTATCAGCCTAAGAATTTTTTCACTAATCGTCAGGAATTCAAGCATACTCATCATCTCCTAATGCTACAAACTGCAGTAACAAAAAACACACACTATGGACATGATCTGTTTATTTAACTGCCAAGACTTCAGGACTGAATGACATGAATTATGGGGGGGGGGTATGATCTAGGGCTTTAATCACCACATATTTTCATTTCTTCTTCCCATTTAATCAATTCACTTTGTGAGATATGGCTGGTCATCCTGGCCAATACCCTCAGGCCGCCAGGTGGAGCCATCCCTGCATCATGAAGGGGCCCCAAATTCCAGCAGGGACTCATGAGAATTGGAGTCTTCCAGTGCAACCCTGCTAGATAACGTGGGGGCCACCAGGAGACGCTGTTGGGAGGCCCAGGAACATTGGGGTTTACTACAATCCGGAAGTATGTCATAGTCATGGGGACGGAAGGGCCAACATACTTCCAGGATGAAGAAAAAAGGACTTTTTATATAACCCCGAAGTGATGGGGAATCATGAACTGAGGAATGAAGCACTTCCGGGTTAAACAGTATAAAGATTGTGGGAAACCCAGACGGGTGAGCTGAGTCGGGAGGAAGGGTGGCAACACGTCTGGGAGTAGGAGGATTGATTTGTTTATTGATTATTGTATTGTGAATTGGTTTATGAATATAGTGGAGTGCAGGGTGCTTCTGATAATAATCAGAAAGATTATTATAATAAATCCAAACTTTGGACTTTTACCTGGTGTCTGGAGTCAACTCTGAGGGTTCAAGGGGACGACAACACCCCCTATCTACCACAACTTTCACATTATTGTCTAATACTACAGTATTTTGCTCCATATTCTCTCTACATTGTGTAGTCATTTTTTGACCACCCAGCAGGTTCAATGGGTCTTGAAACATCTAAATTGCACAATTTCAAATCAAATTCAACTTTTAAAATTTTGGGAAGGCAGCAAAGTAAATTAAAATTTAATTGTGGAACAGTTGCTAAAAACCCCTGCCTTATTTCTCTTGAGTCTGAGAACTGAATCCCAGTTTTAAGCAGTGCCTATATGGAGTGTGGTTTAATTTCCATCTTGAATTCAGTGTAACCACCTCCCCACAACTCCAAATTAGATAACACGGTAGAAAATAAATGGATGTTTAAAATTATTATTTAAAATTAAACATGGGGGCTTAAATTCTAATTATATAATACTGCACATAGTAATATTAATGCAACAAAATGACAAAAGGAAAACTGCTTACCTTGTGACGAGATCATAAAGCTCAGGCATTGCTTTACTGAAGACAAAATCTTGGGTTTTAAATCCCGATTTCTTGTCAGAGAGATAGAGAGGATGAAACCACTCAAAAAGAGAATGATACACACCATAGTGCATTCCTCTGAAATAATATGTGAATACCAGGAATATATGAATACCAGCAAAACATGTAATGTATATACATAATGCTTTCCATGTTCCTGTCTCACCTTTTTCTTACAGCATCACCTAATTCACCAACTAAGTCCTGATGCGGTCCTGCATCAACTGAATTCCAGTTCCATGACGTGGGTGAACCCCAGTTAGTGAATCCTTCATGGTGCTTGGTTGTAAGGACAACATACCTGCAATTTAAATTAACACTTGTGAATAAAATGGAATCTTTTACATCATTAGACAACAAATCAAATTTACGTATAGATATCTATTCACAAATAGTTAGAAACAAAAAATAGGAAGAATTAAAAAAAAATAAACAAACTCTAAAAACTAGAACACTACAAGCAACCTTCACCCAGAGCTGCTTTATATAGTATGAGAAACAACAAACTATTTTATATCGATATGGGGCAGCTCACAGACTTACAAGTTTCAGAATTATAAATGGGAGTGTCACAATGGTGCAGCGGTTAGTGATGCTTCCGCACAGATCCAGCATCCTGGATTAGACTCTAAACTAGTTTAGTGTGAGTGGACGCTTCATTGAACTGCTACCCCATCCAAGTTGATTCCTACATTACATCTGATGCTGCTGGGCTAGCTCCCCTATAACTATAAATGACTTTGATAATGGAAGTGCATCATACTCATGGCTGATTCCAGCCTTGTACAAAAGATTTCTAATATAGGACCCAGTCTTTAGTGACAGTTTGTATCAATACCCAGAACTTAGATGGAAAATCATTTATATATTGTAAACTGGTTTTCAGTGCATTGTCTGGACATGACAAGGCTAAATGAATTCCATAATCCCCAATTGGATTATTACATGAAGTCAACCTCTGCTGGAGTATATAAGGAGGAACAAATTTCCCTCAGGTAAGAAATAAACTTCTATCTATCTATCTAACTAACATTGGTGCAACTAGACAGTACAGTTTAATTTTAGAGTGGAAAATGGACATAGCAAAGGTGATTACAAAACAGATGCAAAAGCAAATTATTGCCATTGCTTCTATGACTTTAAATCAGATGCAAAAGTGGGTTATTGGCATTGCATCTATTACTTTAAAACGTCAACAGAGACACCAAACTAATGTGTCCTTTGGCCACTGGAAGTTTCCAGTTTATAATATGCGGCTTTTAGAAAGTTCAACTTCAAGAATTAATGGAACATCAGAAAATAGTATTAAAAAGTGGGAGGCTATCACTAAGAAAATCAAAAGCAAGCCATGCTGTGTTTAGGTTTTACTTTCTATTATGACATGCATGTTATGGACATTTGGTGATTGGCTTTCATGGATGAGTGGGCATTTTGGGATTGGGTTTATATATTCTTACTGGTGTTTATGACCACTCTAATATCAAATATCCTTATGATTATGATTTTTCAAACATGTTTTGGTATTGTTTTTTTTTTTTTTTTTCTCCGATCATATCTTGCTCTCAATAAATTATTGATCACAAAAAAGCAGATGCAATGAATATTTTTTTTCCGCATAAACCAAAAAGCTTCCAGCTGCAGACAGCTGACCTCAGGTCCCTGGCTCAACTGTGCCATTCACAGATGCTTGGGCGTATCTGCAGATCAATACGTACTGTATCTGATTACCAATGAAGAAGGAGTGGTAGAAGAGGGGCTGTCTGGTCAGAAAAGAAATATGATTTTAATATTAGGCACAGGCACGCAGAAGTGAGCTATCTTGTCTTCAGATGTTAAGAAATAATATGCCACACATCATAGAAAATAATTGTGTTATTAGAGTGGGGATCTGCACAAGTAGTCAACAAAGCTTTGAGTAACCACTGCTGCAGTAATGGTATGTTTACTCTTATCATTGCTGTCATTCTGACTGAATTTATTGGTTGGCTCTGATAATCATGTTTCAAAAAAGACTAAATCAGGGTAAGAAGAGTGAATGGGATGTACTACACTTGCATGGCATTATATTTTAATAATAAACATTATCTCTTATTATAGTTTTATTCGAAAAGCTGCAATTGGATAAATCAGCTTAAGAGAACAAGTGGATGGACAACAGTTACTTCAAAATAAAACTATTTCTTATTATAGCTTCTTATTGTTGCACTCTGTGGATTTAAAAGCAGTACACGTGTTTCATGTTTACTATTTTACCACAAAGAAATGTGTTTTCCTTCATTGTGTTTGCTAGGTGGGCTGTTTTCTAGCTCTTCTTAAATACAGAAGCTCTTTACAAATTTTACATGTTGAAATATGTAAACACAAATTCACACAACGAGACATCCAGAAAAGTAGTGCACAGCTGTGGAACACATAAAAGCAGCCCAGGTTTTTATGATGCTGGAATAAACCTGCATATTCTATCAACCAACAGGAACTAAGCTGGAATTCTTACCTCAAGAAAATTATTAACCACTTCTAATATTACTGAGCACATTGATTTTTGTGTTTCTAATAATAAAAAGAAGCTGCCTCTTTTCTAGGAAATGCAAGGCACTTAACCCTTAAATTGTTAATCATGTGATAATCACGCCATAACAAGTTCTCTATTTTCTAGTAAGCCTTTTTTTTTTTTTTTTGCAGAAGTAGCTTGATGCCTTCTACATGTGAATTAACACATTAATCTTTCTTATTATCTTCAGTTTATGTCTTTTTTTGGAACATAAACTAAAACAGTGCAGTGTAATGTGCAAATCTATATATCTATTTATTTTCTGTCTCATTTATTCCATTTAGAGTATCAAAATGACTGTTCCTGTCCCAGCATCACTGAGGTCAATGCAAGTGCTAAACATGGATAGCTGCCAGCTCTTCACAAAGCAAACTCATGCAAAGTTTTGTGTACCAAATCAACGTACCCTACATCTTCTTCTTCTTTCTGTTGCTCCCGTTAGGGGTTACCACAGAGGATCATCTTCTTCCATATCTTTCTGTCCTCTTCATCTTGCTCTGTAACACCCATCACCTGCATGTCCTCTCTCACCACATCCATAAACCTTCTCTTAGGCCTTCCTCTTTTCCTCTTTCCTGGCAGCTCTATGTTTAACATCCTTTTCCAAATATACCCAGCATCTCTCCTCTGTACAAACCAGCACAATCTTGCATCTCATATCATTAGGATATTAGAGACTCATACACACAAAGCAAGAATGTGCAAACTCTTCACAAGTTCTGTCTAGGATGGGATTTGTATCCAGGACTCCGGAGCTGTGAAGCTGCCACATTAAACACTGTGCCAACCTCATAGTCTACCATCTACAGTATCAACCAATCAGCCAACCATCTATTGAACAACTGCCTGTCATTACATGCTACTCTATATTAAACTGGGGTTGTGCAGTGCTTAGTATTACTGCTTCGGGAAGCCACCATCATTGGTTATAAAATTTCACACCCTGTTTTTGTCTGTTTCAGGATCTGCACATCCCCCCTGGTTCTGCATGCATTTTCAATCTGCACTCACAAAGACATACAGGGTAGGCCAACTGGCAATTCCACTTGTGGCCTTGTATGTGTGGTGGGTCCCAAAATAGACCAGCGTCTTATCCAGGGTTGTTTCCTGCCTTGCACCTACTGTTGTTGGGGACAGGCTTCAGCACCCAATTATTATAAAATGTAGAATGTACATATGTGTACATATTGAATTCAGAAGAACAGTTAAATACAATAAAATATAGTTATTAGTACCTGTCTTGTGATGGACTGACATAACATGCATATCTAGTAGGTTGCTTCTTACCTTGACCCAAATATCTCTTTCACCAAGAAATAGCTCAAAAATCCAGTGCTGTCTCTATTAATTTCAACAAACTATTCTGTTTTCTAAGGTGGCAAAATTTGGTGGGTGGCATTTTATTAAACAATACAGACTTACAAACTATTAGACTCTGTACAACTGGCCAGTTCCCATTAACCCGATTATATTGTTTTACATTATGAAGATTGGTTTTAATGTTTGATGACCCACTGTTATTATGGATGACCTTCCAAACTGGGGATCATAGGCTACAACATATTAATAATAATACTCAAGCTGACATAGCATAGGACACACAGACCCAGCAAAATAAAATTAAACAAATCAAACAGTAAAAGGACTGCTCTTAAATGCATTGCTAAAGGATGACTTAATTCAAACTATAATAATTTCTCAAATGGGCTTATATTAAAATCAGCATTAAAATGTGGTAAATATCATTCTCTGTCATTCACCACTATCCATAACATTTGCTCTGGGCACACTAAAGCAGTTCTCCATACTGTAGTCCGAGCTCATGTATTGACTAGACAGTTATATGACATTATTTTCATACATTAGCAAGCATGCTGTAAATACAAATCATTGGTAAATGTTTAAGGATATTCATTATACTTCAGTTTGATTAATTTTGTGAAATATTTAAGATTGTCAATTTATTTCAATATACAAAATTAAATTTTTATGTGGAAACCTTAGTAAAATTTAAACAAAATCGTTGCCTTCATTGTAAGCTATCTGGTAGGCTGTCGGTGTAAATACAAGGCTACAGTGTACAATACTAATCAAAACTATTTGGTTATGTGACACAGATCACTTTTTCCTTTGAGAAACTTTAAATGCAAAAAATAAAATACATGAAAATAATATTAAGTCTGCTAAGACAGTCCTTTGTATTTTCAGAAATTACACCTCTCAAATATTTTTCTAAGTTTTCTAAACCAGCATTGCTGTAAGTTATCAAATGCCCCTCTAGACAATCTCAAATTGTAAATCTAATGTGTTGTGTTCAGACTCTCCATATTTCACACCTCTTTTGTGTCTCCAGTTTTCTATGTACTGGTCTGTCAGTGATGATTCCACTCAGAAGTAATGGCGGTGACAGGCGTCATTTACAACTTCACCTAGGACGGCAAAAATACCAGAGCCGGCTCTGCGAAAATTCCCAAACAGATTTCAGTGCTAATGAAAAATTGACAACATGTGCTTTTATCAAACTATATCCTGTATTTTCTTTGTTTATGTTATCATTCCCCGTCAACATATATTTTCAAAGAGTTTATTTTATCATTCCCCGTCAACATAGTTTTTCAAAGACATCTACTTTCATTTTTATCCAAAGATGTTCAACAGCAAGGTGAACAATCGTTTTGAATATCCCATTTTCCGACAGCAGGAGCCGCACTTGTCCCGTTTCTACAAGGGGCACTCGTTATTTTATCTGACTGTCCCCGCCAGAATCGCGATTCAATTAAAGAGCTTTAGCCTGGCTGCTACCGAAAAAGAGCGGAGTGAGGAGAAATCAAAGTTGAGCTCCACGAAACTGAGAAACTCCGCTGTGTCGGCTACTATACTTGCTTGACTAGATAAGCCTACGTGGGGCACTCGCTTATTCACGTGGGGCTGCTGTACAAATTGGTTAACTGCTGGAGGATGCAAACAGGCAAACGTATCAGCTTGGAGAAGAGCCACTAACACCTTTTGGTGCAATTTTGCCTTACATATTAACGCTTACTGAGATGGACTAATAGTCTGAAGTTTACATGTGTTCCTGTTTTGCACAAAACGTTGCCGAGATAGGCTCCGCCCAGTCATTCGACAAACCTATGCTGAGTTAAGCGGTTTTAAAATTATGTTAGTTGTGGATGAACCCGTATGCTTTTTCAATGTGAATTGTTTTGTATATCACACATTAAAGTGGGTTTTGAGTTATGATGATAAAGTATACGGCACTGCATACTCTCAAACTTTCAAGTAAATTACTGCATTTATTATATTGATTTATGTTTAAGATGAGTGGCCGATAACACTGATCAGTGCAAGGTTGCGTAGACCAATAATAAACGATGGTCTTTTTTAATTTTGTGCATTTGAATTGGCAGCTTAACATGAAGAAATGTTCTGAAGCTCCAAGATTACTTGTTGGCTGCTTGATGCCGGAAACTCCGGCGACAGCTGGCGCGCCAGCTACAGAATCACCTCGAGTTGTCGCCCCTTTCCGCCCCATCAGCGGTTAACGTCGCGCCCATACCCACTCACTTGGCTCCAGAGTCCCGGAAAAGGTCCGCCCATTCCTCCGGGTCAAAGAACTCCGCCTTGAACTTGGGGGCGAAGTCTGCATAGCTGAAGTCCGGTGGATAGTTCTTTTTCATGAAGTTCACATAAGCTGGATCTTTAGTCCCTTGCCAGTGCCACCAGAACCACTCGCTGCCGAAACCGGGCACCGCGAACACCCCCCAGTGCACGAAAATGCCGAATTTGGCTTGATCGTACCAAGGAGGCAGCGGCCGCTTGTCCAGACTCTCCCAGTCCGGATTGTAGGGGCCGCGTTGGGGTTGGGAAGCGACGATCGGGAAAGCAGCGAGGACCGCCCAGAGCGCCAGCATGATGTATTTTTCCTCCAGTTGATCTTCCTTCTAGTGTTGAGCCCGAGCCCGAGCCCACGCACCCTTCGCACAAAGCTGTTCCGCGTCGCTACAAAAGCTTACAGCTTTTCGCTGGGCCGCCGCATTAAACACTTGCATACATTCCTTTCTACGCGTGTTTCACGTGATCACTTCCTTTAAAGCGGCAAGATGCCCTTCAAAACCGCGTGACAGTCAGTGTTAAACATTAAAAGGATGCCGTCGGCGGCAGAATAGGGAAACAGTAAGTAACGGCCATCCATCCGTTATCCGTTAATCTATTTTAGGACCGCGGTGGTGTACGTGGTGGCCATGCAACAGCATCAGGTGCAAGGCAGGAACTAGCTCTGGACGGGCTGCGAGTAAATCGTTGGGGACACATAACATTCTTACGAGTTCATTTTAGACCTCCAGACCCCAGCTGGTTCGAGGATGTTTGGCCACACGTCATCACCCTCCACCCTCAAGACACAGTCCTCTGCTACACTCCGGCTGCACATGCCCCTTAACATCATTGTGAAGCTTGCTGAAGACACAGCAGTGGTAGGTCTGATATCTAACAACAATGTGTAGGCTTACCTGGATGAAGCTGAAGTAAGTACAACTGTCAACTGGACAAGTTGATTCTGGACTTTGGGAGAAAATATTAGAAACACTATGACTCCCTCAGTATTAGCAGCAATCACGTGGAAATGGTGGACAGGTGTCCACATTACAGAGGACCTGACCTGGTCCAAGTACATCAACACCTTTGTACAAAAGGCACCATGACGTACCATGTCTGACACCTCAGGGATTTCAGGCTGCCTTCTCAAGTACTGAAGAACTCCTACACATCAGCATTAAAAGTTTCCTGGCAGGGCGTACTACTGTCTGGTTTGGAAACAGCAGAGGCTCTGCAGAGGGTGGTGCGGTCAGCTGAAGCATCCCTGGGTGTGCACTCTCTAACTTCCAGGATATCTACACAAAGCAATGTCAGACCAGGGCATAGAAATTTACCAAGGCAATTTATCAAGGATACCAACCAATCCAAAGACAGCCTCTTCTGCGTTTCTGCAGTCAGGCAAGCGGTAATGAATTTCAAATCAGAGAGACCTAGGAGCAGCTTTTTTTCTTAGGTCCATCCACATCTTGAATGAGAAAAGTGCCTGCAACTGCATGATGCTGTGAAGACAAGAGGGTGCTAGAGAGCCCCAAACCCCAAACACGACCACACAAACACAGTCCTGGGTTCAAATAAAGGGTGTCTAATCCACAATACCTCAGTATACACATGTACAAACACAATTCATACTCCTTCAATCACCTCTTCTCTCCACCGCACCACACCACACCACACTCCTCCTGCACACTTCCAGGTCACACAGAAGTCCCACATAACAGTGAGTACATCTCCCTGCAGCGCCGTCTTGCAGCACCCACATACCCCAGCAGGGCTGCACTGCTGGATTATAAATCCCAGAATTCCCTGGAGGTTCCTGAATGGGCGCCGGTATCGAGGGCTGCTGCCATCTAGCTACTGAGGGGAATAAACATCCCCCAGAGACAGTCCTTCCCTGTCCTCCTCTTCTATTCTGTCCTGGCCAGGGAAGGTGCTACAATTATGTCTGTATGGGATGCCTGTCCATCTACCTGGGCCATCCCACCTGGGAAAGGAACAGTCTTCTCTCTTGATTGGGATCTCAGTCCATCCATTACGGAAGCTTTGTCTAGGTGCGATATCCTTCCCCCTCTTGGCCGGGATGCTTTTCTGTCCAGTCAGAGCCTTCCATCTAGGTAAGGTATTTACCCAACACCCTTCTGGGATGCCCATCTATCCCATGAGGCACTTAAAAATGTGCATTTCTCTGTTCTCTTATACTGATTTATTTAAATGGGTAAGTTATTATTTATTGTTTGTTTGTCACATGTTTTGTAATTCTGGTGCTTGCATACTATTTCATTCATTTAACTTAGTGATTGCTTTTAATAATTGTAAGGTAAGTGTTATCGTTTATTGTCTTTTTAACTCTTGTTACTGCACAGTCTTGAAGTTTAGTAATTAAGAATTTCACTACATATTGCACTGTGTGTATAATTGCATGTGACAAATCAAATTTGATTTTGATTTAGAGTCGACAGAGTGCCTGACAAGCCTAGGATTTCTATACCAGTTAATTCTAAACATCCATCCATTTTCCACCCCCACTAATCCAGAGCATGGTCATGAGGAGGCTGAAGCCCATCCTAGCAAGCATCAAACTCAAGGCAGGATCAATCCCTGGACAACATAAACACACATTATGTGTCTCATATTGATAAACTAGAGCTTCAACTTGAAGAATGGCTAGCATATCTCAAGACACATAACCCTCTCATTGACCGAGTTAAACGGCAAAAAAATGTCATTTTTCACAATGCAATTTGATGACTTTTTCCCTGGAGTAACCTTGGGCTACAAAGATTGTTTTTCGGGACCATTTTCTTCCCGTCAAATTAGATTAGAATTCAGTGGTTCTCAGACTTGGTCCCATGGGTTCTCACTGTGGCTGTCGGTTTTTGTTTCAGCCTACTTCAGGACTTCTAGCCTAATTAATCCTAAGGAAATGCTTCGTTCCCAGTTTTAGTGTTTTTGGGTCAATGCAGAAATTAGAAAAAATACATTTTTTTTTTACCAACTATTGATTTATGTTATATGGGGGTAATGTAGTGTATTTTATTTTAACTTGGATTTTTAAGATTTTCACCATCATCACAATTTGCAGTCTGCTTTTCCAGGGGTTCTGATTATTTGATCCATTATTTACTAATGAACACATTAGTGAGTTTGGTAGTGAAGTAGCTGTAGCCTTTCTGTTTTTCTTGTTGTCTGCCTGACTGTCTGCTCTGCTTGTTGTTAACTGTTATTATTAGGATGCATTTCAGGGAGGAAGCTACACAGAAAAAAATAAATTAATAGGAAAGCAACAAAAGAGAGTTACACATTCAAAGCTATAACAAAATAGAAATATTCATAAATGTCTTAAAATCTCAAAATTACACTAATGTGCTTCTCTAAATGCAGACTAAGAACAGAAAAAAGACCAGTGGATGTGGATTAAAAACCTGCAGACACAGTGGACCTCCAAGACAGAGTTTGAGAACCTCTGGATTAGATAATTTATAAATTAATTTGGGCATAATAAACTGTTTAAATGAAACAGGAAACTGAATGAGGAGTCAAAGGACTTTATTTGTCCTTTTCTCCACATGCACAATAAAGAGCATATGCCCTGCTTTGTCAGTTTTTTAAACTACATTTTGTTGCCAGAAATGTTCTATTTATTTTTCTCAGTTTCTGTAGAACTATGTTCTTATGTGAATATTTTTTTGATTGATTTTTATCTTTCTCATTATTTGTGTGTTTGTGCATACATGCATGTACTGTATCTGTAAGAGGTTCATTGTGTGAGTGTGTGTGTTTGTCAGAGAACACTTGGGAATTTGAGCTTCAATTCAAGGAAAATGTTACCAATTATGTAAAATAAATTCAGAATTTCCCACAAGTAATAATATCAATTCTTAGCCTATGAAGCCCTTTCCCAGATTTTGTCTGAAGATGACGTCCAGAATTGAAGAGGAGGTACCTGAACAAGAAGGCAATACAGAATACAACCCAAAACCTGACTCTTCTTGGGATGATGGAGAAGTCCTTGGAGTCAGTGAAAAAGAGACATTTTTTCCAAAAATCAACAAACAACTTCTCTCACGTAAACCACACAACCATCCTTGTCAGAACAGGATGGTAACACATAATATTGTAAAGAGCATCCCAGGACCTACTACATTATCAATTTCCAATTCACAAGACATTGCCTCAGCCTTCTTATTCTTCTTCACACTAACCACTGCAAAAATCATTCTGAAAAGACAAACACTGTGGATATCTGCAAGTATGGAGATGGCTAGAAGAGGATGGAGTACAGTGATTTGAATCACTATGAATTATTTAATTTGGCTTTTTTGACATTAATCAACAGCAACAGGCTATTGTCAATGTGAAAACATAATGCGAAATTGTCTAAATTAATTACAAATATATAAGACAAAATAATCAATTGCGTAAGTATTCATTGCAAAATCAAAGGTTTTCTTTATATTGAGAATGGCAGAAAGATTACAGTATACTGCGGCAGGCAATTCCGTTTCTTAAAATGTGTCTTAATACAGTAATAGGAAATATATCACTATTCATGGAGGTTTTAGAACACAGAGGAACTATATAAGAAATGGCAGAGCAGGCTCTTTTTCCTTAGGAGACTGCATATCTTTAACGTGAGAAGTGACATCCTTCACATCTTCTATACCTCTGTGATGGCCAGTGTGACTTTCTACATTGTGGTGTGCTGGGCTGATAACATCACTAAAGAGAGGCCCACCAAATGAACAAGCTAATTAAAAAGGTAAGCTTAGTTACAGGATGGACTCTGGACCCTAACAGGGCATAGTAAAGGAAAGAATTAAAACAAAACTGAGTGACGTTATGAACAATGTTGCACATCCTCTCTCTGATACACTAACACTGAAGACTTTCAGTCAATGAATTATTTAGCAGAACTGTGTCAAGAAAAGCTAAGGGGGCTCCTTTATACCTACGCCTGCATAATGCCTTAATGTAATTGCAACAGCCAAGCTAGAAGTTGTTCTTCTTTTTAATTTTCTTGCTTTATAGTGATTTTGCTGTGTTGAGACCAAAGTCTGTCTGTCTGTCTGTCTATCTATCTAATGAGATTTTTTAAATAGAAAAATTCCTCCCTGGGGATAAATAAACATGGAGTAAAGGGCTCGATTATGCAGGACTGGATTACAAATATAGACATCTTATTCTTTATTACTCGTTCTAATTAACATTCATGCACTATTATTTCAAAAGTGAGAGCCAAGCTTCGTAAAAATTCAAATTAGCTTCACTGATTATTTAAAATATTGAGGCTGTTCATAGACATCTGCACTTATTTTCCTGAAATAAAATGGAAAAAAGAAGTGGATAGGACTGGCAAGCATTGTTGGGCTGAATGTCCTGTTCTGGTCTAGATTGTTCTAATGAAGTTCAAACAAGTAATTATGCAGAATTCAATTGAATTATTGATCGTGCAATTAATAAGATAGCTATCTCATAGATGTAGTGCATTTAACATCTATCTATCTATCTATCTATCTATCTATCTATCTATCTATCTATTTTCAAATATATATGTCACTGATTGACGCAAAAAACCCTTTAATGTCAAAGTGAAAAAGCAGTACAATATGATACACCTAAATCATCACTGGTGCAGCCTTTCAGTTTTAGAAGTCACATAATTAGGTCAGTAGAGATCATTGTCCATAGTCAAGGGGTTGCAATTGATTGTTGTATAAATTCACTTGTATGTAGAAGGCCATCTTGTGCTAAGTCAGTTTTGCAATTTAACCTACACAATGAAGAGAAAAAGAACACTCTGAGCAACTCCATGGAAATGGTGATTGAAAAGAACAAATTGAAGGAGGGAGACAATAAAATAAATAGTCACTGAATATTCTTTAAAGTCCAGTTAAATTAATCATTAGAAAATGGAAAGCAGTAAATCTGCCCAGAGAAGGCTGTCCACAAAAACTGAGCAATCATGCAAGAAGAAGACAAATGAGAGAGGCCACCAAGAGACTTAAAGTGGCTGTCTTTTTAATCCACTAGCCTACCAGGTAGCTTACAGGGATGAGGATAGCATAAGTGTAATTTTACTTTGCAGCCCCATAAACAATAACAATTATATTTATACACTAGCAAAATACCCGCGCTTCGCAGCGGAGAAGTAGTGTGTTAAAGAAGCAATGAAAGAGAAAAGGAAACATTTTGAAAATAACGTAACATGATTGTCAATGTAATTGTTTTGTCACTGTTGTGAGTGATGAGTGTTGTTGTCATATATATATATACACATACATATACATACACACATAAATACATACACACATACATACATACACACAAATACATATATATATATACATACATACACACACACATATATAAACATATATATACATATACATACATATCTACATATATACACACACAGCTATTTCGTATCAGTGCAATACGCTGCTTGTTAAAATGGATAACTCCGCTCTTACATGCAAGTCTGCGTGGATATTATGAACTATCGATTTGTTCAAGTTCTATTTAAATTTTAAATAGAAGGAATTTTTATTTAGTCGACAGAAATATCTTTGGTAGGAATGGTAAAACAGACAGGAATATTATTCCTGAATAAATCAACTCAAACCTTATACAACTTATAATATTTTGCTCTCCATAAAAATATATCCTGTCTAAATTATACAAGTTAGAAATAAAGTAAATATTAAAAGAACAAACATTCAAATTTCTTTACTCTTATGTAATTTTATATAAAAAATAAACTTAGATTTTAAATATCCCAAAAGATTTTGCTCTCCATAAAAATATATCCTGTCAAAATTATACAAATTCAAATATGAACATGCTGCATAACAAAACCTGGAAATATAAATAAAATGTGTTCCTTTCAGCAATAACAAATCAAATCATTCAGTTGTCTTTGCTCATATGTCATTTTAGAGCTGGACGCCTGGCATCTTTTTGGCACAGGTTCGTTTCTGTTTGGTGTGAGGTTCTGTGTTGTGGAGATTCTCAGGATGGATTGCAGGTGCTCATCAGTGAGGCGACTCCTGTGTGCTGTTTTGTTAGTCTTTATCACTGAGAAGAGCTTCTCACACAGATATGTGCTACCAAACATGCACAAGGTTCGAGCCGCATGTAGACGGACTTTTTTTGTTCTTCAAAGTCACCAAAGCGCCGTGCAAACTCAGTGCGCAGTGCGCCAGTTTATCAGCAAAGTGCGTATTTGGGAACACCGTAGTGACGACTTGGTTTAACATTACTTGGCAACAGGGAAAGTGGGGCAAGGTGCACTGGTGCATTTGTGTCTCCCATAAAAGCAGCTTCACTTGAAATCACTTTGTGATTGTGCACGGTAAAACGTCCGCTTAAGTGTCAGATTCTTGTTTAATTATTCTGCTTTCTGTATCTTCTGCATTGCATTCAGGTTACCCTGATGTTTTGTGTCATAGTGCCGTCTTAGATTAAATTCTGTAATTACAGCCACATTAGCTCCACAAATGAGACACAAGTAAACATATACTCAGCCTCCCATCGGTTTTTAAAGGCTCTATTTTCAGAATGAACTTTTCTCTCAGCATCGTGTGAGCTAGCCGCAATAACTTGCAGCATCATAAGCTAGACTTGATTAGCGGTAAGTGTTGGCAAGGCAGCTGAAGCGCTGCATTATGGGATCTGTAGTTTATTGTGTTACCAGCGCTTCATATACCTGGGCCATTAATAACAATAATACAGTATATAAAATGATCTCGGGCGGATATAATTACACGGGGCGGATGTGGCCCGTGGCCCTTGAGTTTGACAAATATGGACTAAATAGAACTTGAAAAGATATATTTTTTGAAATGTGATCGCGCAATTCAGATAGAGTTGGCAGCTACTACACCTGCATCCTCCCTCGCTCTTACTTTTTACCGTTCATCTAATGAATACACTGAGTATGGCTTTACCAAAACAATCATTGATGGCGAATAAAGTATCCATTATTCGTATGTAGATCGGGATATATATATATATATATATATATACCCGCGTATCGCAGCGAGAAGTAGTGTGTTAAAAAGCTAGAAAAGAAAAGGGAACATTTTAAAAATAACGTAACATGACTGTCAATATACAGTATTTGTTTTGTGAGTGTTACTGAGTGTTGCTGTCATCAAGGATTTGATTATCATTATTTCTTTCAATCAGGTTCGTATTTGTAGGATGTGTTGTGTTCAAGTTACATTCCGTGTTTGTCAATCGTTGTAAAGATGACAGGTTTCTTTCATCGATTCGTTTCTTACTGCATCAATAAACAGCTCGTCTTCTTCTTTATCTGAGACCTGACACACTGCATGCACGTTTTTTTACACTGTCTTCCTTTAGCGGGACATTGACTTTTTCCACCGTGTGCTTTGTTTCCGCAGTAGCTGGATTTATGAATATGCTTATCAGACGCTTCATATTTTTGCTGCCTTTTCAATTGTGTAATTCGGTTTTGTTCAGCTCTTTGGAACTGTTGCTTTTATCTGTGCACTCGCGTCAGTTCACGTGAGCCGCTCGGTGTACATGCATCGAAGGTTCCCAGCTGTGCTGGTGCCATCTGGTGCTATGTCCGTGGCTGTATTTAATGTTATCTTAGTCCTGGCACTTAAAACTTTCTCTCGCAGTTTCGCTGAGTTTGTGTCAAACACCACCCTGACCATCTCATCTTCCTCTCCATAAGCACAGTCCTTCACCCGTGAATATTTAGTGGGAGTTTGCTATTGGATTTCCGCTGGCGGACGGCCTTATATGGGCAGGCACTAAATTACAAGCGCCAGCGGCAGCCTGTCTATGAACTTCATTTAAAGTGTAGGTTTACATCGTGCTTTGTTTCAGTAGCAGAACTCATGAATATGGTTGTATATGTCACTTTCGGTTCGCTTCTTATTGTTTCGCTGCCTTCTCAATTATATAATGCATGTTTTCTTCAGCGCTTTTTGGAGGTCTTCCTGGTTTTCTATGTACTGCGTGATTACGTGGGAGGCGTGATGATGTCACACGAAACTCCGCCCCCACGGCGTTCAAGCTCATCTCCATTACAGTAAATGGAGAAAAACAGCTTCCAGTTATGACCATTACGCGTAGAATTTCGATATAAAACCTGCCCAACTTTTGTAAGGAAGCTGTAAGGAATGAACCTGCCAAATTTCAGCCTTCCACCCACACGGGAAGTTGGAGAATTAGTGATGAGTCAGTGAGTCAGTGAATGAGTGAGTGAGTGAGTGAGGGCTTTGCCTTTTATTAGTATAGATTGCCTAATGATGTTTACTGTGTTCTCACTAATGTATGAAAAAAAATCAGTATCACCATCCAATCAATGAATGACATAAATTTTCCCAGCAAGACTCCAACTATGGAGAATCTTTTTAGCAATTTGGAGTGAATCTGGAGAGTCATTGATAGTATCGAACAACAGAAGATAGTATTTGCAGAGTTTTAATGCACGTTTAAATGTTTTGAGAGGTACTTGTGCTTTGAACTAAACAAGTCCTTAGCAGTGCATTCAAAGTCTACAGCTGCATTCCTTTTGTCACATTTATTTTTTAATTTTTCTTTCTACAAATGTGCCTCCTATGCTAAACCCTTTTGAGGATTATTATTATTGTTGTTGTTATTGCTGGATTATTATCGATGTTATAGCTTAAGTTTGTTAATTCCACTCCCCAGTGTTTATGATGGGTCAGTGCCCTTGTATATATACTGATGTTATTATATCATTTTGTAAATTTTTGTTACTTTCTGGAATCTGTTCAAATTGTCGGTCACAATGTCTGCTAAATGTCTCTTAAGTTTGCACTGTGTGCGTTCACTTACAGTTTGTAGGGCAAAGTATCGAGAAATGCGTGTTTCATGTTATACATTTGTATTGTTTTTAATGGCTATTTTATGTTTTATCATTTTAAAGCTAAATCTTTTCATTGTTTCACATTTTTTCTAAAGAAATATATACTATTTATTTATTTAGCCCATTGTTCTGAGACTTTTCAGTATAGCCATACATATTCATTGTTGCCAGACTTGACAGGCGCTTTCCAAAACAGTTGCATTCGACATCCCACCCTTCTTCTTCTTCTTTTTCTGCTGCTTCCATTAGAGGTTGCCACAGTGGATCATCTCCTTCCATATCTTTCTGTACTCTGCATCCTACAAAATCCTAGCCCAATGTTAGTTTTTCCATTTTAAGACAGCAAATTACCAGCCAAATACCTTTCAACATACCTAAACTGCAAACATTCATGAAAGTCACTGCTCTGATTGGTTAACTGGCACTTCATTTGCATGAGTGGGCAAGGCTAGATAATTCATTTTCCAGAGCAATTTTCCCAAACGGCTAAGGTCCACAATGGGGCTCAACCTACAGAGCAAACCCTCAAAATAGACTTCTTTAAATAAATATAATGAACAGTAGAATAAGAAAATTATGACAAACGCTCATTTGACTATATCTGTTGGATTTTTTGTTTGTTTCTGCAGGTAAAACAACAAAACAGAAAGTTATTGAATGACTATTTCAGTGTGCAACTGTAAAGATAAAACAGTTTAAAGGCTATTTCCATGCTGAAGAGGAAAGAAGGTGAAAGATCCAACATTTTGGCTTATAGCCTTCATCTGGTGTGTTGCAGAAATGTTATCTCTCTTATTTTCTTTCCTGTTCGATGTAGAAATAACATTTAACTTTTGTCTCTATCAGAAACCCAAGCAACACAATTGCAAACCTCATTGTAAAATGCAATGCATTTTGTTCACACAGGGCCATCTTTTTTTAAAAAAAGTGTAATATTTTATTATAAATATGACATTCAAATAAGAAAGAATTACTCACCAACTATACTGCAGCTTTTAACCTTTGTATTGTCTCAAAGAACAGAAGCACTCAGTTGTTTTAGATTGGGATAATTTGTCAATACCTTCCAATATATTTTTATCCTATATTTCAAAATATTTTTTATATTTTCTCCACCATTATCAAACATGGTTCAAAATTAGTAGAGTTACTGCAAGAATGGATTCTCTACTAGAGCCATCCCACATCTACATTCCTGTTTTTGACACCCATTTGTGCTTCTCATTTTTAGACTATTTTATCAAATCATTTTTGCCCAATTTATCAATGACTGGGTAACAGAAGCTGTGACTGCAAGGAGGAGGAGGAGGAGGAGGTTGGGAGCACATGCTGATTACGCCATGTTGTTGCACCCACCACACGATGAACCACACAGATTTGGACCTGAGTGCAGCTGTGCAACTGGAGATGCCTTAGCACCACACTGGAACATTGTGAGGGTTTTTCACAGTGGTTGGTGTGCCGATTCCACCACCAACCCTCGAGTTTTCCCTGCTGGACTGTGGAAATGTCTTCACAAAATCGTGCACAGTTTTAAGAAAAATAGCCTATAATAAAGATTCATGCCCAAGTAATTTTTTCCACACATGACAGATTTTTAAAATAGCACAATAAGGTGTGAAATGGCTAAATCTGGCAACAATGTATATGTTGCATATGATTTAAGTCTACCTTGTCATGCCCAGTAAAAATATATTCTAGGTGGTAGGGGGGCATGGGGGGCAGGTACGACAGAAATAATGTACCTTGCCTCAGATGACATTAGTCAACATGCCAACCCAGAGTACAGTAATGTTTAGTACTGGGGTGGCACCACAGGAAGTGGGTGAAGACAGCTTGTGCTGAAGTTCCATATGAATATCTGGTCATTTTACATTTATTTCTTTATAAACCTACTAGGGGGTTTTGCCCCCTGCTTGCTTCGCTCGCCAACCTACGCGCTAGCCTCTTTGTGGTTCTGACTCTTGCGTATGGGGATCTGGATGTACAATTTAAACAGATTTTTATATTCATGGGAATTTTTTACATGTGTAGCAACGCAACACATAACTTCCCGTGATTGAATTTCATTTCTTTCTCTCTATTAAATAAAATGACTTTTTCGATTGTTTGGCTCTGAGATTTGTTAATTGTCTTTGCTAAAGATATTCTAACAAGAAACTGTTACTGTTTTAATACGAATGGCATATCAACATCTCTTTTGTTGTCTAATGTTATCCGCGGAAGATGTACTACATTACCTTTCTTGGATACGTCCTTCTTTTTCCAGTAATTTGTGTGGTGGAAGACCAGATGTTGTTAACGGTTGTAGATATTCTTCGGGATATTGTAAGTTGTTGTTTTCATCTTCCGCACGATCACCACCAACTGTTTCAGCATAGTCTATTGATATGCATTTAACCAATTGTCATTTTTGGCATTAATTCATTTGACTTCCTCATTTCTCGGTGCTGGAGGACTGTGCTCCTGTTTGAAAATGTTAGAGTGGAAGGCATGACTTGAAACAAATCTCAAGACAAAAGTCTTGTCTTGCGGGACTTGAAAAAATCTCTCTTCCAAAAAGTCTTGTTGCGTTGAAGAACTTTTTTGTTATGTAATAGAGAGATACTATTCATGTATATCATTTATAATTTCTTGGGTTGTTGTAAGAGAGTAGGTTTAGGGGAAAGAGCCTGATAACTATTATAGGTGTGGAAGGCAAGTTTTGGTGGCTTCTGCTGTCTTATGTGTGCACCTTCTGGCTTTTATTTGTCAACTGTGTGACCGGCAGCATACAAAACAGTTCATGTCTTTTTCACTATCCCTGTCAGGAGTTTCACGAAGAACAATGGTGTATTTCAGTCACCTGTGTTTAAGCAGAACACTGTGAGTTGACTTTAAACAGATATTTCAAATAATTAAATATAAAACACTATTTTGTCTTATTGCTAATATGAAATTGTGACACATTTAAAAATCAGTACAGATTCATAGTTAGGTCAAGCTGCTGCATACATTCAGAAAAAAAAAAAGATTAAGGGACAGATGGACCATCTGCTACTCAGCCTTACAAAATCTAGGCTGACCATTTTTTTGCGAGTAGCATCTGCTGGCTAGACCCCTCCTGCAAACAGTCCTCTGGGGGTAGCAAATTTACCTTCCACTGTGTTGTTTCTGGAAATTATTTAAGGCATACGTTAATTGAATAGCAGATAAACAAAATCAATGAAAAGAGCATGCAAGCTATTAATTGTTGTATTGCATCAGCAGTAGTAAGATCGCAAATGTTCTGGTTGCTGGAATATACTTTTATTTTTTTACCCACAAGTGACCAAAAATCTCATCTGTCTCAGATGCATTTCTTTTGCCTGCAAATATGCACACCCTGTACACCCATAAGCCATATTGAAAGCACTACAAGAAACCTCTTAAACCAACAAGACATTTATTTTGGCGAGGGAGACTTAATAACAAAGACACTTATGTACACAAAGAAGCATCTGACAAGAATGCAAACCTGTTTAAATTGGCGTAGTCAGTGAGATTTTTTTGTGTGTGGCTTGTTGGCATAGCTGTTCACAGGAATGATGAAAGTCCATCACGATTAAAACTCTGTACATGTTAACAAAAGTCCAATTGTGTAATATTTAATGTAAAAAAAGATAAATAAATAAACATTGCAAATTGTCCAACATCTTATATAAGTGGCATACCTATAAAAAAAACTACTGTGGCAAATGGGTACTGAAGACACTTTTTATTCTTTCTTCTTTCCATAGTCAGCATTCCTCTTCCATCAATTAATAAGAAGTGCTTTAACTCATCATAGGTTTTACTTCCTTCTGCTCAGACTCATCCTCGCTGTCTTCCACTTCCTGGATGATGAGGTCTGTTCCAGAGTCTTCTGCCAGGTCGTCATCATCTGTCACAGGCCACCCTTTGTCTTCATCGAAATACTGAGCTGCACTCTGACTGGCTGTGTTAGGAAGGTCGAGTACCATATTGTCGCAGCCTGCTTCCATTAAACATTCGTGACAGAGCCGGTATCGGCGAGTTCCCTCGCATACCACTCGGCCACTGAGCTCTGTGACCTGCCGCTTACACTTCCGACAGATAAGTTTTCGAGCTTGGTGGATCTGCAGGATAAGATTGGAAATTTGGAATTAAGGCACAATGTTAGAAGAATAATTAACAGGACTATTTCTCTTGCTGAAAGAGATTGCCATATTTAAATTAGCCTATGGCATTAGAATTTTTAATTACCAGGCATTAAAAAACTAACTAACTCATAAACTTGGATCATAGTTCTGAAACCAGCAGAGATGGACTTGTCTTAGTTTGTCATAAATGTTTTAATCGCATCAGTATATGCCAGTGCCAAATGAGGAAAGAGTCATGTTGTCAAACTGGACATAACATCACATTAAAGAAGAACAACTTACAGTCTGAAAATGACTCCTCAGGTGCTCAAGCCTTGTGAACCTTTTACCGCAAGCTTCACAGGGGTACGGTCGTTCACCCGTGTGGCAACGTAGGTGTCTCTTGAGATCTGCCTTACGCTTGACTGTATGAGTGCAAAAGGGGCACTTGAAACGCATTGTTGGACAGTCGTCTGGAAACAGAGCAAGACAAAAAAGATAGTGAAACAACATCTCACAACTTTCATCACAGTAAAAGAAAGATTATCAGACAACTTTTAGCGGATGTAACACAGACATACTCCACCAGAGAATATCCTAAAATGTTTTTCAGAATCAGAGTTCATTTTATTGGCCAGAAGAATTAATATTTGCTAGGAATTTGTCTTGGTAGCACTAGGCAACACAAAAGGATATAAAGCAATAAAATCATAAAATATGAAGAGAAAAAGGCCAAGGTGTGCAGGTATAATATAAACTCAAACATAGTATAACTGCACGTAGAAAAAAACTGCTTAAGTGACATGTTGTTTCAGGTTTTGCTGCATAAAGGTGTTTGCCACAAGGACGTCTTTGGAATATGCAGTGATGGAGGCCTGGGTGAGTTGGATCAGCAATGATCTTTGTGTCATGTTTTTTACCTGGGACTCATATAATAATAAAATAATACAGTACATTTTATTGATTTGTAAGAGCCTTTCTAAGCACTCAAGGACACCGAACAATAAATAATAATAATAATAATAATAATATATATATATTAATAGATATAATAATAGATATAGGACTGGAATGGGCGGTAAGTTACAGCCTATGATCTTTTCACAGGTTCTGATGATGCGGTGCAGATTAGCCTTAGCGTGAGCAGAAGTAACACCAAACCAGAAGTTTCCCACAGTCACACTAAAGATTTTATTTTACTTTTATTTCCAGTGATAACAAAAACTAAAGCATGTTTCATTTTAATTTGACATCATTTTCTTGCAGGTGGCACAGTGGTTAGTGCTGATACCTCACACCTTCCAGGACAATGAGCTTGACTCTTGTGCCAAGCAACCAGAAGGTTCTACTCAAGTCCACCTGTGCTTCCTAACGTATCTGAGTGTGTAAGAGTGTTCTGTAAGTAGTAATAATAATAATAATACTACATTTTATTTATATAGTGCCTTTCCCATGCTCAAGGCGCTTTACAGACTTTAAGAAAGAACGGCAGGGTATACAGTTTACAGCATTGTACTAAATCATCCATCCATCCATTATCCAACCTGCCATATCCTAACTACAGGGTCGCGGGGGTCTGCTGGAGCCAATCCCAGCCAACAAAGGGTGCAAGACAAACCCCGGGCAGGGCGCAGGGGGCACGCACACACACACACACACACACTAAACCAGATAAATAAATAAAGAAGAGTAAGATAGTAAATTCAGAGAAAAACCTAACAGACAACATAATTGATGGTCTAGCACACACATACAGGTTACATGAGCATCTTGACAAAAAGGGTAAACGAAGAGAAGGGTAATAAAGTCAAGTAGAGCTAAAAGCCTTCCTGAACAGATGAGTTTTGAGTTGTTTTTTAAAAGAATTCATGGAGTCAGCTGACCTGATTAATTTCGGTAGGTCATTCCAGAGTCTGGGCGCTATACAGCTGAAGGCCTTGTCACCCATGGAGTGCAGATTAGTGTGGGGCACAACAAGATTACCAGAATCGGAGGACCTTAGTGGGGTGGCAGGCACATAGCGATGGAAAATGTCACTGATGTAGTTTGGCGCGAGGTTATTTAAGGTTTTGTAGGTTATTAGTAGGATTTTATATTCGATTCTGTAAGACACATGGAGCCAGTGAAGACAGAGCAGGATGGGTGTAATGTGCTCACTGCTGCAGGTTCGAGTGAGGACTCTTGCAGCCGAGTTTTGAATAAGCTGAAGCTGTGATATAAGATTAGAAGGGGCACCTGCCAATAGCGACTTACAATAATCAATGTGGGATGTGATAAAAGTATGGACAAGTTTCTCAGCATTAGAAAAGGAGAGGAAGGAGCGAACACGGGATATGTTACAGAGGTGAAAGTAAGAAAGTTTCTTAATGTTATTTATGTAGGCGGAATAAGAAAGAGAGGAATCAAAAATGACACCAAGATTCTTTGCAGTAGAGGCAGGTCTGATGAGATCACCGCCAAGATGGACTGGGAAGGAGCTCATTTTATTAAGTTGCACTTTAGTCCCAATTTGCAGGAGTTCAGTTTTGTTGCAGTTTAATTTTAAAGAGTTCTGCCCCCTCCAGGTTTTAATTTCACTGAGGCAGGTTATGAGCTGAGAAAGCCATATGATGTGTGCCATATGATGGACTGTCATCCATCCAGGGTTAGTTTCGACCTTGCAGCTAAAACTGCTAACATGGGCTTTGCCGTACATTTCCAGAGACAATGAGTTTGATTCTCATGCCAGGCAATGCCTGTTTTGCATGAGAACTTTACACTCATGTCCACATGTGTCTCCAAACAATAGCCAGTATGAGAGTGGGTGTGTTCTATGGACTAGCATCCCATCCATGGCCGATTCCTACCTTGTAGCCAAAACTGCAAAGTTATATAGTCTGTGGTTCCATCTGATTGCAAAGTGGATAGAGAAAAAGAATAGATGGCATAAGAAAATCTTGATTCCATAGAATTTTTTTGTGCTTTTAATTTTTTTAAATAAAACCAACAAAATTCAACAGAAGGCTGCCATGAGAATCTGCCAACTATTATCATGTCTTAAAATGAACATAGCAACTTTCAGAATGGACAGTTCATCAGATAGTTTAGCTCTGTACACCGTTATTAGGTTTTTCTATAAATAAACTTAAAATTATGGTAATATGTACCTTTGTTAAAGAGTCCCACAACTCCTACAATAGTGGGCAGTGTAGCATACAACTCATCAGCCTTTTCTGCTTTAGGCCGAGAGGGAGTGCCCTTCATCTCTGGAGTGCCAGAGGATCCTGACCAATTCATCTTTTTTCCTCCTCCCAAAACACCATCAGAGGATGGACTATACTGGAAAGAATTTGGGGACTCTGCCTCTGCATCACCAGCTGATGCTGCAGAGTGCCGTCGCAGTCTGGAATCCGGGTCCACAGGTGGTCTCCCTGGCCGGGGGTTGCCTGTCTTAAAATCCAAAACCTCTGTAGGTGATGGAACTAGAGAATGTGAGTTCTCCTGCTTTAATTCTTTGCTACCGCCAGACTGCTGATAATCCTGCTGTGTGCCACTGCTACTGCCACTGTTATAAGCACGCCAGGATGAGGACAAATGGCCGCTTGTGGACGAGTTAGTGTTCTTAAGCACAGAACTGACATTGTCGCTGGTATACAGCAGTGATTCACTGCCAGCTTGTAACCCATTTTCTGACAGGCTGAGGTAACGGTCCTCATCATCCTTGGCACTGATATCCAGTGAAGACTTGATGAATGTCTTGCAGTAGCCAATGACATCGGTCATCTGTAGATAGCTGGCTGCTGACATAACCTCAATGACGTTGTGGCTTGTGAGATCCAGATGGCCAGAATATACAAAGTCCAGAATGACAGTGAAGGTCTCTGGGGAAAAGACCTCAAACGATGCACTCACTACCTTGCCGCAATCCTGCGCCCCATGGGAAAGCAGCATGCGGAAATAGCCGCTGCTGGCAAATAGTACATTGCGGTGTGCTTTAAAAAGCTTTCCCTCCACCATCACACTGCAGTCGCAGAACAGCTCTTGCCGCCGTTGTTCATCCAGCTGCTGCAGCAGCCTGCTCTGGTGACAAGAGGAGATCTCTGTTGTCTTGGAAACGCTACCCCCTGGGATCCGCTGCCTCCTAAGGGTAAAGGCAAAGGGGAAAAGGTTACGGTCAGAGAAAGAGAGAGCGAAACAGACCAAATCGTATTCACGGTCCTAGAAACAAAACGCATAGACTTGAGGGTGAAGGCAGGACCCGAATTCAGCGCTCAACGTGATAAAACGTGGTCACATTCAATGCTCGTGATAAGCTAGTTGTCATTATGGTAATATCACATGGAATCGGGAAGGTTAGAAATAGGTTATGACTAATTACAATTCGGGACATGCTTTTAAAAATGTATATACTACAGAAACAACACAGACTCCACCGCTGCTTTTAAAGAACATTTTGCATCGCGCTATAGCTGGCCATCGATCGCTCTTTGCAGTCTCTTAAAAAATCGGGCAGCTGCAAAGGATCTCTTTGATTGGCTGCGTCGGTTGTCACTCAGGAGGTGTACAATAAATGGATTTGGCTAGAAACACCCGGCGCGCAGTAATCAGCACCCGGGCGCCTGGGGACAATGCTTTCTGTTTGAATATATATAGATATATATTTGAAGCATGTAGTCCTTGCATTTTCCTATAAGGTTAGTGTGCGGCCAAGGTACTGCAAATATTGCATCGTTACTTTGCGCACAAATACACTCATTATATATATATATATATATATATATATATATATATATATATATATATATATATATATATATATTTATATTCTCTACAAATTCCTCCTCTTTTTAAACATTAATCTGTCCTATTGCTGTACCGGGGGTGGGCGGAGGAAAAACATACGTCTCGAACAACAGCCCGCCACGGAGGAAAACGGAATGACCACGCCAGAAGACCTTACATAAAGCTCGGCACGGTTCAGTC
Organism: Polypterus senegalus; assembly: GCF_016835505.1. Lineage (NCBI taxonomy): Eukaryota > Metazoa > Chordata > Cladistia > Polypteriformes > Polypteridae > Polypterus > Polypterus senegalus. Next base: position 51,811,083 of record NC_053170.1, on the reverse strand, counting down.
GCCCGATCGCGCAGCCCCCGTCGGCGATGCTCCAAGGTGCCATCGAAGGACTCGGTCGGTGACATTCTATACGTGCAACGTGCAAATATTCTGCCGTAGGATCCCTGTGGGTACTTAATGGAAAGACGCCCACTTGTGTACCAACATCGAAGTAATCAACGCAGCGAGAAGAGGAAGAAGCGAATCAATCGGCCCACGCTGCTCCCTACACCCGTCTCGCCCGTTGCAATGAAGGCTACAAAGAGCTGCCGCTGCAGCCGACAAGGCAGCGGAATGTTCGCGGCGCAGGCAGCTTCCTGCTCAGGCACAAATGATACGCAGGACCCGCTGACGCCCTACACCCCTCACCACCCTTCTTCAGAGTGCTGCCGATCGCGATACCCATGAAACCGCTAATCGATACTCACACAAGCCCTTGATCACCGGGTGTCTGCGAGGACGTCTTTGGTCGCATTTCTGCTAAGATGTCCATCGATTCTCCCTTGATAGCGAGGGGCAGCTTAAACAGTTCCTGCTCAGCCCTAAAAGACCGAAACCCGGTTGTTGGACAAAGGGAGGCTCTGCTGACGTGGGTGTTAGTTAGGAGCGCCCGGGGGAAGGAGAGCCATTTAAAGGGCCAGCGCACCCTCTTACCCGTCCAGTACACTACAGCGGGAGATGGGGGGGAAATAGAGGACACTGTGAGGGCACAAAAAAGAATATAGTATTAAGTTAATATTTTTCAACATAATAGCACACATTGATTAATGTCTCATTCTTTGCCTTCCACGGGCTTTATTCTGTAAAGTGCCTTTCACGTTGAGATGTAATGTCGAAATGTCTGGGGAAAAGGCCAGAGATATTCCATGAATGAACGGGTAAGATAATATCTAGTAACTCAAATTGGTTTGGGATGCACAAACCCCACTGCACCACATGTAAACAGGATCGGGCTGAAGAAAGTCGGCATCCATATCGTAGAAGAGTTATTGTATGTGGACCCCCACCAGTGCCTCTTCGTGTGGACACCCTGTCACCCAACCCCCTTCTCCCCCTCACGGGCTGCTCTTCGTAGGTTATGTGTTACTTTGTAACGGACAGCAACCAGAAAGGCAACTGTTACTAGGCGAGTCGCCAATATCAAAGAGAACGGAGTTGCTCAATGTAAAAGAAAACTGAAAAAGCAAAAACATTGTAGAAAATGACTGCAAATCTGTTTTTTCCTATATGTAATTTAAAATATTTATTGGCAACAGTGAGCAGTCATACAATTCTGTACATCATAATCACACAAACGCGCGCGCACACACATATACATACACTGTTTATAGCGACACTTGATCACATGTATGGTCACTATTTGATGATCAGTATGCATTATTTAGGAATATCAGTGCATACTGATCATCAAATAGTGGCTCTCCAACAAGTTTTGGTTAAGCTATTCGTTTTCTTTTTTGGAGCGAATGGGCAAATAATACGGTTTTGGTTTTATTTTTTTCTGCTCTTGCATAATAAGGAATAATGATACTGGCATACTGCCTGGTCGATAGGAGTGCATCAGTGTCTCCTGATTTGATACAGAGTTTTAGCTCTAAAAAACAATCTTTGTGATGACATGTACTCATGTATTATGTCACGTTTTCTTCTTTCATCTAAAACAGGCTTATTTTTAATAAAAAATTTGCAATATTTTAGAAGTCTGTGTTACTTCTCTTTAGAGTTCAATATTTCAGAGTTTTGAACTCCAAGTTACTCACATGACTTCTGGTCTACTTCTGCGATTTCGTGAATAATTTCGTGAATGACAACTATCAAAACATTTCACATAAAAAGGGGTTAAAGAAATAAGAGTATTGTCTGCTAAATTTGTGATTCTGAGAACACAAAATCTGAAAAAAAAAAAGGTATTTTTTCGTGTAACCTCACACAGCATTTAAAAGAGTTAACAATCCGCAGGTTTACCGGTTGAGCTACTAAAACTAGAGCTAGTGTTCCAAGCAGAGAGTGACAAGTGAACATGAAGACCGAGAAGGAGACAGGGAGAGAGCTTTATCTCAGCTACATAGTAAACAATGGCAAGAGCAGCCAGGCAAACAAGAAGATGCACTGAAAATACAGAAATTGTAAAGATTTATTCCATACATTCACTGTTTAACTTCACTTATGTCAAAGTCTACCATAATCATAATGTACAAAATATAAAACATACACCAAAAAGTAATGATACATCACCACATACCATATTGATCTTTACACCATATATTGTATTAAATATGCTGATGTTTTGAAATAAAGGATATTTTGTTTTCAATTAATGTTGAAATGGGCATTTTGCTATTAAAGACGTTTACTAAATTTCAGTCATTGAAAGTAACTTTGGTTAAAATTATTTTGTCATCTTCAGTGCCATATTAAGATTGTTATTTGTATCTATGATTAAAAATAATGCTAAAAGAGGAATGTCTGGGGTTAAATGAATTGGAAAAAAATTCACATCACAACTGCAAAGGTCTAGTTGACACAGCAAGTTTAAGGCCTCCATTATTCATCTTCCTAGTGCAAGGCTGTTCAAAAGCCTAGCAGGTAAAATGCGCCTTCATTTCCACATGATTTCTGCAATGACACAGGTGCTGCATACATAGAAAACAAATTATTATGCAAATATTTGCTAGGTCAGTTGCTAGCAAGCGTCTGCCTTAGACATTCCTAAATCGTTTCAGAGATGACATTAAACCATGTTCTGGGGTATTAAATTTACTTGTGTTTTTATTCAAAATTCAGATTTTATTTCAGTAACCATAGATAAACAGGAATACATTTTAACATTTGCCATGAAAAGTAGCAACTGAAAGAGCAAACACTCTTGCACCTTTGCAGCAAGGGTGTTAGAATAAATGGATAAAGGGCCATCAATATTTCAGTGATCTACCTTGCATTTCCTGGGAAGGACTGAATGAGGTTTGACTGTATTCTGCAATGTGCAGCAGCAAAGCTGCCATACTGAAATGGGAGGCTTGAACGTCAATGACTGCTACCTTACAAGACAGCATCAATCTAACAACTGTAACTCAGGATATACAACTATAAGCAAACATAAAAAAACATTTTATCCAGTCTACATAAGCATCTTTCACATTGTTTACCTGTCATGCAGCTCTAAGGACATTTCTGCATATAAATATAATAAAATATAACTTGTTTTTAAGTGAATGTCTGATAATCATTTTCTGCAGTATACAGTATAAAATACTTCTTTTTTGAGCTAAGAGACATACTGTGATGAGCTTAACCAAACAAGTGAAACAAGCTATAGGTCATAGCTTTTCATTGGGTACAACATTATTATAATTAGTACAAAGCAAATAGATATATGTTCAAAGTAATATACATCAAATAATTAAAGCAGAAGACTATGTCTTGCATTGCACAGTCCCATAAATATGATTATTAAAAATTATTGACAAGATGATGAATGGGCGATTGGGGAAGGGGGGTTAATGATGGGTCAAAATAATGAAATAGGAAATCTGACTAAATAGAAAGCTAGAGACCTAACATATTAAAATAAACCTTGCAAAAACTATTATCCAACAAATCCACATTTAGGGAAATGCAACAATAACTTGTCACTCAGTATATTATTTGGGAATGGTCTTTAACCTGGTTTACAGCAAACAGGTTAAAAAGCAGAATGGTTAAGAACCACTGCACAAGTGAGATATGCTAATCCACATTGGTGCAGTCTAAAATATATATATATATATATATATATATATATATATATATATATATAATTATCACTGCAACGCTATGGTTATGTCACTGAATATAATAACATAATGTTTTAGTGCTGTATCAGAAAAAACATACAACAAACGTACATCTTTCATAAATGACTAACTGGACACACAATTTTATGCAGTCTTCACATTTCTTGTGCTTCCTCTGATTATTTCCTATGAAGTCAACTTATTTGCACCTCGATCATCTAATATCTGTGTACAATATTGAGCAGAAATATACATGGTTAATGAGCCCCTCTTGTATAAGATATGACAGTCTGTTTATAATGTTGCAACATCTTGTAACCAAAACGTATTTATGCATGATGTATTCTAAAATGAAAAGAGAGCCGAAACATGTTATTTTGTAAAAGTTGTGTTCCAAAAATGTTTTGTACCCTGAAAAAAATGCAATATATTACTCATTATTGTATATGGCAGAAGAAAATCATTTGGGGAAGGGGAACTATCACCAAAACCCAATATAAATAAATTTTTTGCAAACTTGAACTGTTTTCGTTCCTCTGGGGGTAAAATTGCCTGTGTATTAAAAAGAGATAAAATTACATAATAATACATCTTTACAAAATAAATCAATAAATATACTTGGAATCCTAGTTTTTAAAGTTTAATAACACTTAGTTATTATGCCACTATTTATGTTTTATATGCACATTTAGATTATCTTATCTTATACCTTTTTTGTTTTTTAAGAAAATAGTGTATGTTGCCACAGTTTTTGTATTATTTCTATGGAAATCAGTTTTATCCAAAAACAGCAATCATTACATTAGCTTCAAAATTAATTTTTAAAATGGAAAAAGAAACATTTTTGTTGTGGAGATTTGTTCAAAAGGCTTATCAAATGGAACATCTTAAACTATCTTCTAAAACATCTAGTGTTGACATCTGAAAGCAACTATATCCAGAAGGAATCCAATTATTGCAGCAAATATTTACATACTTTTTCCCTCCAAATTTTAAAACAAGTTGTTACAGAACAAAATAGTCGAACATTTTAGATCACTAATACTGTATGTTTATACATTTTGCGGAGTATAGAATAAAGTGTTAATACAATTTCATTTACTTTTATTTCAGCAACATTGTTAAAATGATTCCAAAGCAGAAAAGTAGAAAATGTAGTGAAAATTCTCATTTAATCTGCATATAGCCAAGCTTCCTTGGCTAAATTCTAGAATGGCCTAGCCCAAACAGTTCAGAGAACTTAGCAGCAAAAGGACTGTCTGATTCTTTGCTGGGCTTAATCTATGTGACTAGGATAAATAAATAGTTACACAGTGGACAAGCAAACTGAACCGGGGTCCTCCTTCAGAGCTAATCCTGCACTACAGCTTAGTAACTGTTATTCTGGCTAAACTGAGTCTCACAAAATTGTTCATTGCCAGATTTCCCCAAATGTTTCAGATACTGTACTGCCTTGGTCCTCCAGAGACTATCAATGGTACATTTATCACTAAGATAATAATTTGCCTGTGCTTAAACTAAATTGGGAACTCCACAAGGACAAAAAGGTGGTATTTTTGTAGTGGGTCTAGTGTAGGATATCACAGAGCTCTTGAATGACTCCGGCCCACACAACCCTGGATTGTATTTAGCAGGTAGAGGAATGCTATATTGAAAGTGTAGGTTGACAAAGTTTGTCAGATTAAGATTTACTTACTGGCAGTAGCTGCTGGTAAGAGATAACATAAATAAATAATCATAGGATTAAAATTTTAGACCAGGAAAAAGAGGACTTAAATAAACAGAAGTAACAGTGTGGAGGTAAATTTTAAACAGGAGAAAATAACATTACCAAAATTGGTATACTGCATGTACAGCATTTAACCATGATTTTTTTTGTTATTCAATAAATAACCAAGAGACAAATAACATGAAAACCAATTGCATTTAGCTTCATTAAACAGCATGAATAAGGTGAATAAAATCAAATTTACAAATTTCGTTAACAATACATTGACTGAGTAGTTGGTTATTCCAAAGAACTGGCATTATGAATAATTACCACTTTACTATTTGCATTTTATAAAGCCAATCATCAAATTAAAAAAATACTGTTAAATGTGGACATGCATTTATAATTTGGTTTATAGGCCTTATTAATCAGGGAGGATCTCCTGCATTGTTGCAAAAAAGCCTTAAGATACCACACAACATCATTTCTGGATAGTTTGAGTTAATTTCTCTTAACTGATTGATCCCACGCTCTCCATCAGAATGTGTTGCTACATTAACCCATCATTTTCTGACAGCTGTCTGTGAAGCTCATGCTTGTCATCTATTTCTTCTCCGCCACCAGGTTCTGCTTCTTCCGATTCCTCAATGTAGATGGGCCAGTCGCTATCTCCATCACTACGCTCTGCTCCTTCAGACTGGCTGAGATTGATGGGTGTGGAGTCTTCATGAGTGGTGGTAACACAGGTGCATCCATCACAAAGGCCAAACCGCTTTAACCCATGAGATACTACACCTGAAAAGGTTCGCCGACAACCTTTACATACAATAGGCCAATTAGAACGATGTACCTGGGAGGAGAAAAAAAAGTGACAAATTAAACAACATCAATAAATGCTTATATTTACCTGGAGATGTCCCTGTAGGTAATCTAGTTTAACAGTTTTCAACAAGACTATAACATTATTTAATTACTGTATACTAAAAATATAACATTTAAAAGGACTCTGACCCAGGGTTAGTAATAATATAGAGTCCTTTCTCTGGGGCATTTGCAGTTGCTCTCTGAAGTACATTCAGTTTTCCTAGAGTGTTCAATGGCATGTGTACAGACTTTGTAGCGTGTGTTTGTATAAATCCAAAGTGGATTCTGCAAAACTGTGAAATGAAATAATCAGATATAGAAAGCATATGGATGGATTTAACATTCACAAAGAATCATATGAAAAAGTAAATACAGTCTCCTTCAATCCTTTGATTTTACATATCAGAGCATAATTATCAATCATCTAGACCAATTACCAAATCTCAAAATCAGATAAAATTTATCTGCAGGTGACAAACTATGCATCACAGATTTTACTTTGTTATTACTTATTCAAAGCAAGTACACCCTTACTCCACCTGAATCAGTGAAGAAAGTAAATGAGTGGGCTTGATTAGTGGCACCAAGTACTACTGTACCACTTCTTTGTAAAAGAAGAATCTTTGACAGGTTGCTCTGGAATCAACCAAACCAAAAACAAAAGACACCCGTCATGATCTCAGAGAACCAACTGCTTCTGTTCATCAGTGTCTGGAAAGAGTTAAAAGGCCATTTTCAAAAAAATGAAACAACTATATACAATGCAAAACATTCAAGACTGCTGCCAAGCTTTTTCAGGAGCAGTCATCCCATCAAATTCTAAGAAACATTACAATGAATTTTGTCAGGGATCATATAAAGAACCCATAAGCTAAATCTTGGAATTAAACCAGCAAGTAAATGTTAAAATTAGGACATTATCATTAGAAAATGAAAAAAAAAAAAATCAAAAACAAACAAAGTATAGCTCTCATTGATGGGTAGCAAGAAAGAACATGGCAACAAAGCTTTGGTGTGCAGACGCCCCAAGACTTCTGGAACAAAATCTTTCAAAAGAGGATCTATTGGGATGTTAGCAAACACCCCTTTTTTGTGGAAACCAAACAATGAATCATAACACATTCCTAATAACTATCATCAAAGACAGTTTTGGAGAGGTGACAACCTAGAGCTGTTTTTCAACCTTGGGTTCTCAATGTCTTGTAATAATTGAGTGTAGTACGAACTTCTCTTCATGCTATTGTATTCTTGTGGAAAATGTGAAGCAATCTGTCTGACAGCTAGAGCTTAACCAAGCTGACATAAATCATGTTGAAATACCACAGTGGCACCTCTAAACTTTTGTGCGTACTTGAATGCTCTCAAATATTATTGAACTAAAACTGAATGAAGCAGTGTTGAAAGAAGGAATGGGCCAAAATTTGTTGCATACAATGTTAGTCAGGAAAGCATATGAAGAAGTTACTGCTACTAAAGATGGTTCTATTGGTCATTAGTATGTACTTCCTTAAAAAACAAAAAAGAGGTTCTACATGATTTATTTCTTTGTTGAATAAATAAAAAAATCTGTTATATGTCATTTGCCTCTTAAAGTTAGCTATTTAACACATGGTGAGGAATGGATAATTGTTATTTCAGGATATGTAAAACCATAGAACTGAGAGATGGTGTACTTACTTTTTAATTTGATATACGACCAATGTGTTTGAATGATCTATTAAATGGGAGCACAGCCTTGCCATTATTAAGAACTGATCAAGATACCCTTTCTTGAGCTGTAATTGTTCTCAGTAACCACTAATAAAGGCAAATGCATCCCCTAGAAAAGTCAGACCTATAATATGAGCTTACTACAAGGCTTAGTTTATGTTGCAGTAATGCATTTACTATGCAAAATGTACTTATTTTTATTACTTTTCAAAACACCTTGTGTGCTACACTTGAAAACATCAGATTGAACACTAAATTGAATTTTTTCTAAGTTTATAATAGAAAACACATGAAAAATGAAGTAAGTAGATATTCAGTGTATATGTAGAGCATACAATTAATAGATGACACCCCTGAAGTACCTTAGAATATTCTGAAGTTTCTGCTTTTTCAAACCATTACAAATTTAATACAATTTAAAAACTATACAAGAATTTTAATTGTGACAATACTGTGTAAAAGTAGCTCACTTACACTAAGAGAATGGCTTCGTAGATGTTCTTGTCTAGTAAATCTTTTGCCACATGTCTCACAAGGATAAGGCCGCTCTCCAGTATGGCATCGGATATGTCTCTTTAGGATGCCCTTTTGCTTTGCTGTGTATGGACAAAAGGGGCACTTATGAAGCTTCACTGGTACTACCAGACTGTCTCCTGTGTAAAATAGTGTTAAAAGATAGGCAGATTAATATGATGGAAAAGATATCCATGCATTATAATAAAAAGAATGCAACAAAATAGTTACAAAAGAATTGGTCAGGGTTACAAAAGAGTAAGCATAATATAGCTTAAGACAGTTCTCCCATTTTATGTCAGAACATAGAGCTGCATGAAGAACTCATTTCATGGGCCCTTTGCTTTCTAAATACCTTTCTTTTAACAACACAATATAGGCTGATTACTGGACCTACACATCCACTTGCACTGCCAGCTTACTGAACTGTTTCCATTCAGAGAAAAAAAAATACATATATGTGCATGCAGTCCTGCCAAATGAAAAATGCTCAGCTTGGCCAGATGTCTTAGTAGGAGAGGGTACCCATCTGCAGCACAGTGAGTCATAGCTTCATTGTTTTTGTTTTCCATATTACACAGGAGAAAGGCTCAGTATCAGTAGGTAGACTAGTTTTATCCATTTTAGCCTAATTAGAAAATATAAAATTTCTTCATTCTACCTAAAACGTAACACCATACTTTATCAACAGCAAAACAGTGAACAGATCACATCCAAAGACACTGTCGGGTCTTCTCAGAATAAAAATGCTGCAATTGTAATGCTGTTTAAATTTTGAAAATATTTTGGTTTACAGACAATTGTGTGGAAAGGTTTTTTACAATGAATTGGCGATCAGAATTCCATGTACACTGGTATTACATCAAGAAACTGAATTTGCAGCTCATCCAGTGTTGACTCACCAGTGTCTTCTCCATACCAGTCACTGTGAATTTCCATGATGGAAGGTGTTGGGAGCCCACCAATTTCCTCTGTGCCTCCTCTAACCCCTCCCAGACTATGAGCAAAGTGCTGCACAAGTTCTTCCCTTCTTGGGTTTGACCCACCTCTTAACAATACCTCCAGGAACTGCTTCATATGATAGTTATCATATGGGAGAGATGCATCGGAGCCAGGAGGCTGTAAAGAAGGGTGAGGTCTGTCATCATCAGTGGGAGTGACGTGAAATAAAGCTGTTGCCTTGTCCTCCATGGATTCTTCGCCCTCTTCATCTGGATCAAACTCGGTTTTAGGGTTAGCAAGGCCAAGGACAGGAGAAGAGGAAGAATTGACTTTCTCAGTTTGTGATGAAGTCATGTTTTTTAATGCAAGATCAACAGGATGAAATCCAGGAAACTCTCCCCTGGAGCTCTCACTTTCAGAGTCTCGGCTATGGGGCTGCTGGCCTGACAATGTGGACAGAGCTGGAGGGACTGATGAATTGTCATCTGGGCAACAGGTGGCACTGCTGTTGCTGTCTGTGATGGAGCCAGCTGTACCACTGTCTGCCAAACCCTCTCTTTCTCTCTCCCTTTCTCTCACTCTTTCCCTCTCTTTTTCCCTTTGCCGATTGCATATCTCCAATGAAGATCTGATGTAGCTTTTACAGAAGTTGACCACATCAGTCATTTGCAGGTAGCTGGCAGCTGACATTATTTCAATTACATTGTCACTGCTCAGATCCAACTTGCCAGAGTACAAAAAATCTAAGATGTGTGAGAATGCGTCGGAAGTGACAATGTCCAGTGAAGCTGTGCTATGGCGGTGCCCATGTCCAGTATCCTGGAGGTAGTGCACAAGCAAGGCACGGAAATAGCCACTGCTGGCAAAAAGCACGTTGCGGTGTGCTTTGAACAGCCTTCCCTCCACAATGATGCTGCAGTCGCAGAAAAAATCCCGTTTTCGCTGTTCATTCAACTCACAAAGCAGCTTTGCCTGGTATGATGGAACCTCCATCTTCATTGAGAGAGAAGGGCTATGATAGAACATAAAAAGACATTGATCAGTTTAATGAAAAATAACAACAAACTGTCATTTAGCTTAACAAGCCTCTAAAACACTTTGCAACATGTACATAATAAACTTAATTTTCAAAGTATCTACTAAACCAACTGTAGAATTTTACTTCATGGAAATGCCACATAGTTTGTAAAAAAACAGCTTATTTACCAATCAATCTCTTAATAATTTTAGAGAAATTACTTTATTAGATCAAATGCAAATTATAACATTGATATGTAATGAAACATGGAAATAACTCTCAAAGGACAAAACTATTTTATTTTAAAAAACATACTTAAGTATAACATCCCAAGAAGTCTGCCTAGTTAATAACAAGTACTAAGTGAAATTATATTAAATATGGGGAAAAATGGGAAATTATATTTAAGATATAAAAGAGGTATATTTCTTCCATTAAAGTGAAATTATACTTAAGGAGTAAAAGACGTCTTTTTCCATTAAATACTGCCCAATACTCTCCAGCTTAACTAACTTAACTGAATCAGAATTAAACGACTACATAAACATTGATGACAATAAAACTTAACTCACTGTTTGGACATTCCGGTTCTTTAAAAAACAGGTTACACTGAAGTGAAACAATGAATCTCCAGGTGTGGGCACGATCAATAAGAGGACTCCCACGAACGGATACAACCAGAAGTAAATGCCATTAGCAAAAGAGCCTTCTGTCCGCTCAATGAATAGGCAAGTATTTTTATCATCAAGAGAAAAGGTGTTCAGATCCGGGAGCACTTGACAGGTCCAGCTACTGATAGACAAGGCTTCAATACCACTGACAGGTCAGCCCAAAAGCTATTAAGGCAGCTCGTTTCCCAATCGAATAAACATATTTTGAAATTACGAAATAAAAAAAATCGATACGAATTTTTCAGGAACACGAAGTCGATGGTATCGTTCAGTTTTCTGAGGGCAGTTTTAAATGTGAAAAAACAACAATGAGTGTCTCACCTCCGTTTTGAGGACCGCCTTCTTCTGTCTCCCCCTTCACAGCATCACGTTTCGGAGAACGACGGATTCATTTGTCCAATTAAAATGACCTTAACCTGATTGGCGACCTATCACAAAACGTATAGGCCAGATGGGCGGGCATAGGAAGCCAGCATATTAGGTTGCGAAACGGTGTTGTTGGCATGCGCATTCGAGTGGGCGTTGCGGCTTCTGGTAACTGTAGTTCGAAAGTATCTTGTCGCCTTGATGGAAGAGGGAGCGGTGGGTAGAGATGGAATGTAAACCTTCAGAATGGAGGTTGGATATAGAATGATATAGTTTGAATATAACTGTTGGTAAGTCAAGTCAATATGCTAATATCAACCGCCTTATAAACTGGAGTGTATGTATTTCCTTCCTTCAAAAGCACCTCCCACCTATTCAGCGCCCTTAATTCTTTTAACCTTTTGGGTACACGAGAGCTTAAGTTATATTTGTTAACTGACACAAAACTAGCACCCTGACCATTCGCATATTGAATGTTTAACATCAAGAAGACAATCTGAAAGAGTTAACAAAAATCTAAAATTTGTCGGTCCACAAACACTGACAGATTAACACAATTCCCGGGTACCACCAACATGATGGTAATGGAATCGTTACGAAAGTGATTAATTATATTTATGATAGTTAAATTACGATAATAACCAATATTTTCTGTTTATCTATTTATGTTTTCAGATTTTACATTTATTAAAATTTTTTTTTTTTAAAATAACAATTTTTTTAAACCGATTTAGTACAATTTATTCTTCTATAACACTTATCATTGACAACATGGTCAAATGCACAGATTTACAAATATAAAAAGTCTGAATTAGCTTAAATTGCCATAATTTTGAGTGGATGAAATGAAATGATTTACTTTATGAGGTAGAAGTATATAATAAATAAGAATAGTTGCATCAGATTTGAAATATTAAAATGTTTGCTTCAATTGAAATGTTTAAAGTCTAACTGTTCTTGATTATACTAGAAATTTGTAATTTTTCACTCTCAAACAGAGATCCACAGAGGTTTACACTCTTAGTAAAAGATCAAAAATAATGTTGTATATGTGATCACTGACCTTGAAATAGGCTCAAACAGTACCCCATTTGCTTATGTTTGAAATGTGTCATTTTTAACCTTCTGGGAGTAGCTATTAAAAGGATAAACCCACCAGTAAAGAATCACATATAATATTTGAGATCAATAACCTCAGAATAGCATCAAACAACACTCCACGTGTCTATTTGACCAATCTCCATTTTTTCAAATTTTTGTAAAAAGGAAGAACTTTGACCCCTCATATCCCATTATGACAGAGGTTTCCATCTCTGATCAAGAAAGGCCACATTGGCTACAGGTTTTCATTCTGACCATTTTCTTAATCAGTGACCAGTTTTTGCTAATTACTATAACTGATTTACTATTTAAGACTCAGACCTTTTAAATCTAAGTTGAGCAGTGCAATATTTGGTTTAATTAAGTACTCAGAAAGAAAACTGGCAATAAAGTGAAAAACTGAAAATTACTCCATTTTGGCTTCAAGTCATCAGGATGATATCATTAGAAAGGAAAAAAAAATATTTAAGAATGACCTGACATTTCAGAGTTAAACATTAACAAGTCATGATATTAAATAAGATTTGTTACTTCAAAGGATTGTTTTCTAATTAAGCAACAAGGCTGGAAAAAAAACCCATAGCCACTGTGGCCCTCCAGGACCAATGCTGATCATGTTTGTATTATGGGGTGAACCCTGGTTGATGTGGCATGCACAATTTCAAGTCCATTTGATCATTTTTGCCGAAGACACCAATCTGGTGAATTTTTATCACTAGGCTGCACAAAACATGGTCCACAAATGGCCTAAAAATGAACGTGTTTTGGGTCTAGAGGGTGAAAAATAAGACAGAACCCCCAAAAGCTCAACATCTTGCATAACTAGATAGTAGGATACATTGAATGGTATATCATACGTGGGAGTTTTCTTGAACCTGCAAGTCAGGAGGTGCCACAAAAAAATGAAATGATTTCAAAATATTTATAAATCATTGTTATAAACACGATATTACATAAGTAAAGTACATAAATATGCAATATTTATTTATTTGGTTAAAAGCACACAATTTAATATTCTAGACAACATAATTGAGAATGTCAAGTTGTCAACAGAGGTGACAAAAACTAAAACAGCATCCCTCTTGGATGATCTTCAATCTCTTACAACAGGCATACCACAGTTTTAGTGACTCCTCCCTCAGGGCATTCTAAAATGTCTTTGGCATGTGTACATCAACACCACACCTGTATGAAGTGAAATAAAATAAAAGGTCTGATGCTGTGCTGGTAATCTTCTGATTTGTAAAGCTCCTGTTAGTCACTCTCATGCTTCATTCTTTGTACAGAAATAGGAACATGACAAAGTAGCATCAGTAACAGCACAATAGTGAAAGAGAAGTAGAAAAATGGGTCAGCAGGTAACACTTCAAAATGATAGGTAGGCTTGTATATCTAAACAATAAAACTTACAGACTTATTTGTGGTGCGAATGCTTATATACATTTAAAAATGTAGTTTGTAATTAATAAAATTAGTATGATACTTGGGTATTGCCATGGATAGTGCTGCTATCTCATGGATCTAGTTGACTCCCAGCATGCATATTTCATGGGTGTGCCAGTGGCATGTTGTAGCAGACTGTGTGAGTTTTCCTTCTTGTATTCTGGGTTTCCCTCCACTTCACCAAAGGGTTTAGTGTCTCAGTTGAGGAGTTTGCTCTGTGGAATCCTTTTACTTGACCGAAAAAAACAGTTTTCACGTGTGTTTATGTTTTATATAGGAAGATGTATTCAGTACCTACAGATCCTATATAAAAACAACAGGCTTAAGCTATTCTTTTTAGTGTTATAATGTATTTTTCTGACATGGTGTCATAAAATCCTGTAAAACAGTACTTCAGTTATGTCCTTTAAGGCTTAATAGGCAGTACGTTCTCTGTAGTGCTGCTGATTTTGTAGCGTTGTTTCCATTTTTCAGTTTCAGTTTTGCAGTGCAAAGTCAGTTTAGGGTGAGACCCAACACTGTCTGCAAAAACAGACAAATGGAAATGTTGCTCTTGTATTTTTTGTCTTTGATACGAGTACAAAACATTAGGCGTTAAAAGAGAGATCAGAAATTTGAAAACACAACTGGAAAATATTGTTAATAAAGTACAGTATATATGAACCATAATAATTAGTTAAGGCAAAGGAGAAGAAGAGTCTTAGGAATGTCTTCTTTTTATTTTCTGCACATATTTATCCTAGAGTGACAGGGAGCTGGAGCCTATCATGGCAACATTTGGTACAAGGTGAGAATCAGCTCTGGATGCGATGCCTGTCTATCTCACACTAATGCACACTCCTCTGATAACTCATAAATAGCTTATTGATCTAGTATACATATCTGTGGGATGAAATTGGAGTGTCTAGAAAAAATATGCATGTATATAGGGAAAACTGTGGGCTATCAAATTATGAGACACCATAATAAGAACAGCATAGGGAAAATTAAATATATTGATGCCTGAGAAACAGTCAATAACATGCTAGGTAAGTGTGAATATTTGCGTCATATGAAACACGTGAGAAATTATGGAAAGTCAAGTTCTGCAAAGATTACAAACAAAAAGACAAATACATTGATGGAACTTAATTTAACTAATTCTGGAGTCCTTAAAAGAGCTATGCTATATTTTGGAAGTCAGTATAATCTGCAGATACTGTTGAGTACTAGAGCCTAGTTAGTGTGTAATTAATATGTAAAATAAGGCATTTTGTTGTCTCAGGTAATTATAGGTCACTTAGCTTGCATTATATCACAGCTAAATTAAAAGAAGCAAGAAGTACACAATAGGAGATCCACTAGCAGAAGGGCACATTATATTATGTGTCTAAAGAGTGAGTACATTTAAATAAAAACAAGTGGATTTTTTTTTTTTTGGAAATTATTTATGCTATTAAGGACTCCTGCAGGGAACAGTGCTATAGTCCTTTCTCTTTTTAGGTGATGTACATAAATGGTTTAAATAAAAAATGTAATGTAAATGTGCAGATGATTAATAGACATACTGCAGATATAGTAAAGTTCAATGTATCTCTGAAGAAGGATCTGGAAAAAGTGTACATTTTGAGAAATATTTGGCAAATGCTTCACGTAAACAGATGTAAATGTTGCACACAGCATTTCAAAACTTAGCTATGGTTTTCTTAGTCCACTTTTTGCATTTAAAGGTTAGGGTGGAATGCAAAAATCAACCAAATTCATCCTCACACTATTGGAATGTGAGGATAAAAAAATAAATTAGTTAATATTCCAACTTGCTTGTACAGATTTGGGTAAGAGGGTGCCTGTCCCTGTACAGGTAACTTTGATTGCAAGTTGGAAACCAGTCCTGGGTGAGATGCTAGTTCATCTCGGCATATACTCACATATGGACCAATATAATGGAAATTTAGAGCTGCCAGTTAACCTACCATATGCAGTTTGTTTTAGATATTAGGGGGAAAGACATGCAGAAAAGATGGTAAATGTTTATTCTCCACACTGACAGCCCCCCGGCCCAGGATTCAGAACAAGGATTCTAGAGATGTAAAGCAGCAGTGCTGACCACTACACTACTGGGTAGCTCTAGAAGAAAAAATGCTACATTTACAGTATATAATTGGGAATTGGAACTAAAAATAGATAGATAGATAGATAGATAGATAGATAGATAGATAGATAGATAGATAGATAGATAGATAGATCATACTTTATTTCCCTGCAAGGGGAACTTAAAATCCTACAGAAGCTCCAAAATATAAATAAAAGAAGTATGATAAAAACAAACAACAACCACCCCCAATCACACACAAAAACATCTGGCTTGGATTACATAGAGCTGCTATCGTCAACACATTCTTCTTGGTGACAGTATCATGAGGTCAGACCTGCTTGGATTGTGCAACAGGTTTATATTGAAAGGCATTAATATTTGGATAGAGCAGTGTCCACAAAAGGAGCATGCCTAATAGGTCTTGACTACTTCTTTGAAGAATGATTCATCAAAAAGATATTGGTACAGAATGAATCATTTCTGTTGCTGAGTCACCAGCATTAAGAATGATTCATCAAAAAGATATTGGTACAGAGTGAATTGTTTATATTGCTGAGTCAACAAGGATGATGTAATTTACTTTCCCAGGCAAGGACATGGATGAATTCAGTCCATGTAAAAATTATTCCTTCTGAAAATATATTCCATCAGCCAGGTAGCTTACTTAATTTAACTGAACTTAAATTTAACTTAATTTCAAAGTAGGTAGTATCCTAGACTATATAGTGTATCTTTTGGGTAATTGGAGAAGTTAGGCTTAATCAGTATAACAAGTGTTACTTTAGATCTGGAATACTGGATACAGTTTTTTTTCCATTTTACATAAAAGAGGAATAGAGGTGCTAAAGGATGTTCAAGGGAAAGATTCTAGACCAATCCCAGTTAATGAGATATTGAGAAAAATTGAAAAAATTGAGTTTAGTTAGTCTATACAAGCTGAGGTTTTGAAGAAACCTGCTAGAAATGTTTAAAATTATACTGTAGCTATGAACTATAACTGCTATTGTTGGCTGTCAAGGTAAAGCCGAAGAGTTAAACAACAAATTGCAATAGGTAATAAGGTAGGAAGTTGTACTCAGTTTTCTAGGGTTGATATTACATAATATGATTATCAAACCAACATCTAGTTTTACGTTCTAATAAACGCTATTCATTAACTGGTTTAATTAAAATATAAAGGCTTTGCTCAACAACATAACACAAGAAATTTGACAAACGTTTGCTAAGATTATAAGAAGTGTTTTTTGAATCTTGATTGAAAAGCACCAAAGTTTTTATTTTATGAGTGGTGTGTGAGAGACTTATTTTTAACTTTTTAGTACACTTTTTAACTTAATATAAGCAGGGTTTTTAAAAAGTATTTATATATATATATATATATATATATATATATATATATATATATATATATATATATATATATATATATCTACTTTTAGTCTTGGGTTTATTTTA
The DNA here is from genome assembly GCF_016835505.1 of Polypterus senegalus. Classification (NCBI taxonomy): domain Eukaryota; kingdom Metazoa; phylum Chordata; class Cladistia; order Polypteriformes; family Polypteridae; genus Polypterus; species Polypterus senegalus. Next base: position 51,793,463 of record NC_053170.1, on the reverse strand, counting down.
GTTCTATCTGTTACTAGTGCCATCTATTGGTGAAATCTTAAACTATTCTTCATATGAAAATTTCATTTCTTAATTAACATGGATTAATTGATCAATTAGTGAAACTGATTATTGATTATTGTCATCGGAATTAAGTGTGCAAAATTTCAAGTCATTTGGACAAAAGGAAGTGGGTTAAATATTGATTACAAGATTTGTACCAGACAACAAGCAGGTGAACTTAATATAAAGTGCGACAACAATAATAAAAACAGGTAGTGTGGCAAATATATCTAATAAGCATGTTCAAACAATTCAAAGCCTAACTGCTACCCCAAATTGTGTTGCAAATCTATCTTCGCAACTTGTCATACCTGATGCCAACTGTAGGTGACAGTTTTTTTCAATGCTCATTTTTTTTATGGTTTTTTGCATTGTGCCTCATTCTGAATTTATTGCAATTTTGTTTCAAGGTGTCAGACAAAAAAGTTTTGTAGCATTCTATGACCAGCGATCACTTGTTCATAAATAGAGTTACTCACTGTTAATACTTGGCAAAAGCTAGAACATGCTAAACTGCAACCATAACCTTGAAACTAGTGGAGTAAATCAGTCAGGTACATGTTTGTAAATAAGGGTGAGCCAGTAATCATAGTCAATATTATATGAACAGCAAACTAAAATTCTTTCCATTCTTCCTTCTATTTGTTCATCCTTTCTGTCTGTCCTTTATGTTTAGAGAAAAGTACTGACAGTATTTTTATTGATATGAAGTAGATACAATTGTGCTTAAAAGTTTGTGAACCCTTTCGAATTTTCTATATTTCTGCATAAATATGACCTAAAACATCATCAGATTTTCATTCAGGTCCTAAAAGTAGATTAAGAGAAACCAGTTAAATAAATGAGACAAAAATATAATACTTGGTCGTTTATTTATTGAGGAAAATGATGGAATATTACATATTTGTGAGTGGCACAAGTATGTGAACCTCTAGGATCATCAGTTAGTTTGAAGGTGAAATTAGAGTCAGGTGTTTTCAATCAATGGGATGGCAATCAGATGTGAGTGGGAACCCTGTGTTATTTAAAGAACAGGGTTCTATCAAAGTCTTCTCTTCACAACACATGTTTGTGGAAGTGTATCATGGCACGAACAAAGGAGATATCTGAGGACCTCAGAAAAAGAGTTGATAGATAGATAGATAGATAGATAGATAGATAGATAGATAGATAGATAGATAGATAGATAGATAGATACTTTATTAATCCCAAGGGGAAATTCACATGATTCACTTGATGCTCATCAGGCTGGAAAAGGTTACAAAACCATCTCTAAAGAGTTTGGACTCCACCAATCCACAGTCAGACAGATTGTGTACAAATGGAGGAAATTCAAGACCATTGTTACCCTCCCCAGGAGTGGTCGACCAACAAAGATCACTCCAAGAGCAAGGCGTGTAATAGTCGGCGAGGTCACAAAGGACCCCAGGGTAACTTCTAAGCAACTGAAGGCCACTCTCACATTGGCTAAAGTTCATGTTCATGAGTTCACCATCAGGAGAACACTGATCAACAATGGTGTGCATGACAGGGTTGCAAGGAGAAAGCCACTGCTCTCCAAAAAAAAACATTGCTGCTCATCTGCAGTTTGCTAAAGATCACGTGGACAAACCAGAAGACTATTGGAAGAATGTTTTGTGGACGGATGAGACCAAAATAGAACTTTTTGGTTTAAATGAAAAGCATTATGTTTGGAGAAAGGAAAACACTGTATTCCAGCATAAGAACCTTATCCCATCTGTGAAACATGGTGGTGGTAGTATCATGGTTTGGGCCTGTTTTGCTGCATCTGGGCCAGGACGGCTTGCCTTCATTGATGGAACAATGAATTCTGAATAATATCAGAGAATTCTAAAGAAAAATGTCAGGACATCTGTCCATGAACTGAATCTCAAGAGAAGGTGGGTCTTGCAGCAAGACAACGACCCTAAGCACACAAGTCGTTCTACCTAAGAATGGTTAAAGAAGAATAAAGTTAATGTTTTGGAATGGCCAAGTCAAAGTCCTGACCTTAATCCAATTGAAATGTTGTGGAAGGACCTGAAGCGAGCAGTTAATGTGAGGAAGCCCACCAACATCCCAGAGTTGAAGCTGTTCTATACGGAGGAATGGTCTAAAATTCCTCCAAGCCAGTGTGCAGGAATGATCAAAAGTTACCGGAAACATTTAGTTGCAGTTATTGCTGCAAAGGGGGTCACACCAGATACTGAAAGCAAAGGTTCACATACTTTTGCCACTCACAAATATGTAATATTCGATAATTTTCCTTAATAAATAAATGACCAAGTATAAAATTTTTCTCATTTGTTTAACTGGTTTCTCTTTATCTACTTTTAGGACTTAAGTGAAAATCTGATGATGTTTTAGGTCATATTTATGCAGAAATATAGAAAATACTAAAGGGTTCACAAACTTTCAAGCACAACTGTACAGTAACATCCATCCATTTTCCAACCCGCTGAATCCGAACACAGGGTCACGGGGGTCTGCTGGAGCCAATCCCAGCCAACACAGGAACCAATCCTGGGCAGGGTGCCAACCCACCGCAGGACACACACAAACACACCCAGCACACACTAGGGCCAATTTAGAATCACCAATCCACCTAACCAGCATGTCTTTGGACTGTGGGAGGAAACCGGAGCGCCCGGAGGAAACCCACGCAGACACGGGGAGAACATGCAAACTCTACGCAGGGAGGACCCAGGAAGCGAACCCAGGTCTCCTAACTGCGAGGCAGTAGCGCTACCACTGTGCCACCGTGCCACCCTACAGTAACATTATTCTCAGTAAACAGTCTCAGCCACTTGATTATTTGTAAACCTAGACTTCTGATCCAAAGTTTTTCCATTTTTTCATCAAATTTAATCAGTTCAAATGCAATGAATGGCCCAAAATTGTGAAAAGGTAAGCAGTAAACTGCTAGAGATTTAAGTTTGAAGTTTAGGTTAGTAAAAACTGAAAAAAGGAAATATCAGAATATTGCAAATGGACATTCTTCAGGAAACAAAGAATAGGTTACAACCTACGGGTGTTCTGCAGCAATTAAAGTAAATTAAGCCTTGCAAGTTGAAGCAAACAATTTCCACAGATGTTCCAACTTCTGTTGACTACTTAAAAACCCTCTGTCTGTCTTAAAGCAGAGTTGGAACAGACAGTGTTACTACACTCTTTGAAGTACTCCTTGGATAATATTCCAGTGAAAACGGCAATTAACAAATGAAATGAGACAGAGCATTATGACCTTTAGAAATGTAGGCCTTTCATTTAGAAAAAATGCAAAAAAAAATCAGACTTGAGTGAGTATGGTCAGTCAGTCATTTTTCAACCCGCTATATCCTAACTACAGAGTCACGGGGGTCTGCTGGAGCCAATCCCAGCCAGCACAGGGTGCAAAGCAGGAACAAACCCCGGGAAGGGCGCCAGCCCACCGCAGGGCACACACACACACACCAAGCACAATTTAGGACTGCCAATGCACCTAACCTGCATGTCTTTGGGCTATGGGAGGAAACCCACACAGACATGGGGAGAACATGCAAACTCCGCGCAGGGAGGACCCAGGAAGTGAATCTAGGTCTCCTTACTGCGAGACAGCAACACTACTACTGTGCCACTGTGCTGCCCAGTGAGTATGGTGTCCTACACAAAAAATTCTGTTAAGAAGAGATATGGCAGACCCAAAGTCACAACCCAATCAGAAGACAAGTTTCTGAGGGTTCTTGCATGATTGGCGCCTCACAGTACACCAGCTTCAAGTGCAGCTTAACAGTGGTCAAAAAAGCAAGTGTCAGTTTCTACTGTGAAGAGGAGACTTTGTCCAGTCTGCAGTAGTCCACTGCTGGTATTTCAAGGCCCTAATTTGTCCTGTAAGCAATGGCTTTCTTGCTGCCACTTGCCCTATCAAACTTGTTGTAAAAGAGACAAGTAGGCAATATAACATTTATTTATATGAAATGTTTCTTTACAAGTGCAGCTCAAAATGCTTTACAAAAAAGTAAAAGTAAGCATTACAGTCACAAAAAAAAAATATAAATATAAATTGACAGTATAATTAAGAGAACAAATAAAAACTAAAAATGAAAGTGTTCCTTAAATTGCGCAAAAGTTAAAGTACTACTACCTACATTCAAATTTACTAGCCATAACAGTAAATAATGCTAATGGTGCCTGTAAAATGTGTCCACATTTTTTCTTTTGGTTTACAATTCTTGATGCTATGCTGTATCAGCCAATATATATCTTTTATTGATAATCTTAATAGGAATGCATTAAAATATTGTATTTGGCTAGAAACAACAGAATGTGTTAATTTTATAGCATTGCAAAAGACTGAGTAAATAAAGCAGATCTTAATAAATAAAAAAATAGGATAAGGGGAGGAAAACATTTTTTATTGTTTCAACATTTTCATATCATTGGTCTACAGTTGCTCCCAGAAAATTAGTGAATCAAGAAACAAAAAAAAAAAAAAAAATTACTTGAAAATAATCAGCAGGGGGCACTGTTCTTTCACTAAATAGTGTCAGTCGATTTTAATAGAATCTAAATGGCAGTCTAGTTACTATTATAAGGAGTATAATTCCTGCCCGTTTTTCATGAATTTCTCCTCTGTAGTTTGCTAGAATGATGCTGATCCAGGTTCAGCTACATGTAAATTTCTATTATGCCATGTAAATTGAAAATGGTTACTGTGTCATGTCATGTACTGTAATGGACTACAGCCACATTTTGCTATGTTAAGCAGTACTTCTCTGCACCACCAAATCTGTGGGAAATCAATGTATAAATTATACAAAGGAAATGGTCTATTTAGTTTAAATGTAAATAAAGAAATCAGTAACACTTTTAAACAGGTACTACCTATAATGCATCTATAAATGCCATACTATATGTAATAAGGCCTTAGCAAAGGTTTTTTTTAGTAACACTCCCAAAGCATCAATGAAGTGGTTATTCATCTTTATATAGTGTGGCATATTAAGAGCTTGTGATTTGGGTGCTAAAATTACTTGTGAATATGGTAGCTTCATTTGGGCTTATTAAGCATTAATTAAGAATTTACTTGCCTTATACTCAAATATGAAATATTGAGAGACATATAAGTACCCACTTAAATCACTAAAGTTAAGTTATTTTAGTATGTCACTTTGGACAGGGCAACACAGTGGCGCAGTGGTAGTGCTGCTACCTCGGTGTAAGAAGACCAGGCTTTGTGTCCAACACCTAAGGCAGTGCTCAGAATTACGTGGGTTAGAATATGACATGGCACACTGCACACAAATACATGCCAACTTTATTGAACTTTGCAATTGTTATTATGACCAGAAGAAACCTCAGGCCTTATTACATAACAATATGTGACTAACAGATGCATTATATGTAGTACCTTACCTAAAAAGATACCTGGAAATCTAAAACCATCTGCTGCAAAATATACAATATATATAAGCATGACAGTGCTGGAAATGACTATATAGTAGTATCATTGTGCTTTTTATAGTATGTAAAAATACATTACTGAGTAACAGAAATAAAAAACATAATCTTTCCCCAAAGAACATAATTTTACAATATATATAATATGTGTGTATGTATAAATTAAAAATACAGTGAATGAATTACTTTGTTTTACAGAATGACTTACTGTTCCTCCTTATTTGTGCACCAGCCAAATTCTTGATGTAGGAAAATATAGTTTGAGTTTCAAAAGAATATCTCTGTAGGCTAAAAAGACAGAATTACTTGGTTTCAGGGCAGGTGGTGATATAACAGCCATGCTATTGTTACTTTTTCATTGCTTAACTGTTTAAAATGTTTATGATAGCTGTACTATCCATCCATTTTCCAACCCTCTGAATCCGAACACAGGGTCACGGGGGTCTGCTGGAGCCAATCCCAGCCAACACAGGGCACAAGGCAGGAACTAATCCCGGGCAGGGTGCCAACCCACCACAGGACACATACACACACACGCACCAAGCACACACTAGGGCCAATTTAGAATCGCCAATCCACCTAACCTGCATGTCTTTGGACTGTGGGAGGAAACCGGAGTACCCGGAGGAAACCCACGCAGACATGGGGAGAACATGCAAACTCCACGCAGGGAGGACCCAGGAAGCCACCGTGCTGCCCTAGCTGCACTAGTGGCAGATTTTTGTTTTAATTTCATAATCAGTAGGTAAATCTCAAATGTAAATTAACTCCTTAGTTAAAGTATTCTTTTGTCTTTCCCTGTGGTGGGTTGGTGCCCTGCCTAGGGTTTGTTTCCTGCCTTGTGCCCTGTGTTGGCTGGGATTGGTTCCAGCAGACCCCGTGACCCTGTAGTTAGGATATAGCGGGTTGGATAATGGATGGATGGATTTTGTCTTTCCTGCATTTTAAATTACTGGTGATTGATTTAGTGTTGATCCCTGCCTTGCATCTGATGGATTTTGCTGGTTAAGGAAAGTGATTGATGGATGGATAGGTGAATTTTTAAATAAAATGTACTCCACACTTTAATTTTTTTTCAAAAGGTCTGAATTAAAATGTGTCACATTTCAAATAATTGGAGTTGGTTATTTATGTATATCTAAAGTGAGATTAAATCCACGTGTATAAATTGTATATCAGTTAAATACTATGATAATGTTTAGGCAGGTATGAGGTACTTTCAAATTTATATATAAAGAGTCAACCTAACCTGTATGTCTGGAAGACAACTGAAGAAAACTTATCTACAACTGGAGAAAATAGGCAAAGCTCCACGCAGATGGTGATTAGGCTAGGTTCCTACAGCTGTTAGCCACTGCAGAACTGTACTATTGTTATTTAATTATTGAAATATACAATATATTTTAATTTAGTATATAGAAGTTTAATAAAATAGCTTGTGATTATTGCTTTTTAGTCTTTTTAATTGTATTTATTGTTAACAGGGTGCCTTGGTGCTTAACTGTCTAGTAAATTAATGGCTACCAACTCTGGAGTGCTGGTTTCAAATCTTAACTCAGGCATTGTATGTTTGGAGAGCCCTCTTATGCTTTCCCTGGGCACTCCAGTTCCAAAACCCCCAACCCCCCCAAAGACATGTAATTTAGGATAGCTAGCAACTCTGAACTGGTCCTGGGAGACTGTGCGAGTGACTAAACTGTGTAAAGAATTGTTTTTATTTTACTCATAGTCAGAATAGCCTCCATATCCTTATGACCTTATACCTTATCCTTATGTCAGAACATGAAGTTTCATAAAATTAATGAATGAAGAATTGTAATAGACTTCTTCCGATCAACTTTATATCTGCAAAGCAGCAAATGCTGCTCATCTTTCTTATGTACATTTAAAATGTGTGTAACCTTAGCTGCTTCTCAGGATAGAGATCTAAGCAGTTGATTCCTGCTTTATAAATGTGTGTTTCAGTTTGGGTTGTTTAGGTGATATTTTGATTTGTACAGTTTAGGACTGGGGGATAAGGAGTCCCCAGTGATTTAGAAACTGCAGGAAGTTAATGTACTCAGTTTCCTTTTTGAATCAAATGGAACACTTTCCTTTGTGGTTGCAGTATAGATGCATAGACGGAAAGCTCTACTTTGTAAGCCCATATCTCTATAATTACTACTTCATTTACATTTGTAATTTGGAACATTTTCTAGAAAGCTGAAGGCTGACAAGGATAAACATTTTAGTCTTTTATTTTATATTTAGAAAGCTGAAAGAATGCTAATTTAAGACCCAGTTACCACAAACTTCCTATACCAGACTCTGAAGTAAGCCACAGTGTATTGTCCCTGACTTATGCAGGCTTTTTTTTTTAATAAACTTGAAACCCCTCTTGCTTTCATCTTTGGACCTCATTTCTGAGAGAGCACATTGCATGACTGCCAATGTTAAAAATTCTTTTTAATTTTTTATCAATGAAAACTTGGATTTTTGGAATTGTTCATATTTCTGTTATATGTTTAGAGCATTCTCTTAGAAGCATTGACAAAAAATCAAGAAAAATGTGTATGGTTTTGAGCATTGCATTTCATTTAACAAGCAGAGTTTTCTTTACTCTGCACAGGGCACAAACTGGAAACAGATTCTAAGTGATTTTTTTTTCATTCTATATATTAGAAAACAGAATGAATATTGAAGAATTTCAACTTTTTTTTCAAATTCCTAGTGTGTGCTTGGTGTGTGGGTATGTTTGTGTGTGTCCTGCGTTGGGTTGGCACCCTGCCCGGGATTGGTTCCTGCCTTGTGCCCTGTGTTGGCTGGGATTGACCCTGTGTTCAGATTCAGCAGGTTGGAAAATGGATGGATGGATGGATGGAAAATAGTATTTGATTATGTCTTATAGGAAGTGGTTTTATCTTCAGCCTAACCTAAGAAATCATTAAGTTTTAAATAAAAGTTGTTGAGGAAACAAAAATGATGTTTAACCAGCATGAATCATGAGCAGTTGCAGAACAGTGCAATTATAAAGGAGATGTGCAAATGAACATGTTTTTGTTTATAGTGTATTTATGCATATGCACATACATACATGTACATATACTGTACACACACACACACACACACACACACACACATATTCACATCTTCACACAGTATTTGATAGAATACACAAATAAGTGAGGAAGACAGGATGAATTATTGGTTTACAAGGGCTATGTTTAGGTGTCTGTTAGCTTTAATTGACATAAAGCATTTATCTAAGGGGAGTTTTTGGAACAAGTGATGACCTGGATAAGATGGGTCAGTGGTGGTCCTTTTGACATGGTTTATGACAAAGGTCCACAGCAGTTTGAAGAGTACAGCAAATTATTTTCTCGGTATTTTTGAGGTGAACCTTTACTGAACCAAACAAGACAACAGCGGAGAATGTGGTTATATTTTCAGTTATGTCTTTGTACAGTACAACTAGGATGGGCTGGAAGATATTTAATTTCTTAAGTTGGCATAAAAAGTGCATCTGCTGCTGAGCCTTCTTAGTAATGGAAGTGGTGTTAATGTCCAAGTGGAAGGTGTTTGTGACACTTGTGCCTGGAAATTTGAAGGACTCCTCCATATTGACTGTGGAATCATTACTTTATAGAGTAAGAGGTTGTTACTGCTGTTTGCAAAAGTCAACTACCATTTTCACTTTTTTTGTGTGGTTTTCATGGAAGACCCAAAGTTTGTCTGATTTAAAGAAAACATTCCAGAGAGCTGAGCGTAAATGCAGAAAAACTAAACTGATAGTTCACTTTGAAATACTGAAGGCTAAAATAATGGAATCTGACAACATAGTCTGTCTGGAGATATTGTGCTACTTTTCTAAAATTATTGATTATAATGCTGGTAATCCAAGAGTTCTGTTCTCTACTATTCATCATTTACTAAACCCAGGTCACTCAATGGAATGCTTCCAAAAAACTAAAAATGAAACTTATGAAACTTTCGGTATATTATTTAAACACAAAATGAATGATATTAGAAATAATATACTGCATCCCCCTAAAGGTTTCACCAGGATAGATTTACCCAATCAATGTAGAATAATTTCTCAACTGAAACCCTCCACCCGCATCCTTGACCTAATACCAATAAGCTTTTTCAAAAAAGTAACCGATGTGCTAATTGTTAGTGTGCATGACATAGCAAATTCATCATTAGATACAAGAGTCTTCTCAGACTGCCATTGTTAAACCCCTGCTCAAGACAAATAACCTTGACTCCTGTTTTTGGCAATTTTAGACCTATTTCTAACCTGGCTTTCTTAAATAAAATTCTAGAAAAGGCACTCATTACACAGCTAAATGATCACCTGAATAAACATGCTATTCTAGACAAGTTTCAGTGAGGTTTTAAAACAAATCACAGTATAGAAACTACACTTGTTAAAGTAGTAAATAACTTGTGGGTAAATGCAGACAGAGGCTGTTTATCTGTTCTTATCCTGTTAGATCTGAGTGCAGCATTTGACACCATACAATATTCTTATAAATCACCTTAGTCAGTGGTTGGCCTCTCTGGCAATGTTCTAAATTGGTCTGTGTCTTACTTAACATGTAGAAAATTCTTTGTTAGTTGTGGTAATTATACTTTGAAAACATATAATATTCTAAGTGGTATTCCACAAGGATCTATCCTGGGTCCACTGCTCTTTTCAATCTACATGCTTCCATTAGGTCTGATTATCTCAAGGCATGACGTGAGCTACCACAGCTATGCTGATGACACACAGCTATATTTATCAATAGCACCTGATGGCACTGATGCTCTTGGTTTACTGACCCAATGTCTTACTTATGAGTGGATGAGTAATAATTTTCTTAAACTAAATAAGGAGAAAACAGAAATCTTAGTTATTGGAAAAAATGGATTTAGTGATGGTATCAGAAATAAACTTGATCCATTAGGCTTAAAATCAAAGACAGAGATATAGAATTATGGGGTAATTATTGACTCTGACCTAAATTTTAAATCACATAATAATCAGATTACCAGGACAGCATTTTTCACTTAAGGAATATAGCTAACGTTAGATCTCTTATAACTTTGCAAGATGCTAAAAAGTTAGTTCATGCTTTTGTTGTTTAGTTGGCTAGATTGCTGTAATGCACTCCACTCAGGACTACCCAAAAAAGACATTGATCAGTTGCAACTAGTGCAGAATATAGCTGCCAGAATTTTAACTAGGAAAAAAAATCTGGGCACATCTCTCCAGTTTTGATGTCATTACATTGGTTACCTGTGCCATTCAGAATTGACTTTAAAATACAGCTAATGGTTTACACAATCTGAATTAATCTTGCTCTGTCCTATATTTAGGAATGCCTGTCACCATACACTCCAAGTCATAACCTTAGATCTTTGAATGAGTGTCTGCTTATAATTCCAAGAGCTAAACTTAAAAGAAGTGGTGAGGAAACCTTATGCTGTTATGCACATACAATCTGGAATAGTTTACTAGTAGAAATTTGCCAGGCTAATATAGTGGAGCATTGTAAAAAAATCTGCAAAAACTCATTATTTGAACATGGCTTTCTCATAGCTTCATTTTAGTGTGTCCCTGTTAAACTGTTTGTGCATTGAATTATCATTTTCATCAAGGCTCCACAATCCTTATTAATCCCTACTGTTCCCTGCTGTTCTTTTTCTGTTTTTTCTGTGGTGGTGATCTGTGGCACCACCACTTCATTAAGGCACAATACAATCCCTACACTGAAAGACTGAAGGCAGTACCCCAGATGTCCACATGATCATCATTGTCAAAATCTTGTGCATGAAGTGTGAAAGCCATAAGGAATGATTTAGATAATTTATGTTAGGTAGAATGCCTACTGTGGGCTGTGCAGACTCTTGGCCTTGTAACTCCTGCAGATTTTTTTTTCTCTGGCCTGTCTGGAGTTTTTTTGTTTTTTGTTTTTCCATCCTCCTTGTCGTCTGACCTTACTTTACTTTTGTTACTTTGTATTGCCTAATCTTATTTTTGTTTCATATAAACATTTCTTTCTTCATCTTTTAAAGCACTTTGAGCACCACCATTTGTATGAAAATGCTATATCAATAAATGTTGTTGTTGTTGTGGAGTATCAGGTTATTGGTAGAGCATCAAGGCAAAAGTTCTGTCACTTCCTTTCAGTATGCTGTTTCATTCCTGTTAATAATTAGTATAATGATGGTGGTGTCATTGGCAATTTTTACTGAAAGGTCAGTGAATCTATAGTCATTGGTGTACAAGGAATAGAGTGGGGGGAGTATATAATCTTTAGGGTTGCATGTGCTGACATGTAAACTGCATTTTCAGAATAAAAATTATGAATGGAATGCCATGGTTATATATTAGTCTTATGTTCAAACATAGATTTAAGACCTGTATAATGTAGTGTTTACATGTTCTCATATCTGTGTAAGTTATGACTGGGTTTCTGATTTCTTCTATATGCCAGTGATGTATGAGTTAGTCTGACTGCTGTTCGCTATTATGAGCTAGTATCACTTTGATGGGCACACTCACTCTCTGAGATGGTTTCTGGCTTGTGCTTAGTGCTGCCAGAGCAGTCTCCATCTCCCAAAAACTCTGTTCCAGAAGATTGGGGTTCTGAAAATTAAGGAATGAATGAATCAATCAATGAAAAATTGTGAATGCATTAGAAGAAAAGAATTATTTTGCTTAGTACTATTTAAAATACAGTACAGGTATATACTGTATATTAGCAGTAATGTAGAGTAATGTAACAAGATACTCACAAAACAATATGTTTCACAATATAGCATTCTGCTAGTTTAATTGCTTTAAAATATACAATGGTATAATTTAAGTAATTAATTCAAGCAAATAGTAATTATGTTAATATTATCATTCAGTATTATTTTTAGTGATTAGATTATACAAAATTCACAATATTATACTTTCCAAAATTAACCAAGGCATAATATACTTCCAATGCTTTACAGAACTTGGCACAAAATATTTGAAAAAACAGTTACCTGCTAGTAAATTAAATGTATCAGTTATGAGTAAAATATTTAGGTTATTTACTACAGATATAAGTATTGTATTGTATTATCTGTTATTTTCAGGTAAAGCTTTGGCTAAAATGCTTTACAAGCGGACAGGAAATAAAGAATAGAATGGTATGATGGCAGCATTTGGTCTGAGAGTCAGACATCCCAAGCCAGTAGACCTCTGCAGTAGATAAAGGCAAACAGTGGATGCCAGTATGGAGAAATATTGGGGTTGGGCCACTGCTCCGTAGACTCAGAACAGTTCTGAAGGCAAACTGGTTTCATTGCAGGTCTGAGTGGTAGTTGCTATCTGGTCAGTATGCTGATAGTATGCTGAGTGAATGTGTTTTTTATGGTAAAGAGTAGCTACTCATAATCTTTGACTTTGCACAGTGAAAGCAGCATATATCATTCTGGATGTTCCAGATCCTAAACAGTTATAATCACCAAAACAATTATAACCTCCAGATTAGCTGGCAATAGTGTAAAAAGTTGTGTGGACAGGCAGAGCTGCAAGAGCAAAAACTATTATACCTAAAGGGGAATATATTTCTAAAGAGTGGATGCAGATAGTCTCTGGTGTACCTTCACATATGTCCCAGAAGATTTTGTTATTTGTAAAGCGCAGTAACACCAGGTGTTCGGCACTACTATATTCAGCTAGCAGGTTGAATATTCCTTGAGCTAGCCTTACAGATAGTTACTTTCAGTGAATGTGATGTTAAGAGAATTCAAACCTGCCAGCAAATTCTAACCTTTTCAGGCCTAGAAGTGTGAACCACCTATTATTAGAAGGATGGCCATGTTATACACACTGCCATGAAAAGGAGAATTTTGGAAAAGGAAAATTAAAATCCTATTATAATCCTATGGAAGGAAGGCATATCATGTGGAAGAAGAGATGGGGTTTGAAAAAACTGAAGATGTCAACCAGTACCAATAGCTCTCTCAGACAGAAATAAAGAAATATTAAGCATTAATGCAAGCCATTTTGAGTACTGTATTAAACACTGCTTTCTATTTTCACAGATTATGGACCAGTGTAGGGTTTTTCACCACAAAGATTTTTGTTACTACAACAGCTCTGTTATCCAAGTCAGAAGTTTTCATGTGTGTTTGAATGGGTTATTGTTTGTTTTTATTATATTTCTTTATTTATTTTTCGAGCTTTTGTAAAATTTTCATTTCCCCTTTGGGGCAAATAAAGTAGATTCTATCTATCTATCTATCTATCTATCTATCTATCTATCTATCTATCTATCTATCTATCTATCTATCTATCTATCTATCTATCTATCTATCTATCTATCTATCTACCTGTTACACTGGAGTACTGAGGACTTCTAAGAAATGAGTAGTGAATAAGTCACTGTTTGAATAGTCCACCACCTGTCATTAGAAATGCAATTGAAATTATTGTTTTCAGGTGATCAACATTAAATCGTTTCTATTATTTGTGCATTTTTGATTGCGGGTGCCCACCATGGACTAACAGACATTTCTATGTGAGCTCTATAATTAGAAACTGAAAATGCATGGATGAATGTGATGGATGTAAAAGAAGATCCATGGTAGAAAAAAAGGTTAAAATGCATTATTTACTTTGATTCATCTGCATAGTAAATAAAAAGAATAAGAAAGAAATTTGTAAGGTTTTTACTATTTTTGTCTCTATCTGCTGCTTGTCCATATGTATAAGTCTATCTGTATCAGACTTTGAAGCAATTACAACATTTTCAACATCTGGATGCATCCAAGCTGAATACACTTATAAATATCTAGGAGAAATACACAGAACAATGCATATTTAGATACAGATAAACTACTTAAAAAGTAAATTCTTTTGGAATTCAACATGTAAAGCCATTAACACTATATTAATATGACTTTTTTTCCAAGTTTGTGTTAGATTTTCAGGTCATAATGAAGTTACTAATTAACACATATCCATGTTTCAGAATTTATAGGTCCTTTTGCTGTCAACGATTTTTTTAGACCCTCTCAGATATGGTAGAGTTAGAGTGAGAGGTTTTTGGAAGAAACATCTGGACCCCAAAAAAACTTAGCCAAGGGTCCTAAAACAGTCATGTTAGTGGAGGATTGTTCTACATGCAAATGCTGCAGTAACTTATATTACATAAGTGTGTATAACGGGTGTACAATTTTTTTCTCTAAATTTCTGTTACCATACTTGTACCGCAAACTTCCATTTTTAGGAGCTGTTTATAAAAACACTGTCAATATTCAACTTATTTTGGAAAAGTTTGCCACTGTTGTTTTATCTTTTTGGTTACTTCAGATGGCAAATGTAATGTAGTTTACATTATGCTCATTCCATATGCTGGTGCACACTCGGGTTTTTTAATTTGTCTGTCAAAAAAGGATGCACCACAATGTGCCTTTGCATATTGTAATTATCTAGTGAGGCAGAAAAGTAAAAGATATATGAATGTTTTTCCTTTATGACCTCAATGTTACTCACTTAATTTTAAGTGTCAAAGGGTAATTAATCTACAGTAGACACTGAAGAAACCCATAGTTCTACTCCAAAGCAAAGATTTTAAAATAAATTTGTACTTAAATAGGGGTTGAACCTATTGTAAGATAAAGTGTACTTTACTAACCCAATTATTTACAGAAACCCAGTTTCAAAAATGCCATTTATACCCTTATTCTGTTTAGAGAAATAAAGATATTGCTCTGACAAACCATATTAATACATTTAGTTTTCTCAACGAGTATCTGGATTATTTGACCATGTAAACTCTTAACTGGATTACACGTAATGCTTTTATAATCTGCCTATGCCTGTTGTTAGCCTGTGTATGTGTTAGCTTCGCACTCTCTGTATATCTATGCTTCCCGCAACCATAGGTAGATAATGGTGGAACTGTTCACAAGCATAAATTTGCTGAGGCAAATTGTTCAGCAATCATTTTATTCCTTCTCCTGGCTGAAGTAATCTGTCTCAGTATATCAGTATAACAGTGCCAGTTTAGTTATATTCTAGTTATTTGCTATAAATACGATGAAACAGTGTTATTGGGTGACACAGCAGACTGTGTTCATACCATGCATCTTCAGTGGCTCAGGTCAGGGATGTTAAAAGGTGATGAATGTGATTTAATTCAATCCACATGAAGGATTAAAAATATTTATAAAACACAGGAAAATAATCACCGTTGTCTGTGCTCCTGATCAGTTTCATGAAAGTTCATACAGTATATGGGTCTAGGATTTTATAACAAATTCTGGCCAATGCTATGTGTGGCTTTTCATACAAATGAAGAAAAAGTAATGCAAAAGTGACACATTGTAAAGCATTACGTTTTGTAACAAATAACTATATAACACACTTGGTTCCTTTTTTGAAAGTAAAGAGTAAGGTAACTGATTAAAAGTAATGTTCTTTACCTGACCCAGAAGAGCCAGGCTCCATGTGTGTTTTCAGATTTATAGCAGCTGATGTTTAATTTATTTTAGTGTGTTTGTGTGACATTGGAGCATTTTCCTAAAAGACAACTCCCTAAGTAGACTTGCACATGTAAACAGAGTTTTTAAGAATACAGGTTTCTGCCTTTACCAGATTACTAAAGTTTACCCCGTTTTGTGAGTGCATCTGAACACTCTGATAGATCAACTTATTTTCCAGCTAGATAGATAGATAGATAGATAGATAGATAGATAGATAGATAGATAGATAGATAGATAGATACAGTGGTGTGAAAAACTATTTGCCCCCTTCCTGATTTCTTATTCTTTTGCATGTTTGTCACACAAAATGTTTCTGATCATCAAACACATTTAACCATTAGTCAAATATAACACAAGTAAACACAAAATGCAGTTTTTAAATGATGGTTTTTATTATTTAGAGAGAAAAAATCCAAACCTACATGGCCCTGTGTGAAAAAGTAATTGCCCCCTGAACCTAATAACTGGTTGGACCACCCTTAGCAGCAATAACTGCAATCAAGCATTTGCGATAACTTGCAATGAGTCTTTTACAGCGCTCTGGAGAAATTTTGGCCCACTCATCTTTGCAGAATTGTTGTAATTCAGCTTTATTTGAGGGTTTTATAGCATGAACTGCCTTTTTAAGGTCATGCCATTGCATCTCAATTGGATTCAGGTCAGGACTTTGACTAGGCCACTCCAAAGTCTTCATTTTGTTTTTCTTCAGCCATTCAGAGGTGGATTTGCTGGTGTGTTTTGGGTCATTGTCCTGTTGCAGCACCCAAGATCGCTTCAGCTTGAGTTGACGAACAGATGGCCGGACATTCTCCTTCAGGATTTTTTGGTAGACAGTAGAATTCATGGTTCCATCTATCACAGAAAGCCTTCCAGGTCCTGAAGCAGCAAAACAACCCCAGACCATCACACTACCACCACCATATTTTACTGTTGGTATGATGTTCTTTTTCTGAAATGCTGTGTTCCTTTTACGCCAGATATAATGGGACATTTGCCTTCCAAAAAGTTCAACTTTTGTCTCATCAGTCCACAAGGTATTTTCCCAAAAGTCTTGGCAATCATTGAGATGTTTCTTAGCAAAATTGAGACGAGCCCTAATGTTCTTTTTGCTTAACAGTGGTTTGTGTCTTGGAAATCTGCCATGCAGGCCATTTTTGCCCAGTCTCTTTCTTATGGTGGAGTCGTGAACACTGACCTTAATTGAGGCAAGTGAGGCCTGCAGTTCTTTAGACGTTGTCCTGGGGTCTTTTGTGACCTCTCGGATGAGTCGTCTCTGCACTCTTGGGGTAATTTTGGTTGGCCGGCCACCCTGGGAAGGTTCACCACTGTTCCACGTTTTTGCCATTTGTGGATAATGGCTCTCACTGTGGTTCACTGGAGTCCCAAAGCTTTAGAAATGGCTTTATAACCTTTACCAGACTGATAGATCTCAATTACTTCTGTTCTCATTTGTTCCTGAATTTCTTTGGATCTTGGCATGATGTCTAGCTTTTGAGGTGCTTTTGGTCTACTTCTCTGTGTCAGGCAGCTCCTATTTAAGTGATTTCTTGATTGAAACAGGTGTGGCAGTAATCAGGCCTGGGGATGGCTACGGAAATTGAACTCAGGTGTGATACACCACAGTTAGGTTATTTTTGAACAAGGGGGCAATTACTTTTACACACATGGCCATGTGGGTTTGGATTTTTTTTCTCCCTAAATAATAAAAACCATCATTTAAAAACTGCACTTTGTGTTTACTTGTGTTATATTTGACTAATGGTTAAATGTGTTTGATGATCAGAAACATTTTGTGTGACAAACATGCAAAAGAATAAGAAATCAGGAAGGGGGCAAATAGTTTTTCACACCACTGTAGATAGATAGATAGATAGATAGATAGATAGATAGATAGATAGATAGATAGTGTGGAACTGGACCCGGACACAGACAGACGGACAACAGTTTAGCACCCATCACACTAATTTAATATATACAATATTTACAAAGTCACTTGTGCACACCCAGTGCTTCCAGCACCGATCCTCCAAAGTCCAGGCCTCACAGTCACCAAATGCGCTTCTGGCCACCTCCAGTCCTCTCTCCAGCTCTGTCCTTCTTCCACCCGACTTCCACTCTCGAATGCAGGGAGGCGGCCCCTTTTATACACACCCCGGATGGACTTCAGCTGCTTCCCGGCACTCCTCCTTAGACACACCCCGTGTGGCGGAAGTGTCGGCTGCGCACCCGGAAGCCCTCCGGGTGTCCCCATTCTTCTTCCCGCCAGCACTTCCTGGTGTGCCAGAAGTGCTGGGCTCCAGGGTTCTTCAGGCACCAGGGCACCACCTGGTGGTGGCCACGGGCCCCTACAGGGTTGGGCTTCCAAGCCCCCTACCCGAGGCCACCAACAAAACTAGGGTGGTCACCCCCTCATGGTCGGGAGGAGGCACCAGCCCTCCTCTGGTCCCCTCGGGCGTCCCGGCTGGGCTCCACCCCCAGTCGCCTGTGACGATAGATAGATAGATAGATAGATAGATAGATAGATAGATAGATAGATAGATAGATACTTTATTATTATTATTATTATTAATTCCAAGGGGAAATTCACAAACCCATAATATTTGATGTGATGAACCTTTTTTTTTTAGGTGCTGAACAACTATGAAAATGGATAATCCTGGATTTGTGACAAGAATTGCATTTATTACAGTGTGCAATGTTCCTTTTATTTAATGGAAACAAATGAAAAAGGTAATTAGGGTGGCATGTGGAAACTACAGAGTTTACCAAATGCAACATTTTAAATTTAACAATATGATTTTGCTCAAAAGTTTGGCGTTTCGATTTTATCTCAGCCTGAGAACAATTGGCACACAAGCAGAATGAATGTGCCTAATTTTAAAATAACGAGAGTTATTTACAAATGGGAAACATCACACAAAAAACTACAATTGCATCATACCACTGATTAAAACATCTGAGTATTGCTTTGAGTGTTGCAGAATCATTGTGTACATACATTGTACGATGGCACCGTGAAGCATTTTATTTATGGAATTAAATTAAAAGTATTGCATATGTAACATTATCTTTACAATGTGTCTGCCAGTAATGTATTACACATGACATATATAGTATCCCCACCTTGGTAAGACCCTTTAACCACAAATCTGAATGACATACCACTAGCATACAAGAGCAGGTGTGATAACGGTACTGATGAAATACATAAGCCTGCAAAATCTAGAATTCTTCTTTGAGATTACGTTTAAGTTAAGTGACCATTTGCAATTATTTTACTATCTCTTACTGCCTCCTAGGGATCCTCAGAGGTGTTAGATTTTTCTGGAGAATACAAATACAATCTTTACAAAAGAATGAGTAAAAAGTGCAAAATAACAAAAGGAATGCAAACACAAATTATTTATTTATTTGATCATTTTTTTTGGCTTGTCCTTTAAGATATTAAAACAATAACATGAAGAGAGTTACAATTTATTATTTTGCCACAATTTAGTTCTAAAAATATGTCCACGGTTGCCTGGAATGGATGTAGTCTTTGTTCTTTTGCTTCTGACTAAATGTTTTGCAAGCACAATAAGTATTCTTGCTTGTTCAGAAGTAAATAAGTTTTAATCCAGTCAAAGACAATTTTGCTGTAGCATTTTTTTTTCGTTCTTTCAGCTCATAAAGGATACTTCTATGTGATGTGGGTAAAATTGTAGCCAGAATGAACTGATTAACATTGTCTTTCGATCATTTTCAGTCATGGCACGAAACATACGTTTTTTTGGAGTTTTAAAAATAGTAACAATTTTGTCAGGTTTTTATGTGTTTCACTGTCTTTGGGACATCCTTTCTTGGTTTCAGATGAGAATTATTACCAGATTTTTTTTTTTCATTTAATCTTGAGAAGAAAATTGGCTTAGCGTGGGAAACGCAGAATGCGATGGGGATAGGGTTTGTTTGGAAGTTGCATGTTTTTTTACTTTTTTTTCCTGAAAAAAGTCTCCTTTGAGCCAAACCCCATGAAGTTAAAAAAAAAAGACTAAAAAGCGCAAAGCCGCAACACCACGACAAAGATAGAGCCCGTCTCTGTACAAACAACTTTACAAATGACAGTCTTCAATAAAAAAAGAAATTTAGAGAATGGCAGGGGGGGGAGTGGGAGGAAACATTCCCTTCACCACATTAAAGGGATAAAAAAAGAAAACAAACAGAAAAACATGTCTGACATGAAGACTCTGGTTTCCGTGGTTACTGACAATGCCTGCTTGTGGCCTAGCTAGGCCTATACCCTCTGTCTGGGCTCAGGCACCAGTGAAAGTTACCGCAGTCAGGCCAGAATAAGGGACTCAGCTCTGTGGGAAAAAAACTGAAAAGGGCCTTGCTTAAGGCTACAATGCTTCTTCTGCTTTCACATTATTGACTTTTCTCCATTCTTAATTTTCGGTCAGTGTGCCTGGCAGCATGTCAGTTGTGTGAATAAGTCACCGGTGTCTCTTTCAGTTATACAAGCACAAAAAAAAAGAAGGAAGCAGTTTGACTCAATTAGTAAAAAACTGTCAAACTTGACTAGTATGCTAATTGCTCACATGTTTAGGAATGTTTAGGAGGCAACAACTTAAAGCTAGTTTTCTTAACTTATTCTTATGGTGTTACTTAGGGAAGGTGGGGGAATTCCAGAATTCTATTATTCTTCTGAATGACTGAATGATAACATCTCCTCAGTTTTACTGGACACACTGGTAATGTGCTACATTGATAGTTTATATAAAAAGAACATTGGTTTATTTTAATTAAAAAGGTCAGTTCAGTTACATGTATTATTATTGAATTTACTTCCTTTTACAAAAGTGGATACATTCAAAATAAAATCAAAATGCTCCTTGCAATATACACATTATACACATAGAAGTATACATATCTGTAAATGCTGGTCAACCTCCTTAGCATTGCATTTTATTCCAAAAAAACATGTAAAAAAGTGTTGCTTTTTTTTTTTTGCATGAAAAATGTTATTTTTATTAAATCTCAAAAGTACAATATTGATACAAATAATAATAGTAATGATTAATAAAAACAATAATATGAAAATAATAATAGTAACAAAAATAACAATAATGCTACTAATGATACCAAAATATTATATGATCTCAAAATGAGTCCTTTGTGTGGTAAATCTTAAAGCACTATGAAAGACACAATCCATCGTCACAGTCGGGACAATGATAGCGTGTTTCTTTTCAGATTTATCCATTTTTGAACAGCACACTGCACAGGTATGAGTTGGATCCTGTTTTTTTTTTCTGTTGGAGGTATATAATCAATAAAATGTCTACCAATAAGACGCTCTGGATTGATCTGCGATATGCTGGGTCGACTGCGTCTTTTTAGCAGTAGTGTGCATGGTGGATGTGCGGCAATGATTTGTTCTGCAAGCTGGCATGTAAAGTTTGCATGAGATACAGTTTTGCCAGCTTCTTGTTTGTATAAGACAAATGCATTCCAAATTTACTGTTCCACCAGATGATGAAATATGTTTTTGTAGTATTTCTTTTGTTGCCCCTGCATAATGGGATAGAAAGTCAATTCTTGATCTCCATGATTTATGCAACCCATCATGCTATTGCAGTCAACCACAGCACAAGGCTTCGTAATTTGCTTGTTGCCTTTTGCCTGTACAGTGACTATAGCTGCATTATGTACAGTGCTAAGAAGACAAACATCTTTCTTGCCCTTCCATTTCAGTGCAAGCACTTTACCCTTTTGCCAAGCTACTAACGCATCTTGCTATAATTTAGCTGTGCCAAAGTCTTCAGGCATGCCATGATGATTAGGACTCATTGTTCTGTATGTGACAGTCTTTCTTTGCTGCAAGATGTTAAATAGCTCTGGCAAAGTAAAAATTGTCCATGGTTACACAGTAACCTTGATCCAGCTGAGCATCTATCAAAGTCAGAACCGATGATGTAGCAATGCCATACTGATTGTATTTCATATCAAACATTGTCCCTTTCCTTGTGTACAGAACCAAATTCTAAATGTATCCTGTTTTAGATTCACAAAGCTTGTAAAACTTTGTAAAGCTTTATGCCAAATCTTGCTCTACTTGATGCGATGTACTGTATCCATGACACTCTGCCCTTATAAGCCATGAGACTTTCATCGATGCTAACATCATGGTCCAGAATGTAAACACTCCAAAAATTTGCTTCAATGGCCTGGTATATCTCCCAAATTTCCTTCAGTTTGGGTGCTGGATGGGTATTCTCATCAAAGTCTTCATTGTTAGTCAAGTGTAGATATTTCGTAATTAGTGAAAACCTGCACTCAGACATAATTTCTCCAAACAGCAGCACTGACAACACTTTTAAAGCCTGAGTGATTCTCGGTTCTAATACTTACGCAAGACGCATCAGTATAGTTGCCTGAATGACACCAACACTAACACCTTTAGCATGTTTTTCACAACCCAACTAACACTCATATCTAATGCTAATGAGGCTACAATTATTGTGTTAAAAAATATAAATATTTATAGTAAAGGTAAATCATATACAGTATTTTAATAATTTTCTGAAAAATTTCTTCCTATAATTTGAACCCAGGATGCTGGATACTGAAATCCTATTCTAAACACTGTACCATCATACTGCGCTATTCTGTAAATGTCACACTGTTGTTTTTAAAGAAAAATAGCAGAATTTGACAGTATGACAATTTAGGTATGCAAAGGTCTTACAAGTATAGCATAGGAAACTAGGTAATCACTGTATATTTACTAATCTACATTTTTCATCCTTCAAGAAAATTTGGCTAAATCAGAATAGATACATGATGTTGTTCTTGAAATGTTTTTTACGGTATAATATAGCACAAGTACATTAGAGGTTCAGCTCAGGTTGCACCGTTTGGGGACAAAGTCAGAGAGGTGAGATTGCATTAGTTTGAACATGTGCAGAGGAGAGATGCTGGGTATATATGGAACAGGATGATAAGGATGGAGCTGCCAGGCAAGAGGAATAGAGGAAGGCCTAAGAGAAGGCTTATGGATGTGGTGAGAGAGGACATGTAGGTGCTGGATGTAACAGAACAAGATGCAGAGAACAGAAAGATATGAAAGAAGATGATCTGCTGTGGCAACCCCTAACGGGAGCAGCCGAATAAAGAAGATGAAAACAGCTGTGCTTAAATTATGTTTCTTAGGTGGCATAATGACGCAGTGTTTAGCACTGCTGCCACATGAATCCAGCGTCTTACTTTCACATCCCCTTCCCAGTCACTGTCTGTGTGGAGTTTGCACATTTCCCCCATGTCTGTGTACATTTATGTCCAGTTTGCTCTGGTTTTCCTCTCACATCCTATAGATATGCATGTCATAATAATTGAAACTTCAGAAATGGCCCCATGTGGGTGTATATATTAGTGCCCCAGAAACCCTGAATTGGAATAATTGATTTTATGTGTATGTGTGTGTGTGTGTGTGTGCGTGTGCTTGTGCACGTGTGTGTGTATGTACTTACCAAATAGGAAGAAGGGGAAGCTCTTGGCATTTCTTGATTTGTACAAGGTTTTTGGCAGGAGGTGGCACAGACAGAATGGAAGTGAAATGTGAGCCAGAAATTAGTGTTTTGCTTTTTCCTTCTTTTCAGACTGTAGAATTGTTCAATCCATCAGGACCGTCAACAAGCTGACACAACAATGGCTGTCGCTCTACACCATCTTAGACAAATATTATTCCTGCAGACCACCCTACTTAGACAAGAAAATATGTGAAAGGGAGGCGGAGAGTTTCTAATTGTGTCTTCCTAGATACGCCTGTTTAAACCTGCGTCTGATTAGAGTCCTGATTTTGCATAAATGTTGAAAATTTTATAAAATAAAAAAAAAAATCAGGCATCTCTATTCTGGAAATCATTTTCTGGCATCCAAACAAATTCAACAAAATACTGGCAGTTCTATTAGTTACAAAAAATAATTGATAAAATGCTCTTAGATCCTTTTCTTTTAGCAGCAATATATGGTGCTGTGAAAAAGTATTAGTCCCATTCCTGATCTATCTATCACCCAAGTTAAAAAGTAGTTGCAAAGAGGTGTTTGATTGCAGTTGTTGCTGCTAAAGGTGGCACAACCAAGTATGAAGTTTAGATGGGCAATTACTTTTTTATGTTGGTGATATAGGTGTTGGTGAACTTTTTTCCCTGATCATTTAAAAACTGGGTTGCACTTAAATTTAGTTACTGTAAAATGCAACTAATACTCATATACTCTTATGCAACAAGACAAGTGTCCTTTTTAGTGTTAATTATGGTTATAAAGCATTAATACAGTGATTATTCATCTCTATGAAGTGTGAGATTTAATATTCTGGTAAAATTATTTATGACTATAAATGATTCACAGGCCTTATAATGACATATGCAGTATTAAGAGACATATGTCTCACTTCAGTCACTTCAGACAGTTCGAAAGTGAAGTTATTTTAGTAGGCCTTATTGCACACATGAATAACCACTTTACTGATGCTTTGTAAGTGTACTATCACCAAAAAGAAGCCTTTGGTAAGGTTTTATAGCATTTTTGAGGTACCTAAACGAAAGTGTTACCAAAAACTGTCTATTGTGTTTACTCAGGTTGTCTGGAGAACAGAAACCATTAAGTGCTATAAATAAACAAAAATAGAGAAAATCAGGAAGGGGGCAAATGCTTTTTCACGGCACTGCGTTGTAAATTATTTTTAGGGATGGGCTTTTGAATATACTGCTACTAGTGGAAAAAAAGTTAAAACACTTCTTTTTGTTTTACATGTTATCTTTGTACTGGAACACGGAAGCAGCATAGTGCTGCAGTGGTTAATGTTATGATAACTTGTCAGTGTGTAGTATGCATACTTTTCTTATGTGTGAGCGGTTTCTTTTCACCTGATCCTATTTGTCCCCACATAACCAAAGAGCACATTAGATCAGTTAGTGATTTTGCATTGGCCTGGCATGAGTAAGCCTGCGTGCATATGTGTGTGACTGTGCTCTGGCAACACCCCACCCTGTTTTAGGATGATTATAACTGAGATAGAATAGTTTCTAAATTGTTCTAAATCTAGAACATTTTAAATTAGAAAACTGATAGATGGTTAGGTTCCTTAGGAGGGTACACCAATGACAGAGTCAAACTGCTTCCATTTCTTCTTTGCATTGAGCATCATAGTCTCTCTGGTAACAAACAGTGCAACAACAAAGACAGATTGTCAGCATAGAAATACAAATATAATATTTTGAAGTAAATAAAGCACTGTGCATAGTGCAGCATCAGTCGTGTGGAATGTGCTTTGTTGGAGGTCATACAAATAAAACATTACAAGCATATAGCATTGGGAAAACAGTAATCATCATTCCCCAACATCCCAAAAACAACCAAACATACTCGTCAAACTGTTGAGGAAGACTTTTAAGGTCAGAATAATATGTTCATGCACCTCATAACTTGTGGATAAATACTTTCATAAAGTCTCGTAGCCGTGGTTTTGATTGACCTAAGCCAGTTTGCAATGTGTCGTAAAACATCTAAATATATTTATTTTTCAGTCTGCAGAAGCAAAATGAATTCAAAGTGGGGAGGTGGCATCCAATGGCTTTAGAAGCAGCATACTCTCACTTCTTCCTGCACTCAGTAGAGAGACTGGAAAGATGATGAATGTTGAAGCATATTTAATAGTGGTTTTCTAGAAATGGTCATTACTTCTTATGACATTCCAGTCTCAGGAAGAACAGTCTCTTTTGAATCTGTCACATTAGTGTGCTGGAAATTGTGGTGGCCCGAAACTTGAAATTTTCCAGTATCTCTATGACTTAGCCAATGATGTATACTGCCTTGACTTTTAACTCAGTATTATTGATGCCACACCATCTGGCCAGTTCTGTTGCCTTATTCCTTAATTTGTGAGGAAAACAGTGTTATAGAACTGTGTAGATGTCTTACAGAGTAGGTGTTAAGGTGCCTTTTTATTGTCTCCTAACCGTGTGCATACACATTTATTGAGATATCTAATCAGGCATTTTCTATCCCATTTAGCCAGTTCAGAGTCACATGGAGTTGGTGCCAATCCCAGCAGCACTGGATTATTTATACAGTTACCAGTAATGGCACACTGCACAATAACGTGCAGTGAATACACTTGACTTGAGCATTCATAGTTTTCATAGTCTTTCTCTGTACGTTTAGCATTTGTTTGCTCAAAGGTTGATGCGCTTGCTGCTTCCTCAGCAGCTCTTCTTTTCTCCACCCTAGCGGCCCCTTCTTCTGTTCTTCCGTTGGCATCTTTTTGATTTAAAAACTGATTAAGTCAGTGTTGTGTTGCAATTACTTAGTATGTTTTCTTTAATTTTTCACTTAAGCTGGCACTTAATTCATCAATCTGCCTCAAGAATGATTTAAGATATGAAGAGGTAGGGGAAGTGACGGCGAAGATGATAGGGATGAGAACGGCACCCGTATGCATGCGCCACATGGCTGCCCTGTGGCCCGCTGCCGAGAGTTGATTCTACAATAAAATAAAGATAAAAAGAGGAATACTCTTGGTTGTCAATCATCACCCTGAAAGCAGACAGTAGATGTCACATAGTATATGTGTACCAAATTTCAGGTCAATAGGTCAAACGGTTTGCGAGAATCCTGGGCAGACAAATGAACAGCCACAGTAGCGTATCATATATAAAGATGGTTATACTATATTAAATGCCAGATAGCTATAGAATGTCCAAATAATCGCACATGCATTTCTTAATTAAAGTGACTTACATGTCTTTTTTAACTCTTGGACATTTTTTCAGTCTAACAGTTAGAATTATTGAACTGAATTTATATTAGGAGCTGTCACCCATCAATTTTAACTATTGTCAACTGTTGTGTTAAAGTAAAAAAAAATCCCCAGTTTAGGCATTTTTCTTTTTAAGTGTCTGCTCCATTGAAACAAGCCAGCATCTTTGCAATATTAAGACTGTGGCAACATCTGTAATGGCATAAAGGAAAGGATGACTTTATGTTTCCACATTTTCAATGCAGTTGTTTTTTCACTTTTTTTCCCTCTGTCAGACTTATGAGACACAATAGCAGATGAACCAGCAGAGTGTGCCTTGTGGTTAACTTTATGGGGAGATTTAATATGCAAACAGCTGTGTGTGCATTTGGGCCAACGAATGGACAGCTTAGATAAGGCGTGGCTCTTCTGCTCTGTGGTTGGGGAAGCTGTGTGGCGCAAGACCCGTGACATCTTTATTGGAATTTCTGACACATTTGCTGTGCTCAACATCGTAAAACAAAAAAATGTAATGTGTTCAGTATCACATACAATGAATCAAAAAGGAACTATGAACAGACACCCTTCAAAGTTAAAACTTTCTCTTTAGTGATACACCACTAAGCTCTCTATTGTAACGTGGGCTTTTTTTTGTGGATTGCTAACAGTTCATTGGCAAGAAACAATAGTTTTTAATTGATTCATTTTGCATGTAAAATTGCATTATTTACATTTCTGAATTTAAGGATTTTTAAGGATTTAGTTGGCAGGTCAGTAAAGCTTCAATTAGCTGCAGTATCGTTCTTTCCATTCTTTATAGCTCTTATTATCTAAGAAATATCTGGTAAGATAACATTATTTTCAATGTTCACTGCCTTACAAGTATGATGGGACACTTTTTTTTTTAAATAAATAATTAACTGGTAAACGCTAAGTTGTCTGAAAACCTCTTTAAACTATATAGTGATTTAGCATTTTTCAGTCTTTATAAAGGTACGAGTATCATGATCAATATAGTAAAATGTCATTCAAAACTGTTTTTAAATTGTTGGTAATAGCCATAATGTGTTGTCATTTTTCAACTTGCTTAGTCCAGATCATGGTCATTGTAGCATGTTGAGAGGAGCTGGAATCTATTCCAGTTAGCATAGGTCACTAGTCCATCGCAAGGTGATTATACACACACACCCACCAAGGCCAATCTGGCATCGTCAATTCACTTAACCTACATCTCTTTGGACAGTGGGGGGAAACTGGGACACCCAGAGGAAACCCTCACAGAAACAAGGAGAAAATGCAGACTCTGTCAAGATTGGACCTGGCACGTCAACCCGGGTCTCCTTACTGTGAGGTAGCTGCGCCACCATGCTGCCCAAGCTATAATGTGTAATTATTTAAGATCATAATCCACATGTTGCATTTCCCCAGTAAATTTTTATGAAAGCAAAATAGGAACCCACCCTAGAGAAGATTATTAGTACACTGCGTGGCACCCTCAGACACTAGACTCCCACTGGACAGTTTAGGATGATGATGATATACTTTATTAATTTCCAAGGGGACTCTAACCAATTGACCTGACAGTAGAACTGCAACTGAAAGGTAAAAAAAGAACAATAAATCCATTATTGGAATATTGCAATCTGAAGTTGACTTTTAATTATTGACAGTCATTCCCTTTTGATATCATAATATAAAGTGTGAAAACATAATCTTGTTCTGTGTCATTGTACTGTTGAATAAAACCCACACCCTTAGCTTGAAAGCTTGGATGAAGAGAGATGGTCACTTTCCACTGTACTAGCTAAATACATAATATGTGAGTATCTTATATTAAAACATTCTTATATACAAGACATGGAAAATACATCTTATTTATGGGTTTATTGTTATACCATCATGTTTATAAATAATAACTGACATAAACTAAACTACCATCACATAGAGCTAGTTGATGCTCTGCATATGGCATAAAACAATGAATATTAAAAGCAGGTGTTCTGACATTGTATGAAAAAAAATGCTTTAAACATGAATACTGGAGATTCAGATCCCCTCAGTGGCTCATTCTAAGTATGTAACCTAACATTAGATACATTTCATATTTTAAAAGAAATCATGTAGTTCTATAAAATGTTTGACATAGGTAATGTAATACAAATTATGGCATGATGTTCACTGTTTATAATACTATTTAACTACAATTTAAATATTTTTTCTCATTTGCTGCTGTATTTCTTTCCATTCTTTCACGTTTCTGTTTTTTTTTTTAGCTTTCAATAGATTAATCAGGATTATTAACTTTTTCGGACACTGTTGCTCTACCATTGAACTGACAAACAGTTAGATATTCAATACAGAAATCTGTTCAGCCTGACAAAAGTGTCTCATCAAAGAGTCGTCAGTAGGACTAATCTTTGACTAAATTTAATAACCATCTTTTAAAAGGTCAGGATTGTATTTGATGACTGACAGGATTTTTAAACTTTTTAACATACACAGTAACCTTTTCCTTGTAAAATTTTGTAAATTCTTATTCTGAGCAAGCAACCTAACTCTGGAGCACAGGGGAAATTTTGTAACCAGCACAAAGTAAGCGCCTTTTTTAAAAGACAATAATTAGAAACACTGTTATGTGTTTTCCTTGTAAAATATGGCCTCGCTAATTTCACTTGTGGGGAAAGCCTTATTGTGGCATCCAGGGAGGGGAGAGTAGAGATTGAAGTGGCTAAACGACAGAGCTGCCCCAGGGATTTGCCTTCATTCACTGCCAGTATGCGTTTGTTCTCTTTTTACTTTTTTCTGGTTTTTTCTTTCAAATCTATTTATTTTATTTTTTTCTGGCCTCTTTTTTCCCTTTTGTTATGAGCCGAGGATGTGGAACATAACAAATCAAAAACAACTTCAAAAAATATCTTTTGGGTTGCTCATTAAAGAAAACAAGAAAGGAACCTTTGAAGTAGGGAAACTTTAAAAATACCAGCAGTGATTATGAAGCAGTGACATCACAGAAATACAGCACATTGCAAAACAGGAGAAATAAAATTCAATAAATAGAAAAGAGTGAAACAGGTTTTGATTGAGCATTTTCTTCAACAAAGTCCGAAGCGATTGTATTTACCTCTACATAAGGAGATATACTGTAGTTCTATACCACCTTATTTTGACTAAATCCGGTTTGTGTTAAGTCAATCTTATTTTCATTCATAAAGGGACACGATTTTGTTTATATTGCACTAAGCTTTTAAAAAGATATTTTTTTGTTCACAAAAGCATAAAGCGTTTATTTGTAAGCTTTACCTTGAGCAAATAATTATCTAAAAGACAGCTTCATTTAATTTAACAGCTTCTCTTTGCTTCTTAATCTGTCTGCATCACAGATAACTCCTACAAGTTTCTTAAAACTGATCCTCTTTTATGTTGTAAGGAGCTTAATGTCATGCATTCCCACAGAAATAATTCCACAATAGACACTGCACATAGATTACCACTTGTCTCCTATTCTTGCTGCATTAGGGTCTCTCACCCCTAAAGTGAATTAAGCGGGTCATGTAAATGACAAAGAAATGATGGGACCTTATGTAAATTATATGGCTTTCTCCATTGCCTCCAGTAACTTTAAATCCTGCTTTGCCACCATATTAATTTTGTAATTTTTAAGATAAGACTATTAAGAGATAAAATCGGCGTGCTAAACTGAAATCACTACTAAATAATAACTTATTTTTTTGAGAAAAATATGGGTTCCTTCTGTCTGGCAGAATCGTGGCAATAGTGAAATGTCATTAAGTTACTGAACCTGGAAACTCTGCCAGATTTTCAGTGCATAGGAAGATCTTGCAGTGCTAAAAGGGGAAGGGGTTTGTCAGTAATCTGTTGTTCAAACTTGAAAGTAATGGCTGCGTCTGTTGATAACCTGCCATCATCTGAATGTTTTGTGCTTAAGCTACTTGTGCTCTGCAGATTTTTGTTCATCAGTTTTCTCTCTACTCCCTGCCTTTACAAGACAGTACACTGGCATTGTCTGTTTTTTTTTTCCTCATATTATTCTGTCAATTGTATACTATTACATTTTCACATTATCTAGTTATTTTGTACCTAGTTTTACTCGGGGAGGCCATGCATGATTGTTCTGAAAAAATTTTATTTTTTTGGATAACTTATTTATTTTTATTTTTTATGTTTTTTCCTCCTCTATCTTTAAAATATGACTTTTATTTAGATATGTTACATTTTTTCCTGTAATGTTTACAGGTAATGTTAGCAGAGTGGTGGTGCTACTACCTTGGAACAATGAGATCGAGTCTGACTACCTTGGTGCTCTTGCATGGAGTTTGCATGTTCTCTGCATGAGTTTCCTCAGGTGCTCAGTCTTCCTCCCACAGTCTAAAGATATGTAAGCTATGTGGTTGAATGATGTTAAACTGGCGCTGATGTGTTTGTATACAAGAGATTGTTATTGCCTTGCACCCAATGCTTACTGAGATAGGCTCCAGCTTCCCCATGACACTTCTACAAATAAGCGGGGTTAGAAGATGGATGGATGGATGGATGGATATTGATATTTAATTGAAGCAGCGGCTAAGCAATGACTAGGCTCACAAGATCTGAGGGGCATGACTTTTACATTTTCCTTTTTACCCACACTAGGTTTCATACTGTTTAGCCATTGGGTGTTGGCATTTCAACTGGATGCTGGGAGATTCAATTGTTTAAATTCATAAATTGCTGAATTTAGACTAAGACACAACTTTTGTCTGAATTTACAGGAATAAATCATTGCTAGCAAACTAATGGAAAAGAAGAGAAGGCAGAAATTCAGATATTACAATATTTAATTCATACATTGGTGTTCCCTTGGCCTGGTCCAACTGCATCCTTCGAGCCGGATCACCTTTGGGGAACACATGGACATAGTCCCGTGACTGTTGCTCCCTCACAATGCAGCTTGTGTCTCATTCGGGACTTCATGAGCAACAGCTCATTCAACACAAACTCAAACCAGCAGTACCCAAGGACTCTCCAAGAGACACAGTACGGAAGGAGTCCAGTCTTCATGTCAGGTCACTGGTTAGCATCCATTTCTCACAACCATATAGCAAAACAGGAAGCACCAGGACTCTAAAGACTTGGACCTTTGTCCTTTGGCATAGATATCAGGAGCACCACACACCCCTTTCCAGCGACCTCATAACCCCCCCCCCATGATCTCCCAATCCGTCTACTGACTTCATAGGAAGAGTCACCAGAGACATGAATGTCACTGCTGAGGTAAGCAAACTTCTCGACAAGGTTGACACTCTCTCCACAGACAGACACACTGCTGATGGCTATGCGCAAGAGGTAATTGGATCTTGGTTTTTATCCAGGACACTTGCAAGCCCAGACACTAAGATTCCTCACTCAGGCACGTGAAACTTCATTGTGTTGTAGATTTAATTTTAAATAGATACTCTATAACTAATGACATTGTGAAAACATTTTTCAGAAAAGTTTGCTAATTTATTTAAAATAAAAACCTGAAATCTCTCATTTATATAAGTATTCAGTATTCAGACTCTTTGCTGAGGCACTCCAAATTGTAGTCAGGTATATCCAGCTTGTTTTACCTATAATTTAGATGTAGAACTTCATTGAAGTCCACCTGTGGTGAACTGAATTGATTTAACATAGTTAAGGAATCTACACACCTATGTTTGTAAGGTCTCACAATTCACACTGTATATCAGGACTAAAACCATGAGGTCCAGGAAATATCTGTAGACCTCCATGATCAAATTGTGATGAGCCATAGCTCAGGATCAAGGTATGAAACCATTTCTAAAGCTTTGATTGTTGGCAAGAGCACGGTGCCCTCAATAGTTGTGAAATTGAAGATGTTTACAACAATCAGAACCAGGCAAGAAAGGCATCATGAAGATGACCAAGAATCCAATGGTCACTCTAACAGATCCTCGAAAGTATTCTACTTAGAAGGGAGAACCTGTCTGAAAGATAATCATCTCAGCAGCACTCCATAAAATCAGGCAATTATGATAGAGTAGCCAACTCCCATTTGGAATTTGCTAAATGGCATTTAATGGACTCCAAGAAGTCCTTGAAGAAAACCTGCTTCAGAAAGACCTTGGAATGGGCATCAGCTCACGTTTCAGTATGACAGTGACCCAAAGCATACAGCCAAGACAAAAATGAAGTAGCTTCGGGACAAGTCTGACTGTCCTTGAGTGGCACAGCCAAAGCCTAGACTTCAATCCTATAAAACATCTGTGAGGAGATCTCAGGATGGCAGTTTAAAGATGTTTCCCATTCAGTTTAATGGAGCTTGAGTGGATTTGCCAGGAAGAAAGGAATAAGCTGCCCAAATCCCGGTGTGCAAAACCAGTAGAGATGTATATCCAAGAAGACCTGCTTCTACAAAGTACTGAATTAAGGATCTGAATAATTATATGGCTGAGAGATTTCATTTTTTTTTAAATAAATTACTAATCTTTCTAAAATTGTTTTTTCACTTCATCATTGTGGGTTTTTGAGTGTAGATTGATGGGCAAAAATGGCCAATGTATCCATTTAAAATTAAATCTGCAACACAATAAAGTGTGCAGCAAGTGAAGGGATCTGAATACCTACTGAATTCACTGCATATATATTTTTAAATACATTAGTTTACTTAAATATACATAATTACATGGATTGATATAAATATACTGTTTCAAGACAAGCTTGCAATAGCTGAAGAAAATAATTTTTTCCTGCTTTGAATATTTTTTGTTTTATGTTTATTTGATATTTTGGAAGGTTTTCACATTAGGGACTTTCCAAGTATGGTTATTTTTGAAAGTTTTTGTATTTGGACATATGTTAATCATTTTTATTGTTATGCTTTTGTTTTACCACAGTGCCATTTTGTTTGTTCTTGGGCACTGCCATTTTGTGGTTCTCTTGCCACATTATGATATGCAGCTTGTTGGCAGTGTGGTTCGAGAGGTTGTGCTACATTAATGCAACTGGTGTGATGCCTTAAAAGCCAATGCTGCATGCTCATCAGCACCTGAGATTGTAGATTGCCACACGGGGACAATGTTGAGGGACTCAGTCACTGCATAAGAGCCTATATTAACTCTAAACTATAACAGTAGCTTCTCAAAAACAGAAAGCAAGCCCTGGATTACTAAAGGGCTAAAAAGTCTACTGAATGATTAGGAGAAAGCATTTAAGTTTGGTGACAAAGAAGCACTAAAGGGTGTAGGGACTGCTCTGAATAAAAAACTGAGTGAAGGGAAGGAGGCTAACAGAGCTGAAACATTAAAAAAATACTCACAATAACAAGAAAGATGTTTGGAATGGACTGGGCATAATTACTAGACCTGGGCAATTCAGGGCTCGGGTGCTAGATGGGAACATGTACAGCTAATGCTCTGAACCAGTTTTTAAAAGATTTTCCTTCCTTTAATCTCAACCGCCTTCTTCCAATGACCAGTTCGACCACTACCCCCCCATTCCTGCTGCATCAATAACTCCTACCACTTCAACTTGCATGGACAGTGATGAGGCCACTTCTGTCCGTCATTATGGGCTGTCCATAACTAATGGAGGAAACAACTGAGAAGGCTACACACGGGAAAGGCAGCAGGACCAGATGGAGTCACTCCTTGAGTTCTTAAGAACCAACTTTGTGGTATTCTCTACTACTTTATCAGTCTGTGACTAAGATGACAAAAAGTGCTGCTGCTGTGGAATATATTCTGTATGATTCCTGTTCCAAAGAAGATAGGTGTCTCCATATCATGAACACCTTCAAGAGGCTGGTCCTGGACTATATGAGTCTACTTGACTTGGGTCCACTTGGTCCCACCTAAGTTTACGTAGACTATGTGATTATCTCTCTGCACCACAATGCTTATTCCCTTATAGGTAAATATGTCTGCACTTGTGAGAGTTATTTTCTTTGATTTCTCCAGTTCCTTCAATACCATCAAGTCATTCCATTTTAGAGGTAATCTCAAAGATATTCAAGACTCCATACTTGTGATATCCTGAATAGTGGAATGGAATATCTGGCAGGCAGAGTGCAGTTTGTGAGGTTCAATGTCTGTGTCTCAGATGTGGATGTGGGCAATATTGGAACACCACAAGAAACAGTCCTGTCACCTTTCTGTTGATTCTGTACACCTCAGACTATAAATGTAACACCAGATCATGTCACCTTCAGAAATTCTCAGATTATTGTACACATATGAAGTATATTGACAAGAGAGATGAGACAAAGTATAGCTGTCAAGTGGATAATTTTGTTTCTTGGTGCAAAGAGAGTTGAGTCTACAACTTAGCATTAACAAAACCAAGGGACTCTTTACTGACATTCACTACACCAAAGTGCCACTGTGCCTGATCGCTATTCAGGGAGTGAATGTGGAGGTGGTACACTGCTACAATTCTTTGGTGGTGGTGGACAACTCCAAATTATTAAAGGTAATAGTTTGGAAACCACCTGAGAGTGTTAATGATTTGTTGCTTGGCCGTGTATTACTCTTCATTTATTAAGAATTTTAATTCCATAATTTCTTCACTTACCTCTTTAACTAAAAAGATATAAATGTTTATTTTGTCCGCTAAGACCCACCAATCTTTTAACAGATTCAAGCAGTTATTCACTACAATACTTATACTTTGTCACCTACATCCAAATAAACATTTTATAGCAGAAATGAACACTTCAGGTATTGCAGTAAGAGCCATCCATTCACATAAGGATGATGCATCTAACAGCTTTCATCTGTGTGCTTTTTACTCCAGGAAACTGTTCCACAACACATGGAACAGACTAATGATGTGGGTGATTGACGGTTATAGGCTATTAAATTGGATTTAGAAGAATGGTGATACTAATTGTAGGGAACCAACTTTAATTTCTCATTTGTACAGATTACAAATAATTAACATACTGTATCTTAAGTCATGTCAACATTTAAATGCTTGGCAGGCCTTATGGGCATTACTGTTTAACTGATTTAATTTTGTGATTAGATATAGGCCAGGTAATAAGAATGGTAACACTGATGCACTGGCATGCAAATTTGATCCCAATACACCATTTGTAAACCCTGAACACATTCTAACTCAGAGAAGTTTTTTATCCACTACTGTATTAGTAAATCCTGCTAAATTAGTAAAAAAGATAAAAGGAGGCACATCCGATTTAGTCAAACATAAGGTACCAATTTGGAAGATTTACAGTATGTTTCCTCAAAGTTTTGCAAAGAGGTACTGGAGTGGGGATATCTAAGTGTAATATTTTGTCACCCTGGAATCCAACAGACATTATAATTCTTCCAGGGATATATTTGGTAGAAAAATATGTAGAGAGATATTTATGAATATGAAATGGCATATGAGGGATCTGACAGAGCAAGGACTACCCATTGGATTATTACAACTTTTTCCTACTCCTAATCTTCCATGGAGATTGATTAGCATGCATTTTATTACCAATCTTTCTCCTTCTGCACATCATAATATTATTTTGCTCATTGTGGATCACTTTTCTTAGATTGCTCATTTCTTTTCTTTAAGAAAACCTCCTATTGCTAAGGAATATTTAGGCTAAAATCTTTAGATCACATGAATTTCCCTTCTTCAATCATATTCAATTGTTTCTTAGTTTTCCCAGTTCTGTTGTGAAAAAAATGGGTGTTCTTTAAATCTGAACTCAGGCTATCACCCTCAAGCTAATGATCAAACTGAAAGACTGAACAGGCCTTTGGAAAGACTATCTTAAGTGTATCTTAAGATGCTTTCAAAAAGAGCTGAAGTAACATTTTGCTAATTGTAGAGTTTGTTCAAAATGTACTGTATTATATATCTGCAGGAATTTTATGGTTTCAAGCCAACTCTATTATGGTTAGATTCAGTCTCTTAAGTCCCTAGTGTGGCAGAGTACCTTACTAGATTGGTAGTTTACAGGAACCAAAAGAAGACAGAAACCATAGCCAAGCAATTTTCGGATTGCAAGAGAAAATCTTTTCCATAGATTCCATAGACAGAAGATGTGGCTCACAATGTGGGAAATCTGCCTGAAAGTTCTGTCTTGAAGGTTTGCTCCATGGTATATTGGTCAATACACCAATTTTTGGGTCAGTTTCTTATCCATTTTAAAATCATTTCAGTTTTTCACACATCAAGATTGAAATCTGTATTTTCTAGTCTCAATTATAGAATTATCTTACCTCCAGCTCTAGAACGAGATGAGAATGAGAATTAATATGGGTTTCAGTCTGATTTGGGTTCTCATTATCAGTACTGTATTAAGTTCATTCGTGGGGTTTATGGCCCTGATAAACAGTCTTGAATTCCTTTTTTGAATTGTAACTCTCCTAGACTGCTATGGTCTTTCCATACACAGTACCCATTAAAACTAGACCAGCAGGTCCAGAAGTATGGTTATGCTATGATTGGGATGAGAATACATTTTTCCTGCTTGGAATAAATTACTTTTCAGGTTTATTTGATACTAGCAAAATACCCGTGCTTCGCTGCGGAAAAGTAGTGTGTTAAAGAAGTAATGAAAAAGAAAAGGAAACATTTTAAAAATAACATAACATGATTGTCAATGTAATTGTTTTGTCATTGTTTATGAGTGTAGATGTGAAATATATATATATATATATATATACATACACACACACATAAACATATATATATACATATACTCATACATAAATATACATACATATCTACATATATACACACATACATTTACACACATACATATACATACACATATATGTATACACTCATACACACATACATATATATACATACACACACACATATAAACATATATACATATACATACATATCTACATATATACATATACACATATATATACACATACTTCCAAATTTATACATATATATACTGCTCAAAAGAATTAAAGGAACACATTTTAATCAGAGTATAGCATAAAGTCAATGAAACTTATGGGATATTAATCTGGTCAGTTAAGTAGCAGAGGGGGTTGTTAATCAGTTTCAGCTGCTGTGGTGTTAATGAAATTAACAACAGATGCACTAGAGGGGCAACAATGAGATGACCCCCAAAACAGGAATGGTTTAACAGGTGGAGGCCACTGACATTTTCCCTCCTCATCTTTTCTGACTGTTTCTTCACTAGTTTTGCATTTGGCTACAGTCAGTGTCACTACTGGTAGCATGAGGCGATACCTGGACCCTACAGAGGTTGCACAGGTAGTCCAACTTCTCCAGGATGGCACATCAATACGTGTCATTGCCAGAAGGTTTGCTGTGTCTCCCTGCACAGTCTCAAGGGCATGGAGGAGATTCTAGGAGACAAGCAGTTACTCTAGGAGAGCTGGAGAGGGCCATAGAAGGTCCATAACCCATCAGCAGGACCAGTATCTGCTCCTTTGGGCAAGGAGGAACAGGATGAGCACTGCCAGAGCCCTACAAAATGACCTCCACCAGGCCACTGGTGTGAATGTCTCTGACCAAACAACCAGAAAGACTTCACTAGGGTGACCCAAGGGCCCCATGTCCTCTAATGGGCCCTGAGCTTACTGCCCAGCAGCATGCAGCTCGATTGGCATTCGCCATAGAATACCAGAATTGGCAGATGCACCACTGGTGCCCTGTGCTTTTACAGATGAGAGCAGGTTCACCCTGAGCATGTGACAGAAGTGAAAGGGTCTGGAGAAGCCATGGAGAACATTATGCTGCCTGTAACATCATTCAGCATGAGCAGTTTGGTGGTGGGTTAATGATTGTCTGGGGAGGCATATCCATGAAGGGTCACACAGACCGCTACAGGCTTGACAAAGGCACCTTGGTTGCCATTAGGTATCAGGATGAAATCCTTGGACCCATTGTCAGACCCTATGCTGGTACAGTGGCTCCTGGTGCACGACAATTCCTGGCCTCATGTGGTGAGAGTATGCAGGCAGTTCCTGGAGGATGAAGGAATTGATACCATTGACTGGCCACCACACTTTCCTGACCTAAATCCAATAGAACACCTCTGGGACATTATGTTTTGGTCCATCCAATGCCACCATGTTGCACCTCAGACTGTCCAGGAGCTCAGTGATGCCCTGGTCCAGATCTGGGAGGAGATCCCCCACAACACCATCTGTCATCTCATTAGAAGCATGCACCGATGTTGTCAGGCATGTATACAAGAACACAGGGGCCATACGAAGTGCTGTGTACAATTTTGAGTTGCTGCAATTAAATTTTGGCAAAATGGACTAGCCTGCCACATAAGTTTTTCACTCTGATTTTTGGGGCGTCTTTGAATTCAGGGCTCTGTAGGTTGATCATTTTCATTTCCATCAAACGATGTGGCATCCTTTCGTTCCTAATACATTACCCAGTCTATATCAGTATAGATATGCAGGAGGATTTCTTTTTCCCATTGAGATCTGATGTGTTTTCAAAGTGTTCCTTTAATTTTTTTGAGCAGTTTATATATATATATATATACATATCTACATATATACACACATACTTATACACACATACATACATATATGTGTGTGTATATATATATATATATATATATATATATGTGTGTGTGTGTGTGTGTATATATGTATACTAGTAAAATACCAGCTTGCGGAGAAGTAGTGTGTTAAAGAAGCAATGAAAAGAAAAGGAAACATTTTGAAAATAACGTAACATGATTGTCAATGTAATTGTTTTGTCACTGTTGTGAGTGATGAGTGTTGTTGTCATATATATATATATATATATATATTTACACACACACACATAATCATATATATATATATACATATCTATACATATACACATATATACATACATATATATATCAACATATATACACATACATATACACACACACATAAATACATACACACATACATATATACTACACACACATATATACACACAAATACATATATATATATACATACATACACACACACATATATAAACATATATATACATATACATACATATCTACATATATACACACACAGCTATTTCAGATCAGTGCAATACGCTGCTTGTTAAAACGGATGACTCCGCTCTTACGTGCAAGTCTGCGGATATTATGAACTATCGATTTGTTCAAGTTCTATTTAAATTTTAAATAGAAGGAATTTTTATTTAGTCGACAGAAATATCTTTGGTAGGAATGGTAAAAACAGACAGGAATATTATTCGTGAATAAATCAACTCAAACCTTAAACAACTTATAATATTTTGCTCTCCATAAAAATATATCCTGTCTAAATTATACAAGTTAGAAATAAAGTAAACGTTAAAAGAACAAACATTCAAATTTCTTTACTCTTATGTAATTTTATATAAAAATAAACTTAGATTTTAAATATCCCAAAAGATTTTGCTCTCCATAAAAATATATCCTGTCAAAATTATACAAATTCAAATATGAACATGCTGCATAACAAAACCTGGAAATATAAATAAAATGTGTTCCTTTCAGCAATAACAAATCAAATCATTCAGTTGTCTTTGCTCATATGTCATTTTAGAGCTGGACGCCTGGCATCTTTTTGGCCACAGGTTCGTTTCTGTTTGGTGTGAGGTTCTGTGTTGTGGAGATTCTCAGGATGGATTGCAGGTGCTCATCAGTGAGGCGACTCCTGTGTGCTGTTTTGTTAGTCTTTATCACTGAGAAGAGCTTCTCACACAGATATGTGCTACCAAACATGCACAAGGTTCGAGCCGCATGTAGACGGACTTTTTGTTCTTCAAAGTCACCAAAGCGCCGTGCAAACTCAGTGCGCGCTCAGTTTATCAGCAAAGTGCGTATTTTGGGAACACCGTAGTGACGACTTGGTTTAACATTACTTGGCAACAGGGAAAGTGGGGCAAGGTGAACTGGTGCATTTGTGTCTCCCATAAAAGCAGCTTCACTTGAAATCACTTTGTGATTGTGCACGGGTTAAAACGTCCGCTGAAGTGTCAGATTCTTATTTAATTATGCTGCTTTCTGTATCTTCTGCATTGCATTCAGGTTACCCTGATGTTTTGTCTCATAGTGCCGTCTTAGATTAAATTCTGTAATTACAGCCACATTAGCTCCACAAATGAGACACACGGGTTCAGTAAACATATACTCAGCCTCCCATCGGTTTTAAAGGCTCTATTTTCAGAATCAACTTTTCTCTTCAGCATCGTGTGAGCTAGCTTCGCAATAACTTGCAGCATCATAAGGTAGACTTGATTAACGCGGTAAGTGTTAGCAAGGCAGCTGAAGCGCTGCATTATGGGATCTGTAGTTTATTGTGTTACCAGCGCTTCATATACCGGGCTTTAATAACAATAATACAGTATATAAAATGATCTCGGGGCGGATATAATTACGCCGGGCGGATGTGGCCCGCTGCCCTTGAGTTTGACACATATGGACTAAATAGAACTTGAAAAGATATATTTTTCAAATGTGATCGCAATTCAGATAGAGTTGACGCACTACAGCCTGCATGCCTCAATAAGTCATCCTCCCTCGCTCTTACTTTTTACCGTTCATCTAATGAATACACTGAGTATGGCTTTACCAAAACAATCATTGATGGCGAATAAAGTATCCATTATTCGAGTATGTAGATCGGGATATATATATATATATATATATATATACGCGTATCAGCGAGAAGTAGTGTGTTAAAAAGCTAGAAAAGAAAAGGGAACATTTTAAAAATAACGTAACATGACTGTCAATATACAGTATTTGTTTTGTGAGTGTTACTGAGTGTTGCTGTCATCAAGGATTTGATTATCATTATTTCTTTCAATCAGGTTCGTATTTGTAGGATGTGTTGTGTTCAAGTTACATTCCGTGTTTGTCAATCGTTGTAAAGATGACAGGTTTCATTCATCGATTCGTTTCTTACTGCATCAATAAACAGCTCGTCTTCTTCTTTATCTGAGACCTGACACACTGCATGCACGGGTTTTTTACACTGTCTTCCTTTAGCGGGACATTGACTTTTTCCAACGTGTGCTTTGTTTCCGCAGTAGTTGGATTTATGAATATGCTTATATGTATCAGGCGCTTCATATTTTTGCTGCCTTTTCAATTGTGTAATTCGGTTTTGTTCAGCTCTTTGGAACTGTTGCTTTTATCTGTGCACTCGTCAGTTCACGTGAGCCGCCGGTGTACATGCATCGAAGGTTCCCAGCTGTGCTGGTGCCATCTCGTGCTATGTCCATGGCTGTATTTAATGTTACCTTAGTCCTGGCACTTAAAACTTTCTCTCGCAGTTTCGCTGAGTTTGTGTCAAACACCACCCTGACCATCTCATCTTCCTCTCCATAAGCACAGTCCTTCACCCGTGAATATTTAGTGGCAGTTTGCTATTGGATTGCCGCTGACGGACGGCCTTATATGGGCAGGCACTAAATTACAAACGCCAGCGGCAGCCTGTCTATGAACTTAATTTAAAGTGTAGGTTTACATCGTGCTTTGTTTCCGAAGTAGCAGAACTCATGAATATGGTTGTATATGTCACTCGCTCGCTTCTTATTGTTTCGCTGCCTTCTCAATTATATAATGCATGTTTTCTTCAGCGCTTTTTTGAGGTCTTCCTGGTTTTCTATTGACTGCGTGATTACGTGGGAGGCGTGATGATGTCACACGAAACTCCGCCCCACGGCGTTGAAGCTCATCTCCATTACAGTAAATGGAGAAAACTTGCTTCCAGTTATGACCATTACGTGTAGAATTTTGATATAAAACCTGCCCAACTTTTGTAAGGAAGCTGTAAGGAATGAACCTGCCAAATTTCAGCCTTCCACCCACACGGGAAGTTGGAGAATTAGTGATGAGTCAGTGAGTGAGTGAGTCAGTGAGTGAGTGAGTGAGTGAGTGAGTGAGGGCTTTGCCTTTTATTAGTATAGATATATATACAGTATATATATATATATATCTATTGAAATAGTTTTACTGTCAAATAATACAAAGAGTACGCGAAACGTGTTTCGCCCTAATTCTGGGCTCATCAGGTGTACACACTCACTGCACCCCTTCTTGGGAATCGAACCTCGACTTCAGCACTAGAGGCGAAGCCTCTTGCGTTGCGCCATGGCGAGCGGCAAAGTACTGCCTTAAAAGTTTTATTAAGAAGAAATTTAAATCTTTTTAAAGTGAGGGAAAATATACCAATAATTATTTGTTAAGGATCTCTTTGTATACCACATTGTGAGTTTGGCCCTCCGGTTGTAATATGACCAAGCTGTGCGCTGAGCTTACTCTTAAGCATGCAACGTACAGTTGGCCATGTGAACAATAATCTTGTTTCAAATCTCACAGCTTGGATTGCTGCTGTCATAATCGGTTTGAGTTTCATGGTTTGTTTCAATTACAACAGTATTTGTAGGACTTGTGTTGAAGAGACATTCGGCATCTGTCAAGCGCTGTAAGTATACAACCAGTTTCATCGATAACTTCACATCCAGCTTTTGAGAGTTTAAACATTCATAAACATCAAAGTGTCCACTACTGAAATTGTCACCTGTGAATCTAAGATGTTGAAAAGGTATTGGTGGTTGTCCAAAGGTGTAAAATATTTGGCCATTTTGGTACACTTGAAAGCGACAACCGAACAATTCAGCGGCAGCCATCAACTCACATGCAGATGCATAGGTGAAGGGCTTAAGCATTTCATTCTTATAGTGCTCCTGTGTAGTATAATTATCTCCTGTACCATCATCAGTCCACACCTTGAACCTGTCCCAGTCATTCAATACATAAGACACAAAGTTCCTCGGGATATCAAGAGTGAGCCTTATATGGCCGTGCAATATGTAACAAAGAGAATGGAAAAGGTAGGTGCCATCTCCGGGCATGGAAACCACTCGGTAAGTGACAGTTCTTTGATCGATGGTGATTACCTCGATAGACATATTAATGCGGGTACGGTTGGAATGATAAAGGATACCTGAACAATGTAAAGTAAGTCTAAAATACCTACACAATAACTATAATCGTAATAAATGAACAATAAAACAGCGGAGAAGCCGTGGGTTAAGTAAAAAGGCTGTAGTTATCAGCAGGGAGACGTGAATCCCGTGGCGAAGCAAGGAAGGGAATGTAGAGATGAAGCAACGGACGGCCTTATATAAGCAGGCAGCCAACAACGTGGGAGGCGTTTGGATGGGGGACCCAACGCCACCTCACACAGTGTACGTAAGTAGGATTCAGTTAGCGTTGGGAACCCGTGTATCAAATTTCTTGAAGATGGGCCCATAAGTAACAAAGACTGTTGAAAAGTTCAATATGGCGGCCGATAGTGGCATCATACCACCGAAATAAGTACCAAATTTCAGCCTTCTACCTACACGGGAAGTTGGAGAATTAGTGACGTTGGAAAGTTCAATATGGTGGCTAAAAGTGGTGTCATACCACCGAAATAAGTACGTACATTGGTTTTGGTTAGCGCAGGGAAGCCGCCTACCACATTTCGTGAAGATGGGGCCATAAATAAGAAAGTTCAACATGGAGGACGTTGTTGACCGTTATGACCGTTACGCGTAGAATTTTGAAATGAAACTTGCTTAACCTTTGTAAGTAAGCTGTAAGGAATGAGCCTGCCAAATTTCAGCCTTCTACCTACACGGGAAGTTGTAGAATTAGTGACGTTGGAAAGTTCAATATGGTGGCTAAAAGTGGTGTCATACCACCGAAATAAGTACGTACATTGGTTTTGGTTAGCGCAGGGAAGCCGCCTACCACATTTCGTGAAGATGGGGCCATAAATAAGAAAGTTCAACATGGAGGACGTTGTTGACCGTTATGACCGTTACGCGTAGAATTTTGAAATGAAACTTGCTTAACCTTTGTAAGTAAGCTGTAAGGAATGAGCCTGCCAAATTTCAGCCTTCTACCTACACGGGAAGTTGTAGAATTAGTAACATTGGAAACTTCAATATGGCGGCCAACAGTGGCATCATACCACTGAAATAAGTACGTACATCGGTTTTGGTTAACGCAGGGAAGCCACCTACCAAATTTCGTGAAGATGGGGCCATGAATAAGAAAGTTCAACATGGAGGACGTTGTTGACCGTTATGACCGTTACACGTAGAATTTCGAAATGAAACCTGCTTAACTTTTGTAAGTAAGCTGTAAGGAACGAGCCTGCCAAATTTCAGCCTTTTACTTACACGGGAAGTTGGAGAATTAGTGAGTCAGTGAGTGAGTGAGTGAG
Organism: Polypterus senegalus; assembly: GCF_016835505.1. Taxonomy (NCBI): domain Eukaryota; kingdom Metazoa; phylum Chordata; class Cladistia; order Polypteriformes; family Polypteridae; genus Polypterus; species Polypterus senegalus. Next base: position 51,748,496 of record NC_053170.1, on the reverse strand, counting down.
GACTTTGCCTTTTATTAGTATAGATTAAAGCAGAACATCATAAACTTCATCTTTAAATCATTTCTACCTACACGGGAAGTTGGAGAATTAGTGACGTTTGGAAAGTTCAATATGGCGGCCGACAGTGGCGTCATACCATCGAAATAAGTACGTACATCGGTTTCAGTTAGCGCAGGGAAGCCGCCTACCAAATTTCGTGAAGATGGGGCCATAAATAAGAAAGTTCAACATGGTGGACATTCTTGACCGTTATCAACCGTTATGACCGTTACGTGTAGAATTTCGAAATAAAACCTGCCCAACTTTTGTAAGGAAGCTGTAAGGAATGAGCCTGCCAAATTTCAGCCTTCCACCCACACGGGAAGTTGGAGAATTAGTGATGAGTCAGTCAGTGAGTCAGTCAGTGAGGGCTTTGCCTTTTATTAGTATATATATATGTATATATATATATATATATATATATATATATATATATATATATATATATATATATATATATATATATATATACACAGTGGTACCTTGGTATACGTCCTTAATCCGTTCCAGATCCTTGGACTTATACCAAACAAATTTTTCCCATAAGAAATAATGGGAAAATGATTAATTTGTTCCCATGAAAAAAAAATCCTATTGTTATTGGCATATTATACATTGATGGGGTTGTATAAAATAATTTAAACACTGCTTAATACTAAAATACATAAATACAAAAGCAATTAGATGAAATAAATGAAAATGACTTGGCCGATAACAATGAGTTTAATTTTACTGCACAACAAAGGAGAGCGTTACAGCTCTTCCAAAGGAGCCTCTTCAGGCAAATGTGAAGCACTCCCTTTTTTCTTCTTCTGGCAGTCTTCAATCCAAATCCCTAAAGCAGATTCCATCCAGACTACTGCCTTATTACATCCACTTACAACTCGTTTTGCACCCTGGTTAAAAGGACACTGTGGTCGTAGATCTTATATTCCTTTCCTACTTTTTAAATAAAAAGAATCGTAGCCTTCAACAAATCCAAAACGTTTACCGTTTCGGCAATCTTCCGTTTGCACTTGGGCACGGCCCCTGAAGCAGTAGCAGATCGTTTTGGAGCCATAATGAAGGGCTTGACTATGCACAAAGATAAACACAAAAGAGCACAAAAGTTAACTCTTTACACAGCGAAACACGTTGATGCTGAATGAGCGAGACGAGACTTCCTGGTTAACACTGCATTCAGCGTGCTCTGATTGGTTAGCTTCTCAGTCAGGAGAACTTAACTACGTGCTCTGATTGGTTAGCTTCTCAGTCATCCGCCAATAGCGTCCCTTGTATGAAATCAACTGGGCAAACCAACTGAGGAAGCATGTACAGGAAGTAAAAAGACACATTGTCCACAGAACCTGCGAAGCAGCGAAAAATCCGCGTTATATATTTAGTTATGCTTTCATATAAAAGCTACGTTAGAGTGAAGCTGTGAAAGTCGAAGCGCGATATAGTGAGGGATTACTGTACAGGTTAAAACTTTTTTTTGTGAAGGCGCGCGCCCGGTATACCACACGTATTGTTCTAGCACACGAGTCGTATTCCAAACAAAGGTCGTATACCAAGCAAAATATTTTGCCTCTAAACAGGACGTATACCAAGTTGGACTTATTCCAAAGCAGACGTATACCGGGGTACCACTGTGTATATATATATATATATATATATAGCAAAATATTCGCTCTTCGCAGCGGAGAAGTAGTGTGTTAAAGAACATTTTAAAAATAATGTAACATGATTGTCAATGTAATTGTTTTGTGACTGTTATGAGTGTTACTGTCATCAAGGATTTGATTATCATTATTTCTTTCAATCAGGTTCTTATTTGGAGGATGTGTTGTGTTCAAGTTACATTCCGTGTTTGTCAACAGTTGTAAACGTAACAGGTTTCATTTATCGATTCCTTTCTTACTACACCAATAAACAGCTCGTTTTCATCTTTATTTGAGACATCACACACTGCATGCACAGGGTTTTTTTTACACTGTCTTCCTTTAGCTGGACATTGACTTTTTCCACCGTGTGCTTTGTTTCCGCAGTAGCTGCGGAATATGCTTGTATGTGTCACTCGCTTCATATTCTTTTGCTGCCTTCTCAATTGTGTAATGCCTTTTTTGTTCAGCGCTCTTTGGAGGTCTTTCTTGTTCTCTGCGTACTGCGTTCACAGTAAGTTCACGTGAGCCGCTCGGAGTACATGCATCGAAGGTTCTCAGCTGTACTTGTGCTATCTCGTGCGATGTCCACGGCTTTATTCAATGTTAGCTAAGACCTGGCACTTAAAAGTTTCTCTCGCAGTTTCGCTGAGTTTGTGCCAAACACCACCGTGACCATCTTATCTTCGTCTGCATAAGCACAGTCCTTCACCTGCGAATATTTAGTGGCAGAGTGTTTCTTTTGGATTGCTGCTAACGGATGGCCTTATATGGGCGGGCACTCAATTACGTGGGAGGCATGATGATGAGGGATGCAACTCCGCCTCACACGGCGACCGAGCTGCAGGCTATGGCCGGTATATATGTACATAAGTAGGTTCCAGTTATGACCGTTACACGTAGAATTTCGAAATGAAACCTGCCTAACTTTTGTAAGTTAGCTGTAAGGAATGAGTCTGCCAAATTTCAGCCTTCTACCTACACGGGGAATTTGTGATGAGTCAGTGAGTGAGTGAGTGAGTGAGTCAGTCAGTCAGTCACTCAGTCAGTCAGTCAGTGAGGGCTTTGCCTTTTATTAGTATAGATTTTGCAAGGTTTTGGGCATCAGAGATTCTATTTATTGTTATAGTCTCAGGATGAATGAATTGTTATACTTTTGTTTGAAAATGTTGGCATTTTATTTGTTTGAAGACACCTCCATTTTGTGGTCCCATTACCATGATGTGATACACATTTGTTGAGGGTGTGGTTCTGGAGGTTGTGCCCTGTTACATAATTGGCACAACACATTAATGCTACATGCTCAACTACATCTGACATTGTGGATAAATAAAATGAGTTTGAGTCTTCTGAGTGCTTTACAGTTTAAAAAATTAGACAACGCTATTTGAGTAAAAGTTTGTCTGTTGTTTTGGTTTTGGCATTGATTTTTCTTGAGTTTCTGTTTTTGACTTTTACTGCTATTAAAGGATTAGATCCATCTACTGATCCTTTCAACTAAAATTCACTGACGTATAGCTGCACACAGAATAATAGTGATGATAATGAAAAAACAGAACAGCATTCTATGAAGTTCTAATATCAGGCACATCATTGGTAACTTCTCCTTCTTTTGGCTGCTTCCATTAGGCGTCACAACAGTGAATGATTGGTAATGACACTGTATATAAAACTCCAACATGGGACACTAGTGTAGGAAACAGAATAGGAAAGACAACACAAGGTTACAAAGATTACCACAATTTGTAAAAACCAATATGTACTTGTACAGCCTCACTAGCATTTCTGACTATGTTATGCTAAAATATCAAGTTTTTATTCTTGATTTTATTGACAAGGTAAATTGAGCATCTTAAATATTAGTTGATAAATCATTCCAGAGTTTAGGAGCGATAAACTAATGATTTTGTGTCATGCAGTAGTGTTATTCATCCCAGGAATTCTAAGATGACTTGAATTTTGTGATTGTAGTTTATGTTTTGGAGCAGGGTCCCCAAACTACGGCCCAAGAATAAAGGTTCTGGGAAGAAGAACGAGGGAGGACTGGTAAGGAGTCCATGTCAGGAAGTCAACAGTCTGCAGTAGGACCTAAACCTGAGATTAATGGAAGACTGTACTTGTCAGCAGGCGTCCCCTTATTCTGCAACGTCCTAATGGAAGAAGCTGAAGAGACGCTAGATTTTAGAGAGAGGCACTGGGGCTTGTGTTTATTTTAAATGGATGGACAGATTGCTGCTGTGATTTTAACCTTGCTTTTATTGGAGTATTTATTTGAATTTTAACCTTCACGGGACACATTGTGTTGTGAATTATTTTTTTCTTGAGGGTTTGTTTTTATACAGCACTATTGAAAACTACTTGTTGGATTTGAGTAATACCACTTGGCACTTTTGCACCAACCCCTTGCTGAATGTGTGTGTCCTCATTTGCCCAGCTCATCTTGATTCATGACTATTTGGGTTCAAGAGGCTCCCAGAAGCAACCTGGGAGTGTGGAACTGACCTGGACCATCACACAGGGACATTACATGGCACACCTGAGCCAGCTGAGAGGCATAATTTTTTCAATATGCCCTAAATCTTTTGTTAAGGCTTCTCTCAGTGGGTCATACCAGATATACCCCTATGGGAAATAGCCAGAGGGCATTATAACAATATGCTCTCCCCTCCTTGATTGGCATATTTTGATCTGCAGAAACAGCAGTTCTACTCTCAGGCTTCCTTGCAACCCTACATAAATACCTAATTTTGGCCACTTCTACTCAGTCTCATTCTTTGTAGGACAACTTACCAGAGCTCTTCAGTGTATGTGAGGATGAGTACATAGACTGACCTATATATCAAAAGCTGTATGTTAAAATTAGGTCCTTCTCCCAAGCACTATATGGTGTAGTAACATTAACAAAACATTGGCCAATCATTTCTTCTCTTACCTTGTGAATAATATGCCAAGTTAATTGCTCCTTTATGGCAAGTGATATTAAGGTAATCCTTGTTTTTTGTTATCAACATTTGTCATGTTAATATATTAACTATACAGGAAGCACTGATCTTCATCCTAATCACATCTCATTCCTCAGTGCAGCATTTTGTGTACTGGAGATCCCAGTAGTAAGTGGCCAAAAAGGCAAAATCATTTGCAAATATTAGAAAAATAACTGGTAGGTTCTGGACACTGGTTTGGCTGCACCATTATATTCTCTCCATGAAAATAATACACACAAGAAGAAACTGTAAATCAATTATGATTTTTTTGGGATACTGATTTTGATTATTTTTAATTTGATATAACTTATTACTCTCTGAGAAGAGTTGCCTCATGAATCAGAATTCCTCCATATTGCCTGACGGACTGTCCATTCCCCACATCTTAAATCTCTCATATGGAGAAGCTTCTTATGACAACGTATTATTATTTTTGTTTTATTATTAGCGTGGATATCTATACTCAGAGTTACTATATACTGAATACTTAAGACCCCATAACAAATGATCTGAACTTTGTTTTATAAATAATTTAACATTTTATCTCCTCATGCAAGGTATGCAGTAAAGTACATTATTAAAGGTTTAGGGGGTCTTGCTTCTGCTACCCATAGATGGCTATTGAACGCCAAGCCAAATTCTATTGTTCATCATTGCCACTGTCTGTTAGCAATTCTTACCACTGTCTGTTATCAATACTTAAATGGAGTATACAGATAAGTCGCATCAGAAATTGAATGTTTACAACATTTTAAAAGGAAAGGACTTTTTTCATTGATCAAGAACCACATAGAGTATATACAGAATAATACATAAATACCTTTCACAGCTAAGGTTTCACACTAATTCATAATTATATGCTTTATACTAAACAAGTATGTTTTAATAAATGTTACATTTAGAGATACTCCTACATTAAAATGCATTGTACTTTAAAGTGTGTCCTTTGTGTTGTTTTTGCAGTTTGGCAGTTTTTATATCACAGATGAGCATAGTTTTAGTTACAGTCACATACAAGGCTGAATATGCCAAAAAAAAACAACACTTTTTAGATTCAGTATAAGAAGGACTTACAATCACAGGGTTGTGCATCCCGTGTGGTACTTTTAAAAAGGCATAATAATGAAAAAAATAAAATACATTTTTTGAAGTTTGTCATTAAACATTATAACCTTTAAATTCTCACCTGGTAAGCCTGTTAACAGCCAATCACCCAATCTTCTGTTTTAAGGATAACATTGACTTTGACATAACAACTACAGTATATGGGAAAGAAAACAGATTTTTATATATTGGAAAAATATAGAAAATGCTCATAGCAAATACAGCATATTTATAAAGGAATCAGGGATGTGTTATGGGACTTTCCTGCCAGTCTTCCAAGAAGTTCGCTTCTAAGAGCTTCTTAGGGGAAGTTTATGGGGGGAGGTGTAGGTCTGAATATCCTTGTTTAGTGTACATTTATTTGGACTGTCTGTATTTAGTGGTGACTTCCTGTTGAGACTTCACATATATGATGTGTGAACCTGTGCTTAGAAGTGCTAAACAGATTTTAGGATTATCAAGCTAAACAGGGTCAAGCCACTCATAGTAGAAAGAGGTGTGCACATATGAACATAAATAATAAATCAGATAGTTATAATGGGCAATTTATAGAAGGTACCAGGTTCAGAGTGCATATTTTCTTTCCTTTATAACCTGTATTTGATAAAAGGCTTGACCTAAAATATAAAGCATTTTAACAAATTAAAGGTTTTTTTTTCTGAGATGTGATTACACATCTTAAGAAAATTTGTTAGGTAATAAAAATATAGTAAAAACAACCAGACACCAGAATAACATAATGTAAATAAAACATATGCAGGTATTAGACACATAATATATCTGGGAATTGTATGTTTAGTAGGGCATTTATTCAGATTTAAAAAACTGAGTCGAGAAGGAGTGACTGTCAGAGGAGCCTTGTTTATGTATAGTCCCTCTGAATGAAAGAACCAGAGTGATTATTCTGAAGCTTTGTCTTCTGCAGAATGACTGTTTAGGAAAAAATGCACATTAAAGTTGGCACACTGGTTGCTGCTCCTGCCTCATAGATCCTGTGGCTATCTGGAATTTGAGCATTCTCCATATATCTCTGCTGAGTTTTCTCCAGGGGGTTCCAGTTTTGCTTCTTCTCTCTAAAGGTGTTAGTGTACTTGGCGTTTTACACTAGCCCAATTTGAGTAAGTGTTGATGCATCCTGCCATTGACTAGAACCCCAGAGAGGTGGTTGTTTGTTTTTTGTCTTGCACGCAGTGCTGCCAAAATAGAGTCTAGTCCACTATGACTTAATTAGATTAAGCAGATCAGTATATAATGAGTGAATGCTTATTAATTATAATTTAAGTCTGAGGAGAAGCTTCCTCACATAGTTTACTTGTTTATGTTAAATACTCTGATTAATAATTTGTGAAGACTACTGAAATGTTCTGTTATAATTAGTACTTAAAGTGGCAAATATGCATACTGGTTCATATTGCCACTTTGCCCCTAAACCAACCTGTATTTAGAACTGCAATCTGTAAATTCACTACATATTCATACTCACAAAGGGAAATCCTGCTCTTCTCTATCGTTTCATTATATCGGCACACAATTGGACCTCTAAGGGAAACCCTGCTGCCACTCTTTACTATAGTTTCTGTGTATCAGTACACAATATGAAATTGTTTCAGTAGTCATCAGCCAGAATAACAGGGAGTACTGCCACTTTTTTTTTTTTTCATGAACCACTGGTTATGATGCACTTCCATCACACAGAAGTTTTTCCTTTTAGAAATAGAACAAATCAGGGCGTCCCTTAATTCTTGAGTACATGATCAACTGGTGGGCAGCACAGTGACTAATGTAGCCACCTCACATATTGATAATCCTGCATTTTTATTTAGTTGTCTGTGAGAAATTGTCCTCAAGATACTCTGGTTTTCCTTTCACATCCCCAAACACATGCAGATTAGTTTAAACGGCAATTCCATACTGGCCACTTGTGTGAATTTATGTGTATGAGTGGGCTGTGCGATAAACTGGCACCCTGTCCTTGGCTGTTTTCTTCCTTGCTGCTTGTACTGTGTACTGTATTGTGGATCACCCCCAGGTCTCCTTTAAGGTATGTGATACCACCCTGGGTCGAGAGGGGCTGCTGACGCTCATTGTTTCTATTCCTCCTGCATGCACCAAGAAAAAACCCAGTGAGGACACCTGACTCCACCCCTTCTGGTGTCCCACCTATAAGTAACAGGGTTGACGAAAGGAGGCATCACTCTTTGGTCAGAGTACAATAAAGGACAGTGCTCCTGTGTGACTGACCTGCTGTAAAGCAGGATAGAGGTCAGAACCCCGAAATTTTGCTACCTTCTATTTATGTTTGCTTCACTGCCTCCATGCCATTGGCCATTTCAATTTTCATTATTTTTGTTCAGAGATAAATGGGGAATGACCGGGTTGACACCCTAAAATTTATTGTTTGGGACTTATGATTCCTCACTCGACCACAACTGCCAGGATATGTTCAGTTGTGTTGTGATGTGCTGTGTAATGAGTGGTTCAAACATTTTTTGACAATACTGTATTTCTTTTAAATCCAAAATAATATGGCTGCACAATAATCTTATCACTTGGCATTTGGAAAACACAGTTTAAATCATTCAAGTTCCCTTTTCAACAGAAGTGTGGTTTAATGGAAGATGAATAGGACTGTAAACCACAAAGTTGCAGATTTAGTTCCCACACCACAAATGATTCTCTGTGATCTCCTAAGAAGATTACTTTATCTGGCAACTAACTGTTTAAAAACAGTTCTAGCTTACAAATGTAAATAAAATGCTGAAAAATGTGCAAAATGCAGACTCAAAGTGCCACAGGTAATTAATTCAGCGGTGGATCTAACAAGAACTTTTGCCACGTGTTGTACATCCTAAACCAACCATGACTAGAACTTGGTTCATCAGTTTGCTTTCTTGCCCTTGCAGTCTATGATTCTGAGGACGTGAGGGGGGACATGGTGACAGGGCATCAGCTGCCAAGGTCTGTGGAGATGGCTGATTGCTAGGTGCCCAGGATACTCATTGCCATGGGAACCTCAGCAAGGGTAGTTCCCACAGTAATGACAGAGCAAAGCTGCTGAGTGTCGGAGGGAGTGAACAAGTCAATTACATGGCTGAGATAGGAATGGCTTGCTGTATCTTATCCAGCTGAATGCCTGTCTTTCTGACACCTGCCTAGTCTAAACTTAACTTACTACTGTTGTTGCATTGCGGAAAAGACATTGGCAATAAAGGAGGTCTTGATAGATCAGAGATGATTAAGAAATCAGGTGGGGGGGGTGTTGCAAATGCAAAGAATGAGACAGTGAAAGACACATAAATAGAACGGCATAGTGTGCACAGAAATTACAGAGAGACAGCGAGAGAGAGAGAAAGAGAGTGGGAGACAGAGCAGTGGCTGTCTGTGGCTGGCTGCTCCCTTTGTTTTCTGTGTTTGCAATAAACAGGGAGGAATGAGTAAACAAAACGCCTGAGCGTGGGAGAGTGCTAGAGGAGTTGGGGAGCTGCTCACAGCCAAGAGCACAAGTACAAAAGTATATTGCTAAATGCAGCAGCTTGTTCTTAACACAGGAGCCCTGGGAGAGTACCTCATTTCTTGTTCCTCTCAAAGCAAAGGGTCAATCTCAGTTACATAAGCCTCGTACACTGATCGTAAATGAGGACTTCATTTAAGCACCTAGGCAGGTTACACTGCTAGAATAATACAATTTAAGAATATCATAGTGTATAGGTATAAACATGATTAGAAATAAAATAGATAAAATGTTTAAAAATCAGAAAAATATTGAAGAAGGAAAAAAACCTCCTAGAAGGAAGACACAGTAGGTATCATTGAGAGAAAGATGTGAAAAGATTTGCAGAAGGCAAGGAAGCTAAATGACACTGGGAGGGCTGAGAAGGGGGAAGAAGGCACATGAGAGGGAGAGGGAGGGAGAGAGAGAGAAGGAGGGAGGGAGGGAGGAAAGGGAGGGAACATAGTGTGGGGGCTGTCAACCCCTCTAACTTCTCAAGGAGAGCTTGTGGCAGAATCTGCGGCTATTCAGTAATTTTTTCGGAGCACAAGCTGAAGTGACAGAGTGACCTGGGCTGAGAGACAGCAAGAGAGCGAGGGCTGCAAAGTTGCACAGTCTTGATTTCAACTCTATACAACGGCCAGAAAATTAGCAAAACTGAACCAAACCCAAATTACAATGATGGAAGGCTGTCAACTCTGGGATGCTGCCACAAGAAACAATACCTAGAAAGATTCTCAGACCAAAAACCAACCAAGAACAGCAAGGGGATTTCTTTGAACAACGTGCAAGAGGGAGTTTTTTTTTTTTTTAATTACACTGTGGTCCTCAGACATTTGGGGTATCCTTTTTCATTCTGATAAAAGTAACCAGGACATCTGGAGAAGTTCTATACTTGTGTTTGGGTCAGGAATTTAGTCTGTGAGTAAAAAGAGGCTCACTGCAAGTATGAAGAGACCACACGAATATAGCTCTTCTGAAACTGACCCAGAAGAGCTCATCGATGTGGGCCAGGAAGACAGTTACTGGTGAGGAGTAAATATTTTGTAGTAATATGTATAGTATTTTAAGCAAAGCTAACAATATGAGAAAAAATGAAATGATTATGGAAGATTTTTTTTTCTGAACAAGCCTGACAACTAACTATGATAATCCAGAGCAGAGCAAGAAAGGTGAAGTTGGCAGTATCTCCAGAGAAGCCTCCTTTTCTAATTTAAGGAGGCAAGTTGAGGAGAAAATTTTGATTTGCATACAATACAAAAATAGGCTTCCATCTGGGTTAAATTTAGCAGTAAATCGTTTAGTAATTGTAATTAATTCCTATTCATTTTGCATGGTGCTTTGAAGCATAGTGACTGTAGTGCTTAGGGTTCTATAATAGGCTCACGTTTATCTATTCATTGATTTTAGTGCAGTATTTAAGGATTTCAGATTTAACAAAATATTGATAGTAATGATTATGATGTGATATTTATTTAGGTTTCAATAATTAATATACTACTGAATCAAGCAATTTTATATAAAGGATTTCAAGTGGAGCAGAGCAATGCTGAAAGCAGCTAAAAAAACATGTCCACATCTCAGATAATTTTATTAAATTCTTTTAGTAGTATACCTGTAAATATATAAGTGATTTATGGCTAGTAACATGGATGTGAACAGGTGGATGGCAGTGCTTTCATAAACAAGCAACATACAATTGGATTAAAACCTTACTTAAAGTATGGACTTTATTCTTAAATGACTATCATACATTGAGTAAAAAGAAGGAAAATGCTTAGGATAAATAGAACTTGCATAAATAAAACAAAACTGTTTAATTATTTTTAATTTAGTTTATTTTTTTTTTACCTTTGCTTTGCTATTTTACCAGCAGTTTGTCCTTGTCATATACACTTCCTCACTATTTCCTTTTGTCTTTTTTTGCATTCTTGTAGCCCTGTGACTGGCTCTATATCTCCAACCACAACATCCCAGGTTTTGGCTCGAAAGAAGCGCAGAGGGGTGAGTACCACCTGCTTAGCAATAAGAAAACCGTCTAGCCTTCTAAACACTGAAACAGTGTGCTGGTACACAGTAAAGCCTCTGTGATGATGAAGAAGCAATCACAAGAAGACATTTTATGCATTAGGGTGTACAAGTTCTAAAAGCAACCAAACAAAAGAATTAAATTAAAACTGCTTTATGAATCAATTTGATAAAAATTACTTTACAATAAGTTATGTGGTATTGGTGAATGTGGCACAATTGTGCTGGTTAATGCTGGTTTTGAATTCAAATCACAGTCACTTTCTGTGTGACGGCTGCATGTTCTTCCTTTCTATGTGGAATTTACTCAAAAACATACAGGCTAGTTTAACCGGTTATTTAAAACTCCCTCTGTATGAATACATATTTGAACTTTGCAGTTGCTGCCATCCATCTCGAACTGATTCCTGCCTTTTACCCTAAAATGGATTAAAGGGCTCGATTATGCAGGACTGGATTACAAATATAGACATCTTATTCTTTATTACTCGTTGTTCTAATTAACATTCATGCACTATTATTTCAAAAGTGAGAGCCAAGCTTCGTAAAAATTCAAATTAGCTTCACTGATTATTTAAAATATTGAGGCTGTTCATAGACATCTGCACTTATTTTCCTGCAATAAAATGGAAAAAAGAAGTGGATAGGACTGGCAAGCGTTGTTGGGCTGAATGTCCTGTTCTGGTCTAGATTGTTCTAATGAAGTTCAAACAAGTAATTATGCAGAATTCAATTGAATTATTGATCGTGCAATTAATAAGATAGCTATCTCATAGATGTAGTGCATTTAACATCTATCTATCTATCTATCTATCTATCTATCTATCTATCTATCTATCTATCTATCTGTTTGTCTGTCTGTCTGTGTCCCTTGGCTGTTATTTAATTTCAGACAGAGAGCATGCTTGTCTTTCCTTCATACAATGTTAAGGCTTTGCATAGACCCAAATGAGTGATCTAGCTTTATCACTTTTCAGATTATAGAGAAGAGAAGGAGGGATCGAATCAATCACAGCTTGTCCGAACTGAGACGCTTAGTGCCTAGTGCTTTTGAGAAACAGGTAAGCTTAATTCCTGAGCATTGATTTTTTTTTTTTGAAATTCTTGACACCACAGCCCGAGTGACTTTGTGAGGAACAGTCACAGTATCATATTTAGTTAATTGCTATATTTTTCAGTGTTTTGCGATATCATATTTTACATTAGTATTGGATACCTGTATCCCAATAAGGTAATACATCTTTATTATGTTTCAATTACAGGGCTCTTCCAAGTTAGAGAAAGCAGAGATTCTTCAAATGACTGTTGACCATTTGAAGCTGCTACATGCAATGGGAGGCAAAGGTATTTTCAGTAATATGTCTCAAAAACTGATGAATCACTACTTATGTTTTGTGATTTGATTTTATTGTTGACACTAGCACCAACACAAGTGCTTATTTATTTGGGGTGACCTTGGCAGTGTGATTAGCACTGCTTTCTCACAGCCTCAGTAACCTTGCTTTGTCAGTCTGGAGATTGCATAGCCTCCTTCTTTATGTCCACATTAGTTTTCTAGGGATGCTATGATGTACTCCTACATCCTAAAAACATTCATGTTAACTTGAGTGGTGATTTTATGTTAGCTAGGTTTGCATGAATGCCTGTGTGAGCGTGAGATGGGCAGAGTTCGCTCCTTCACTGCACCCCACATTCCCAAATAAGCTTCTGCCTCCCAAAATCCTGTAGTTAATTAAAAAAAGATCAAAAATGGGTGGATTAGTATAATGGATACTGTGTAAAATTTAGTTTGGCGACACAGAATTTAATCATGTTTAAGAATGAGCAAACTAATGTAACCGTGGCTGTGCTTCAGTACTACTCTTAATGTAATGAAAATGATTTTTTAAGGATTGTTCGTTTCTGTTGTTAGTGTATCAGGCAATTTTTTTCTCATCAAAATATGCTTAGCATGGAGTAATGCTATTAGATTAAAAAGAAAACTTGTGCATTATAACATAACATGTATTGGCTCTAAACTTCATAGAAATAAGAATAACTTGGTAGAAACACAGGCACAGAAAACATAAGCAAAATTCACACTACAAGAACTGCAGCAAGGTCCACAACCAGTTGCTTTATTTTATATGGAACTTTTCAGAGTTAATAATATCACACTGTTTAGAATCCAATCAGTAACCAGTATTAGGGTGCTACCTAATCAAATACTAAAGGGTCTTGGCAACTCTCTGTTAAAGCAAATGATTACTTAATGGCGATATTGAAACAATAAAAGTATTGCCTGACACACTGAAATATCCAATTATTTATGCATATTTAGAAAGAAAAAGTCCTTAAAGAATTTTACATAAATATTTGTGCAAATGCTCATGTATGAAGTGTTTAACTGTATATAAAAAAAATTTCAGTACAGTTGCCTGTGGGGAAAAAGTTTTCAGACTGCTTTGAAAATGCATTTGGCGACTTTGAAATAATTATGCAAACACATGTGCTTTTTATGTCTAAGAATGGGACAACTGGTTTATTGAAAACACTCCAATGGATAATATGGTCTATACTTTGTAAGATGAAAGGGAGTGTGAGAGAGAAAAAGAAAGCTGCGTCTTAAAGTGTGTCAAGCGGGCAACATATTCAAATTAAAAAGTTATCCCTAGAGGGGCTGTTATTGCAGACCGCTGTCAGAATCTCTTAACAGAAAGCAAATCTACAAAAATCACCAAAGACTTTTGTAAGATGGCTGCATGTCTTTAAAAATAATTGGCAGGTCAAGAAGCAATAAGAGAAAAAAAGGCAGTTAAAAAGAATCTTTATTATCAAAGACAGCCTGCACTTATGATGAAGAAAAGATTTAAAATAATTTAATTCTAAAAATATTCAGTTTATTTCATTTTAGCAAATTTCACCTTTTAAAGTGGCTTTGCAGATCATTATGTACCCCACTGTGCTATCTGTTTATGTCATTCATGTTGTCGCCGTAGGTTTTAGTATACTGGTAAGTTTCATCAGACATGTTTCTGACCTCTCTGTCATGCAGCACATTAACAAATCTACATTTACACAGCAAAATGTCTACTTGAAGTTTTCAGTCTTAGACTAAATATTATGTATATCCATTTATTCCCATAGACCAAATAATTACCATTAAGTTTGTATCTAATCTAATTTAGTGTGTGTTTATTAACCTGCACACTGCAATGCTTTGGAATCCCAACCAAACTGATTTTTATTCCTATCGGGATAGGATCTGGCTTCCCTGCATCCCTGAATAAGATCTTATATTGAATGAATGAACACACGGAGTATAGGTCTAGTATGGGGAAATTAAGGTTAACCTATAATTACTTGGCTGGCTGCACAATAAGCAAGTAATGTTCTCGGCGGCATTTGTTTAGATTTTCAGATGAATGGAGGTAGAAAATGCCACGTAACTCTAATTGTGGCAGAGAATGCCATCGTCTTGTAAACTTTTGGTTTACTAGAGGAATTAGGCCAACTGATCATTCAAAAAATGGTAAGCCACAAAGTACAATTAATTATGACTTTGCTATTTCCCACTTCCTTTTACTGCCTTTTTTATCTCACAAACTACCCATTTTCCCCTCCATCAATCAAAATTCCAAGCATATAAGAATACTCAAGAGATTTATGCTGGCATCTGTCATCTTTTTTTTTTTTTTGCAGCCTACAGTGTCAAAAATATAAAATAAGATTGAGTTTGCAAATAATTGACATTAAATTTGATTTGGATGCTGACCCAGTGATTAACCCTGGGCCAAACATGTGGGTGTAGAATTGTTTGAAAACATATTAGCGTTAAGAGCTTAAATTACCTCATTTTCGGTCTAAACAAGTGTTTTTGTGTTTTGTTGAATGGGCATTTTCATGAGAACAGCACCCTGTTCTGATTCTCAGAGGAAGAGCAAACAAACATATAAAGCTTACAGGGAGCCTTACCAGGCAATGGGAGGGAAACAGGAAAATAGAAATGGGGGGGAGGAGAAACGGGAAAGGGATCGGCAAATACAAGCAAAACACTGAGAGTGAAGTTTTAAAGAGGAGATAAAACAAGAACAGTTAACAATCTGTTGTGGCTTGAAGTTTGGTTACTTTTTATATATTCATGAGACACCAAATTCCCTAAAGCGATTCTCTTATCTCAGCTTTACCCTGACTGGTACAGGCATTCACTGACTGACCACATTGTTCTCATCTGCCAGGTTACTTTGATGTTCGGGCTCTAGCTGTGGACTACAGAACTCTGGGTTTCCGAGAGTGCATGGGAGAAGTTGCTCGCTACCTGAGCTCACTGGAAGGTCTGGACAATACAGATCCCATTGGTGCACGTCTGGTATCACACCTCAACCACTGTGCAAGTGAAATGGATCCCTTAATACACAGTCCTGCTTCTTTGACCTTTCCACCCTGGCCATGGGGCTTCCCTCAACTGTCCAATCCATTCCCTCGAACAGTTGGTGAGATAAGGAGAGAAATAGCAGCACCTGGTCCAGCCCTTCTCACCCCCTCGACTGTAACCTTTCAGTCGCCTTCCATTCGAAGTGCTCCAGTTGGCTGTTTGTCAAACAGTCCTCCAGCCATTGTGATGTCTGCTTTAGGTTCACCCACTGTTCGAAGAGTCATCCCAACAGCTGCAAGTCCAAGTACTAGACTCACTCAAGCAGGCAACAGCTTGAATGCAATGCCATCGGCAGAACAACATGTAACCTCATCATTACTGAACACCCCTGCTGCCCGTGATTCTGGCACACAGTCCTTCAGGCCCTTCACTAGCTTTCCTTCACCTGCCTCAAGCGCCTCTTCTGCTCAGTTAACTAATTCACTTAGCACAGGTAAAGGCAGTCGACTGTGGGTGACGGAAATTGGAGTTTTCTGAATCTGAAACTGTTGAAGCAAGGTGGAGTGAGAGACTGGATCATGTGGAAGATTAAAAAAAAACACTCAAAGATTTTAGGCAACTATGGTCAACATGTTTTGTTTGTTGTATTTTCCATAAATGCTTCAACGGTTTGTCTAGGAGCTGCGTAAAGAAAAGTGAATGTTGGAAAATCCTCTCACACCCATTCCAGCTTGTTTCAGTGAGTGTGTTAGAAAAAGAGTGAAAGATGTGTTTAAGAGTAAATTAGAAATGGGCATACACTCTGTAACCACTTTGTGAGGCACGACAGTTGCTAAGCATGAAGTGCATATGCATTGCCTGTCTGAGTTCAAAAAACAAAAGCAGATTATAGGGAGAAAAAACAACTCCAGTACAAAACACTTTATATTATAAACTCTTTCCTAACAAAAACAAAATTAATAATTGCCATTGTGTCTGCCTAAGTATTGTTTTGTACAGGCGGATTTCACATTGAAGCCCAGTCAAAAGAAAAGAAAGGGATTTCTAGCTTCTAAGCTTTTCCAAACCAATGAAAGCTGTATTTTTATGGCCTAAACATTTGACTTAAATATCAGGAAGAAAAATGTCAGATGAGGTCTCCTTACTTGCATGGCTTATTTCAAAATATGAACGTTTCTGTTAAAAAACAACATTTTTAAATGTAATCATGTTGAGTGTTTGTTATTTTACTTCTCAATCATTTGGCCAAATTACATTGAAAATCACATTGACAAAATGGGATTAATTAGTTTGTCTTTTACAGTGGCATGAAACGATTTTATGCATATTATCCAGTTTTGATCCACCAAACATTTTATAATTTTTTTTTTTATTAAATGAGCATACAACAGAAACTCACCTTGCACTGGAGGATTCACACACATATACTGGCTCCTGTTGAGAGATGTTAATCTAGCTAAAGTGTGGAAAAAGTGAGGAGGCTGGAGCCCTTAAATTCACAAATGTCATTCATCTACCCATCCATCCAAATTTTGAACCTACTAAAATCAGTTCAGGACTGCGTGGACCATATCTTATCCTATTCCAGCTTGCTTCGGGTGCAAACCACATGTAGGTTTAACTCCAGTGTAATGTGCTCTTGCACACAGACTCCCAGTTATGCCAGACCCGTTAACTTTAACATTCTTTAGGAGAAGAGCAGAATATCCTGAAAACCAACACTGGAAGTGGCATGAATAGCTTGCAGGACAGAATTACTAATACAGTGCCAAAAAATAAACAACAATATATTCATTAAATAATGCAAGTTCATGTTCAATTTAAAAAAGATGATGAATCCCTTATCAACCAGCTGCTGATAAAATACCTTACTGGCTACTCGCTTGAATACACACTCTTTGTTTGCAGACACTTGGTAATCTGGAAATTTGTTTGCTATGATAAAAGACCATTTCTAAGTTAAAGATACAAAATGTGAATGTGTGGCTTAAGCCTTAATACGACTTGTGTATTTCCAGACATGAATGTATGAGTGCAGTTGTATTATTCAATTCAAACTATTTTTGCTCTGTTCTGGACAGTTTTATTCAATATAATAAAGGTAATTTCTTTATAAAAAATGAATGAAGTTTCATGTTGAATGTTCTATACTTGAGTTCAAACTGAAATAAGCTATTTACTTTGTCAAATAAATGGCAAAGTGATGTAATTGCTGGCTCAGAGGTACAGAGTCCTGAGCTTGAATGCCTGGTGTATTAGTGGTGCTTGTACATTCTCTCTGTATCTCCAGGAGTTCCCCTCTGCACGGTTCAGTTTTCATCTGGAGACGGTCATGTTATGTTATTTGGAGAGGGGTGTGTAGATAAGTGAGGGGGGCTCTGAGACAGACCAGTGATCCATCCTGGACTGGTTACTGCCTTCCACCCAGAGTTGTTGGCAGAGTTTGTGGCCTACCCACGACCTTGAATTGGCTTAAGCAGATTTGAGAATGTTATGTTATTTTCCCAAATGTATCACGTACAATGTGAAAAGAGCGAACTTACTGAAAGGCACATTTAGGAAGTTATTGGGGCATTACAAATGATCTCATCATTATAAGGACTATGTGTTGAATGAATAGATTGGCACAAAGACAATCAGCTAACAATTTTTTTTTTTTTAATGAAAGGCCATGCCAGTATTTCTTTTTTTGGGAAACAATCATACTTTATATTTAAATAACCCTTATTTTCAGACAAACTTTTCAATGTAACTGCTTTCCACTAATTAATTATATTTTTTAATCTGTGCTCATTCATTCATTCGATAAACCCACTTAGAGCAATATAACTGTAGGCTCATGGGCAGTCAGTGTCTTTCCTGGTGGAATCAGGCACAAATCTCCATTAATTGGACTCCAGGCCATTACAGAAAATCTCTATGCACTCACCCACATGCACTCTAAATGGACTTGTTAGGAAGTAATGTGTTAGTCAGTGTAACATGCTGTCTTTGAGATGTAGGAGGAAGCCAGAAAAGGTAAAAATCCAAATGTGCCAACTCCACACAGTGAGCAAGTTGGAATTTGAATGTACGTCCCTGATCAAATGACAGGGTTAACACAAAACTTACCATAAAGTTATTCAACTTTATTAGTGAAGGCATAAATGATGTGGCCATTAGAGGTGGCATTCAAGCCATCCGTGCACTCAAATAATGCCAAAGAAGTAGAAAACAGTTTGTTTTTTAACAAAAATGATGAGCAAAAGGGCACATATGACACAAAATACCAGGACAAATACAATCCTATGCTACACTGGCCAGTACATTGGCTTCCTCCCACAAGCCAAACACATGCAGGTTAGGTGAACTGCTAATGTTAAACTAGCCTCTGATGTGATCCTGAGATGGACTGGCTACACTGGTACAGTGCTCTCATTATTTATACAGGGGGGCTGATTCATTTGCCTACTCTCAGTACCTTTCTCTCTGTTGTCCTCCTGCTCTCAGTTTCCACCTTTCCATCACTACACCTCTGGCTTCTCCTCTCATCTTGTTGTCAGTCCAGTTCTTCTCAATGACACATCTCCTGACTCCAAGCTGTCTGAAAGGTTCTTGTTAGCATTGGCCATATATTATTTCCCTTCACATCCCAGTAATACCTTCCGGGACCAGAAGTGATATCTTAAGCCCCTGCTGGCAGCCTCTTAAATCTCCTTCTAGAAGCCCAAAGTGCATTTGCAATTTTGAGCCTAATTATTATCTTAAAGTGTCAGGTGGCCCCCAGAGAGCCTGACCACTATGATGGCTAAACAGAAGCTACATTTAAGATTAAAGGCATCCCTGCTGCCACCTATTTAAATGAGGCATCCCTCACCACAGTAGTGCCTAACCTGTTGTCTTCTAAAGCCACCCATAGCATCCTTTTTTAACAGAGAGCCAGCCACCTCCCTCAATACTGTGCTGACTGACTTGATGCCACTAGGAAAATACCTCCTCAGTGCCACCAGCAAGGCCATAAGAGTCACCAAGCCAGTGTACACTTTACGAGGTCTTCTTGAAGCCCTATGTCAGTCCTGAACTATACCATAGTAACTGTTCTGCATCACATTGTCATAAAAATGAAAGTGGACAAAACTGCTGTTGGTCCTGTCACCAGAATTAAGCTCATCTTGCCTGGGACCACACATTCCACATGCCAGTTTTCTCTTAAAGGGGTGAACAACAGAACCAAAGTAGGCATGGAATACTCCCAAGAATTCCAAGACCTTTCCTGAGACTCTCGTGTGAGCAGCACTCGCTCTAGTTTGAGAGTTTTTCAAGAAGCTGGCATTTTTTGGCTCAGAAAACAAAGCTAGAACCACAACTTCCAGGAATGAGAACCACAATTGCACAAGGCAGCTGAGTTTCTCACAGGGCGGGGCCAACCATACTGCCAACTCCTTGGCTAGACTGGAGCCAGAGACTGAGATGTCTGTCTCACGAAGTGGCATGCGAGGACTGTGAGTGTTTGCTTTCTTCCTCAACAGAAACTGAAAATCTATTTATACTTACATGAGGAATGCTGTTAAAAACAAGAAAAAGTAAACTTTTGTAACTTGTACTGAAATGTAACATGCACAGACTGACGTACTGTAAATGCGCTGCAAAAATGTTTTTCAAAAGTTAACAGTTAAATGGTATACAAGTAGATTTGGTCATTTATTATGTATCAGGCAAAAAGGAATTTCCCCCCATGGATTACTTAAGTATATCAAATCAAAATCAAAAATTAGGCTGGCAGCTTTACCAAAGATGACTTACCAGATCAGAACTGTCCACATATGTTTTCTTATAATTGGAGTGCAGACGGGTTAAATTATTTGCTTAGGTTCACACAATGATTCAGATGTGGGACTAATCCAGCTCACTTGTGGTTTAATATCCAGTGCCTTAATTGCTATGCCACCCTGCATGCATTTACTTTATAAGCCTGTGCTCACCTATTCAAAACTTTGGTGTGACTTAGTCTGCAACGATGGGCGTAAAGTTGGTTTGTAATCTGTAGCATCAGGCAAATTTATACTGGCAAATTTTACAGCACCGTTTCCAATTTGAGAGATATTTATAAACACTATCCTTAATAAATTAAGCTTTCTGAAGCTCTGCAAATTTTTATGTTGCCTCAATATCTTTAAGTGATTATTCATAATAAATTAAATTTCTTTGTTCTCTAGGTGGATCACAGATTGATGTCTAAATTTCTATGAATATGAGATATTGGGGTCTGGGTCTTTCATTCATTGTAATGTAATCTATAAAATCAATACAATTAGGAAATAATTACTGCACTCTAAATAAAAGCCTTTGAAAATGTATAGAAATTTAAATCAATACAATCTATACAGAATTTCTAATACTAAGGCAACATAGTTGCTTGTATTCACGACACTAATAGTTGCAAAATCTTTATTTAAAATCTTGAAATACTTTTTCAGGTAGATTTCCTGATTTTTCACTTACGCTAACAGTTCACCTTTGTCCCACAATGTGTGTGCCCATTTTTAAGTTTTTCATACTGTGTACACAAGCATGGGTTTGTTCTTCTTTGTTGTAGTTTGTTCAAATGTGTCCTTCTTCTTAAAGTAAGTGAGGTGTAAATCACACATTAGACTTATATAAAAGAAACACCTCTGTGTGTGTGTGTGTGTGTGTGTGTGGAACAGTCCTCTCTGCTTATCCTCAACCACCGCCCCTAGATGGCGCATGCATGCGCTTTAAATTTTTTCCACGCTTGCATGCACCTTGCTTCTCACTACGAAAGATGTGCGAGCGTGTGCGTGTGTGTGTATGGAGCAGTCCAATCTGCTCACGCTCAACTACAGCCACGGGAGTTGGTGTGAAGCTTATACAAATGTGACTTGTATTTGGTGAAATGGTGCATGCATGCACCTCACTTCTCATTCAACCCAAAGAAACAAACTCAGCTTTGCGGTACATGCGTGTTGAATGTTCACACAATGAGCTAACGTACTTTTTCCTGAGACAGGTTCCAGGCTGTCCTCCTCAATTTGTGCTCAGCTGCACTCGACTACACGTCCGTCTCGGACGAGATGGACCTGTCCCGGCTGACTTAGCTGACGCATCTTCGGGTTGTTTTTTGTCCTGAAGACCAGACTAGTATAGTATATTTTCTGTTGCCATTGTATAATGCAGGAACATTTTCTCCATAGTTAGATTAGATTAGATAAACTAAATTAATCCACTGGGGAAATCCAAATGCTTATAGCAGCAGAAACATAAAATCGAGGATGCAGACTCATAGGACAAATAATACAGCCTATCAATCAATAAAAGTAAATCTACTATATTGTTCAGATATTTCAAAATTAATTTAACGAGTACATTGGGAGGAAGCATTGAATTGCCTGATAGCTGTGGGCAGTTATTATTTAACACAGTATGGGGTGTTCTAAAAAACGTGAACACACAATTAATTAAACTGAGCAGTAACATTTTGTCTTCATCTTTTGTATTTGAACCATACGTCTATTCAAATAACACTATTAGTACATTATTAGCACACTGTTCATGAAACAAAACCATAAACACTGCACAACTGAATCATGAAACTGAAATTGCCTCTTGCTCTCTTTCAGTGCCAGTAATACAAAAAAAATTATCAGTAATTATTATAAATAACGCATAAACTTTTGTAGACATTTTGAACAACTTCAGTGCTGTATAGTAATGTCGTTACTATACAATATTTAAGTATGTTTGAGGAAATTTCTGCTTTACTTAAGTGTAAACTTTTCTTTGTACTTTTCACTTCACTAGGTTTTCAAATGCAAATGGCTACTTTTATGCCAATTTATTTTGCTGGATAGATTGGTGACCACAATAATACACCAGAAAACAAAAGGGCTACACAGTTACACACACTTCTTTGCTCATTCAGTTACCTTAAATACTGGCTTCTGCTTCTTTAGGTATAAGCTACTCTAGGAAAATTTGCATATATGAAGAATCTGATACAATTTTCAAATGAGCACTGCTGGCACTAACACCTAGTCATCCATACAGTTGTTCTAAGACGATTTTTATGTGACCCTCAAACAAGGTGATGTTCTGTCAGTGAAATGGTACCTAAAATTTTGACCAAAAATTTGCTCATAAAAAAGCGAAACAATATGAATGACAATAATCGTAGTCAAGCGAACAAGATGCTCAAAACCGAACGTACACACGAGAAAAGAGCTTGAAGATAAACTTTGAATACTTCAGAGATTTGCTATCCGCAGATCAGATAAGAATTTGCACTCATAGCCATCCTTTTATCCTGTCGCATTGAATTAACATGGGTCCCGACCACAGAGACTAAACCCCAGCAAGGCTAACCTAACAATGGAAATAAACAAATGCAGCCATTGAGGACCCACAGTCATACCAAATCATGACAGGCAGGGCTGGATGTTTAGGGCAGGGCTGCATGGTGGAGATCCAAGTGTTGATTATTTCGACAGCTGATACCGCTGTGCCCATTAACCATCCTCACTATGGATAAGCCAAACAGGGTGTGTTAATCTGCAGGCTGCAGTGAGGTGTACTGGAGCACTCATGTGTTGTGGTTCACTTACATAGTTGTATGTTTGCTCACATGATACTAGACATTATGATTCCAAAGCAGATCATGAACTAATTGGAAAAGACCAAGAAAAACGGAAAGGTTATTTCTTTGAATGAGAAATTAGAACTGATAATGTTTAGTTAAAGTGCTTTCTTAGACATTATTAGGGTTTGTTTCAATGACTCTTAAACCAATCCTGTCAATTTTCATCTAGTTTGTTTTTTTTTTTTAAATGGGAGTTGTTTTTGGGGCCAGGGAACTCCATATGTTTTCCAATTAAATAAACTGTAATTAGGTGTTTGCGATACAAAAATGTATTTTACAAAGGGGCTTTCAGGAACAGGTTAGCTACTTCTTAAAGCAAGGGAATGCTATTTGCTTCTGCTATTAGCACCCTTTCCATTGAATTAAGATATAGTCATGAAGATGTCCGCTCATGCTGAATGTCACTGCTTCATTTTGCAGTTACTTGGCTCATGCTTTAGTGACTGTAATAGAAATATCATGCAAAAAAAAGGTAGTCTGAATTGTCTCAGATTTGTAGGAACTTTTTTTTTGACAACTGGGGACAGCATGGGGGTACAGTGGTAGCGCTGCTGCTTCACAACAAATAGACGAGAGCTCAAATCCCATGTGCTCCCTGCATACTCACTGCATGTTCTCCCCTTGTCCTCAAGGGTTTCCTCTGGGTTCTCTGGCTTCCTCCCACAATCCAAACACATGCAGGTTAGATACAGTACAACAACAACAACATTTATTTATATAGCACATTTTCATACAAAAAGTAGCTCAAAGTACTTTACATAATGAAGAAAATAAAAATAAAAGACAAAATAAGAAATTAAAATAAGACAACATTAGTTAACATAGGAAAGGAGTAAGGGCCGATGGCCAGGGTGGACAGAAAAAACAGAAAAAAAACACCAGACGGCTGGAGAAAAAAAAATAAAATCTGCAGAGGTTCCAGGCCACAGGACTGCCCAGTCCCCTCTGGGCATTCTACCTAACATAAATGAAATAGTCCTCTTTGTAGTTAGGGCTCTCACGGAGTCACTTGATGTTGATGGTCATACAGACATCTGGGTTTTAATCCATCCATCATTGTTGGAACATCACGGTGCTTTGAGTAGATGCCACCAAAAGGATACCGGAAAAGGATACAGAAGAGAGAGTAGAGGTTAGTACAGATTTTAGAGCCACCATGAATAGTTATTATAATGAGTTGGATATACAGAGTATCAGGATTTTGATTACAGTGAAGTTATGAGAAGGCCATGTTAAAATAATGCGTTTTTAGCAGTTTTTTCAAGTGCTCTACTGTATTAGCCTGGCGAATTCCTATTGGCAGGCTATTCCAGATTTTAGGTGCATAACATCAGAAGGCCGCCTCACCACTTTTAAGTTTTGTTCTTGGAATTCTAAGGAGACACTCATTTGAGGATCCGATGTTACAATTTGGAATATAAGATGTCAGACATTTCGATATTTAAAATGGGGCGAGATTATTTAAGGTGTTATAAACCATAAGCAGAATTTTAAAGTCAATTCTGAATGACACAGGTAACCAGTATAGTGACATCAAAACTGGAGAAATGTGCTCGGATTTTCTTTTCCTAGTTAGGATTCTAGCAGCTGCATTCTGCACTAGTTGCAAACGATTTATGTCTTTTTTGGGTAGTCCTGAGAGGGGTGCATTACAGTAATCTAGTCGACTGAAAACAAACGCGTGAACTAATTTCTCAGCAACTTTCACTGATATAAGAGGTCTAACTTTAGCTATGTTTCTTAAGTGAAAAAATGCTGTCCTAGTGATCTGATTAATATGCGATTTAAAATTCAGATTACAGTCAACAATTACCCCTTAGCTTTTTACTTCCGTCTTGACTTTTAATTCTAATGTATCCAGTTTATTTCTAATAGCCTCATTGTATCCATTATTGCCAATCAATAAGATGTCAGTTTTCTCTTTATTTAACTTGAGAAAGTTACTATTCATCCATTCTGAGATACAAGTCAGACATTGTGCTAGTGAATCAAGAGAATCGGTGTCATCAGGTTCTATTGATAAGTACAGCTGTGTGTCATCAGCATAGCTGTGCCCTGAGATAATCTGACCTAACAGAAGCATGTAGATTGAGAAGAGCAGCGGACCCAGGATAGAGCCTTGTGGAACACCATATTGGATATCATGTGTCTTTGAGATGTGATTACCACAACTCACAAAGAATTTTCTCCCTGCCATGTAGGATTCAAACCAATTTAAGACACTGCCAGAGAGGCCCACCCATTGACTAAGGCGATTTCTAAGAATATTATGATCAATGGTGTCAAATGCAACACTCAGATCTAAGAGGATGAGAACAGATAAATGGCCTCTGTCTGCATTCACTCGCAAATCATTTACTACTTTAACGAGTGCAGTTTCTGTGCTGTGATTTGTTCTAAAACCCGACTGAAATTTATCAAGAATAGCATGTTTATTTAGGTGATCATTTAGCTCCATAATGACTGCCTTCTCCAGAATTTTGCTTAAGAAAGGCAGGTTAGAGATGGGTCTAAAATTTTCAAGAGCCGAGGGGTTGAGATTATGTTTCTTAAGTAGGGGTTTAACTACAGCAGTCTTAAGACAGTCTGGGAAGACCCCCGTATCTAATGAAGAATTTACTATGTCAAGAACATTATCAATTAGCACGCTCGAGATGAACTGGTGATGTTAAACTGGCCTCTGATGTTTGTGTGTTCATCCTGACTTGGGCTGGTCCAAGTCCAGGGCTTGTGCCTGATGCTTGCTGAGATAGGTGGTTTCACCTTTCCTGCTCTGGATTAATAGGTATTAAAAATGGATTGATATTGAATGGAGGGAAATCCCACATTTATTGTACTTTAAGTACTATAAATATCAGACATTTTATAACTATTTAAGTAGGCAAAAATTAGCAAATTTTATTTTTATTTAAGTAACTTTTCCAAAAGGTACTCAACTTTTAATCATGTATGGCTGTTGAGTGCTTTGTGCATCACTGAACAATTTAGACTTTAACTGCAACTACCGGTTTACAACTGTGTCTCTATTGTTATGAGCTTTTATTAAAATCCAGTATATGTGTACACTTTTTGGAACACTTTGATACACAGTCATGTTGTCACCTACATGCACCACATAGATTTTAACTACCAGTACCACCAGACTACATAATAAAATATTCTCAAACCTGCCAGATCCAGATCAGGTCACAGTGAGCCTTAGCCTGTTAATCACAAAATATGTATTTAAAAAATATACAGGGAATTATTCAAAAAGTATAAATGTTTATCTTTCTTGCATGGACTGGTGTTGCATACAGCAGTGACAGAAGAGTATCTCAGCCTTGACACACATTCATCACTGTCTCTGTCTCCATGTTCTTCTTACTTCCCCCAATCCTCCTAGGCCTGTCAACACTGCTTAATGACCTTCAGTTCATCTTTCCCTGGGAGGGGGTGGCCATTTCTTTGCCTTTCAATGGATTAATCCCTTGTAAAACCTAGAGTTACTTTCATGGTCAAGTTTCACCTTAAAAAGCCCAAGGCCAGGCTATGCAGCCTCCTTGTGGCTGACAAGGACATTGCATCCATACTTCCTAAAATAAAAGAGTCATATAACAACTGTGTGTCCATAGCTCAGACTTTATGTACTCATGGTAGTAGTAGTATTAGTAGTAGTACAAAATACAATGGCTTCCTAACAGGGCTACTGATGAGTAAGGGATCCCACTGAAATTGGGGGCTGCATGTTTCCTTGACCTGAGTCACAAAACACTTTGTAGTACGAACAAATGTTGTGAAAGCACTCCTTCTCTTCCTCCTTCTTCTCCTTTTCCTCTTCCTCCTTCTCCTTCTCCCATGTACTAACCCAATATTTTCCTCTGCTGACCCACCTTTTAACTTGACACCCATCATCTTGTCTAAGTCCTGGGGCCTCATGCATAACGCTGTGCGTAGAAATCATACTATAACATGGTGTATAGTCAAAAGCAGAAATGTGCTTATGCACAAAAAAATCCAGATGCATAAAACTATGTGAACGCCAACTTCCACGTTCTTCCACTACATAAATCCCGGTCAGCATGAAAAGTATTGCACTTGCATGCGCCTTCTGCCCCACCCCAACTCCTCCCCTGCAAATCAACATAAATAGCCCTTAAGCTCGGTGTTCTGTGAAAACGCAATGGCAAAAGCATGGGGGGATATAAAAGAATTTCAGCGAATACCAAGTGGAGGAAAGGAAAAATGTACTATTTGTTGGTTTAAACAGTGGTATAAACAACAAAAGGTGGTTGATCGAGTGATATAGAGTGTCGCAGAAACTGGAAAGCTTAAGTTCACAAAGTCTCACAGTGCCCGAAATAAAAAAAAGTTGTCAGATATCAAAGTTGGTATGAAAAGGCGAGTCGTAGCCCACCGTCTGAGTGTCATATGAAAGCTTATTAGGTGCAGAGAAAAAAAAATAAGCACACAGTGGGAACAAAGCACAAAATGTCAACTTAAATAAAGAAATTTCCACTTTAATCATGTAGTTTATTTTGTCATTAAAGCAGAACATCATAAACTTCATCTTTAAATCATTTAATTTACTAGTTTCTCAAATCCCATCGTAACTAAAGTAGCACGTTAAATGCTTTGTTTTGTATTTGATCTTCTATGTGCTGTATGTGTGTGAATCAGTACGTGCTTCAGGGCTTTCTGTTCCTCAGACAAGACACAGAATCCATTACATTCATAATATTACAGCTCTCTGAATAATTAAAATACTGAGATGTATACATGAGATAATTTTCATGATAACAGGAGTTAAAGCATGTTATTAAACATGGGAACACGGTGGCGCAGTGATTGTTCATGCCTCATGCAAAATGCTTGCTGCACCGTGCGCAACCTTCGATGAAATAATTTATTGCAGCAGTACTGTCTCTTTCAAACGTACTAACCCCCAATTCCTGTCCTTCCTTTTCTTTCTCCAAATACCTAATCTGCACATAATCAGCTCTATAAGAACGGCGATTCTTCAAAACGTTTAAGGAACATTGAAATATCTTTATAGTACATGTTTAATTATTCTATCCATCTATCCTTCCAGTGTTACGCCAGTCCCAACAAGAGGCAGAAACAATCTGTGAACAGAGCACCAGCTCCTTGCTAGCGCTGCGACACCGTGTCCTCACATGTTTATTTATTAACAATATACAGTAGATTATTTAAATTAAGTTAAACCTTTATCTGTATAATATAATAAACATATTTTGCTGCATTTCATCTTAAAAATGATATCGCCATCATATGTAAATGCGTGCTTTATAAAGTGACTCAGGTTGCGCAATATTATAATTGTATCTCAAGTTTACAGTGAGGTTATAAGTACAAACAGTTCCACAAGGAGCACTTAATGGACTGATTGAGTACGTTTATAGTTCTTGGGATGAAACTGTTTCTGAACCGCAAGCTCAGTATAGGAAAGGCTCTGAAGTGTTTGCTGTATGAGAGCAGTTCAATTGATAGCATGGCTGAGGCAGCGTGCGCTTGATGCTGTATCCTGATAATTCTCTTTCCATTCAGCTGCTGTACAGCTGTGATTCCCCACTCACATACAGTGATATAAATACTCTGAGTGGTGCAGTGAGAATAATATGAAAAAAGTTGATCCGCTGTGGCAACCCCTAACGGGAGCAGCTGAAAGAAGAAGAAGAAGAAAGTGCAGTGACAGTAACAACACTAAAGCAGCTATTGTATTTAGAATAGTTTGACCATTCTGTGGACCATTATATTGTTACAGGTTAATTACAATCAGATGCATTAAACTAATAAACAATATGCAATTAATTTCAGTGTATTTATAATGCCACATCAGGGATGTGGATCTAAAAAAGAAAGGGAAACCACACTGGAACAGTAGCACTGCTTTGATGCTGGGTGCCGGCACTCTGCAAAACCGAGTGCAGAGCTTGCGTACGCCAGGGTATGAGCTACCGTGAAAATGTGCGTGGCTTTACGCCAAGTTTAGGTTTTACACATTGCGATTTGAACGTGGAAATTTTAATACACAACATTTTTGTGCGTATGCACCATTTATACATGAGGCCCCTGGTGATCACCTTTGGATTGGAAACCAAATGAAAATACTCACACACACACATAGTGTCACAAAGTTATAATGCGTAGGATGCCAAAATTTATAACATGTGTTGATTTATTAAACAAATAAAAGCAAAGTCTAGCTGAAGAGAGGATACTGCCAAGGAGATCATCCTGCTGTCCTGCCCTGCACTGATGTTCTTTTGCAGCCTCTTGCTATCCATCTATTCCTTCTCTAAATGTATAAATACAATTTCAAGTTGGCAGATTGCATCTTTTCATCCATTTATTTTGTTATGGTGTGGCTGAGAGTTAAAACTCATCCAGTGTGGTCCCTGGCCGGGGCTGGAGCCCGGCCGGGACGCCGAGGAGGACCAGAGGAGGGCTTGTGCCTCCTCCAGACCGTGAGGGGGCGTCCGTCCTGGTTATGTAGGGGACCTAGGGTAAAGGGCTTGGAAGCCCAGCCCTGTAGGTACCCATGGCCACTGCCAGGCGGCGCCCCGATGCCGGAGTATCCCGTGTGGGACCCGGTCGGGGCTGGAGCCCGGCCGGGACGCCCAGGAGGACCGGAGGAGGGCTTGTGCCTCCTCCAGACCGCAAGGGGGCGATCACCCTGGTTGTATTGGGGGCCACAGGTAGAGGGCTTGGAAGGGGAGGGGAAGACAACAGGGGAAACCCGGATGGCTTCCGGGTGCGCAGCCGGCACTTCCGCCACACTGGGGTGTGGCTATGACTAATTGCCAGGAAGCAGCTGGAGCCCTTTCGGGTTCCCATATAAGGGGCCGCCTCCCTTCATTCGATAGTGGATGTTGGGTGGAAGAGGACAGAGCTGGAGAGAGGACGGGAGGCGGCCAAAAGAGAGGCATTAGACTTGTGAGGCCTGGACATTTGGGGGAATGGTGCAAGAGGCACTGGGGGTGCACATGAGCACTATTTGTAAATAATTTGTGTAAATAAACGGTGTGTGGTGAAGCTATGTTGTCCGTTTGCCTGTGTCTGGGTCTCAGTCCACACCAGATAATATCAGCTACAAGGAAGCAACTGATCACATGTAGGATGCCAGTCCATAGTTAAGCCAAATACAAATCAGAATCCAAGTTCACTTTATCAGCCAGGTGCAGTAACGTGTCCTAAGAATTTTTCTTGTATTGATGCAACATACAAGCACAACACAAATATAAATAGATACAATAGAATAAAATATGATAAGATATAAAAAAAATCAAGGTGGGCATGTATACACAGATACTGAGTAGGAACTTGAATCTGGTTAGTCAGAATAACTGCATGTGGAAAAAAACTTTTGAAGTGACATGTTGTTTTAGCTTCCACTGTACAAAGGAGTGTTCTGCAGGGAAGTCTTTGGAGTAGGTGGTGGCCTGGGTGAGTCACATCAGCAATGATCTTTGTGGCATTTCCTTACCTTGGACTCATATATAGGATTGGAAGAGGCAGTGAATTACAGCCCATGATCTTTTCACCTGGTCTGATGATTTCCTACAGATTGGCCTTAGCCTGAGCAGGGGCAACACCAAACCAGAATGGACTCCATAATGGCTGTGTAGAACTGGACTAGTATTGCTTGCATCAGATTGAATTTCCTCAGCTAGTTCAAACTAACATTATCTGATGGGCTTTAATTATATTATATGTGATATTTTCATCCCACTTAAGGTTTTGTGACAGCACAGTGCCCAGAATTGTAAACGATTTTGTCGTCCCTTCAGAGAAGCCATTTACAGTAAGGGACAGTTGAACAAGTGGCTGTTTCCTGAAATCTACGCTCATATCCTGATTTTTTTAATGTTAAGATCTAAATTCTCATTCATTAAAAGTGAATTGTTTAATGATACCTGGGTATCGTTTATGCTACCTTTAAGACGAGGAAGAAAACAAGCGTAACCCACAAAAACACAAGGAGAGTATGCATATTCTACAAAGACAGAGCCCTGTCAGGGAACTGAGTACAAATGCTTCACATGGTTTGGCAGCACTACTAGTCACTATGTCACCCTGCTCCCCTAACATGAGAATCGATGGGTTTAATTAAGCAAAATATTTGCAAGTTGAAACACAAACCAGCAAGCTTAGTTGTCCTTTGACACCATGACCAAAAGATCTGCCTCATAGATATGTTAACAACAGCATTTTAACCAGCCAAGTACCTAAGTAAAAGCTGAGTATAGGAGGGCTCTGTGTTTTATATCCCAGTTTACTAATATTGTTAAAACAGCAACAACAATAGCAGGTATTCATGACAGTTTAACTCTTTACAGTTTATGCCTTATAGTTGTGAGACCAGCTTCAAATCTGACCACTTGGCACCAGAATAGCAAATTGGTCAGATTTCTAGTAATTCTGACCCAGAAGTGTAGGTGACCCTCTGAGTGTGAACACCTGCACTGTCACAGAGGGGGACACTTCAAAGCGGTTTTTCCAGGCAACATTGATGCCAAACTATATGAAAAGGTAACTATTGCTTAAATGAACATAAGGCAGGAAAAACAAAAGGGAAGATATAAACAGCCTAAGGAAGAAAAATTTTACTATCTTTCTGCTGGGGTGGCTTACCAACTTACTCCAGTACTGCAGTATGCGCTCCCTTACCATTCCCTAGTCTGAATTCTGGTCTCCGCTGTGACTGCTGGAGCCTGTCCTTGTCCTGTGCCAAACATTCTGGCCTGCTAACTGCTTATCTAAGTGGCATCCCATCACAAAAAACAGTGAAGTATGCAGTGGTGTAGCTAACTTGCTGAAGGCCCCTGTGCAACGCCCTGAGGTGGGCCCCTCCTGTCTAGCATAACTGTTAGTAATTCATTCGCAACTAGATTCTAGGAGCCGGCTGGGCAGTGGTGTCCTATCAGATCACACGCTGGTGACAAACAAACCGCCTCTCTAAATGGAATTTGTACTAACTTTTTTAATCGCTTTATTAGGGCAGCTGTAAGTTATCAAAAATAAAATAAATTGTGGGAATGGAATGTGGGAGGTGTGGGTAGTAGTAGTTGTATATATATGTTGTATATATGTAAGATGTGGACCTGCTTGGTTTTCCAAGACAACTTTGTGAAGGAAGGTGATTAAAATGTAATGTAAGCTAGAAAGTAGAAACTGCTCTGTGCTATACAATGACACAATTTCAAATTGTAACAAATTAAAACGACAACACTGGCTGACATGATACTGAAAGTGAGGTGTCAATGGTTCCAAGGAGTTTGCCTTGTCGGTAGAAAATTGCTTGGTAATATATATTGCTTGTTTGTCTTTAGTAGTGTCTCTATTTTTAACGGTTTTAGCGGATTGCACTTCACTCACTGCACTGGCTGCATAACCTACTTTGTAGTTGTTACGATGATTCAACAGCATCAACATTCTCAGTTACCACTGCTGGCCCTTGCTCAGTTTTGAGAATGGTAGAAATCTTGGTAAGCTTATCGTTTTTCAATTCCTATTGCAGGTGTGCCTTACATTTAGCAGCACCATTCTTACGATGTTTGCCAGATCCACTGCTGCTGGCCGACATGGCGTCATATGGTAAGAGTATAAAAAGAGCAAATTGTTCTGATATTCGGCATTTGCCGACTAATAGGGACCATAACTTAACAACAGGATTGCTATGATTTACCATTTACGAGTTCGAATTTTAAAAACTGTTGGCAACAAAGTGCAAAAGTAACAATTATATACGATAATAATGGATTTTTACATTATTCATGTGCTGTCCTTCAAAACTTCTTCCATTCTTGTCTGCTATGACATGCCAAAGATCGGCAGATTTGGGAATGTGCACTTCTCTGTAAGGTGGACTAGGACATGTTGTGCCTCCGATTAGGCTCCGAGACTCTGAACTCCCGAAGTCTAAATTTGTGTAAATTGTAGGCCTGCCGAATAGGTAATATCATTATGGCATGGACTGCACTTGCCTAGCAAGGTGCAAACATGGCACTGAAACTATGAATTATTAATGCAATGAGCTGTGCTAGTTATTTAATTTATTTATTACATTTTTTTTTAATCTACATGGCCCGGAGTGGGCCCCCCAAACTCGTAGGCCCATTGCTACGCCACAGGAAGTATGTCTGATTACTTACTGCAATGGCCTTTAATTAATGGTTAGCATATTAATGAAGATACAGTATTTGTATTAGTTAAAATGTCCTTTTATAAAATGTGTGCCACCATACATCCTCTGTATGTGCACACAAGCAGAAAGCTATTCCCTACATTACAAATCAATTTTAAGTGGCAGCTACATGAAATTTTGAAAATCAAGATGCACAATTGGGCATTTCTGTTGATGACATGCGAAAGAAGAACATGAGAACAAAACAGG
Organism: Polypterus senegalus; assembly: GCF_016835505.1. Lineage (NCBI taxonomy): Eukaryota > Metazoa > Chordata > Cladistia > Polypteriformes > Polypteridae > Polypterus > Polypterus senegalus. Next base: position 51,714,828 of record NC_053170.1, on the reverse strand, counting down.
ACCTTTGTGTTTATTTTGGAAAGCTTATGAGGATTTTTGCTTTGAAATTGGCATAAAACAGAACTGACGATCTTAACCACATTCTTGTGCTTCATTGAATATAAAATAAGATATGGTATGTGCAGAACTCCACTGGTTTTCTGAGTCATCCTCTGAAGTGCTGAGAAATCTATTAGTTTTCTTAAAAGCTGCACTTGATCATCCAGTCTCAGATTTACTGCAATCTGTCACTTTAGGGAGCCATAAAAAAGTTTAAGTGATGTGGTGGCAGAGTTTTAATTGTGAGAGAGACACATTAAAAAACACTCAGAATTTACTAAGCTATAGCTGTGTTTTAGCATGAAAGGAAAGCTTAACCTTGCACCTAGGGTTTTAATATATTAATAAAGGATATACAGTAAAGTATGGTCCATTTTGATTTGCGTCTCTTACTTTTAAATTGCTTATTATTTATTCCAAAATGGTGACACAGGAGGCTGACTTGGTCTTTGTATTCGTGGCATTTTCATGTTCTCCCAATGTCCAAATGATTTTCTTCCTGGTATACAGTTTTGTCTCCTACATAGCAACGATGTATATGTTAGGCTAACTGTTAAGCATACCTTGGCTCCACATGAGTGAATATGTCATGTGGGCACTTCACTTGGTTCCTTCTTTTCATCCAGTGCTGCTGAGACAGGCAATAGCTCACTGTGACCTTCAACCTAGCCAGGGGTATTCAGAAATGGATGGGTTGATGGACCTTATTCTTTTTTTATCAGTCAATATTCTTTAGTTCATCTTTTGAACCTGCGTTTTCTCTTTTGAAGACAAAAGAGTAGTGGGCTCAAAGCAGGAGCCATGTCTGAATAGAAGGCAAGGCTATCACAGTGCACACAATCACATTCGCTCAGCGTGGTTCAGTATAGCATTACTAATTAGTCACATGCAAACATTTTTGACATTTGATAGATAACCAGTAAGTACTGCATACATAATATGAATTCAACCCACAGGCACGATGCCCATCCTTCAGTCCATTTTCTGTTTCTGTTTATTTAATGCAGCTTTGTTCTAGTCTGGGTTTGGCAACAAGACAAATATCATGGGGCCCACTCAAGCATACTCCCATCATGGGGCCATTTCAGAGTCTCCAGTTAGCCTAACGGACACATCTTGGGAATGTAGTAGGAAGACTACCTCAGGTATAGACATGGAGAAAATGGGCCACCTTAAAAATGACTATAAAGTAGACCAGGATTTCAACTCCAGGACCATGCAATTTACATTTTTTTCCCTGACTGCTTACTTTTTTCAATTTGAATACTTGGCAAGGCCAACTAACATTTTACTTTGCCCCTGCAATGTGTGGCACAGAAAAAACAATCGGGGAGTTCCCACAATATCTTTAGCAATTCTTTCTTTTTGTTTGTTTTCTCATCGTTTGTCCCCTTTAGTAAGGCAGCACCTGTCCAGTTTGAGGTTATTTCAGTATATGTCAACTTTTGATTCAGAGTTACTTTTCAAAGTCATTGAATGTTGAGCTGTAGAGTTCTAATAACAGAAGGGGTAAAAGTAAAGAAAATATAGATACGCACAAAATGGAGATCTAATTAATGTGAACTGTGCTCTTTATTTTTGGCAACAACTGCACATCATTTTTTACTAGGATGTTTTGATCAAAGGGAGGAGTTTAGCAGAGCTGTGACATCCACAAAAAAGGGTAATTCCAGCTATAACTGGCACCACAGAAATGCACCATAAATCACCACTTCTAAATGTTCCAGGCATTCTTCAGGACATCTGAGCTTCTATGCTTTATTCTGCCCAAGTTGGCAGCTTGTGTGTGAGCACAAATATTTTTCCATTTATTTTATCTTCAGTTGGAAAGTCAAATCTTATAGCCCTCTGGTGGTAAACATCTGCTAGTATGTTGTTGAAGATGCTCTCGAAAAAGAGAAAAAAAATATTGGATCATAATCTTTGCTAAAAATAAAAAAAAAGTGTTTAAAGTACAGTACCACCAGACACTATTCAAGTACACATTTACTTCGTATTTATGCCACTGAAAACATTCCATGTACGGAGCCTGCTTAGCAAACAGTTTTACAGTTGCAAGGAGTGGAAACCCATTCTGGGAGTACTGGGGACAAGTCAGAAACCTATTCTGTGGAGAGTGCAAAATAGAAACAAACTGAATTGAACTGAACTGAGTCTTGCACAGCGAGCCAATCCATTACAAATAAATGACAAATCAACCCAACATGCACAACGTTTTTTTAACTAAATTGGATTACTTAGTGTAAAAATAGTAACATCACAAAAACTATACTGTATGTACTGTGACCTGGCCAACTATTCATACCCAGTCTCTCAGAGATGTGAGGCAGCTGAGCTATCTAATACACCACCATGTTGCCCTAAGTATTATTGTAGCACAAAAAAATGCTGTAAATAAATAATAATGTATTTGCTTTTGACTCCATATATTAATACTTTGCAGAAGCTGACATTCTTTGTATAAAAACCTAAGAACACAAATCTGTAAAATATGCAGGCAAAAAAATCCTGAAATCTGTGGAAGCAACCTCAAAAATAAATGGTGATAACTGCTTTCAGAAATGTAGCTGATGTCTCCATCGTGTCCCTGTGAACCATTGTTTGTTATCTCTGCAACCTTGTACATTGTTTTGACTTGTTTTCTATTGCCTCTGTCTTTGCAGCAGGAACTAAGACCTTGGCTGCTATAAATATTTCTTTCATTGTCTGCAGTCTTTCAGTTTGAACATCACTCTTCTTTCTCCAAATTCTGCCAGACACAATTCAACTGAGACTGGAACTCGTGAGTCTCCTGACATAAACAATTTTTCATGTTATATGTTTTAAGATACTCACCACCCTAAATAACAGTAAATGGGTAATAAAGATGGATGGATGGATGTTTTGAAATAGTGCGACACAATGACACATTAGTTAGTGCTGGTGCCTCCAGGCTGTTGGAGACTGGACTCATAGCATCATTTTGTTTTACTCTTTGCAGTATGAAACAAATGTTTGTGTAGTTTATCGGAAGAAACATAATTGTTAAGAGTTCTTATTCTTGTGTCTCTCTCTCTGTCTGTTTAAATAGATAGATAGATAGATAGATAGATAGATAGATAGATAGATAGATAGATAGATAGATAGATAGATAGATAGATAGATAGATTCATCCAAGTCAGTTAGGCTTCAAAAGGAGACATTCCACCAAGAGAGCTCTAATTGTCATTGTCACCACATTGTGACTGGCAAGAGCTACCTACATGTCATCTGTTCTAATTTTGCTAGATCTCTCCTCTCTCTTCGACATAGTCAGTCATCAGATCCTGCTTGCCACCCTCCCGGACCTTGATAATAAAAGAACTTTCTCACAGGTGGTTTCAGTCCTCCTTCTTGGGCAGATCCTATACAGTGTCCTGGTTTGGAGAGATGTCAAGAGTAAACCAGGCAAACACAGGAGTGCCCCAAGGATTAATGCTGGGCCCCCTTCTCTTCTCACTCTCTGCAGCTCTTCACTAGACCCTATTCTTTATGTCCTAAGTTTTTTTCATATCAGTGCAGTACCAATGATACTCTTTTGTACCTGTCGTTTCCTCCAGAGGACCACAAGGAATCACTAGAAATCTCTATATATCTCACTGAAATTGCAACCTGGATGAAGGAACACCATTTTCAGCTTAACCTGTTATTCCAGCTTATGTGTCTATTCAGCACCCTATCTCTATTTTACTTGGCTCATTATTGCTAACACCTGCCAAGTCTGTACATAGCCTTGGAGTGTTGATTAACGACCAGCTGTCCTTAAAGTTGTATGTTGCTATGGTGTCTTGGCCTTACAGATTCATTTTATAGACCAACCTGTGGTAAAAAATTAGGCAAAAAACAGAAAAAGGTTTGGGGGTGGCCACCCCGTATACTGAAAATTTAGCAAAAGAAAAGAAAGACATCTTTACATGAGCAGAGTTCACAACTGAACTGACTAGCAGATGAGTTTGCTCTATAAATTTGGTGGATAGGAGGAAGAGGTGGATTTAGGGCGGCTGGAATAGGAACTGATGTGGCAGGGAGGTGGATTCTGGGTACCAGAAATGATGTCATCAGAGTTTGCTGGAAGTGATGTCAACAGTGGGTGGTCTGGTGGTGATGTCACTGGGAGGCAGGTCCTTTGGCTGAACTGTAGAGGAACAAGAGGAGAGACGATCAGGCTGACGAATAACACTATTTGAGCCTGTAAACTGTCCCCCATATGCACGTGTATGACTAGCCACAAGATCAGACCTTATTTGACAGAGTATGCAGCACAGTTCCAGATCCAAGATTTGGTCTTTGAACTACTGCAGCTCTCTTGTACCAGTATAAGTTGCCAAGCCACTGTAGATGATTCAGAATGCAATGCCATGTCCAGTGGTAACCAGCGAAGACGGGCACATATCACTTCTATTTCAGATCACTACATTGGCTCCCAGTTGCAGCAGGGATTAAGTTCATATCTTTGATGCTTGCCTACAGAGTAGTCAACAGGTCAGCACTATGTATATGGAGACACTCATGCAGTTATGTGCTCCTTCTTGACCACTCAGACATGCTGATGAATTACATTTGGCATCAAATCTCAATCAAGACTCTTTTCATGTGTTACTTCTAGCTAGAGCAACAAGTTATCCTACTCTATTTGAAATTCTGACTCCCTCAATGTGTTTAAGACTTGTTTGAAGACTCTGTTGTTCAGTGAATGTTCGTCTAATTGATATTAGCTGTTGGGTTTTTGTAACCTGTGAATTGTAACTGCCTCTACTTTGTTCTGAGATCCTCACTTGTGATGATCAATTTCTATCCTTGTCCTGTAACACTTATTCATAAAACAGTCACTCAGACTGATGTTTAATGTTTATATTTACCTGTTTTGTAAGTCACTTTGGATAGAAGCATCTCCTAAGCAAATACACGTAAAGTAAAAGTAGAATAATATCAAGGGAACTATGTAACTGATAGATAGATAGATAGATAGATAGATAGATAGATAGATAGATAGATAGATAGATAGATAGATAGATAGATAGATATCAACATTCAATCAATCAACATTTATTTATATAGCACATATTCATACCAAAAAATGTAGCTCAAAGTGCTTTACAAAATGAATAGAAAAATAGAAGACACAATAAAAGATAAACATAAGTCAACATTAATTAACATAGAATAAGAGTAAGGTCCGATGGCCAGGGTGGACAGAAAAAACAAAAAAAAACTCCAAAGGCTGGAGAAAAAAATAAAAAATAAAATCTGTAGGGGTAGATAGATAGATAGATAGATAGATAGATAGATAATTTGTCTCATTTCTCTTTCATTGCAAAGTTATCACACTGAATGTTTTCAAGTTTTTAACCAAATTCTAAAATATTGCATAAAATGCACCTGAGTGAACAAATCTTCTTATATAATACGCTACTGTGGCTGTTCGTTTGTCTGTCCAGGATTTTAAATCACCTGTAGCTTGCAGACCGTTACACCTATTGAGTTGAAATTTGGTACACATATGCTAAGTGATGTCTACTATCCACTTTCACAGCGATGATTTTTATTACTCTTTTTATTTTTATTTTACTGTAGAATCAACTCTTGGCAGCGCGCAGCAGGGCAGCCATGTGGCACATGTGTATGGGCGCTGTTCTCATTCCCTACCACCTTCGCTAATCATTCTTGAGGTAGATTGAAGACTTAAGTGCCAGCTTGAGTGAAAAATTAAAGAAAACATACTAAGTAATTGCAACACAAAAACTAACTTAATCAGTTTTAACGTGAAAAGATGCAGATGAAAGAAGAGAAGCAGCGGGCCGCTAGGGTGGAGAAAAGAAGAGCTGCTCAGGAAGCAGCAAGCGCATCAACCTCTGAACAAACTAATGCTAAACAGAGACAGGGAAAGAGTATGAAAACTAGGAATGCTCAAGTCAAGTGTATTCACTGCACGTTATCGTGCAGTACACCGTAACTGGTAATATATAATATATTAAGCTTGCTTCTTTTATTTAATATACAAAAACACCATCAGAGTGATCCTTACCATCAGAGTCAAGCTGGCAGCACAAAGACTCAGCAAGCACGTAATCTAACAAATTAAAGGGAATTCCTAAAGACATCAGAAAAAAGCTATTGATATTAATCAGTCTGGAAAGAGCCATAAAGGAAATTTCTAAAGCTCTGGAACTCCAGCAAACCACAGTAAGAGCCATTATCTGTAAATGGAAAACACTTGGAATGGTAATGACTCTTCACAGGCAGTATTGTTTTTTCCTGAAAATTCTGGTAGAGCTACATGGATCTCAGAAAGAAATCTTGTCAGAAAGGAAAAAGCCATCCTGAGACGCTGGCTAGAAAATGAGCCTATGCTGAGAGAGAGTGTGTGTTTGTGTTAAGTCAAGTTGCTTCACTTTTGTATAGCGGTCTTCACTGAGTGTATGAGTGCTCAGACTGCTCTGTATACATGTGGAGCCAGTGTGTTTGTGTGTGTATGTGTGAGAGTAAGAGACTGAGATAAATGATCAGCGATTCAAGAGCAGCACTTAAGGGAATGCTATTCAGCATTAAATCCTTTGGCCTGGGTATATTGCCATAAGTGAGTCTTTGGAAGGACTCTTGCTTGGATTGGCTCACCAAGTTGGGCAAAGAGAGCGCAGATGGTGTTGCCTGTGACTCTAAATAAGAGGTGTGAGGCAGAGCTGTGCAAGCAGTAGGCATAGCACAAAAACAGGCCTGACGCATTGTTAGATCGCCTCAGGTGGCACTCTAGTCAGGGAGGCATTTTCATGTAAGTTTTTTGTTTTAACATTATACAATAACAATACGAAAAACGTAGGTATGAGCCTTAAGGATTACACACACATCCAGTGCTTGTTTATGTACCAACTTTAAAAACTGTGAGAAACATTTTCATTTTAAAAGCTTTAAATTTGGCATAAGGAAGTTAGTTTCATTTCAGTACACTGTGAGTGTCCAAATCAAAATGGTGCATGCACATTTCAAAGCCATATGCCAGTCTATGATATTGGCTTTCATTTTCTTAATATCTACACTAAATCTGCAAAATTAATTAAAATGAATTTATCAGACAGATGTAACCTTATAAACACGAATAGCACTTACATGCTCACTTTAGATTCTTTACAGCATAAGTCATCTGTGAATTGGTCAGCACACTATGGCACATGCTCAAAGATGGTTGAAATGGAAACATCACTGCTGTCGGAGAAACTTGAGGCATTGGTTTGATTCCGTTATCAAGGTTTTGGCTGAGGTTTTATAGCCTGATGCCCTTCCTGACACTAACCCTCTCAATTTATCTGAGCTTGGGACCGGCACAAAGTTGGGCTGGTTTGCCCCCTGGTGGCAAACTGATGCAGTTTGGTTTTATGCCAAGGAGAGGAGCAACTGATGCAGTCTGTGCATTGAGGCAGCTCATAGAGAAGCTTCGAGAAAACCAGAAGGTTTTACACCTGGTGTTTATTGATTTGGAGAAGGCTTATGATAGAATTCCATGTCATGAGTGAGAAAGGAGTACCAGAGAAGTATTTGAGGTTTGCCTTGGATATGTATGAAGGAGTGAGGACTCAGGCTAAAAACAGTGTTGGGGTAACAGACAAGATCCGAGTTAGTGTAGGACCCCACCAGAGATCTTTTTTAAGTCCTTAGACCTCTTTGATCTGGTTATGGATGTGTTGAGTCGTGAGACAGCTTTTTGTTGATGACATTGTGTTGTGTAGCACGAAAAATGAGTAGAGAGGAAATTGGAAGAATGGAGAAGGGTTTTGGAAGGCAGAGGATTGAAGATAAATAAGAAGAAAACATGAGGTTTAATGATGGTGGTTTAAGAATTCAGAAGTTAGCCTTTAGGGAGAGCTATTAAAAAATAGTGGATAGATTCTAATATCTAGGATCAGTAGTAGCTCCAAATAGAAAATTAAATTCAGAGATAACCCATAGAGTACAAAAAACTGAAAAAAGGTATCAGGAGCATTATGTGATTGAAGAATTAAGGTGAAGGTTAACAGTAAGGTTTTTAAGACAGTGGTAAGACCATCAATGATCTATATAGCAGAGACTTGGCCAGTAAAGGGAGTACAGGAGAAGAAGTTAGATGTACCAGAAATGAGAATGTGGAATTACAGAAAATGACAGAATAAGAAAAGAGACAATCAGAGGTACAAAAGTGGGAGTGATATCTAAGAAAGTACATGAAAGTAGGTTGAAGTGGTATGGACATATGATGAGGAGAAACAATTAATATGTGGGCAAAAGATTGATGGGAATGGAAACATAAGGGAAGAGAAAGTGAGAGAGGCCAAAGTGGAGGAGGAATGATAAAGTAAAAGAAAATTTGAAGGAAAAGGTTTTGACAGGTGAGGAGGTACAGGAGCGAGTTGTTTAGAAAAAGTTGATCAAACACATCAACCCTACACAGAAGTGGGAAAAGATGAAGGGGAAGAAGAATATATTAACTTTGTAGCTCTTTAAATTGCCATCATGTAAATCACATTTAGACCCTTCAATTAAACTTCTTCATAAGTCATCTCCCCCTTTCCTTCCATTATGGAGGCGTGCCAGCTGGGTAATGACGCCGGCTGCCTTCTGTCACATAGCCTAACATCTAAAATTCAATGAAACTGAGCTATAATGATTATCTCTAACATTAACCCATGATTCCTTTTTATCCTACCATTACTAGTGTTTGCAAATAACGCAATATTATTATCCAATGAATGCACAGCATCAGTTTTTCTAACTATGGAGAACCTTTTCAGCATGGCAGGAGAAAAAGTGACTGTGAAGAGCATAATCCTCAAGTCATTGATGGTGCTGAACAATAGAGGATGTGATTTGTGGAGTTTTAATGTAAGCCCATTTAAGAGATGTTTATGCTTTGAATAAAGTGTTTCTTTAGCAGTGCATTTCAAGTCAACAGTTCCTGTCATGTCTAATTATACTTTGCCATGTCTGTATGTCCTATTCTACGCCAATATGGGGATTATCATTTTTATTTTATTGCTGGATCATTATCAACATGTTGTAGCATATGATTTCACCCTCTTTTTCCCAATATTTATGACAGGTTGGTGCACATGCATATCTCATTGTATGTATTCTCATGTTGCAATTTTGTAAAATTTTGTTCATTTGTCAAGGTGCCAGTTGCAACCAATGTCTGTTAAAGGCATCATAAGTTTGCACCGCAACTTTTAGTTTGCAGAATAGAGTCTGAAAAGAAAAAAAGGTGTTTAGACAAGCATGCGGGATGAGAGGATCAGCTAAGTGTTGTTTCCCCTTCAGTTTTACATTAATCATTTGCGTTGTTTTTATCGTTTGTTATGCATTTTATTTTTTAAAGCTAATCTTCTTTTATTGTTTTATATTTTTTCCAAAAGTAAAATATTTACTTATTTTTTGTCCTTTGCCCAGAGAATGTACTGTATCATAAGGCATATAGTAATACTTAATGTATGTGAATTAAGGGTATCATCTCATGCCTAGTAAGGATTCATCTTTTGGGGGTTTTTCAGGGGGGTATGTGGCTTGGCTGCTAAATGGCATCAAAAATGCACTTTGCCTCAGGCAGCATTATTCCATGCGTCAGCCCTGCACAGAAAAGATTATTGGAGCCACATGGATGGAGCTGTGTAAGATCAGAGAGGTGGCAGCTGTGTTTGAGGGCAGCTGAGAAAGGAGATGGCCTCCAGTAAACCTTGTGTCAGGTGGCAAGGGAAAAACAATGTGTTTCACAATGAATTAGTCTACCAGGACCACTGATAATAAAACGTTCCATAAAGAAACACATAAAATAAAGGTGCATCAATGTACAGTATGTACAACCACCAAAGGAAGGTATTAAAAGATATCTTGACATCAAATATTCAAAAGCAAAAATGCAAAAGAATATTCAAAATTACCAATTTTTGTTCAATAGGCTATGTGCTAACTCTTATTGTACCTAAGTAAAGGATATGACTTGTGAAAATGATGATGACTATTTTAAAATCACCCCATTAAAAATTAATCTAGGTTTAAAAAGTCTCTACCCTTCAAGCCCCAAGGCACAACTAAAACATTCAGACTGTTCATGTGCACACCTAAACAAAGGTATGGAGAGAACACCTCAGAGTCCAAGGGTCTGAATCAAACAACCTGGAAACAAGTTAGCAGCACTGGGCCCAAAGAAGATGTTATATACATCACAAATACATACAGTATATTTTTTTCTAGAGGAGAAATTGCATTGATCATATGATGGAAAGCAGGAAACAAATGATTATTGTGGGTTAGTTGAGTTTTCCATAAACATTTCAACAAACATTGAATTTAATGTTTGAATAACAGGTTAATCTGCTGGGGAAGTGGGAGGGCAGTGCCCTTAATAATTCCATTGTTGCTAATAGTAGAGAGCTTGCCATAATTACCACAAAGGTTTGGTGTAAAATCATCCAGAAAAAGTCAAAGGATCCCAAAAACATCCAGAGAACTGCAGACTTCTCTTGCCTCTGTCAGTGTTTAGGATTCCATATTCCAAATGATACAGGCAAAAAAAATGTAGAAAGATGAAAACCACTGTAGCTGCGTTTTCCAAAAACTACCAAAGTTCTGCAGCTTCAACTCAAAAAATGGGATTCAACAAAAGCCTGACGCGCAGAAATGATTCCACAGACAAAACATCTTGGTTTTTTAAGGTTTAGTTAAGTTTTGAAGTAAAACAGTTCACACAAAAGGAAAATTAAAATAACAAAAAAGGAAAAGTTAATGTTAAGAAAAGTTCAGTTCTAAGCTTAATCTTGTTACATCTCAAATCGTTACTTCTTACTTAACATTTCTGAACCATTTCAAAACGGTCAGAAAACTGTATGCTTATCCCATTTCTAAGCTTAAATGGGTCTTTCAAGTCCCTCTTTACTGGGATTTGTTCCAAACAAACTCAGCTTATTATCACACTGTTATTCAGTTATAGTAAGAAGGTTCTATCTCTTGTTAACTATAGGGGGAAAAGACTATACCATAAGCTATGACTATGAAAGACATTAATATTCTATTCAAATTAAGCAAACATCAATATGAGTTTAACTCAAAACTTTAACTTTCTAAGATTGGCTCTTACAACCACTGCTAGCCAGGAAGAACACAAATGCTTATCTTTTGCTTGCCAAGCCCTTGGGAGAAGGTTGGGTAGATGAGACAAATGTGGAACTTTCTGTATAATCGGGACTCAATTTGTTTAAAGTAAGACAAACGTCATCTTCCATAATAAGAAAATTGCACCAACAGTCATTACTGCATGGTTGTAGTAATGTGATTAGAACATTGGAACATTAAAAAGAAAAGTGAAGAGAGCAGGCCATTCACCCCAACAAGCTTGTCCATTCTGTTTGACAAGATTGTTCAAAATAACATCAAGTCGAGATTTAAAGATCCCTAAATTCCTACACCATAGTGCTTGGTAATTTATTCCTTGTGTCTATATTTCTTTAAATGAAGAAAAACCTTGAAACATTAGTGCAAAATCTGCCCTTAGCAAGTTTCCAACCATGCCTCTATGTTCTTGTTGAATAATTTATTATAAAGTAACAAGTTTCTTTTCATAACTTTCAACACTTCAGTCATTTCACTTCTTAATCTCTGTTTGCTTAAACTTCAAAGGTTCATCTTCTTCAGTCTCTCTTCATAGCTCATAACTTTTAGTCACAGAATCAGCCTAGTCATTCACCCCTGGAATTTCTCTAGTGCTGCTATGTCTTTTTTGTAATATGGAGACCAAAACTGCACATAGTACTCCAGGTGTGGCCTTACTAGTGTTTTATTTATCATAACTTGTACTCCACACCTCACGATATGTGACCTAACATCCAATTTACATTCTCGATCACTTCAGTGCACTGCCTAGATGTAGATAGTGATGAGTCCACTATTACTCCTAGGTCCATCTTATAAAATGTACTTTTTCTAACTTTCCTTTATGTATTCAAATGTAACATTTTTACTTTATTTATGCATGTAATACTTTAAATTTACTTACATTAAATTTTATCTGCCACCATTCTGCCCAAGCCAGTATGCTGTCCAAATCTCTTTGTATCAATTTAGCTGATTCTGCATTATCTGCCCTCCCACGTAGTTTGGTATCATCTGCCAGCTTGGCGAGCTTTTTGATTACATTCCTGTCCCAATCGTTTCTATACATTAAAAAGCGCAACGGACTGAGCACTGACCTCTGATGGACATCACTTTTAACATCAACTAGTTCTGAAAAAGTTTCTTTCACCATTACCCTTTGCTTCCTGTGATTGAGCCAATTTTGCACTCACCTACAGACCATGTCCTGAATGTCCACCTCTTTTAATTTGATCACCAACCTTTCATGTGGTACCTTATCAAAAGCTTTCTGAAAGTCAAGATAAATAATGTCATGTATACCTTGTTTATTGTATGCATATGTTGCTTCTTCATAGAATTACAGCATATCGGGATTAAATCACTTAGAGAGCTGTACATAGATAACATCTTCACATCCTATGAACAGTTACACTCCAAATTTAACTTTCCATCAACACAATTCTCTTACTATCTCCAAATTAGAAACTTTGCTAAACAAAATCTGCCCAATTGTCCTCATCTCCCATGTACTCCAGAAGAAATATTGATCAGTCTTGAGGACTCAGACAGTATTTCTGTAATATATAAAAACATTTTGAAGTCTCTCCCTTTCGAAGATGCCAGAGTACAGTGGGAAAAGGATCCCTTACTCACCGTTTCAGAAGTAGTGGAAGGTAGCAATACACAGAATTCACTCAAGCTCCATATACACAAAAAATCTTTTATCGAGCACATCTATCTCATTTGAAATTGTCCAAAATGTTTCCAGGGCAAGATCCAACCTGTGAACGTTGCAATCAAGTTCCAGCCTCACTGGGCCGCATGTTTTAGACTTTTACTAAATTAACATCATTCTGGACAAAATTTTTTAAATGCCTTTCAGACAACCTTGGTGTCACAATCCCTCCTAACCCATTAACAGTTGTGTTTGGTGTACTCCCAGGTGGGCTTAAAGTCAAGAAGGACAAACAAACTGTAATTGCCTTTACTACATGACTGGCACATAGACTCGTATTGCTCAACCGGAAGAATCCTAACCCACCTCTCTTAAGTCATTGGGTAACTGATGTTATATACTATTTGAAATAAAAAAAAATCAAATTCTTACTTTATATTGAGCGAATCTCTTTGTGATGGTGTAAAGACGCTTCCTTGCCACAGGTCCTGGACAACTTGCCTAATGAAAGGAACCTCTGCACCAGAAGATTAAGAAGAAATGTCTGGTCTTGCAGCATTAAGCTGAAGGTGTATCATAGTGAGTTATACAGCAGGACAATGATCCAAAACACAAAAACAAGGTCACATCAGAATGGTTGAAACAATGGAAAATTTAAGTGGTCTACTTAAAGCTTGGACCTAAACCCAACTGAGATTCTGTGACAGGACTCAAAAAGACAGAAAAGTTAAATAAATGCAGTAAGTGAGTTGATCAGAAAAAGGGTGAAGCTGCTGCTGGAGTCAGGAATGATACAAACAGAGTTAATGGTGAGACAGAGAATCTGACTTATAGTGATTATATTGGTTATTTTATTGCATTTTGAACTACCACTACTACTGTCAGCCCTGTATGAAGTCAGTGTTTATTTCATTATAAAAACTTTAGTGTCTTTGAGAAATCAATGTCAAATTTAAAAGAAATGTAGTGGCCAGAGTACAGTGAAAGTCCTACTAGCACATGCTAATTAACATGCAACATGTCACCACTCTTGAGTGCCATGATTATTAACTACAACTACACTGTACATTGTAACTTCTGTCTTCCTTAGAAAAATGTCAATAAATTGTTGTCATGACAATACACTGTATATTTTGGGCCAGCGTTTATCAAAGCGAAACATTATATTTCTAAAAAGGCCAATGCTATCATGCACCTGAATAAGTGTGACAGAAATAAGCCAAGGTGAAACAGAATGAAACATGATTTTTTTCATGCTGTGTCGCTATTAAGAATATAGTCGAAAGGGAATGTCTGAGGACAGTGTTCATGTCTATTTTATAATGAGACCTTTTGAATTTTAAGGTTTGATGTCAATACATCATAGTGATTTGCAGCAATTTTAAGTCAGTGTTAAATGAATCAACTTTGAATATCTTTATAATATTACCTAATCCCACTACTGGCGCTATCTCCTGTTATACAGTAATACTGAGACCTGAAACTCTTCACTCTTCATTGATCTTGACTTTGCCAATGATGCTGTGATCTTCACGGAGTCAATGGAGGTTCTGATTGGGGTCTCTCGAGAGACTGAGTGAGTAGTCTGAGTGTCTGGGCTGGTGAGTGTCCTGGATAAAAACTAAGATCCAGGCCTTCAGTGACCACTTGGGCACAGCCATCAGCAGAGTGTCTGTCTGTGGAGTGTCAACCTTGTCAAGAGAGACATTCACGTCTCTGGTGACTCTTCCTATGAAGTCAGTAAACAGATTGGGAGAGCATGGGAGAGTTGTTTAGGGTCATATGATTTCCGGAAAGGGGTTTGTGGCGCTCCTGGTATCTCTGCAAAAAGATGAAAGTTCAAGTCTGGTAAAAACTTGATTGCTTTGTATGGATTGCAATAAAATTAATAAAAGGGAAAAAAAAGAAAGTTCAAGTCTTTAGAGTCCTGGTTCTTCCTGTTTTGCAATATGGTTGCGAGACATAGATGCTATCCAGTAACCTGAGACGAAGACTTGACTCCTTCGGTACTATCTTAGGAATATCCTTGGGTACAGCTGGTTAGACTTTGTGTTGAATGAGCTGTTGCTTATAGACTGATTCTATTGTGAGGGAGTATCATTTATGGCACTATGGCCATGTGGTGCGATTCCCCAAGGGTGATCCGGTTTGCAGGATCTTCATTGTTGAGGACCAGAGTGGCTGGAGCAGGCCAAGGGGACACTCACATAACACCAGATAGATGGTCATTTCCGGAGGTTTAGACTGGACCGCCAGGGGGGTTGCCAACTGGGATCCTTAGCTGTTTCATCATATATTGTGTGTGGCAACGAGCTGTACCAGTACATACTCCCC
Source organism: Polypterus senegalus (assembly GCF_016835505.1). Taxonomy (NCBI): domain Eukaryota; kingdom Metazoa; phylum Chordata; class Cladistia; order Polypteriformes; family Polypteridae; genus Polypterus; species Polypterus senegalus. The sequence continues at coordinate 51,699,671 of NC_053170.1, read as the reverse complement.
AACCTGACGTGACTTGACCTGTAACTCTACATACAAATGCACTGATTAAGAAAAATCTGTTGTTTCTACATATTCCAGTTTACAGCCAAGTAGGCTGGAGTGACAGTTTATTGTAAGGTTCACTCCTGTATAGTACTCTAACATTTGTATAGTGCCTATTTAGAATTGCCAAATAATACAAGAAGCACATCTTTGTGGAATGAGATTCAGAAAATATATTAATTAGATTATTTTATTAGTTTTCTTGACCCCCGTTATAACAAACAATTGATGGTTTAGTATATAACAAACTGAAAGTACCACTGTGAACAGAGTTGACTCTTAGTCTTCTACATAATAGTTTATGTTAAGCTATATATTATTTCCTTAATCTCCTCCAGTTTCTCAGAAACAATTACCCTGGTCTCTAAAACAAATATGAAGCTTACACCTTAATTCAAGGTGAATACCTTGTTAATATGGCGGGTGCATCTACTACCAACAGAAGCTTACTGCCAATCTTGCCTCTGTTTTTTTTTCTATGGTCAAAAACTACGCCTGTGAAACAGGATGTTAAGCATGGTTACCAAGGAAGTGACGTAATTCAACGGCTGGGTGGGGAATTCAATGGAGCCGCGGGATTTGGTGGATAAAATAATACTTTTACAGGCAAGTGACTTTACTTAACATTTATTTTGTGCGAGAAACTTGGTTTCTGATTATGGCGATTATTAATAAGCATGTACAGTAAATGACTTTTGCCGTGACTTTTTTCAAATATCAGCTTTACTGGCCTTTTGTTTATTTTAGGCGCAGATTAGAGGATTTCTTGTCCGGAGAAAATTTTCGAGTGTTTATGAGGAATATGAACAAATAGTGAGAGAAATCGAGGGCGACCAGTCCCATCTGGAATGGTGTGGGTTCACCCTGATGAGGCCTGTTTTCGTGTCTAAGGTAAGGAAACGGATAAATTGTGCCTTGGAGAGGTGACAACATTTTGAAAGTGCCATTCCTGTTTTTCAGATCGGCATTGGGTATACTCACTTTGCAGGAAATGCCTATTACACCTTAACAATTTAATCAATACTTTTATGTCATTTTTTTTCTTTCAGTTTGCCCCGGTTTAATCTTATTTAATATCGTTTTATTTATTTTTTCAACACCGTTGTCTTCATTGTGTAATCAGATGATTTATATTGTAACGTATTTTGCATGGCACAGGGGCGCAGCCTAAAGGCTCGAGTGCTCTGCTATTGAATCCTGCACCCATCTATTGTCAGGATGTGCACGAGTGAGTTCCGCGATCTGCCATTGAATAGACTACAATCCCTGAAAACCGTGAGTTTCAACTTCAGCCCTGGGGCGCCCCCGTGCCTTCACGATCAGCGCATTGCTCTTACTTTTAAACGAGCTTAATGTTTAGTTTTCTGGCCCACACATTTTTCCCCAAGAAATTCGTTAATATTTTACTACCTTGCCAGAGCTTAAAATGGCTACATTTTCTGCCGTTTTTTATAATGATTAGATCTTGTCTGAAGAAGGGGCCAGAGTTGCGTCGAAATCTTGCATATTGTAATCTTTTTAGTTAGTCAATAAAATGTGTTATTTTGCTTGACTTGACATTTCATCCATAATGGCTAACAGGTACAACACCTCACTACTGCCGTTTTTATAAAAATCTTTAACCTTCTTCACTTGTGTTTGCTCCCCTAATTTTACCAAAATCCACTGATCAATGCAGAGTACTGACAAAAGTGCAAAACAGCATTGAATGTTAAAGGAAAGCAATTACTTCCCTGCCACTTTCACCTGTTGGTTCCCTATAAATGTCTTACATATGAGCTGTGAAGCGAATGTGGCCCTAAAGTAATTGGTTTACTTTAGCATTAAATGTTGCTGGCATTGGGGAACAAGTAAGAGAGCAATTAAGTGTGAATTTAAAAAAAATGATAAAGAAAGTAAACTTTAACACTTCATTTTTTGTGAAAAATACAAACATTTCATAATTATTTTGAAAAGAATAAAAAAAGGACAGGTCACTTAACCTGCATCCAACCTCCTCCTCCTCACTTATGATGCACTGATTGAGAAATTGGTTGGAATAAAAATCTGCACCCACATGTAGGGCATATAAGGCAACACAAGGCTTTTGAAGCTTCTTCCTGATTGTGCCAGAAAAAAATACAAAGCTTCAAAAGTAGTGACATCTGCTGGGTTACAGTAATCTTAACAGCCATGAACTCGATACAGCCCAAGTACTCCTCGCTCTTGTTGATTGCATAAGTTACTATCGGACAAGTACACCAGAACACTAAAAGCACAAGAATACTCTGTGCGTTCATTTTGATCGTATAATAGGCATGTTATCATTAATCCTAAAGATGTAATTTGCTGGCATTATGAATAATGTACTTGTAGCACTGTACCAAGTGCCAATGGCTTCTACCTCTGCGCATTGCACTTTTAGGTAATTCACTATGCTTGGAAGGACTGCTTGCTGCTGCCAATGCACTAGTTAGAATTTTTTTATGACTTTGGCAAGCTTGCCATTTTTATCAGCTCCCCTGCAGCTGGCACTAAACTACTCATTTGTATGATGGTCAGCAAACCAATAATGCTGGCGACTCATGCCTAGGCTGACGCAGCTTGACAGTGCCATGATTATAGTGATTTAAATAACAAAAGTGATTTGGTGCTTACAGTTGGCAAGTACTGGTGAGATGCTACCATACATTATACGACACCACTGATTCATAATTATGTGACAACTTTATCATGTCAGGGTTTGTTTTGCTGTGAATCAATGTAAAAGATTCAACTTTTTTGATTAGTACTTGAGGAGTAATTGCCCTAAGGGACAAAGAGAATCATAACAAGGGTTAGGGAATATGCTTGTGGAACTGGGCACACATACAGTGGGGGAAATAAGTATTTGATCCCTTGCTGAATTTGTACGTTTGCTCACTTACAAAGAAATGAACAGTCTCTCATTTTTATGGTAGTTTCATTTTAATGAAGAGAGACAGAATATCAACCAAAAAAACATACATAAAAGTTATAAATTGTTTTGCATGTCATTGACAGAAATAAGTATTTGATCCCCTACAACCCAGCCAGAATTGTGGCTCCCACAGATTAGCGATTACAATCAGTCAATCAATTACAGATACTCCTGATCTCAACTTGTTATGTCTATAAAGCACACCTGTCCATAGAATCAGTTTCTTGATCTGTTCTTAACATAATTCTGTCTTGATTGCTATATTGATTGTAATAAAATAAAATTAATAAATAGAATCAGTTTCTTCCATTCCAACCTCTCCACCACCATAGACAAGACCAAAGAGCTGTCAAAGGACGTCAGGGACATGATTGTAGACCTGCACAAGGCTGGAATGGGCTACAAGACCATTAGCAAGAAGCTTGGTGAGAAGATAAGAACTGTTGGTGCAATTATTCAGAAATGGAAGAAATATAAAATGACCAGGAGTATCTGTAATTGATTGACTGGTTGATTGTAATCGCCAATCTTTGGGAGCCGGAAGTAAAGCTTTGATACACTGCTTTGAAGGAGGAAGCTCCATTAAACCCATACAAGCTTCAAAGCCGCCGTGTGAAACATCTCATTTCTAGTCACAGGAATTTCCCCAGCATAGATCTTTGAAACCTCCTGCCTTACTAGGGCTGTATGGTTAGCATGGTTGAAAATGTTATGCTGTGAATTGGTAAAGACTCATTTGTTTTGTTTTTATTTTTTTGGTCTCTTTGCACTGTTTCTAATGTATTAGAAATGTGAAAAATCAAAATCTCACAAGCCAGAAGTGAAAGTGAGTGCTGTAGGAGTCCAGAATTGTAAAGAATATGAGCCGCAGCAGCAACAACAACAGCAGCAGCAGGAGGATGAGGAGGAACAACTGATGCCTGAAAGAGAGGGCAGTATTCACCGATTACCCACCCAATTAGTATCTGAACACTTAGAGGAGGAGAAGCAGGGGCCTGACACGGCGTCTAGTGATGCAGGTGCGCTAAAACCTTCAAGTGAAAGTCCACGCCTGTCTGATTTAACAAGTTCCATGGAAGACGCCAGGGTCTCTCAGAGTTTTACTGATGTGACATCATTGTGGGACAGTAATGAATCCAGAATGAGCTCAAGTGCAATCCACAGAGGTAAGAAATCTACTTGTATATAGTGGGTTTTTATAATGATTCAGGGCTTGTGACCTTTGCTTGGTTTAACACTTTTTATAAAGAACAAAGATAAATGTTGATTTTTATTTCACATTGTTCTTATTGCTGTTTTAGTACCTAGACACAAACCTAAATTGGACTAAACGTCAATCTTTAGGATGACCTAGGTCATTCCATGGAGGTTCACCTAGGCAGAGTACTGAGTGATTAAAAAAACAAAACTTTTTTCATTTTTATGGTTGATTGGTGACCAAAAATATTTCAAATCAATTTTTTCAGCCACCCTATGCCCCACTAGTCCTCTTCAAAAATGATCATTGTCACCATTTTTAGTATTCAGGAGCCCTTGAATGTGATGTTAGATATCTCCTGAACCAATAAATGTATTTAATTAATCCAAAAAAGGTTTTTCTCAAAATAAACTGAGGGTTCTTTTTCACGTGTCATTTTCTGAAATCAATCCTCTTAGTTACTTTATAGCCCTTTAAATATTGATGACTGCATGTTGATTTTCTCTGCCTTTTAATTTCTTTTTAAGCATCACCTTAATCCATTGAATTCTTGTATGATTAAAACAGTTTATTTGCATTCTAACAAAGTAAACATAATCATGTGAAAAAAATGATGCGAAAGATTTTCATTAATTTCAAAATAACTGAATTTTATTACCTATTTTTAATGAAGGGAGCCACAGTAGTTCATAGGTTAGCACTACTGTAATGCATCCTAGATTCGAATCCCACACCCAGTCATTGTTCATATGGAGGTTGCATGTTCTTTAAAGGTTTTCCACTGTTTCCTGTGAGTGCTACAGTTTTCTTTTCGCATTCCCAGAGACCTGCAGTTTAATGTTATTAAAGAGTTTACATTTGTGCCCTGCAATGGACTGGCACACTCTCTAGGACTTGTTTTTGCCTTGAACCCAGTGTGACCAGAATAGTTTCCCATGTCTGTTAAATTAAACTAAGCATATCTCGGAGTGTCATGTCATTTTTATTATGTTAAATGATCTTGATTTAAAAAGTTCAGTTAGTTTACTCTGCACAGTATGTTTAAAAAACAAAATGTAACGTGGGAGAGTGAAAGCATTCTAGTTATGCTTACTGTAAAAATCTTTGTTTACAGTTGATATTAATTTGTTTTTTCACTTTCAGATTCTTTCTGCAGAAGCCTGAACAGCAGCATTCCTAATTCTCTCGAAGGTTTACAGCAGTACAAAACTAACCTTGCTATGGAGCTCATATGGCTGCAGCAGGCTATAGCAAGTAGAAAAAAGGTAGGTAATGTGAGTGACTCTTGTGACCATATACTAAATTAAATAAATTCATTTGAAATAAATCAATAAGTGTTGTATGCTGTAACTCTCAAAACACACTCAGGGGTTCACTTTATGTATACACCCACCTAGTACTGGGCAGGACCCCCTTCAGGACAGATGGAATGTTTCATGGCTTGGCTTCATTAAAATGCTGGAGGGGTTTTGATTAGTGATGGCTTGTTGGCATCACACAGTTCCTGCAGATTTTTCAACAACATATTCATACCGCAAACCTCCTGTTCTTTCTCATCACAAAGGTGCTATATTGAAGATCTGGGGAATGTGCAGGCCATTGTAGTACACTGAAGTCACTGCCATATCTGTGCAACCAAACTGAGATACGCATGCTTTGTCATATGGCACATTATCCTAACGCAGATAAATATTTCAAAAAGTGGTCGTAAATGGATGGACACGGCCAGCAACAATACTTATATACTCTGTGGCATTCACGTAATTGAAATTCATAGGTCTAATGTGTGTCAAGAAAATATTCCCCAAACCATTAAACTATCACTGTTTAAGCTATAATCTGACACTGCCATCTTCATGCTGCAGCAGAAACTGGGTGTTTTCAAATCAAGCAGTATATTTTTTTGATCTTCAGTTATCAAGTGGTTTGATGATAATGTGTGCACTGTAGCCTCATCTTCCTGGGGTTAAATCCTGCATGGTATTTTGAATTTGAAACCCATCTGCTTCAAGGTTAGATGAACTGTGTGTTATGAGATGCCCTTTTATACACTGGAGCTGTCGAGTATTTGCAGCCTTTGTGTAAGCTCACATCAGTCTTTCCATTCTCCACTATAAACTGTAGAGAATGTATTGTGTGAAAATCTCACGTAGATGGAACCACCACTTTTGGCACCAAGGCAGCCAGAGTCACTTACTGTACATCATATACTTTGTTCATATTAATATTTAGTCAACCAACTTGAAATCCTTACTATGTCTGCATGCTATACATAATATTTAGTTGTTAGCCAAATGATTGGTTGTTTGAAGGAGCAGGCTATTTGTGTTAACAAGCATGTATACCTAATAATGTGGCCACAGAGTGAATGCTTAAATTTCTCCCATATGATAGTAGTTTATGCGCTGGATATATTTCTTGCTTTTCTACTAATCAGTGACTTTATGAAGAATGTTGTATTGGATTGGACAGATTTGGGTAATGACTGTGACCTCTTGAAAGATGGTTATAACATAGCATTCTTAGTCGTACTTAATTCAGTTAACATGATAATATGTGTAAGTAACTGGCATCCTGTTTTTATTTTTCTCCTGCCCATTACAGTATTTGATGCTTAAGAAAGGTTTGGGAAACCTGCAGTAATTGTGCTCTTCATCGCTGAAGGACTGCAATGCATCCAGACTTATTTTATTACGATATTGACACTAAGTAAGGGACTGTGCAAACTTGTCTTCATCAACACTAATATATCAAAATATATTGTATTATTATAAATGTTTGGATATTTATTTTTCTTAGTTAAACTGACATTAAATTCAATGGACTTTGAGCATTACATTTTTTATTGTAATGTAAATATTGCCTTAAGTATATAAACAGCACATTTAATTATGTGCTTTTAAGGAGAAACATTATATTTTTATAAAAAAAAACTGTTTAGAGCAAAAAACAAAACTTTAATTATACTGTAAATGCTTTGTAATAAATTTTGCAATTAAGATACTTTTGTATCATCATTAACATTGACTGAATCCTGTGTTTCTAATTATGAGTCAGTTTATATTAAGTGCACTGTGTGTGTGTGTGTGTGTGTGTATGTATGTATATATGTACATCTCTCTATTATATAAAAAAATCCTGGGACGAGATGCGACTTTTTCAGAGAGATACTTTCATGTCCCGTGAGACGAGACTTTGTGCCAAGAGATTTAACCACGCCCGGGGTCAGAAATAAAAGACAAAGAGTAGATGACAAAGTAGAACGTCGTAAAGAGGATCAAAAACATTGACGCGATACTCATGCAGAGCAGGTTAAAGATAATGAAAGTACTAAAATATCGAAAGTCTCAAAAAAATGATAGTAAAGATCGCATTAGCACAAACAAATGGAAATTATTACTCAGTGAAATAATGGAAAAGAGATTGAATATATTGTTCAGATTTAAACTTCAAGTCAGAGATTTGTAGATTTTTTAATTCATGTTGCCATCAGGGAAAAGTAGTGTTTCTTCCCAATGAAGAGGTGTATCCACAAGAATTAAAAGATTTGTTGTTTGGTGAAAGTGAAATCCACGTATATGAGCGGCAGAGACGCAAAGTGGCTGGTGCATAGCGCAGGCTGGGGGGTTGCCGAGCGAAGCCCCTCTAGTGTGTGTGTGTGCGTGTGTATATATATATATATTATATATATATATATATATATATATATATATATATATATATATATATATATATAATATATTATATATATATATATATATATATATATATATATATATATATATAATTCACTAAGGCAAGACACCCATGGAAAACACGCCGGAAGGGGCGTGGATTCACTAAGCTGCCGACAAGTAAGACACCTATGGCGCACCCAGGGAGGAGCCACGCTCAGCAACTCCAAGACCATTGGATACGACGACAACTCGCAGAGCAATGCCCACGAATTTGGACGCGACGACACAGAAAGAACAGCGTCATTTATATTCGTCTGTCGTGGAGGCCTCAGGTACTTCTGACATAGAGGCATGTTTCTCGGGGAGGTGAGTCGCCATATGCAGCGTGTGAAACGGTTTGCGAGGGGTATCCCATGGAATCCTTAAAACAGTCCTTTACAACTGAGGTTAAAACACAATGAAATAAGCAGTCTTTAAAAATCGACTTTTCGGTTACGACGCACGACCTCGTGCACCATAGCAAACTGTTTTGCACGCTACATACAGCAATTTGCATCCGCGACAAACATGCGTCTCTTTCACTCACGGACAATTATATGTTGCTCTCTCCAGAATTCCATCTTTTCATTCACTTTCTGTTGTATCCTCAAACCCTCCCTTTTTAGACAACTGTCTTTCCAGAAGTGTTCAACCATCAATAAATAATTATGCGCCGTTTGGTACACTATTGTGTTGTATTTTGCTCTCTCCAGAGTTCCATCTTTTCATTCACTTACTGTTGTATTGTCACACCAAACAGTTTTAGACAACCGTGTCTTTCCAGAAGTGTTTAGCATTCAATAAATAATTATGCATGAGATTGAGCGTGTGTCTAGGCGTGGGTAAGCCGTTGAACCCCATTCGGGCTGCAAACCGTGGAATTCCCACTAAGTGCGACTCATACGCTCCCACTGTTTTCGTCCCTACCCTTTGTACACACCCCCCTCCCACCTCGCTGCTACCAAATTCAGGTGTCTTAGTGGATTATATATAGACAAGCAGCCAAAACCGCACAGAGCAATGAAACGTCTACCTGAGTCACAGGTGCTTAAGTGACGAGTTGGAGGTGGGCACATGAGCGGGCAGTGCATACTGAACGAGAAATCAGCAGACTAGCATGATGGAGGAAGCTGAATGGATGTCCTTCTCTCCTCCTGTTCCACACTCTGCGACTGAGTGCCATGCACCCCCATCCCTCCGTCTGGTAGGAGAAGGCGTGAAGGCGGTCCGCCAATTTTCAGTCATGGACGATTGTGTGCTGGTTCGTTCCGTGCATTGTTACAATGTTGCTTTTCTTGCTGATTTATTACATTACCGATTTTTCAAATGTTCATTTTCTCCCTGTGCTTAAAAATCATTCAAAAACCGGACTGATTATGCGGCGTATGGTACGCCGCGGGTTGGCTAGTATATAATAAAGGTGATTTTAAAATTGTGTTGTAGGCTGGTACATGTGTTAGCATTGGTGCATCACAGCTCCACAAGTGAGACTGAAACCTCTCTTTGTCACGGGCGATTTGGGGTTTGCACATACTGCTTATGTCATGTACGTACTTTCTTTCGCAAACATTTTAGGTTTACTCCAATGTGCGTGAGTGAGAGTGTGTGTGTCTGAGTATACACATTTATGAACTGGTGAATCATTCACAGATGGTTCTGGCTTCTTATGACCCTACATTGGAGATCCAGAAAAATAACGCATTCATTTTACAGTCCAAATACTTATATTGTACAGCCATGTGAAAAAGTAAGTGCATCCCATGAATTGTTTTTCTTTTTTAACAAATGTGGACATGATCAAGATTTGATCTCCATTTAAACCAGGGGTGTCCAATTTTGGTCCTGGTGGGCCGTAGTGGCTGCAGGTTTTCATTCTGACCCTTTTCCTAATCAGTGAGTAGTTTTCACTGCTAATTGACCCCTTTTCCCCTTCATTTTAATAGCACTGTTTTAGTCCTCTGAATTGATTCATTTCTTCATTAAATGGCAGCAAAATTAGATTTGAAGCAAGCCAACAGATAATCTGCTATATTGGAACGTCACACTGCAGCTAATTTCACTCCAACCAGTTTCAATTCACCAGTTTCAATTCTTGCTGTTAATTAAAGCCATTATTGGATATCGTGACTTGTTGTTGCTCTCATTCTGCCACAGCAGACTTTCTGTTTTTTCTAAGACCACTGTCACGGTGCTTTGGTGACCTGAGCAGACCAATATGACCGAGACCTTAACGTTTCTTTATTTTCAGGTTAGCTGGTCATGTGGTGGCTTGTCTTGTTGCTCTTTATTGTGTGGCTGCTCGTTAAGCAAAAAGTAACAACTAAGGGGTCTGAGTCACGTCAATTAAAACTGAAGCAAAACAAGCTAATTGGCAGCAAAAACAGCTCACTAATTAAGAAGATGGGTAGAATGAAAACCTGCAGCCAGTGTGACCCACCAGGACTTGAGTTGGACACCCCTGATTTAAACAGAACCTTTAGATAAGGGTGATATAACTGAAATAACAATCAATGAGAATAACACTTTGCAGTAATTTTTTCAATGAAAAAATTAATAGATGTGAAATTTTTCTCTGTAAAAAAAAAAAAAAAGAAAGACATCTCAATAGTTATTGGAATCAGGTGCACCAGATCTAAATGATTAGAACTTACTTAGAGCGGATCTTGTATGAATCTGTCTTATTTAATTTAGGTTGGTTTGGTCTTTGTTGCTGAGGTTTGTTTTCACTGTGCATAGATTAAAGGAGCTCCCTGAAGCCTTCAGAAAGAAGGTTATAGATGCCTGTGAGACGGCAAAGGAATTTAAAAAGATCTCCAAACAATTAGAGATCAACCATTCTACTATCTGTAAGGTCATATACAAGTGAAGATTTCAAACAACGAACAACTTGGTGAGGCCAGACCATCCTAGCAAGTTCATCTCAAGAGCAGAATTCAGGGTGTTGGAGGAAGTTTTTTAAGAACCCCAGAATTTCATCAGTGGAACTACGGTAGCTCTTGCCACTGTTGATGTCAGAGTGCTTGAGCCCACCATTAGAAACAGGTTGCACAAATTAAATCTACATGGGAGGTGTGTCCTGGGCAAATAAAGAAAAGATAGTCATTTGGTCAGGGAACCAGAAGACTTTTTGAGAAAAAGCCAAAGCCAACATTCAATCATAAGAACGTGATGCCAACAATACAGCATGGTGGTGAAAATGTTATGTTTTGGGGCTGCTTTCCTGCATCAGAACTAAGGGAATCTCATCATAATAGAATGCCCTGTACATTCTCCATTGTACCAGAGGATACTTAAAGATAATGTGAGAACACCTGTCAGAAGATTGAAGCGCAGCTGAAAGTGGGCCTTACTACTTGACAATGACCCTAAACATACTAGTAAATCTACCAAGGGAACGAAGAGTTCTGTAATGGCGAAGTCTGAACATGGATTTGAATCCCATCAAGAACCTGTTGTGGGTATTTGAAGCAGGGTGTGCATGGAAGACCCCTCTAAAACATTGCTCAACTGAAAGAATTTTGCATGTAGAAGTTGAAAAAATTTTCTCCTAGTTGGAGACTGCGAGAAAGTTATTGCAAATGCCTACTTGAATGAGTAGTACCTGCTATTAGTGCCAAGGGTGTATTTCCTTTTTCCATAGACAGAAATTGCATGGTTTTTTATCTTTCTCATTGAATAAATTGTTACAAAATAAATTTTTCATTTTTTTCCCAAGTATACCACCTTTATCTAAAGGTACTGTTTAAATGAAGACCAAATCTTGATTTGTCCACATACAGTATCAAAAAAAGAAAAAAAACATTTCATAGGGTGTGTGAATGACGCCCGGACACATGCAGACACAGGACACCCAAGTCCAAAAGCACACACTTTATTTACAGTTCTTTTCAACACAACACGGTGCACTAAACACCAAATACACAGTCCTTATCTCTTTCTTTTCTTATTCCACCAACACTCCTCTCCTTGCAAGCTCTGTCCTCTTCCTCCCAACTCTGGCTCCTCGAGTGGAGTGAGGCGGCCCCTTTTATAATGCTCCAGGTGCTCCCTGATGGCCTTCCTGCAGCACTTCCTCGTGTGCCTGGTTCCTGTTCCGGCAGCACTTCCTGGTGTGGTGGAAGTGCTCTGGTGGATGGCTCCATAATCCTCCGGGTGCCCCCTGGCGGTAGCCACGAACCCCAACAGGGTTGAGCTTCCCACCACAGGTGTTCTTACTTTTTCACATGACTCTATACAAAGTACTATTAATGAGACAACATTTGTTTTGTCAGATGCTATTAGGCATTCTTATTTAGAACTTTAGAACTGTCTTGCCAGTCCATTGCTGGGCATACAGGTACATATTCAAGTAAATATGAATGACAGAGGATGGCGCTGGTAACTTTTACTGCTTCTTGTTAAACATTTCTTCAAGTCCATTTTACAATGAGCCACTTATAAATTTAGGTGTTGATGCCGATACAGTGTTGTGATTTATGACTATTTGAAATCCGTGTTGAATGGATAACCTTTTAGTTATTTTTATAACATTATCAAATACCATTGCTGATGCTGTCTCCTGTAATAATACAGAGACCTACTGTTATGTCTGTTAAGTCCCATCCAGGCTTCCCTACTGTAGATGCTCCCTCTGGTGGTTATAATTGTTTAATTTATTGATTTTAACATAATCTGTCTTAACTTGTGACGGTGTGCAGCTCACGTGTGAAATTATGCGTCAACTTAATGAGAGGATTGCTGGTCGTCAGCAGCTGCAGGGTGAATGTTATTTAAAGGAGAGCAGGCTAGGGCTAGACGAAGGTCGATTGTGTTTGGTTTTGGTGGGATAGTGATCACTGGATGGAGAGATAAAGGAGGGTGAAGACAAAGGGCAGCATCGGTCAAGCTGATTATACAAAGACAAGCAAGACCTGGGGCTGTGAGAGGTTTCTGGAAGGTGACTGAAGTGAAGTTCATGTATGTTGCTTTATCCCACAAGAGCAAATGACAATTAAGAGTGGCACAGCTGGAATGAAGCAAAGGCGGCTCAAGACGTGACAGAATCTGAGTGGGGGCAAGTCGGCCAGCAGTGACCAGTTGAGGACGTAGCTTCAGAACTGTGGTGACTGACTGAGGTGGCAGTTTCTGGTGGAAGGGGTGCTGTGTTGACTGACAAGGGTGACAGTTTGTGGTCTGCCTGGCGGATCAGGTTTGCGTCCCAAGGTCTTCACGAAGACTGAGTAAAATAGAACGCCAAAGGGTTTACTTCTCCGTGATTTTAGTATATTTACTTGGACATATTTATTGGCACCTAACTCACTGTTTGACTTAAATGGCATGGATTTAAAATATTTTTATTCACATATTTTTTGCACATTTTGACACTTTTATTTGTGTGTACCTAAGTCTCACTAGCCCTGGTCCATCCCTATCAATGTGCAGGATACGGGAAGATGACCTTGGCTGTGGGTCTGGTGCCTCACAGTGGTCCATGGATTCAGTTATTCAACAAGCCGCCCAGTTTATGAATGTGTGATTGAACATTTACCTCTATTCATGATACCACAGCACACTGGGATATACAAAGAAATGTTTCATGGTCCCAACTCAGTAAGTGGTTAATGGGTTTATGGAATCCATTCATACAGAAAAGAGCAATTCCATGACTCCTTATAAACAAGAACTTGATAGTTATCAGACAGGTAGTGTAGATAACCGATAAACACTAGCATTTCAGGCGGCAATAACAAGAGGCTCAACATTTAAAAAAACATCAAAATTTGCTTTTTAACTTTAACCCAGGATTATGCAAATATAGCTAGGCAATGCCTGGTACTTTGGCTAGTGCTTTCTAACTTAGATTGAGCAGTTACTAAACTATATTCAAAATTGGTACAATATTGCCAATCTCTTTTAGTCTAATTTTCTCATAGCCTGTTGGAAAAGCTGCATAGAGTACACAAACCAGACCTGAACAGCATGCCAATTCATCACAGGGCCTAATCACACACACACACACACACACACAGCACTAGCTTTGAATTGTTGCCAGGTAATTTGAGATATCCATCTTGAGAGGAAAACTTGACAATATGGAGTAAAAAAAAAAACAAAAACCTTGCAGATAATGGCCAGATATGGGGATTGATTCCAGAATGCCACTTATTAAGCACTGTGCCCACCATAGGGTGACAGACTTGATGAAAACAAGAGAAGTTTTATGCCACCTTGTGAAAAGCATTTTATAAAACAAGGATGGCCAATCTAGGAAATGTGACCTAGTGGCTAGGGTATTGAACTGTAACAATACAGGGTGAGTCAAAGTTATGTTAACACTAATGGATTATTTTTATCTCGACCACACCTTTCCATGTCAATGGATAGGTCGTAGTGGTCCATTGCCATGGCCTCCACACTCCCCTGATTTGACACCCTGTGATTTCTGGTTATGGGGTATGGTGAAGGAGCGCATGGATAGCAGGAAAGTTCATGATATAAATGACCTCAAGGACAGAATATGGACTGTGGTATCATCTATTTCCTCATGAAATGTGTGTCCGGGTCTTTAAATGGTTCTGTTGCTTGTTGCTTTTTGTGTATTAAACATGATGGCGAACAGGTTGAGAACTTCCTGTAAATCATCTTGCACATATGAAGTATGTATTTGTGAATAAATTGTTTCCGCCAATCAAATGTTAACATAATTTTGACTAACCCTGTAAATGCTGATGATTCACCAATTGACTCAAATACACCGCATGAGCCATGTTGACAGTTGAACAAAATCTAAGTAAAGAATTGGAATGTAATCTTGTGGGTTGCCCTAAATAAAGGAATCTACCATGTGAACAATAATAATTTGCAATTAGAAATTCTTTTCCAAACCATGCTGTAGCATTCCCCACCTTAATCTACTTGCATACTGTATTTATGCTATAATTTGCTTAACTTCCCTGGTATTAACCCTGATTGTCTCTTGGGCTTGGAATTCCATGTGTAAATGGTTAACTATTAATAGTACTCGGGGTAACCTGTTTTGATGGCATGTACGGTGTTATGCCCGAATAGCGCTTGAGATAGTATTCTGCTACCATCTTGTGGATGAAGTAAATACTTTTTGTCACTCTATGGTCATTCATCAATATTCATGAGTGGAGAGGAGCCTTCAACCAAAAAACACAATGGGAGGTAAACAAAAACTGTAAATCCAGTTTTAGAACAAACTGAAGCATTAGTTGAATCAAGTGATGGTGATGCCAATGTGAACTGGCCATCAGACTTTAATATACTGTAGACAGTGAAACTGATGAATACGGCACCGCACGAACAGAGTGATATGCCTAGTGACTTTGGTCATGTGAAGCTTCAAAGTGGTGCAAGTTGCTACGTAGCAAGAAGGCAAAATACAGTGGAACCTCGGTTTGCGAGTAACTTGCTTTACGAATGTTTTGCAAGACGAGCTAAAATTTTTAATAAATTTTGACTTGATAAACGAGCGAGGTCTTGCAATACGAGTAGTATGGATACGCTTTGTCTGCTGAGCATCATGTGATCACAGCTGAGCTGATGGTTCTTCTTTCTCTCTCACGTGTGTGTGTGTCTCTCTTTCTCTCTCGCGTGTGTCTCTCTCTCTCTTTCTCTCTCTCTCTCTCATGGGCAATCATCTCCTATTCTCCATCTGAGTCAACGTGCCTCACTCATATAGTCAACATCCATACGAGCGTATACTGTTTACTACAGCATTGTGACTGTGTGTGTGCACGTGCGTGTGTGTGTGACATGCGAGTCCCTGTCTTGCGCCGCAAAACACGAAGCTGAGTCTCAGTACTTTAACAACACCAACTTTATTCAGCTTGAAACAGCAACAGCGCGGTTATTTATTGTAGCGGGATCTGCCACTCTCCTATACACAGACACAGCAGTCAGGCAGGGTTGTGCCCTGTGCATTTATAATGTTTCTTGTTCCTTGTATCACCCATCGACGGCAGGCGCTTATAGCATGTCCACAATCTTTTCAGATTTGCTTTTACGGCAAACTGCTATAGCGCTGGGAAACTGTGATTGCTTTGGGACGCTGTTCCGCGTGTCGTCCCGTTGGGTGAAATTCCACAAGAGAACTCACTGACACCAGCCATGATTCTTTTCAAAGGTAAAGTGCAGGTTAATTTGTTTTATGTATTTTTACTTTATATTTTGTATTAATTATTTTTATATGAATAGTTTTGGGTTGTGGAATGAATCATCTGAGTTTCCATTATTCCTTATGGGGAAATTCACTTTGATATGTGAGTGCTTTGGACTGCGAGCTCATTTCTAGATTGAATTATGCTTGCAAACCAAGGTTCCACTGTAATTGTGATCAAGTGGAATGACAAGAAAGACATTAAGCACTGTTCACAAAGCAGCAACAGTCAATTGAAATGTGGAAGTCACTACAGTAAGTCTGGCGCTGTGGTAGCCTAAAATACCAAAATGGGCGGTATTGATGGGGCAGATCGGGCACTGACATTCACAAGCATCTGCAACAATATTAGAAAATTGTGCAAAGAAACACGCTTGTACTGACCCTCTTGAAATATCAAACTGTGTATTGGTGACTGTGTCAAAACATATCACACAAAAGACATACTAAATGTGCATCAGTACTGCTGTGGACACTAAATGTACCTTTTGTACTGTAATTATCTTGTTTTGATATTAAGATGTTTCTATTACACATAATTCACATTTTTTGTTGTTGACAAAATGCAGTGTTTTTTGTACATTTTTCCAAGGGGAACAAAATACTAATGAGGGTAATAACAACAGCCAAAGCTGCAAATAGTTTGCAGTTAGTAACAGATTACACATTAATGTCACAATTTTCTCTGTGTGGTACACTGAGGGGGACATCGTTCATAGTGATAGTTCTACGCCACCCTGTTTGCTACTTTTCCTATTGTTTCCTTTCATTTTTGAAATTAATTTGAATTTTATGTATGTTTTGGTGTCAACAATTTTTTTCTTCTAGTTTAGCTTTAACCAGTGTTTAGAGCTGTTGGCTTTATCTTTGAAATGGTAACTTTAATCTGTGACATTATTAAGTTCATTAGCAACTAAAGTGAGCAGATAATTAGGCTTTTACTGGGCAAATCAGCTTAATTTCTAAAATCAAATATTATGACGTTAATTAAAAACCAAGGGAGTCTCAGTGCTATGCTAATTATTATTCCTCATTGATGATAACGGAAATGTTAATATTCTGAGAGAAAGTTTAAAAGCTGCACTGTTCCTTGTAGATAAGCTATTACAAATGGCGTGGAAGATCTGTAGTTAATAAATATTTATTCTGTAGGCAAGTAAGCCACAATCAAAGTTTAGCACAGGTTTGTTATCCACTGGCATCTGATAGGCTGAGAGCGTCCCCAGACTAGTGGAGAATTAACTATTAGGCTTTTGCCTCTGAGCTAATTGGAATTTTTGTTCAGGCCCTGGGAGTTTATTTAGTTTAACAACTACTGTGGCCACCTTCCTTTTCAAAGTGCTCTTCTTGTAAGTGAAATAATTGAGATACTGTGTAATGCAGTGATTTACGAGCCCTTGCTGCCACATTGTGAAAACAGTGAGGTGTTCAGTTTATCTTATTGACTCAGCCTTTAAGGTTTTGTTGGTGGGTTGGTCCATAAATCCTGCTATAGCTAGAGTAGCTGCCATGGCAACCAGGAAATACTCACAGCCTAGCCACAGTCGGCCGGGCAGTCCAGCCAAAGCAGTGTTTACAAGCAAGCCGACTCCGGAGAGCTTCAAGAAGGAACAGAAGAAGCCTGAAAACCCCTGGGAATTACAACTGAGTGAAATCTGTTTTAACTCCCAGCTGAGGCTTTCCAGATTGTGACAAGTTTGAAAATGACCTCGGTTAGCACTGTGTTTCCACCTGCAAAGAACATTATAGTGTACAAAAATGGGGACCCTTTCTTTAATGGGAGAAAAATTGTAGTAAACCAGAAGCAATTTTTAACCTACGAGTCTTTTCTTAATGAAGTGACCGGCAATATCCACGCTCCCACCGCAATAAGGAACCTGTACACGCCTAAAGAAGGTCATCGTGTCCATGAACTGAATGACTTACAGAATGGTTGTCATTATGTGGCGGCGGGCTTTGAACGCTTTAAGAAACTCGAGTAAGTGAAGTTCTGATTTATGATTTGAGTTACATGTTAACCTCTCTAATGTAATATTTATAGAATGGCACTTCTTTTAAATGCATTGTAATTGTCCCAAAGTATATGAGAACTTTATTCTTCAACCAGTATATGTTAGTTAGATATTCATGCTAATGAGAGTCAGCATGAAAGAGTGCAAGACACATTTTAAACAAGACAACCTAGGATCTTTAAAAGGAATATTAATCCACAACTAGCCCTGGTTACATTATAATTGTCATTTTATTAGAACTGACAAAATTAAATGACACAAACTACTGTAGTGTCTTCAAAAGGAATAGTAATCCACAACTAGCCCTGGTTACATTATAATTGTCATTTTATTAGAATTGATCGAGTTCATTACAGCTCAGCTTCAGCTATTTTGGCCTGACTTTTCTCAGAAGTAATTCATTACATTATGATTATCCATCCATCCATTTTCTAACCCGCTGAATCCGAAGACAGGGTCACGGGGGTCTGCTGGAGCCAATCCCAGCCAACACAGGGCACAAGGCAGGAACCAATCCAAGGCAGGGTGCCAACCCACTGCAGGACACACACAAACACACCAAGCACACACTAGGGCCAATGTAGAATCACCAATCCACCTAACCTGCATTTCTTTGGATTGTGGGAGGAAACCCACACAGACACGGGGAGAACATGCAAACTCCACGCAGGGAGGACCTGGGAAGCGAACCCGGGTCTCCCAACTGCGAGGCAGCAGCGCTACCACTGCGCCACCGTGCCACCCTACATTATGATTATGATTTCTAATATTCCAAACATTTCAGTTTATAATATTTTAAAGTGACATTCTCATGTAAAGCAGGACATTAACAGGCCATAGATTTTCTCCTGAAGTGCTATTTTAACTGAAAAGCAGTAACATTTGTTGCATGTAGCATTTCAATTGCTTTTTTTTAAAACTATCTGGACAATAAGTAAAAAAAAAGGACAATTTGGATAATTTATATATAAATGTGATGATCTTCATGTGGTGTTTCCGAGTTCTGGACTTAGGATAAAGCGATTCATTAGTTTTACCAATTTCCTTATGAGACACTTATTTGCTCATTTCTACCATTAATATTTCTATTCAGAAATGTCCAACAGTCAAAGTGTCACATTTAATAATATACACACATATTTAATTGTGAACATGTTGCCCCCATATTCCACTTACCATCCTTTACAGAACCTGCTTAATACAATTTGGGGTTGTGGGTTCAGGAACCTATTTAGAGAGTTACTGGTCCATCAGGGGAGACACTCTGGGCCAGTATAGAGATTTTTAGGTAAGGGTGAGAGAGGTTTTGAGGTAAGGGTGTTATGACTTACCATGATGTTGGACAGTGGTGACGTGTTATATGTTGATTAGCACATGCAATTAAGAATTTCACTGTACTCTGTGCACATAACAGAATAAACATAGCATGCATGTCTTTGAATTTGGGATGTGGGGGAAGCCCACACAGAAATGGGAAGAACTTACAAACTCCACACCAGCAATGACCCAGTTCAGTCCTAGAACTCGGAAGCTGTGAGGCCAATAAGGCTAATGTTATTCTAAATAAAAACATTTATAAGTAATTGCCTGCTGATGAACATAGACGCACAGAGTGAGCACTCTTGTTTTTACAACAGATTATTCATTGAACCTGTTTTAGTTAATTTACAACCCAAGGAAATTTACAGATGTTCAAAAAGTGCCTTCAGTGAAGCAGAAATGTAAAGATGACACCCACGTCTGGCAATTAATAGCTGTGATAGCAAAAGTCATTTTTCAGAATTTCTTTGAAAATTAAATACTTACATTAGGAAGTTTTTTTTCCACACAAAGAATGATACAGACTTGGAATAAACTACCAAGTAGTGTGGTAGACAGTAAGATTTTAGGGACTTTCAAAACTTGACTCGATGTTATTGTAGAAGAATTAAGTGGATAGAACTGGCGAGTTTTGTGGGGCTGAATGGGCTGCTCTCGCCTGGAGTGTTCTAATGTTCTCGTGTTGGACTCCAGAACCACAGCAGGCACTGGAACAACCAGTCCACCACAGGCACACCTTGGGATCAAAGGCTGTCTACTAGGTTTATATCTGCACAATAAAATGACAAAGAATAATACTTGGGGGAAGTACAGTGGTTAGCCCTTCCTAGTCCTCTGTTTGAATCGTGGTCCAGTCTGTCTGTGTGGTGTCTGCATGGCCTTTCTGCATTTGTTTGGACTTTTCTCCTGGTTCATCAGCTTTTCTCCCACATTCCAAAGTCTAGCTCGCCCTTTTTGGGGGATAGGGGAACTGGTGGGGGGTTATGCATAAATATATCCTGCAAATATGTCTGCAGTTGATTCCTGTGCCCAGTGCTGTCAGGAAAGGCTCTGGCTTTCATGGCCCTGAACTTAATCATTTGTGTTTGAAATATGAATGGGATCATTGAATCAATACTGGGATTAATTAAACAAAGATTACGGTTGATAAACTGGCTTGAAAATTAGCAGCTAAGGTGTTTGTTAATTAAGTAAATTAATTCAGGTGAACTTTGAGTCAAGTTTGTAATTCATCCTAAATGCTAATCATTACATGATCTGATGTGTAACTGAAAGTCAAAGGAAGCAGAGGCAGCGCAATCCCCTTCATCAGCAGAAAGAAGTTATTGAATGTTTGCAGTCATTGCTAAGTGGTCAGACTGCGCTAAGGTAATGTGTCATCTTTTATTTTCAGTTATTTAAACCCTGGATCAAAAAAGGCACCAAACAGGAAAAGAGATGACATTCAGGTGAGAAACTGGAAGAAAAGTTCTAAAAAAAGTTTGTTTTTGTATCACAAGTGGCTTTCATTTTACTATAATAAATATGAACTGAACATGTTTTTCTTTTTTTTTTTGGGTATAATGGAAACCTGCTGATCATATTGTTTTTTTTTTTTTATTTAAAACACTACACAGCTGAATTTGGATAGGGAGCTTTAAGCAAAATGTGGACATGAATAAAAACGAATGGCTTGATACAAAGGCATGAAATGCTGACTGAAAACCAAAAAGTGCTTCTTCATTATTTGGTCTAAGATTAATAACTTAAAAAAAAGCATCTTGCATAGATTTGCCTTTGAGTATTCATTATGTTATATACAGTATGCAATCTAATAAATAATGAAAGAAAATGAAATTTGGATGAGTCTGCCCAATTCATAGTTATCTGGACAGTTTATTTCCTCCCTCAGTCAATCCAGTAACCCAAAGGCTGCTTGAAGAGTAAAATTAACCCTAAATGCATATGTCTCTCTATATAAAATAGCCATCTATCCATGTCTAAATTCCATTTGGTCCAATTCAGTGTTGTTAGGATTAATTAATACATAAAATGTAACTGAGATAAAGTGTTGAGTATCAAGTAATTGGTTAATAGCAGTTGCAGCAGATGTGCAGAACTGTGCATCCTGGGACTAATGGACTGGTGCCACTGCTTCACGGATTTAGTGTCTTGGGTCCCTTAATGATGCGTATGTTAGGGTAACTGGCCGTTTGTGGGTGTGCAAGCTAGTGGGCCTTGTGATGGTGGTGGGGACCCTGGCCCATGATAGGTACCAGTCACCAATGACTATGAACTGGATTACGTCGGCAGGAGGATATTATTTTATGCTATGTTAATCAAATCATGTTTGGATGTTTGCTTTCTGATGTCCACTCAGCTTGATTTCTACTGAAGAAAATAATATAAAAGTCAACATTTATGGACTGAAACCAATGGTATTCTTTTAAGTTATTAAACAACGCTCAATTTACTTGTGGAATAAATGCCAGCTAAAGTGAAATACATACAGTTAAAGTGCTTATTTCAGTTTATACACTGCAAATATCTAATATTGCGTTCCAATTGAGAATTTAAATTCAGATTTAATTAAATACTTTACATTTTCCATTCTTTGTCCAATTTATTTGAGAAATGTTAGTGAATGTTAATTTAGCATATTAACTTAAAAAAGTTTTACAGCTCACACCAAAGGTCTAAAAGTACTCGTTGCAGATATTCGCACATCCGTAACCACAAATACTTCCTTCAGATTTCTGCTTGAAATTCTTCACTGGAGTTCTCATTCTGACTACTAATAGAGTGCCAGCTCCTAATAACCCAGAAAAATGGTGTACATCTACATAATATTGTGTATACATACATAACATAAACGTTATTATAGATCACACAATAGACAAAAAGGGTTTAAAAATAACTACAATTAAATTGCCTGAATTAGATTTTGCTTAACTTAATGTTAAGATTTGTTAAATAGAATATCACAAATTACAGGTTAAAAATACTCTTGTGTAAACAGATGGCTGTTAGGTCTCTGGTAACTTTAAGAAATCTAACTAAAAATAATAATTTCATGAAAATCAATATCAGTTTCCTAAAATCAAGTTGTTAAGCAAAGCTACTGCAGTTGACCCTGTGCTTATTAGTTGAAATGCAGGGATCTGTAAAGGGGTATTTCAGATAATCTCTTCTGAAATCTTAAACGTTTCACCAGCAGGGTTTAGCTGTCATTAAATTATTATGTGCAGTTATGGAAACAATGCTCATTTTGCTAAAGATGCTGAAGATCAAAAAGGATCGAGTTACACCAGTATTGAATATCTGTTTGTCAGAGTGTAGTAAACATGCCAGCTAAACAAATAACAGCGCAACTGGAACAAAAAAGGACATCAGATAGAAACAAAAAAGACAGATTTAATAGTTTCAATAAGTGGTAGAAAAAGACCTTATTTAATGTACAGTATACACTGCAACTCATGAGGGGTTCACCTCAGTGGGATTGGCCATAGCGCGCAGTCCCAATACTTTCTCAGTGTACAAGTCAGTGGCTGTCTGCCCGTGTGTGAAGTCTATGATTTCTAAGATAGCAATTAAATCAAATAGAAACACAGATAAAGTTGTCTGCCAAGATTACATTTTATCAAATGTGTAACATTAACAGATGTAACTCATCCAAGACCTCTGTTAAACAAGCCCACACAATATGAACATTTAAATCAGGAACCCAACCCAAAGGTGGCCTGCACTCACAAAGACGGTGTGTACCTCAGGTCTGTATGAACAAGAATCTTAAAACTTTACAAGCACTGATATGCACTGTACTCGTAAGTTATTTGCATCTTTCAATCAATTAATTTAACCAGTTTAATGCAATTTTAAGGTCCCTACAATTTGTAGGAGCCAACCTGGTTAGGGGTGCCAGACCGTTACAGAGTACTTTCAAACATTCACTCATAATGGACTCATTTTAAGTTCCACATGTTTGTGATCTGAAAAAGAAGCAAAATATTCTGAGAAGTAAAAAAAGAAGATGACACAAGAATATTGTGCGTACCCCATAAAGACAATGACTAAACTGGGAACCCATATCTACAGTGACTTGGGCAGGAATGGAGTCCAGACCTGTGGGGCTGTAAGGCAACCCCACTGATTATAAAAATATTTCCCACACAAAATACGCATCTTGCTAAAATATTAAGACATCACTAGTAGAGAGAAATAAAAGAAAGATTATATTGTCCAAAAGCCCAAGGTGTAATTAAGCAGCTCATTAGCGGCAAGTCCCAGATTGTAGTCAAGTGCTTTAGATGGCAACAAGAGTTTTGGGTATCCAGGACAACAGTCTGTGTTTTACAAAGTGACCACTGGAGTACCAAAGAAAACAGCCAGAAGGGAAGACACTTGGCTCTTTGACAACTGATCAGACATGCTGCTCATGGTGTGGGAGACCTGTGGCCGCCTAGAGCCACAAAGAGCACATTCCTCGGAAGGAGTCGGCTGCTTAATCAGAGTGCTCTGCAAGTTTGGGCACGCTCGGGGAGAAGTCCATGCCTCCACTCTTCTGTTTAGATGTAAACAATAACTGCATTGTCCATATGGCAAAGTCATGTGCTTTGATTTTGGCAACTAATGTTGATATCTAACTGTATTGTAACAAAATAGGCTACTTTATTTTCCAGGACAGCATTTCTTTTTTCCTTGTGCAGTTGCACAAAGGTAGACAATGGCGTCTCTGAGCTGCAGTTCCCAAGGAGCTCCTACAGACCTGTAGGCACCCTTTGTTAATCCAATCTTGAGCTTAATTTATTTAATCCAAATCACCGTAAATTGCATTAAAAAATAAGAGGCAGTATAATACATATATTTAAGAAATCAATTTGAAGCCCGTGTCTCCACTATTCTAATGCATTTCCACACAAGGTTTCTCATTTGAGACTCATTTATCTGCTTTCAGATACAGACAGTATACAGACTGAACGTCTCGGCGAAATGGAGGAAACAAATCCACATGCCTGTGGTGATATTGTAAGTGTTTGGATTTGGCTGATGAGCAAGAAAATGCTCTTATATTTGTAGATTTTAAGTTAAATGCATAAAATGAACAGTGGTGTATAATGTGCTGTATTTAATTTCAGATTATGTATTATGTATTCTACTTATGTCTATCTATCTATCTATCTATCTATCTATCTATCTATCTATCTATCTATCTATCTATCTATCTATCTATCTATCTATCTATCTATCTATCAAATTGTTCCTTTAATATACAGTACATCCATTTATTTATCCTCTCCTGAAACTCTGAATTGGATTAAGTAAGTTTAAGAATTATATGTTTTGTTTTATACAGGGCCCTCCATAATGTTTGGGACAAATACAAAATTTTCCTTTGATTTATCCCTCTGGTCCACAGTTTAAAATTACAAATCAAACAATTCAATTCACATTGCAGACTTTCATTAAAGGGTATTTACATACATTTCAGTCACATCATGATGTAGAAATTACAACACATTTTATACATTTGTGCCCCCAGCCCATTTCAGGGCACCAGAGTATTTGGGACAACTGACGTCACAGGTATTTGTGATTCCTCAGGTGTGTTTTATTGCTTCCACAGTGCAGCCATAAGATACCTGGGCTTGCTTCTACCCTTTGGAGTCTGTAGTTGCCATTGTTCAACATGATGACAAGAGCTGTGCCAATGAAAGTCAAAGAACCCATTAGCATCTGTTTGTGATATTTGCTTAATCAAGAAAGAGACTAAAAGATGTCACATTTCTAATTTCTATGATCTCACATTTTTAAGTGGCCAGTGGTCTTTTATAATATTAGTCTGTTTCTTTAAGGCAATTCAAATTACCTTATTGTGTGGCTTCACTTTTTGCATGTTTAGAACACTAAAAAAATACACTCTTCTTTACTGATACACTAATCTAGAAGACATAAATTAACTGTCTAAGACAAATATTTTTTGTAAACTATCTAAAGGGCCTAAGACTTTTGTAATATATAGCTGTATACCAGTGTCATTTCATTTGTAACAGTGAGCTAGCCTTAGAGGTGATGTTTCAAATAAAAAGGCATATACAAAACTGGAAAGTAGAAGGCAAAGATTAAAATGGGATAAAGTTCAGAACCACCCAGAAATCCAGGACCCAATGTTTGTGTTCCTTTGACCATTTTCACCCTTTCTCTCCGTTGTTAAAGGTGACACTTGGTATTTGGCTTGCATTATTTAAGGATGATAACTGAGGACCTATATAGTATCCGTTTCTCACTACAGACTCTGATGACCTGGTCCTCATGTGCAGTTGTCTATCTGGGCCTTTTGCTTCTTCTTCTGTCCTAGGTTAGATCAGATTTGCTTTCATCCCTCAAGAGAGTGGTGGCCACATTTATATGAAATCTTCAGTTAAATGGCAATCTGTCACATGGAATAACCATCACTTTGCAAAAACAACATTGGACTTACGAGTTCCTTGAGGAAGCTGTTTCGTTTAAAATTTACAGTACATATGATTGATTAAGGATAAGTTAAGAGCGCTTACCATTAGGCCATTGGAGTAATGTCTATTGAAAATGGGGTTTTGTAGTCATACGTGAATAATACATTATAAATCAGTCATTTCAAACAGTAATAACCAATTATAACATTAGTAATGTATTTTTTATATTTTTAAATCAATTTAATGGTTCCTAGGTCAAACCAAAAACGTTTCTGTCACAAACATGAACATTTCTGAATGATTCCAGTCTTTTAGTGTATGTGTATACTAGTGTTGATTAGCAAAATATGCTGTGTTAGTAGTTGACCTTGTTCGCTGAAAATCTTCCTGGACATTCACATTGTGGCTGGCTTAGGAAATCATTTTTTCCCAGTGCCCCATGATGCTTTGCAAGGACATTGTGACATCACAGAGCTGTAGCAGTCATGAACAGAACTTTAAACCATGCTTACTGCAGGGAGAAGGGTCTAGCTGCAGACCTCTGCAGCTTTGCAATCCAGGAGCTCTGCTGAACAACCAATTGATTTTCATGTTTATGTGAATTGGTTTACACAACAGTATTTGAGTCAGATAACTCTCCCATAACCCTAACATTGACCATAGTGTAACCAGGCATATTGCATAACATCACCGGCATATAATGCAATGTATCAACGTCCTCAGTAGAGTGGCTCCCTGAAAATATGCAGCTAGAGTCTATTAGCTGTAAAGCGGCTGCCTGATTCACTTCGTGGATACGTGGTGTCACGACCACTGCTGATTTGCACCCTGCATATGCTTAAAAAATTAAAAAAGCAGAGCTTGCAGTATTTTCATTTGTGGGGTACATTAAATGACAATAATAAGAATACTATGAGTACAGTCGCTGAATTTCCTCAGTTGCTGTGCGGCACCATATCACTAATTATGGGGGGCACATTGGTTGGATTGAGATGCTGAATATTTTAAACTACACAACAACCAGCCATGAGAGCATGCCTCTCTAAGATTATGTAAATGAAGTCTGTGACTAAAAATTGCTGAAAAAGCTGTGAAATGTAACAGGGCTTTTAGGAATCAGACTCACATTGAACAATAAAAATGCACAAATCAGCTGATTTAAAGTTTCTTTTAATTCAAGTGAGGTCCTTGTTGCCCCAGTAATGGATGCTTCTTTGTTGTTTCTGTTGCAGCGTGTTTCGAAATGGAGATTTGCTTTGCCCTGCTTTTCGTCTAATCATTCCCAAGAATGTCCTGCACGACTGGGAGAAAATCCTCATAATGGTTACGGAAAAGGCAAACCTGCGTACAGGAGCAGTCCAGAGGTGGGTCTTGTGCTAAGAAAACAAAAAACCAAAGTGACTTTACAGACATACATTTGTGTCATTTGTTCGTCTTGCTGTTTGATGCCATTCTGGTATTATAAGGATTACTTCAGATTACCTGATTTAGCCGAAAGTATAGCAGAAATACTCCATAAGCAAATGAGTCAGAGGTTATATCTGAACTAGTAGAAGGACAAAAGTGATGATCGTTAAATAATTAAAGTAAATCCACTAGTATTACTATAATAAGGTCAGAAATTGATAGGTGAATACAGAAGAAATTATTTTGGAATAATACTTTTCCTATTTATGTGTGTAACATTATTTGTCCTTTTGATGATTAATTTTTTAAGAATATTTTAGTGGATTTATGTACAGAGTTTCATTGAAGTTAGTTTAACTTAATTAAAACTGATGCAAGGTATTAGTCTGGCAGTGTGGAGTTATGCCTAAGGCATTCAGCTACACAAAATTAAAGCTGTCAAATCAGTTCCTCACAACTTATTCACTGTTGTCCAAAATAAGTCCCTGAACCAGATCATACAATATAAAAATATACAGAAACAACTTTATGCTTGTAGTGCATTACCATGATGATGGTATAATAATATTCTAATAAAAATATTGACTTTTTTATTGAAAAAATTCTTTAGAAATCAATTTTTATACTTATTGCAGGTTAAAACTTGTATAGATAAAATCTCAGAAACTCGTTGGTCAGCTAGCCTGGGGGAATACAGGTGGGCAGAGATGAAAGGCCATTAACAAGTCTGTGTAACCTGGAATGAAAAGGATAGGTAGATTTTACGGAAATCCCTTCCTCCTTTATGAGAAAAACTTTGGCTGGAATGGGGTTGAATCGTTCTTAGACTGACATGAAACAGGGGAGTTGCCCTGCACAGTGACATCCCATTTTCTGGGCGGTATGTTAGAGATGCCAGACCAACATGAAGATTGGATAACAAAGGCTGTCTCTCTTTCTCTTGGCATTTTCCATCCTGAGGGCAGGCCATTTCTGTTGCCCTATGCAGATGTCATGATGAGTCAAGGGCCATGCCGCACCATCTTGGCCTATACCAAAACGGAGAGCCATCTGGAAGTCTAAAGCTGATGTCACATTGTGTGACATCTAGTTTAGGGGTATGTCAGATTTGCTGACCCCAGTTGCTGGTCTCGGTGCTGGACCATGTTACATTTAGTGATTGCATGTCAGCCTTCCAGCACAGTCCTGCTCCACACTTTTTGTGGCAGCCAGTAATGTGCTTAATGATGGAGAAGGGTTAACAGGTTCAGCCACAATCTCACACTTTATTTTCCATTTTTTACATTCTCTTGAGGTACATAAAGCACGAGATATCAGACAGATGAGCCTCTCTTCTGTTTGTGTGGTCCAAAATTCCTGCGTTCCTTATTCCTCATTGCTGCATTATATGCATTGTATTTGTCTGAGCATTCATTGGTTGTCAGCTCTCATGCACACAAAGCCACCCCTATGAATATAGACAAAATCAAAGCTGTTTCATTTTATTGTAGAGAGTCATGGACTAGCTGGAGTGGGTCACTGGGAATGTCACATTACGTGACCAGCTTCACTGGAACATGCCTCCAACTTGTGAAGATTATATAAATGAAGGTGATGACTGAAAAAGTCATGTGATACGTCTTAGCCTTCAGCAAGATAAACTGATTATTAGCCTGCTTTGTATTAATATTATTTTTCCGCCACTCACATTCATACTGTACTTATATTTTGGGCACATTATTTGAAATGCATGAATAAATATGTCACTTTTTTCCTGCCAGTTCTGGTATTCTGTCTAATGCCTGGGGTTATGGATATATTTAGCTATAGTGACCATGCTGGTAAGAACACTGTACACAAAAAGGCTAAGGAGCGGATTTGAGGCATTCTATGGAGGTCTACATAATAAAGAGTATGGAGGAGAGAATTGGGGTCACTCTAGAACTCTACCGTGACAAAACAAAAGTGATGGTGTTGTTGAAAGACAATAAAAAAGCAGTGTGGGCTGGAATGGCATATCAAACTCTTTAATTTGATATGAATTGTTAATACAGTAAATAATCATTTGTTGATTTAACTAGGCTGTGTACAGTCGAGGGGGTGACTATATCAAGTGGAGACAAACTGGAAAGTGGACAGTATTGTGTGGCAGTAGGAACTGAAAAGTTTAAGCATCTGCCCTACATTGAACTACTTGTGCCTAAACCACCAGCATACAACAGCAAGCTTAGGTAAGAATTCACTCTCAGAACTCTGGTGAATTATTTTGTACAGTTTAGTTCAATTTAATCCTGTCTAAGTAAGCAAGATGGAAAACTGATTAGCCTCACAGCTCTTGGTTTGAATGCCAGGCCATCCACTGGGTGAGTTTTCCTTCCTCATCCCAATTATTTGCCATTAAGGCTGTCGGAATTGTTCTTGCTTATTGTGATTTTACAATTGGATTAAGAGGCTTAGTGGATTCTAAAATCTTCACTAACAACTGAGTTGGCATATCTAAAATATATCTAATAGCAGCATGGGAATTAAACTGTCTTCTAATGTATTTATTTATCTGGATGTCTGTGGCCATGCCACCTGCACTTCAGAACAGGAAAGTCATCTGCAGCTTGGCATGTTTGAGCTCTGCCAGTACTTGATCGGGAGGCCATCTAGGAAAGGTTTGGGTTGGTGCTGGAAGATGTGCTGATGAGGGGATGCTTACCATGTGGTCTATGCAGTGACAGGGACACTGTCATGTAAAAATGAGATGGGCAACTTTTCATTTATTTGTCAATGTCTTGGCCAAATTGCCCACCACAGCCTGGTCATTCTGTGCCCCTAATCACTAACTATCTCTCTCACCCCTTCACCACCTAATAAGTGGTGGGCAAACGGGTGCAAGAAATGTTACTGAATTAGGACTGAAGACAAATTGGGGATATCTACAGTGAATTGTTGTCTCATCCAGAAGAGTGTGAGCTTTAATTTACATCTAGATCGTGTAATTGTGTCAACAAGGTGGGTTCAATATTTATTGTCTTTAAAGGATGTTTGTCTACCTAGCCCTGAAGAAGGAAAGCAAATTCCAAAACGCATTGGCCCGAAGAAGACTTGATTGGATGTTAAGGACTGGACACTTTTGCAGTTCCCTGTTAATATCTACCTTGAAATGTTCAAACAAATATATCTGCACTGTTCTGACATCAAAACACAATGAGAAGCCTGAGGGCTCAGTATTGGAAGCTACATATATACTGGAGCTCAGATCTACTGTTTGCTTTGTCGGTTTTGTGACAAATGTGTTTCCGTTACTTGTTTTAAATATACTCTGCTGGCTTTTGTAATCGTCAAACCACTTCTACCACCACGTGTGACGGCAGCCATTCTTGCGCCAGTACTCTCAACCAAATATTAGGTGGGGAAGGGGTTAAAGAGATGGTTAACCGATTATAGACAGGTACAATTAGAGGGGGCCAGAATGACCAGGCTGTGGTGGGCGATTTAGCCAGTACAATAGGTAACATCCTACAACTTTCAAAACATGCCCAAAGATCTTTTATGACCACAAGTCACTGTCCTGGGGCATTGGGACCCCCGCATGGTAAGCACTTCCAGCAGCAACACAAGCTGTTCCTAGATGGTCTCCCAAACATGCTTCCTGTTAGTTTACTGTTAATGACTAGCTTCAAATGTTCAAGTGAGTACACGGTATTTGAAATAACATCTTGCACTGTTATGATGGCCAAGGAGAATGAGAAGCCTGAAGGTTCAGTAGTGGAAGCTGTAAAGTTCAAATGTGTTGTCTGCTTGTTTGGTTTTGAGAAAAATGTGTTTCTGTTACTTGTTTTATCTACACGTTGCTGTTTTTTGGATAACAGTTGTTTAATATGAGATGTAGAGTGGTACATTATGACTGAAGTAGTTTAAAAAAGCACTTTGAGTAGTTTAGAAAAGTACAATTTAGATGTAACTAATTATTATCATTTGTTATTTTCTTCTTATTTCAGGCATGCTGGAAATAGACGTTTCAGAAAAAAAAATGAGGTATAATACAAATATATTCTTTAAGGGTCATACAACAAAACAAACTGCTTGTGACCTACAGTACATAAATGTTCAAACATGGTGAAAATTCTGTTATTTTTTTGGTCCAGTTTAGGTTTAGGGTTAACAGTGTGTAGTGTCAGCATTCTTGAACTAAGACGACAGATGACATGTCATTATTTACTTCACCTCTTATGTTAGGTGGCACTTTTAATAGGAAGGGCTTCATTTAAAGAAAGGAATGTGTAACAGTCACATAACCGCGGCATTTCATCCCACATTTCTAACCCAGCTCGCTCTGTAGCTGCTCCACCTTTTAGGAGGTGAGTTTGTTTGTTTTTTTGCCATGGGATAACATTCTTGTCTTATTTCCTGTCTTGTGTCAGTAGTATAGGAAACCAGACAGTGTCCCGCAGGATGGAGCCAGTGACTCTGCCCTCCTTCATTCACCAGAAGAGGTATAACCTAAACCTGACTCTCTGTTATCTTTAACATGTTTTGTTGAATTATGACATAAATTACAGCATACAGGTCACTTCTATGGATGACACTGCTGCCTATTAGCACCAGGGATCTGGGCTCACCTCCCCAGTCGGCCACTGTCTGTGTGGAATTTGCACCTTAGTCTTTAATCCTCCATCTTCAAGTGTACATGTTTCCATTTCATGGGGCTCCTTTTATACTGCTGGACTTTCATCACCATTTCTATTTATCCTGCATTGCTGCTCTTGCACAATCACTTAGCGGGTACATCACAATTATCACTTCAGTTTATAAATATGTCATTAGTATTCTATCCTTTTCTCTGTTCCTATGTGCTGAATTATTCATTCCATGAGAAAACTAAGGTCCTTCAGTTTGAAAGCCGTAATTTTTACTACTGTAAACATATTTTAACCCCAGTCTAGTTTGTTGGTTGGTTGCATATCTAAAATGAAAGATGAAACCATGTGCTATTTTGTTTAGTAAAGAATAAGCATGTCTTTTAAAAGGTTCAAATTTAAAACTTGTCTCATTTTTTTTAATGTCTCAGTAAAGTGTTTATAATGAATGGGGGTCGGGGGTCACAGCACATGCAGAATCGAGGTACTGCATGGTTGGGGCCCTGGAAGGTTCTGTTTGAAGGTACATGCTGGTTTGGAGTACTTTTCAGTTATCAATATTTAATATGGCATCTTTCACGTGCAAGCTTCAGAGCAGCATGGTTTACAAACCAAATACAGCTATAAGATAAAGGATGCTTTTAAATAAAAAATGAAAACAGAACAACAAAAGAGGTATTGTGTGTACATAACAATAAACTGAAGCAAACAAGTGGCAGGATGGCATAAGGAAAAAAAAAACTCAAGCATTTTACATATGATAAGAAAAGAAGAACTAGATGTTTTAACGTGCCAAACAGTTGAGCTGTAGTTTTAGCATTGGATTAAAAGTGTACTAATTGTAACATCGGTAACATTTCCTTGTTACTACAGTTTACAATGGAATGGGTTCAGTAAATGGATGAATGGGTGCATGGCATTCTTCTGCCTCTCTGACAGCCGCCTTCCGTTTAGGTGTGTGACCTGCGTTTTTATTTCTGCTCTTGTGCAGTCAGACATCCGCAGAGTGAAGTCAACAGGAGCCACAGATGAACCTGGCATCACCTCCTCCCCACCAGTGATCAAAAGAAACAAGGACAAGAATGGACCCAGGGAGGAGGACTCCATATTTTATGCTAAACCTGTTCGAGTACGGAAACATGACAATAATTCCAAACCAAGTAATAAAACAGAAGGTAATAAATTAACCATTTTTATTTACAGTATGTATTCTTTCCTGCTGTAAATTACTGAGTTTAGCAAAAATGTGAAGAATTTGATAAATAGAAATAAATAACTTTGCTAAGGGTGTTTTGTTGGGATTGAAAATAAAGTTTTCAATTAACCACTTATGTAAACAGACTGGAGGTAGCAATATACTGTATTACAGGCAGGAAGTATTCAAAGAAAAATAAATAAGCTTGGCTAGTCTTATCCTTGGTTTCTGATACATAATGGCCAGATAAAAATGGGTTACTAAACAGATGCTGAAAAGAACAGAACTTACTATAAAAACAGGCAATAGGAAAACTAGAAGGCTGAACCCGAATTTCTGGATATTTCCATAGGATGTATGAAAATACTGCTGACCTACAATCTTAAAATAAAACATAAGTATACACTTAGTTGCATCAAATATTTGAAGTATTAAAATTTCTGCTTCATGTTAAATGTTTAAAGTCTAAATATTCTCAGTTGTAATAGAAATTTGCCGTTTTCACCTTCTGATAAAGGTCCATTATGGGTTAATTCCTCTGCAAAGGATAACAAATAAAAAACATCATATTCATAATTGGGTGGCATGGTGGCAGCTCCTCTCTGTGTGGAGTTTGCATGTTTTCCCCCTGACTGCGTGGGTTTTCTCAGGGGCTCCAGTTTCCTCCTCCTGTTCAAAGATGTGCAGGTTAGGTGAATTGGCAACACTACATTGGCCCTAGTGCGTGTGTGTGTGAATGTGTGTTCACCCTGAGATGGACAGGCACCCTGTCCAGGGTTTAGTCCTGCCTTGTTTCCTACGCTAGCTGAGATAGGCCCCAGCACCCTCATTGACCCTGGTCTGGATTAAGTGGGTTAGAAAATGACATGACATACTGTATTCGTAATCACTTACCCTGAAATAGTCTAAAACAGTGCTTCCCAAACTCGGTCCTGGGGACCCCCTTTGGTTGTAGGTTTTTGTTCCAACCAGCTTTTGTTTTTAATTGGACTCCTGAACTAATTAAGTGGTGTGTTATTTCCCAAATTCAGTGTTTTGGGAACAATATAGAAATTAGAAAACTAACTAAGTTTGGTAAATATATATACATACATATATATATATATATATAAAAAAAGTAGAAATATTTCTAAATGTCTTATAAATGTAAAAATCATGCTGCTGTGCTTTTCTGAATGTAGAATAAGAAAAAAAAAATACCAGCTAATTAAATGAGATCAGTGTTATCAGGTATTGTCATTGATTAGGAATCCGGTTGGAACAAAAACCTGCAGCCACACGGGGTCCCCAGGACCGAGGTTGGGAAACACTGTTCTAAAAATGATACCCCACATGCTTATGTTTCAAATTTGTCATTTCTCACCGTCTATGAGTGGCTCTTAGAGGGTTAGCACCTCTGGTAAAGGGTAAAATATCAAAAATGTTATCTTAATTGTGATCAGCAATCTTGAAATCGCATAAAATGACACTCCACAAGCCTGTATTACTGATCCCAGTTTTTTAGATGCTTTGTGAAAAGGAGTAACTTTGACCCCTTGTGTCCTATTAGGGGATGAACCCCTGGGGTCAGCTGATGTGGTGTACACAACTTCATGTCCTTCTGATCAAGACACCTATTGGGTTACTCTATATCATAACGGTATAATTTCCTGCACAAAATAGGGTCCATAAATGCCCTAAAGATGAGGGTTTTTCAGATCTAGAGGGAAAGCAGGGGAAACCCAAAAAGCTCAACACATTGCATAAGTTAAATGGTACATCATATGTGTGTGTTTTCTTATAGTGGTGAATTAGGGGGCAATGGTCAAAAAAAAAAACCTCAACTGACTTGTGAATGATCTTAAGTAATTCTATCTAAACACTAAAAAGCTGCCATTTTATTACCTAACTAGCTGTG
Source organism: Polypterus senegalus (assembly GCF_016835505.1). NCBI lineage: Eukaryota > Metazoa > Chordata > Cladistia > Polypteriformes > Polypteridae > Polypterus > Polypterus senegalus. Next base: position 51,664,747 of record NC_053170.1, on the reverse strand, counting down.
TAAGCCCTAAAAAGTCCCCCTTAAAAAGCCCGGGGTCCTAAAAACTTTTGAAATCGTCAGATAAAAAAAAAACAAAAAAATTGAAATGTAGAGGTGCTAGGTGATTGAAAGGAACTATTCTGGTCGTCTCTCTCCTAGGAGGATTCGTTTTGCTGACGTGCTTGTATTGCTTGGGCATTAACACCGGGAGGAAAATAAAAGTAATACCGTTTTGCCGCTGTTAGCAGCTAAGCGACTTTGTCTTTCTTCTGAGGTTTCGTTTTGCTGACGTGCTGGCCTCGCTTGTGTTACTAATGGCTAAGTGAGTTTTCTGTTTTCTCAGAGGCAGAGCCCTTACCCCGCCTCCACTTCTCACTTCCGGGCCGAACAGACACACACACTTCCACGTGTAGACGTTTACATACAAGATAATTGTTGAATTGCACAAACTAATGGGGCTATAAACTTAAGCTTTCAATTAAGATCAAGATTACGGTTATAGCCCCATTAGTTTGTGTGTGACAGACATTAACGGTTTATGTAGATAATGTAATATACCATTGGTGTACCACTCTCAGGCCTGTTTTTATTTCAGTTTTGGGTCAGTTAGGTTGAGCCTATACTTTGACAACCATGGACAGGGTGCCAGTCTATCTCATGGGCCAATCACACACACAGACACACAAGCCCCGTGGCGTACTGGAATCCCCAATGAACTTAACCAGCTTGTCTTTATGGATAAGAGAGGAAAACCTTTGAATGAACAGGAAGAAGGTGCAGATTCCACACGGACAACCCCAGGATGCTGGATCTATAAGGACACAGCACTCCCCACCACACCAACCTACAGTTAGTTTATCAAAGTAAATCTCAAGACAATAATTATTAAATAAAAGATAATGTTGTACTGTGAGCTAATGAATTACAATGATTATTAGATTTCAGAAAATTTTTTTTTTTTTCCTCCTGTTAAATTGATTGCCATTTACCTTTGCTGTTATCTGATATTTTCAATCACTTTTATAAAAGAAAATGATAATTTTAAAATTACTTTCATTTCAAGGTAATTTAATGTTTGCATTTTTTAATTAAAATTCCTCTTCATTCTTTTATGCATATTTAAAAAAAAAAAAAGTTTTCAAATGAATTTTACATTACAGAAGAACCTGGAGTTTTTAGGGGTAACCAGGAAAGGAAGGAGGCACAGGGAGCCCGAGAAGTACCAGAAGATGAGAACACAAGAGTAGAGCTGCCGCTTGATGAGGTACGCACTGCCACCTCATTTCTCCCATACATTATTTAGTTTTATTTTTTTTTTTTGCACAGATGTCACAACCACAAGAATTAATTATTTTTTTCTAACATGCTTAAATCCACAATACATTTCAAATCTTTCATCAAAACACAGTCTGTTTCTCAACTAATCCACATGCCAGGCTTGTGTTAAATGGATTGACATGCTGTACTTCTGTCTTTCATATTAATCGGACTAGTGCTAAACACATAATTTTGTTTTCAGAGAGTAGCAGAAACAGTGGATGATGAACTAATAGCAATGAATGGAGACCACCATTCATTAAAGGTAAAGAAATAATGGTTGCTTACAGATAATTAATAAAAGCCTTTATATAAAAAAGAAAAAAAAAGTCTTGTATGCACCTCATTAGAAATCAACTCCTGGATTCCTGAAATATCAAGTCTACTGCCTTCTTTTTTAATGATGAATTTCATGGTAGGCCTTTTCTGATCTAACCAATGCCCTTCTTTTGTGTAAGGAACTAGAAATGGAACCCCCTCCAGAGACAGAGAATTAGGTCTCGCAGGACTAAGCAGACCATCACAACAAAAGTGCCCAAGCAAATGCCTGAACAGACCCACATCCAGTTCAGTTTAGCTTCAAAAAGTAAAGAGGTCAGTTTTTAAAAAAGCAAAACAGATGTTTATCATATGCTGAGAATACAAATGTGCTGTTATACCATTGATGGAAGCATTCTGTTGAAACACAATATTATTTCACTGTAAATATGACTGTTCTTCCACATGATTACCTTATGATACCTGTATCTCTGTGTATAAAATGACTGGTGTGTTTAAGATATGAATTTTATGTTAATGTAAAGGATGCGTCTCTCTTTTTTGTATACTTATTTTTTATATTCGTCCCTGTAAGGGTGACATATCATCTACTTTATGTTGTTTTGTAATCTGGGCACAGCACATCATAAATATATTGTGTTCAAGTTACTGTACTCCCAAGAATAACTTAGTTGTACAATTAAACAGCCTTAACATTTGTTTTATATTGTACTGTTATATCAAACTGTGATTTTCCTGTCTTAATTAGCATTTTTTCCACAAGCATCGATCAAATGTGAACTTCAATAAAAAGAAAAATTTACAGTATAAATGAAAATAAAGTTTTGTTTTTTACATTTATACATTTTTGTTCTTGCTTACATGCAGGATGTATATTTAATACAAAACCTCTATGCTTATTGGCAACCTTATAAAATAATAAAATGTAAAAAAAAAATCAAAATGTATACCTTTCAAGTATGTTTTAATAAGTTATATTTTCAATTGTCTCATACAGATGCAGTACTTTGTAACAACAGTATATAAAATTCAGGAATATACAAATAATTGAAAAAGTGCCTAAAAACAGCATGTTTCCTGATAATTATACAAAATTCTTTCTTCAGCTCTGTACTATTATTATTTAATACACGCAGAACTAATTACACCATTTGCTCTTATACACTGTGCTGTTTTATACATATGAAAACACTAAGCCCTTGAATGATTCCAGTCTATTGGTAATTGATGACAAACCAAAATTCACTCCTTCCCTAAATTCCTTTCATGAATATGTAAGTATGTTCAAGCAATGGTTTATGGTTTACACAATTTCATCACTTGGTTATATACAGCCTTCTGGGTTAAGACATACTGATGAAAATGCATTAGGTGACAATGGTAATGAATGACATTAAGATCCAGCAACTAGTGTTATTTTCACCAAGGATTCATGATTAAATACACTGAATAAAAATTCAAATAATCAGCCATACTTAAGGTACATATGCTAAAATTTCTGATGTAAAAAGGAAAAAATGAAATAGTTAAATGTGTATTTCCCAAGAAACACCACCGGATATTGGTAAGGTACTGTTAAATATAAAATGCTGAAGCCTAAAATCCTCTAAATGAATAGTTCACTTACATGCATTAACTTGTCAAAGATGAAGAGATTAGCTGCAACAGCCATTTACAGCTATATCAGTGCACCAACCTAGGATACATTTTACCACACCTTTATGAATGGCTTCCTCTTACAAATTAGAATTTTTATTCATGACCTGAGCAAATCAAAATCATGTGGCTGACCTACAGTGGCCAGCACAGATTTCCTGTTCCACTTTGAGATTTTTAGCTGTGTTGATCACACGTATCTTCATACATATAAACTTATTTGTATTGTAACTGACACTTCATCCATGTTGGCTTTGTTCAGTATTACCAGAGTTTCCCACGCAGAGTGTTATACCCAGTGCCACCATAAGTATGCCCAGCACTGCACCTAAGAGAATAAAAAAGCATTCATTTTAAAACTCAATTAAAGTTACTGCCAATTCTGCACTTTTTTTTTTTTATACTACACTCATTGCAATGTGTCCTGGGTATGAAGTTAATCTGCATCCAGCCCTGCATGTAGGCCCTCCAACCTGCAGGGAAAACTTAGGGGTTGGTGGCAGAATTGGCACTTCAGCCCCCATAAAAAACTTAACACTGTTCCATTGAATCTGAACTAGTGTTGTGCGGAGGTGTCACCCGCTGCATGGCTGCACTCAGGTCCTAATCTAGGATACTGAGTAGGTTTGTCGTGTGGTGGGTGCGCTGTATCAGCATGTGCTCCTGACCTCCTCATTACAAGCAGAGACTTCATGTGAAAAGACCATGTTTTGAGAACTGACGCAGAGTGGGGTATGTCATCATTGAAATATGGCCAAGGTAAAACACAGATTCAATCATGTAATTGTTTTGACTATGCTATATAATCATGCAAGTTAAACTGTAAGCTGCAAGGTCACCTGTTATAAATGGACTGTTGACTTCCAGTCTTTTGGTACTTTATTAACCAGTAAGATAAGAATCCACAATTAACCCCATTGTTCATGTCTGTAGGCTTTTGGTAAATTGTGGCACATGAAAAATTAACTGACACTTACGTTTCCCTCCTATCTCTTCTCCTAAAAGTTTTCCAGTAAGTAGGGTAAAAAGGAATGTCAGGGAGTTTGACATGGTTACTGCTAACGACAGTTCTGAAATAAAAAATAAATACACATAACTTGTTAATGACAATGCTGAAGTACATTTGACAATAACACTGTGTTAAGAAAACATGAATTTTGAATTCATTATATCTGCGCTAACTAGTGATGGCAAAAATGGAATGGAACTGATTCACAAAAAGATTGGCTTTATCAGAACAGTTGAACCATCACATCACAGTACAGTGACATCTAGTGGTAGAAAGTAACTAAGGACTGTTATTTTGAAGCCAACATAGTCTGTTGATCTGCTTTACAATAATGCACTGTTAAATTTCGATGCCTACAATTATCTACATCTAGATCTATAAATCTACAACATTGTAGATAAATGAGAATTTTCTATTCCTGAGCTTTCAACGCAATTTAGGTATCTTGATCAGAGGGCAAATGATTACTCATTTGTTGAGAACAGCGTTTCATGTGGAAGGAGTCATTGATGGTGTAGCGGCTTTAGCCATAAGCGAGGCATAGGCAGAATTTAGGACAATGCACGTCTTAATCAAGTTCTCATTGGTGAACCATGCCTCACCAAACACTCATGCTCTTTTTGAGCATCCTCTTATTCTAACACAAGGTGCCTTCCACACAATTACAGTATGTCCAAGTAAGTGGATGTTTTCTCTTTACAGCATTTTGATGGTCATGGAGCAATTGTCAGCCTATGAGGTGGTCCTCCTACATGCAGTCTATCTAAATGTTTATTCTAGATGCTAAACCACCTAAGGAACAACTCCAGACTATGTCATACACAATCATGAAATGGCATTAAAACATTTACATAAGCAGCCCATCAGATATGACGAGATCATAATTTCTTTTGACCTGGCGTCTCTGCTTACATCCATACCTGTCCAATTGGCCACAGAGACGTTACTAATGAACCTAAAGGATGACACCCTGGGTTCACAAACAAAACTGTTTTACTAAAGACAAAATAATGTTAGTGACTCGCTGCTTTAAAACCCATTTTCACTTCAATAGAAAATATTACCAACAGAATGAAAGTACACCTATGGGACCACATTATCAGGATTGCGAGCAGAATTAGTCATGCAATACTTTGAAAATATAGCACTAGCATATGTCACAAGAAAACTCTGGCTGCAATATGTGGATAAATTTGACTGCATGAATTCCAGCCTCATATTGACTCAATATTCCCTGCTATTCAGTTCACCATGAAAATATAACAAAATAAAAGCTTCCAGGACATTCATATAATGTGAGGTGAGAATACATCTTTAATAACCAGTGGATTTTGGAAGGATTGCTAAACTGGTAAGATGGTGGATTTTAACAGAAATCTCCCGCACACCCATTAAAGAAGCTGCGTCATGACTTTGTTCAGACCACTCAAAACTCACTACAAAATGACTAAAGCAAAAAGGAATGCAAGATATCTACTGCAGCTTCTCACTGCCAATGGATGCCCAAATTCATTTATACAACAATGCCTACGCAAAAAAAAACTCACAACAACAGCAAATTGTGTCTCTCTGTACAAGACACTCAAATATTTGAGGCAAGACTTCACAAAAAATCTGAGGTTCACACAGGCTTTTATGTTGTTGCAAATTAGGCAATGTGAGGTAGCAGTCAATTTTTAACACAAGGATGTGAAATGTAATTTTGTTACTTTTTCATTTTGTGACTTTAATCTGTTTTAATGTTATTTTGTGATTAAAGTATTCTGATCAAAGGTCACCAGCTTTCATGTAATATTTTTCAATGTCAAAACGATGACAGACATGCTTTGAAACAGGTGGTGACATAATGAAGTTTCATGTTCAGCATAGTCAGGTTTCTTTTTCTTTTTGATATGGACTTCAGGGCAGTGTTCCAAAACTAAAGTACTGCAAAGGTTTTGGAGCATTTCGAATCACTATTTTGAGTTTGCTATCACTAGTGCTAACTGAACTGAACCAATAACTCATAGAACTGTAAGTACAAATGTAGCAAAGAAAATGTCCAACTCACCTGTGGTAGCCAGTGTATAATAATAAATTATTGATCCACATTGGTTTAAGAAAAATGGCACCAGATACTAAAAGAAAAATGAAATGAATTAAAAGTCCTAAAATGACCCATGTACTAAAATTTAACACAGCTTTCAGCACTGGCAGAGGAAGATCAGTCTTACATAAGACACCAGTCCACTGAAAAGGATTTTATGTTATCACTTTTCAGTTATCCAGTGACAGATCACCCATAAAAGAACCGTCACCCCCAACGATCAACTCAGTTCATCCACCTGCTTGTTTTTTTTCTTTTTCATGACAGTGTCAAAGGGAGCTGGAGCCTCTCCTATTAGCATCAGGCGCATGTTAAAAACTGACTCTAAACAGACTGCAGTCCTTTACAGAACTCACTGTTACACAAAGGACAACCCAGAGTCACCAATTACTATAACATGCATGTCTCTGTGATGTGGAAACAAATCAGATTATGTGGAGAAAACTTCTGCAAATCAGAGGTAGTTGATAGGTGCAAGGGTGTGGAGTCTGCTTACTTATCTGAACTTATTAACTACAAACCAGAGCACAAATTACGATCTCAAGATGTTGGTCTGCTTAAGGTTTCAAGGATTAATAAAAAAAACGCACAAGGTTGAGCTTTTAGTTACAGGGCCTCAAAGCTGTGGAATGGTCTGCCTGCTACCATAAGAACTGCCCCTTCAATTTCATCTTTGAAGTCCAGCCCGATGACTCACTACTTCAGTTAACTTAACCTGAGTAAAGCTGCTGATCAGATGTGCATACTGCATCTCTGTGGTGTCATTTGTACTGAAATATAACTGATATTATATTCACACACTGTCACTAATCCCATTCCTGGTGCCACTACTCTGTTAAGTTTTTTACCTGCTTATGGAAAATGTCACCTAGTCCAGCACCGACTCAGCTGTGGAATGGCAAATGGGTTTGGGGGTGTGGGAATGGCTTATTGGTTGAGGCCTCCAAAGCTCTGAATGTGTCTGGCTTGTCTGACTCCTTTTCTACAATCTGACCATGGTTCTTCAAATAACTGATAGACAGATATTGTTGTTCAGTTATGTGAATTAGTTTAGTTTTGAACAGAACTGTACCCTTATATGTGATACTTCTGTATTTGGTGAGTGAGTTAATCTATTGTTGCATTTTGCCTTAAGACCTGTCACTGTGTTCTGTGCCTGCACTTGATGAGGAGTGTTGTCCATGAATAAAGTAGTTTGTAGTATTGTATTATATTTCTGAGGTGGCAATGATAGACTGGCCATTTAGCTCTGTGAAGGGGATTACTTGTGTTCTGTTTTGCGTGTTGTACTTACTCCATTTTTTGAAACTCACTACAAGCCCAACCTAACTGGAAGACGGTCTCTCTCTGAAATGTCTTTCCCAAGATTTGTTCCTTTTTTTTCCCCTACAAGGTTATTTTGGGAGATTTTTTTTTTTGTCTTCTTAGGGAGTCAAGGGTTGGGGGCTCTCAGAAACAAGGGCCTGTTAAAACCCATTGAGGTATTTGGGCTACACAAGGTATTGATTGTTGCTCTTGTTGTTGAGATCAGATGCCTCATAGACACTGACTAGTACAGGAATTATATCCAGGGACCATAGCACTATAAGGGCAATGCTAAACACTGCTAAAATAAATGAAACATTCATTTTAAAAACTAGGAAAATGTGTACTACAACATTATTGTTAATAAAATATTGACTATTAATTTTTGTGGAAGCGATTAATAACTTGGTAGTTTGTAGCTGAAGGCAAAGTCCTGGTGTCTCAGATTTGGTAGTGAGTGTGATGCTCAAAAAAGTTTTATGTGTTCAGAAAAAAAACAGTCAATACCACATGTGCAAGGATCTTCCATTTCTAAACTTTATGGTAAGCATTCCACCTTGGACTGTTGACATTTTTATCAAGACTTACATGTACATAGAAGCAAAACAAAATCTTAACAAGGAAGCAAACTAAAATAAAACATGTATATTAATAAAAACGAATTGCCCTCCTGTTTAATAACAGTTTTAACTACAAAAAAGCATCTTCTAAATATTAGAAGAAAAAAGTTTCAGTATTCATAGTTTCTGAGCCTGCACATAAATTAGCAAGAATAGGTACTTATTAAAATCAGATATTTAATTAAGAACAAGAATTGGAGTCTAGTTAAAAACTACAACAAACAAAAACTTGTACATACTACTAGCTTTGATGAACTGAGTTTCAAATCCCTAAACCAGAAAATCAGTTCTTAACCCAGCATTTTTCCTGATTTTCTGAAGTGCTCCCAAGTCTATTAAAACTGATTTATCTCCTAAACTGTGGCTACAACAAAGCTACACTCTGGATATCTATCAACTTTCTCCAATCTGTAACTAACTGCATTTTTATTTATGTTGGCAGTTCACCATCTAGTTCTGATACTAACTACAATACTAAACTAAACTTCTTGCAACCAAATTCAAACTCAAGTCTATATTCTCTGTATTATATGTAATTTGGTGTTTATTAAATTGCCCTGAACAAATAAACAAACAAAAAATATTATGTCTAACAACCAAAATACAGTAAAGTGTTTTTGGTGGGAATATAGTTTTTCACTCCTTACAACTAAAGAGGTAACTAGAATCCACTGCAATCCATCACACAGTGCCACGACCAAATAAACAGATTCTTACATTATAATTAAGAAAAAGGAACTTGATCTCTGCCAGAAGCTGTATGATTGGATTTGACTTCTGCACTTGTTCAATGCCTCGTGTTCCCTTCTTCAGGAAGGGGTTGGTCCCTCCCCAGAGCAGAGCAACTAGCAGAAGACTTATCACTTCATCTGAAACATACAGGAAGACAAAATATTGTGTTTATGGGAACACCATGTCACATTTCTTTAAACAGCTGCTCCTTTTGAAATACAGTGCATTACTGCCACCTTATGTTACGGAGGAGGTACTACCGTTCTCAATTAAATTTACTTGAACCTGTACAGGGTGGTCCAGATCTAATTATGCAATTACGAAAAGGTGAACACATTGTACCTGCTGTTCGACTGACAACCGTCTCTCTGACATTTTGGAATGCAGGGCAGGTGCTGCCATCTATCGGCAACAAAAAATTTTTTTTTTGCAAATTCTCTCTGTAATAAACTTAACAAATTATAGCATAATGTACTGTATATTGCATATTTAGATCTGGACCACCCTATAGAATCCTCTCTTCAAAGCAAACTATCATCAGATTTGTTTTGAACAAAATATGTATATATATATTTTCCTCAGGTGTGACTTTCAACATTCTCTTTCTGAATCATAACCTTTACAATACAAATAATATGAAACACTGATTTAACCACAGGATATTACATTTCACATACACACTTTTCCCACTGCCCTCTCTTATGTGTCCTTATTATATCGTTCCAGCTGGTGCTGAATCTTAGACAAGTGTCTATGTACTAATGCTCCCTAATTCTCCCACCTTCAGCCTAATTTCTCAATTTAACCTTTAATGTGTCCTCCTGTCACACCCAGTGAAGCATCAGTATCTACAATTGCTTTGGTTATGTCAGTCCTAGAAGTCTTTTTCCAACCTCATTCCCATTAATACTCACATGTACTGCTTTCTCAGGTAAACTCACTGCACACATTCCATATGTAACATATATAAAGTTAAGAATGTTTGTCTGTATTTCCTGGTGTCACTCAAGAAAGGCTTTACTGATTTACGTTAAGTTTGGTATGTATACTCATTTCGGTGTCGATCACTGTATAGGGTACTTTTTTCTGGCCCCAGACCGCTGGTTCCAAATCAAGGATACATACAAATAGACTGGCATGAACGTTTAGGAAAAAAAAAAAATTAAAAGGGAGACCTGCTTAAAAAGCAATGCATACATTCCCTCAGTACTGCCCCAGGGGATGAACTTACAACACTGACACTTAAAAATTTTCACTGAGGTTACACCCTGGTTACATCTAACCATTTACTTTCTGTGGAATAAAGTGAGCATGTTTTCCTACTTCTACTTCCTTGTTTATTTATTTTCAAATAATATGCATTCTAGAAGGAGAGCATTTTACAACCAAGATCTGCTGATGCCAGAAAAAACAATGTCTGACGGAGGAACCTGTAAGTCAGCAACAATGAAACTGCGGTTTCAACCCATACATGAAAACTTATATAGCTCGTCGCGGCCACATGATTTGCCGACAGGCGACGGTACAGGTCACCCCAATAATACCTCGGATTCCCAATATTTTCCCCTCCTTTTTAAACGGCTTCAATTTCCCACAAGTGTCTGATTTTCTAAGCCCATACACAAAATCACAAGGTCTGACACCGAAAACTGGAGGCATCGATTTAATAACAGATTGCTTCTCTCATTGCCAGCTTTATGTTGCTTGCTCACGTGTGACGTCTTTTCTTATTTACACGCCACGTTTAAGATGTAATCGCTTGACACCTCAGATAACTTTTACATAAATGGCAGTACAGTATATGTATTTCTATTTTATTGTAATAATTCCATAAATATAATATCGATATACAAAATATAGTATAATAAATCCTTGATTTAAGATAATCACATTTTGTTTCGTCGTCTACTGTTTTTAAGTAATAATAATTACGGGTAACTCATCAAGTCTTAAATAAATGTTTAACTTGCAGGGTAACATCTGGAACATGAGGTGCTTGGCAAACGAAAATTTACCAGGTACGTTTGGCCAGTCAGTTATTACACTTTGATGTTGTCAGCCCTCCGCGACCCTGAATCGGATTAGGCGGGTTTGGGACTGGCATGTCATTTCATAGCTTGCCTTAATTCACCGTTAATATTATATACTGAAATTAAGTCAGCCTTTAAATCAGGGCATACACATTTATATTTTTTAAAGGTGAAATAAACAGCGTTCGTTCAGATGAATTCACAGAAAAAATGTCTACAATAAAAATTGTAACTTCTATAAACACAGCTAACCAGAATAGGCTCTGGCCCTCCGCCACCCTGATATGGATGATACGATTATGAGAAAATGATGCTAATAAAACTAATCTGCACAATTTAGGGTGGTTTGGAACGAACTAGAATACCAAAACCTCACCCGTAACGTGACATTAAACATACCGCTAAATATTTTTTAAATAAAGTAATGACAAAATATCACTGTTACGCACACGTTTATGAAACCAGAAAATCCCCCAAAACGGACCACATTAAAATAACGTTAAGACTAACACAAACAGACTCACATTCGGTCACCATCCCACCCGGAAGAGGAATCACGTGACTGTGACAAATTATTCAACTCTGACCCGGAAGTCATCGCGTTCTTTTTTCCGCCTTGGTCCATCGTAGCGACATGCTGGTTTGAGGCAACTCCAATTCTAATTTATTTTTTGGTTGCTCGAACACAAATTGCTTTAATTATTATCATAGGATAGGACGTTAAAATGGTGAGTATCAGTACAAATTTAAAACATACCTTTGGGGCCGCTCAGTCAGTTTTCAGCAGTTGAGTTTTCTTTATGATGGTCTGCATCGGTTACGCACTTCTATTATTCAAAAAGAAACGTCTCCTCAATTTTGATCGTTTCAAATGGACGCGAGAGCGACGACGACGGGCGTTGACAGTATGCTGCTGTCGACATCTGGATGATCATCAGTTCTGCTGGACCCATACTGTGTGTCATAAGGGCACGAATAACCGTTTTGTGAGCGTTAGTTACAAGAGGTCTTAGCGTGGACGCTATTAGTAAAGCGTTTTGAAGTTCTGTTGCCGTGACTCTTGAAATGTATTTTTTATAAATATTGTTTTTTAAAAAATAAACACGTTCTTTAATTCAGAAAAAAAGCGTATGTTCGACATTAATACAATGTTGATTTTTCTTTCAGAAACCAATCCTCTTGCAAGGCCATGAGAGATCAATTACACAAATCAAATACAACAGAGAAGGCGACCTGCTGTTTTCTGTAGCAAAGGATACGGTAAGAAATGTTTGCAAACGGAGATTAATCAATGAGAAGATGTTTTCTCAACATTATTTTGGAGAAATTAAAGAAATTAAACATTTTTTCTAATTTTTTTTTAAAGTTATACTTTACAATAGTATTTCATGTTTTCATCCCAACCACTTTAACACATCCGCGGGCCATTCTCACGTCTCATCTATGCAATTGTTTTCCTTTATAATTTTTCGTGTATAAAATGTCGTAGTATGATGTTTACATTTAGAAGAAATTCAGAAGTGTGTTATAATTTTAAACACTTGACATCTTTTACCATTTTTATTTTAGTTAACCTTATTTCCATGAAGTTTGCTCCTTAAATTGTATCCAAATACTGACAGTTTGTGATGAGCGGTTCAGACACAAATGCAAATGACACTGAATGTTGAAGCAGTGCCATTACTTCAGAGTCAATAAATTCATGTGTGTGCTAATTAACATTAAAAAGCTTAACTAAGTGGTCCTCAAATTTAGTTCTGTTAACCACCTTAACCATAGGTGTTTTGGTTCATCCCAACCACTTTCAGCTTTTAACTGGAGTCTTGCCTTTATTAAACAATCCAGAAATTATAAAATCTGTCCATTTTAGGGGAATGTATTAAGCGTTTTTGTGTGACATTTATTGTTTTTATTGCTTTGTAAGATATTGCACTTTTCATATTCTGGTCATTTAAACCCTTATTAGTTAGCTCACAAGAGTATTTTGTACTTGCATAGTTGCTTCCTGTGCTTCAGTATTCAGTGTCATTTGTCGCCATGTGTACTGCTTATCACTAATTATCAGTATTTTGGTAAAATTAAAGCAGTAAACTCCACAGGAAAAAGTGAATCAAAAGGAGTAGATAAAACTTTATTTGTCCCCTGGGGAAATTTGGCTCTTTAAATAACTACATAAGTAAACAAATACACACACACACACATCAGAATGACTATAAAACAAGAAAATTCAAAAGAGAAAAGTTATGACTTGACTGTCACAGTCTCAGCGAGTCTTTTTGTAAATGTACTGCTGTCAGTATAAAGAAGCCCCACTATCATTTTTTAACACACCTCTGCTGAATAACTAGCTGGGTAAAAGTCCTCAGTGTTTCTGTGTCAGAGGGAGGGTGTGCAGCATTGTTCATAATGGCACTCGGTTTTCTTTAAATTCTGCCCTTCTCTACAACCTCCAGGAGGTCCAGAGTACCTCTGATAACAGAGCTTGCCTTTTATTTAGCTTGTATGTTCAGTGGGCCTCTCTTGAAGTGATGTTATTATAGAAGATGTGAAGGATGTGACTTCTCATTTTAAAGGGACACAGTCTATTCTGCCCTTTCTTTTACAATCTTCTGTGTTATGAGACCAGGCCAACCTTTCATTAATGTGGACTACCTCTACATGCACTCCTCGAATAGTGTCTGGACATGGATCTTTGGTGTGGTGAAAGCCAATAACCAGTTCCTTGGCTTTACTGATGTTAAGATGCAGACAGTTCTCTTTGCACCAAGAAACAAACGTCTCCACCTGACCCCACGAGTGCAGAATCATCTGAGAATTTCAAAAAACATAATCCTCACAGTGCTGCCAGCTTTGTCCTGGTGAGACTTCAGCCTTATGGAGCAGACAGATAATTTCATCCTCCAATCTAGTGTTTGTCTGATAGGAAAATTGAACTGGGTCCAGATGGTCTATCAGAAGAGGACTAATATAGTCCAGGACCACTCTGTCAAAGGTTTTCATAATGTGTGAGATGTTAAGTGCCAATTGTCTGGTAGTCGTTAGGTGAAGAGGCGCCTTCCTTCTTTGGAATAGGAACAATGCAGGATATTTTCCACAGCAGTTGTACTTTCTGAAGACTTCTGACTTTTCTGAAGTCTGAACAGGTAAAAGAGGACTTGGCAATGTTACTCAGCACTGGCCTTAATAACTTAAGGACTGACTCCATATGTCCCACAGCTTTTCCTGTGTATAGCTTCCTGAGTTTTCTCCTTAGTTGGTCTTTAGTTATGAACAGTCCACACTAATGGTCAGAGGTGGACTTGTCACTGGCCATTACAGTTGATGTTGTAGAAGTTGCTGATGTAGAAGGGATGGTATGGAAAGACAGGCCATTGGAAGAAGGTGGTAGTGGGAGGGAAAATCTATTAAAAAATTGGTTCCGGGTGTTAGCTTTGTCCAGATCCCCTTCTAGCACGTGGCCCCTGGATTGTGTTAATCCCGTAATTATGCCCAGTTCATTACAGACATCCTTCATGTTATTCTGAGTGAGTTTGTTTTATGCTTTAGCTTTGTAAGTTTTCATTTGCTTCACTCGGCTTTCTCTTTAGCAAATGCTGTATGTCATTCAGTGTATATGAGGATATGGTAGAAGAAAGATAACATGTAAAAGATACAGGAAAAAAAAATTACAAATGTCTTAATTTTGTATACACGTAAAAATATTAGCACATATGTGTAAATGTAAAATAAGAGAAGAAAAAGGCAAATTAAGGAGTTAGATTATTTAGAAGTAAGACTAAACCATCTATTTGTGAAACTGCTTGGTATGAAAACCTGCAGCTTCTGTTGTACCCCAGGACTGAATGTCATTCAGTCACTTGTGCATGGTTTGTGGATTGCCTGCTTTAAGAACAATAATATTTTGTGGCTTCTAATCATGTCACTTTCTTACAACTGTTAAGTTACAGGTTCATTTCCTTCCAGTAATTTACTTTTTTATCCAGTCTTTGTATATTTTTGTTAATTAAGTATAATTATAGTAGATTACTGAGTATATTATTTATAAATGCAAGTCAGTTAATGTGCTATATTACTTGCTCAATTAGAATTTGATGACCTATATTTAGTGAAAAAATTATTTGGCATTGTTGATTTGTCATAATACATATGGCATAAAAAATTATTCTCATAATTACAAGATGTTATTGTTTAAAATGTTTTGTAATGTACTTGGCTGAATTAAAGGTTAATTTAAAAAAGTAGTTTTCACTATTTCTCTGAAAAAAACAAATGTACAGTTTATATTCTCATGTAATCAGTTGATATTGTCAATTAAACACTGCTTAAATGTACATGCACTTATAGGTTTTAATCTTTTTAAATCATTAATTGCATTGTAACTGTTTGCTGTTTATAAATGTTGTAAATATATATTTTAAGTTATGTGTTTTTTCTTCATTGTATCTGCCAGCCATTCAGAATTATCGAGGTGTAATTACAAATATGGTGTACCATTTTAATTTGATAGTGTTTGTTTCTTACCAAGACACATGCTGTATGATACACAGCAACGAATAATAAACACAGTACAAATCTTTTAAAAAGCTTATTGTTTACTAAACAGCAATCTCAAATCTGTCTTTATCTTTTTCCAATTAAAAATGTAAGCTGCTACACTTATAGCAAGCTCAATATCCGAACTCAAACGGTGTCCGTTTTAATTTAAAAGACAAAATAAAAAAGGTCTGAATACATTGTTTTGTCTAATTGCACAGGTAGACTTCTCCAATTCCTCTTTCTCAGTTTATTACTCCACTTTCTTTAACATAAAGGCCAATATTCTGGTTGTGATAAAACGTGCCTCCACTCGCTGCTCTTTGCCCTACATGAAGTTTGCTGACCAAAAAAAAGTGACTATGATGGAACTTTGTGTAGACAATTGCTATACTTAGATTTACTTTTTTTAATTGGAGCAATGACGAGCGATATTATTACTCATGGTAATAATGCTGGATTAAGTTTGTCATGGTGCTACCTTTACTTGCCACAGAAGTACACTACAACAGATAGTAGTTTGTTTGTCATTGGACTTGCACTGCCAGTTTTAGACATAAGCTCCTCGCTTGTTAATGTGTTTTTCCTTAAGCTGGTTTGATATGGGTCAGGTGCACTGTAGACTAATTATTCTAGGTTGAAATGAATCAAAAATTTCCTTTTTACACATCGCCCTAAAGCAGAAGTTGAAATTAATTTATAAAATCAATTATTCACTCAATGTCTAGAAAGTATTCAACAGTTTGTTTGTTTTCCCATATCCATGTTTTTTTTTCTTTTTCTCTCTGGATACTTCCATTTTTCCTGCTGCGTCACAAAGATGTGCATAATAGGTTAATTACAGAGTCCAAATTGGCAAGGTTTAAGTGAGTATTAGTTTATTCATGAGTGATGTTTGGGGTGCATTGTTACCCCTTCCTGTGTCTGAAGGTACCAGTATCACTTCTGGCTTTCCATGATCCAACATTTGGATTATGTAAATTCAGAAATATGAAAGAATGGAAGGATAGTCATGCACATACAGTAGTTTGACTGTTCGAGGGGGCAGTCATAGAAAGTAAACCTTCTTAGGCTAGATTTTTTAATTCCTCCAAAATTCAATAATTGACTTTATCTTATTTTTTTTTTTACTCTTTGATTTGACACATTTTTTTCCTCAGGCTTTGTAATCTCATATGGGTTTTTTTCTTTCCTCATAATCTTCTCTTTATCCTCAATGTTTAAAGACGTCAGGTATGAACAAAAAAAATAACACAAGATAACAGATACCATCTTTTTCATTTTGAGCATGAAGGCTAATAAACCTCAGTACTAACTTGCAGCTGTGCATTTTTAATACTTAATCATATTTTCCTCCTTCTTTTATAAATAGGTATTCAATGTGTGGTATTCTGTTAATGGAGAGCGACTTGGCACTTATAATGGTCACACAGGAGCCGTGTGGTGTGTAGATGTTGATTGTATCCTTTGACTTTTTATGGATTTTATGCTATGAAAAGGTATGCAACAGAGACTGCACAATGTATGAGTCGGATATTGCCCATTTTCCTATGTTTTTCACTCAATTTGCTATAATACTGGTTTCTTGAAATTTGATTTTCTGACCCTCATAATGTGAATGATAATCGCTTCAGCTGGACCCGAATGATTCTGTGTGTGACAGACCTTTTTTGGTATTGCAAAGTTTTCAATGTTCTGAAATTTGAGAATTACTATTTTTTGGTAAATGTTTGTCCCATTAGGTTTACCACAAATACAATACATTGCAAAGATCAGGATCCTCATCTTGCTTTAAGAACTGGAATGAAACTACCTTTATTTTGTACAGTGATGCTGTAGTCACCATTTGCGGGTGCTTTACTATTACAGACCTATAGCCTGGTTGTTTTACATTTATTTATATATTTATTGTTCAGGTCACAGAGTGAATTGCACTTGGATAATAAAATTATGATATAAAGTCTGATGTAGCACGATATTTAATGTGTTCATTAGACTGATTAACAGATGGTAGTTCCTTGGTACTGGTCTGTAGAAGAGGGTGGTTGTTGCATTTTTTAAATCCCTAGTTTTGCAGAGAAGCCATTGCTGCTTGCACAGTATGAGCGAGAGCCATTACCATGAATTTTACATTTAATATTCAATAGATAAATTTGCCGTTTGTGTCTATCAAGCTACATCAAATGACTTGTAATGACAAAGTGAATGTGTTTTCAGAAAGGACTGCAAATTTATTAAAAATGAAAAACTCTTGAGTAAAAGGCATATGACAGTATTCTTAAAGCACAAGGAAAAATACACTTTTGTCTGATAATACAAAAGTTGAACTCTTTGGACAGAGAGATCCTTGAAGAAAATCTGCTCCTGTGTGTTTGCACCTTCAGACTGTGGTGATGGTTCACCTTTCAGCATGAAACTGACCTGACCTGAATCATACAGCCAAAGGAATGCTGGAGTGGATGACCCAGCCAAAGCCCAGACTTAAAACCTCATAGAACATAGACCTGAAGATGACAGTTCAGAGGTTTACCATGTAATGTATTGGGGCTTGAGTGGCTCTGCCGGTAAGAGAAACTGTCCAAATCCAAGAGTGCAAAGTTTGTAGAGATTTATCCAGGAAAACTCAAAGCTGTAATTGCGGAAAAAGGGGGCCACTACAAAGTACTGAATTAAGGGTCTGAGTACTTGCATAAATACAAGATTTCAGTTTTCGAGTTCTGATGAATTTTCAAACCTTTCTGGAAACACATTTTCACTGTGTCATTCTGTGTTATTGAGTGCAGATTGATGGGCATAAATGGCAAATTTATCCATGTAAAGTTAAATGTATAACACAGTTTGAATATCTGCTATTAAGGCTTTTTTTTTTTTTTTTTTGCAAAAATAATCCACATACGAGAACACTTACAGAAAGCATACCATATGGTATTCTTTGATTTTATTTAAAAACATTTAGGTAAAGTTGTTATTTAGTATCTTATGGTATATTGTGTAAAAGCATTTTCCTTTACCTGAATGGACAGGGGACACAAAAAGTGTGTTGACTGGATCTGCAGACAACACTTGCCGATTGTGGGACTGTGAAACAGGTAAGTCTAGGATGAAATACTGTTTCTTCTATAAAAATGTGAGTATTCAATGCACAACTTTGTTTGGGCCATTAAGTGATTGT
This sequence comes from Polypterus senegalus, assembly GCF_016835505.1. Lineage (NCBI taxonomy): Eukaryota > Metazoa > Chordata > Cladistia > Polypteriformes > Polypteridae > Polypterus > Polypterus senegalus. The sequence goes on along the minus strand of NC_053170.1, from coordinate 51,646,029 downwards.
GTCTGATCTGCAGTGTATGGTGTGTTTTATTAATTTATGCCTTTTGATAATTTATGATTTTGATGAAGTGCTCAGTGCCTGAGTCCTTGTGGAGGCTGATACTGAGGGCTGGAGAGGACATTATTTGGTGGCAGAGAGGCACGATGGGTTTGATGCTGATTGTCAGCAATCCTGAGAAATGTGATGAAGATGTTTGTGTGAGAGAAAGGGGGAGGTTTGCTATGCTGGTGCCGGTTTTAACACAGTGCATCCAGAAAATGTTCACAGCGTATCACTTTTTCCACATTTTGTTATGTTACAGCCTTAATCCAAAATGGATTAAATTCATTTTTTCCCTCAGAATTCTACACACAACACCCCATAATGACAACGTGAAAAAAGTTTACTTGAGGTTTTTGCAAATTTTTTTTAAAATAAAAAAACTGAGAAATCACATGTACATAAGTGTTCACAGCCTTTGCTCAATACTTTGTTGATGCACCTTTGGCAGCAATTACAGCCTCAAGTCTTTTTGAATATGATGCCACAAGCTTGGCACACCTATCCTTGGCCAGTTTCGCCCATTCCTCTTTGCAGCACCTCTCAAGCTCCATCAGGTTGGATGGGAAGCATCGGTGCAGAGCCATTTTAAGATCTATCCAGAGATGTTCAATCGGATTCAAGTCTGGGCTCTGGCTGGGCCACTCAAGGACATTCACAGAGTTGTCCTGAAGCCACTCCTTTGATGTCTTGGCTGTGTGCTTAGGGTGGTTGTCCTGCTGAAAGATGAACCGTCGCCTCAGTCTGAGGTCAAGAGCGCTCTGGAGCAGGTTTTCATCCAGGATGTCTCTGTACATTGCTGCAGTCATCTTTCCCTTTATCCTGACTAGTCTCTCAGTTCCTGCAACTGAAAAACATCCCCACAGCATGATACTGCAACCACCATGCTTCACTGTAGGGATGGTATTGGCCTGGTGATGAGCGGTGCCTGGTTTCCTCCAAACGTGATGCCTGGTATTCACACCAAAGAGTTCAATCATTATCTCATCAGTCCAGAGAATTTTGTTTCTCATGGTCTGAGTGTGCTTGAGGTGCCTTTAGGCAAGCTCCAGGCAGGCTGCCATGTGCCTTTTACTAATGAGTGGCTTCCGTCTGGCCATTCTACAATACAGACCTGATTGGTGGATTGCTGCAGAGATGGTTGTCCTTCTGTAAGGTTCTCCTCTCTCCACAGAGGACATCTGGAGCTCTGACAGAGTGACCATCGGGTTCTTGGTCACCTCCTTGACTAAGGCCCCTTCTCCAACAATCGCTCAGTTAAGATGGCCGGCCAGCTCTAGGAAGAGTCCTGGTGGTTTCAAACTTATTCCACTAACGGATGATGGAGGCCACTGTGCTCATTGGGACCTTCAAAGCAGCAGAAAATTTTCTGTAACCTTCCCCAGATTTGAGCCTCGAGACAATCCTGTCTCTGAAGTCTACAGACAATTCCTTTGACTCCATGCTTGGTTTGTGCTCTGACATGAACTGTTGACTGTGGGACCTTATATAGACTGGTGTGTGCCTTTCCAAATCATGTCCAATCAACTGAATTTACCACAGGTGGACTCCAATTAAGCTGCAGAAACATCTCAAGGATGATCAGGGGAAACAGGATGCACCTGAGCTCAATTTTGAGCTTCATGGCAAAGGCAGTGAATACTTCTGTACATGTGATTTCTCAGTTTTTTTATTTTTAATAAATTTGCAAAGATCTCAAGTAAACTTTTTTCACATTCTCATTATGAGGTGTTTTGTGTAGAATTCTGAGGAAAAAAATGAATTTAATCCATTTTGGAATAAGGCTGTACATAACAAAATGTGGAAAAAGTGATGTGTTGTGAATACTTTCCGGATGCACTGTATATAAAGAGGCTTGCTTTTTACATTAATAGCCTAGTTGTGGCCCTTTTTATAAAAAGTGGGAATACAAATATGAAAAAAATGTAAATAGTCATCCAACATGTGCCCCAAAAAAGTGTAGTAAAGTTAACAGACGTTTTTAGCAAGTTAGCCTATTTTCCAAATCCTACCATATTATGTAGAATTTCAGGAGAGTTCCAAATGTTTCGGTAGTTATCAAGCAGCAGTTATAATCTAAAGCTACTTTCACATCCAAAATGCTAACGAAGCACAATCAAGGAAATAATTAGTATAATTCGCTATACTAAATAATTTTGGCCAATTACTTTCAAACTGGTAGTGGCTTTTCATACCATTTACTAGCATATATATAAGCAGATCATTACAACTGAACTAATGTCAAACCTACATTCATGTAAACCTAAATTCTATAATCCCGAAGTTGCCAATTCTTTGAAAGTTTAGCCATTTATATTATGTTGAGTATTTATTGGTTGCAAAAATACCTTTCACAGTAGATATCTAAAACATCCAGAAATGTTTTTATTTGTAAGTAAAACTGCACTGGCTGCTGTAATTTTAGTTGTGTTTTTTGTAAAGTCAGTGTGACCCTTTTATATTGTGTGCAGCAATAAAAAATTGCCATAATTCTAGTGAAAATCTTGCTCTTCGTAAGGTTTTCAGCAGTTAGTAGGACAATGTTATTGGAAAGGTGTTGCACTGGCAAACTCAGAAAATGTACATGTTTGTATTAATGCTATCCTCTGCATGCGTTTGTGCTCAAGTGAGTATTTTTTATATGTTACTCACCCCATGTACTTTATAGTGGTGGCATGAAATTAATGAAATATGCCACTGTGTAGTGTTGGTCACCTATTCATCCCTTTGATGAGAATCTCTCATAGGCACTTTATGCAAGTAAGAAAACATGAGATTACATTTTTTGTCTTGGCTACCTCTGTAAAGTATATAGGGTAAGTACCACACCATATATATATATATATATATATATATATATATATAACACTCTTTCAATGGGGAATTCCTATTGTAAGTTAGCACATTCACAGCGTAATACCTGAGTTGAATGTGTGTATTTGCAAGTGGAAATTATGGTTCAAAGCAATGATTCTACATCTTTTGTCAACTTTACTTTAAAAGCTGTTTGTACACTTATTATGTTGAATGCTGCAAAATGACACTGATGCTTGCATCTGTTAAGATTTCTGAGTAGAAAAATTGTAAAGGACAGTTGACACCAGAGTAGGTGTATTTTCTTATTCAGGGTTTTATGGATTCTTGCAGGAAAGATGCTTGGACAACTGAAGACCAGCTCAGCTGTGAGGACCTGTGGCTTTGACTTTAGTGGAAACATCATAATGTTTTCAACCGACAAACAGATGGGTTATCAGTGTTATTTGAACTTTTTTGACCTTCGAGACCCTTCACAGATGGGTATGAAGCTTAAATATATTACTGTTTATTTTAATGAGATTCTCATTTTTACCCTGAATTTAGTGATATATTGTTCTACCCTGATCAACAATTTACAGAAAACCCCTTTCCACCATCTGTTTTCATAGTATAAGAGATGTTTTTAATGAATTATGTAATTCTTGCTGGCATAGCTTCCTGCCTCTGTGGTGTTTTGTGTTTGCATTATGAATCAGTATTATCTTTTTATATTGTATTTTAATAAAGTTTAAGTTCATTATTAGATTGATAAAAGCATAACGTTTATATCTCAAAAGAATCACACTTGCATTCACATTTTAGGTTTGGTCTCCTGAAAAGGTATTCATGCTATTCATTTTAATTCAACATATTGACATTTGCAGAGTTCAGAATGATGTTAGTTAACACATTTGTGTTGTGTAGTACCGTCTCCTCCCACTAGATGCTGTCAGACAGGTAAATGAGCATCAGGTTATGACAGCATTATAAGGAAGAAAGGAGATTCTTAAGTGATGCTGGGATTTTTTTTTCTTCCTTAAATATAGATAGAGGAAATGGGATATGTGGAATCTGATCTAATCTTTAAAATAAATAAATAAAATTATCAGTGGAATACTCAACACTTTAGGCTGCACATCTAAGAGCCCTGCATGAGTTTAACACTGCATTTCTTAGCATTGTTCTGTTTTTAGCAGTATAATACACATACTATTGTTACACATTGTTTTTTAAGGTCCATTAATGCTTTTGGTTGACAATTTGGATTTGAGGCTTTGCTGGCAAATTACTATCATTATTACTCTTTTATATCTGTTATTTGAAATAATTGTATGTACATTTTGGGGACACTATATGTTGTACATTAATTGTGTTTTCTGTAATTTTTTTTGTGCTTTGATCCTTTTCAGAGATTTTATTAGAAAATGTGTGTATTTTGTCTGTGTTTCAGTGTTTTGTGTTGATTTGCATGTCATTATTTCTTTTTTTTCTTAACTTTTGTGCTAAACTCTAATTATGATACATTAGGCTTTTAAGTGGAAGAGCTCTTTGTAAGAGTAAATTTAATTCAATATTTCCTTCTCTATGTAACAAATTTGTTTGAAAGTTATTTTTAAATGCTGTCGAAAATCTGATATTGTTACTCCACAGCTTTTGCCTACCTCAAAGTTAACCTGGTAATTTGTTTTATATGCTTTTTTCTTTATAAAAGCCACACTATTTTTATTGTTCTTTGTTTTGAATTATTGCTTAACTGTTATATATAGTAGGGCAGGGCAATATGGCCAAAAATATTTATCACGATATATATTTGAACATTTGCGATGATATAACTGATGATATGATTGACACGAGACAAAATACTTTACAACTCCACAACTTTATTAGTGCAAAAAAACCCCTTCAATTTATTTTCACTTAAACAAGCAGCTGTTTTTATGTGCATTAAAGCTATATAAAAATTTAACAGTGCAAATGCAGATTCCTTGCTGACAGTTTAACCAAAAGGCATTTCCAGTGGAAATGGGCTGACATATCCTGAGCATAACCTTGTATAATATCCACAAAACTTAAAAAGAGTTGTTTTGCAACATAAAACATAACATAAAATTCAAGCCTAGAGTGTCCATAGTCTCACTCAGTGTGTTGGTTATAGTCTCCGCTATGCAGTCAGTCATATTGCAGGTTGATACAGAACTAACTCTGACCTCTTTAGTGACCTGGCAAACATATTTAATGTAAATAATTTTTTTACATCGCAGATATCTGTGGTTTCATCACACAGAATACTGAAAAACTTTTCTGTGTGTATATTTTTCAGTATGTTAGATTTTATTTCTGATGCTAAGACATCCAGCAGCTCTTGCATTATTCTTTCAGAGGTGTAATGTGCATTTTTACCAACATTAAGACTTTAGAGTGGTAAAGGGAGAGCCTGTTGGATATTCAATTCACACTTGCACTACGGCAGGTATGCATTCTCGACATTTCCACTTTAATCTTGACATTTCTACATTATTCTCGCCGTTTATCTTGAGATTAAATTCGACATGTTGACTTTATTCTCGTAGTTTGTCATTAAAGTAGAACATCATAAACTAAACTTCATCTTAAAATGAATGTTTAATTTACTAGATTTTCTCAAACCCCCGTAATAAATTATGTAGCAACATGTTGACTTTATTCTCGTCATAAGCGTCATGATTAAAGTGGAAATGTCGAGGATAAAGTCAACATCTCAACTTTATTCTCGACATATAGTTTTTTTTCTTCACTTTGTCCGTATTTTTTTTTTTTCTTCACCGTGGCCCTAATACGCTCCCGTACAAAACCCTCAGCAATTCAGTGACAAAACTTTTGCCCAGGACAGTGTGTGCTGCAAGGGTTTCTGCACACTTTTTGCAATATGGACGCAGATCCAAATATGAGCAAATATAAGAACGGCAGATGGGGTCACTTTAGACAGGAACCACAGTGAGTGCTACAAGGATTTTTGCACACAGAACACACCTAATTCTTAAACAACTGTATGTGTATATATTGGTTTGCTATGTACTTTACCAGAAGAGAGCTGCTGAACGCTCAGCCGCACTATACAGACTGCACTGACGCTGAGAACAGAGATATCACTTCCGGACGCCTTTTTTCTGATATCTGACAGGCTGGTTTCAATAGACTTTTTTTTTTTAATTTTATCAGATCTCCTCTTGCCCGCCCACTTCCACATCCTCTTTGCTTGTAAACTGCCACTTTGCTCACGCTATTAGCATGAACAGCCCCCTCTCGCCCGCCCTCCTCTCCATACTCCTTGTAACTGTATTAAGCTGATACACCCCCGCTATTACCATGTACGACACCCGCTATTAGCTTTAACAGTATTTTCCCACCCGCCCGCTTGTCCCCTGCCATCTCTGCAGATCATTAGATCTGCCTGTGCCTGCAGATCTGCGGCTGTTCTCTCACAATGTCATGCGAGATGACAGCCGGGCGCTGAACTAAATTAGCCGGGTGGAGCGCCTGGCTAAAAGACGCTAGGGAGAACACTGCGTTATAATTAACTTACCTATTGCAATGTGCAGGCGATGTCCGAATCATGAAAGTCTGGTCCAGTTGTTGAGTGTGACGGCTTTCACAACATTGGCCCCGTTGTTGGTCGTCACACACACTTGTTTTTCCTCCTGAATATTCCACGAGCTGAGGAACTCTTTTAAGCCTTTGGCCATATTTTCCCCTGTATGGTCCTCGGAGTAAAAAACTTGTTTCAAGGCACTTGTTTTGTAGCTTCCAGTCTTTGTCCACGTAGTGTATTGTGAGGCTCATGTAGGGGTCTGATGTTAGGCTTGACTACATGTCCGTGGTGTACGCAAAAAACTCCACCGAAGATAATGCATTTGACACCTCAGTACGGACCTCTTCATATAAAGCAGGCAAGGCGACTTTAGAGAAGTATTTCTTGGTGGGCAGCTTGTAGCGTGGATCGAACTTTTTAAGCATCTTTGTGAAACCTTCTCTTTCCACACTCTGAATGGGCATCGTATCCCTGGCTAAACAATGCGTCACTGCATTAGTTAGTTCCCCCCAGCGTTTGCTACTTTTGTCATAAGGCGTGCAGCTATTTAAAGCTACGCTGATTGTTTGTTGAGTCAGCTTCTTTGGTCTCACCACCACGCTAGTTGAAGCGGATGCCTCTTCACGTGATTTAACAGCTTTGTTGTACTCCAACAAGTGCTTCTGCTTCAAATGATGAAATTGGTTTGTGGTGTTTCCTCCCTTTGCCACAACTGCCCGCTTGCATGTTCTACAAAAAATTGTGCTTTGTTGGGTATCTGATGGGCGAAAACCAAACCAGTTCCACACCACTGAAGTTACACCATTTTTACAAACCAATTCTGGTTCATCTGTTTCATTCACCGATCTGCTTTCTCCCTTCTCATTCTCCGTCGCCGTCATGCTTTTTCCGCCATGTGCGTATGAAAACAAAGGCACTGCGCATGTGCGTTTTACCCATATTCTATCGTGATATTTCATTTTCTTATCATTGCACCGGTATTACCGTGAAAGGTATAATATGGCCCAGCCCTAATATATAGCATTTTGTTTCAGCTGGTGCCCTTGCATATTACAGCCCAATGTCTTAGCAGCTAAACAGAGAGTAATATGATAATATGTGTTTGTCACCTTGTCTTGTTTTTCAGCAGTTAAACCTTGTGTTCAATAAGGGTGTGTTTTGTACTTTCATTGCTTTGGTTTATCCAAGTATTCTCAAATATTTTAATAGTCAACAATAAAACACATGCTCGGTGAAACTAAGAGGGCATGAAGGAACAGTGTTTTCCTATCAGTTGCTAATTTTAATAAGCATTCAGAAGATAGTGGGTTCCATCTTGGGTGTATTTCATCTTTAATAGGTGTTTCACACTACATTGGGGTTCTTTGTTTTGGTTGTTGGTATAAGGATGGCTGTAGTATGATAGAGTTTTACAACATATTTTCAGGCATGTACACTTCACTTGAAATATTTATTAGGAACAAGAGAGTTCTCAGCCTTTTAAAGTGGTCTTTTTTTTTTTTTTTTTAAACAAGTTATGACTTTTGATCAAAGCAGTAAATGTTTATTAGCATTGTCTATGTTTGTAACATACTAAAGTTTATTTGATGTTTTGTTTTATTCCTTTATGATCAATTTATTAAGGTTTAGCAAGAGAATTTCATCCAGTGCAAAGTAAATAAAAAATTAACAATTACTACCTTTGCTCTCTGTGATTAATTGATTTTTATTTTAGATGTTATATGTTTTAAATTTGCTTATGATGCACATTTTTTTACAGAGGATAACAATCCATACATGAAGGTACCTTGCAGTGAGTCCAAGATTACGAGTGCTGTGTGGGGTCCTTTAGGAGAGTTTATCGTTGCTGGGCATGAAAATGGTGAAATAAACCAATTTAGTGCCAAGGTGGGGAATGTATATGTTGCAGATGTTTAATGAGTTATCATGTTAGTCTGAGATGACAATTTCTTCAGGACACAGAGACCATTTTCAATGGCTTTTGCACAAATTATTTGCAGTATCTTACAATACAGTGAGAGTAAAAAGTGAATGATGCAGTAATATTGATTCAGAAAGAACATGCCAGCTAGCAAGCTATATGCAGTGTTTGTAATTTAAAATGGTCAAGTCAGTTTCATATTTCTGTGTTCAAAATCCATGCCAAATGTGCTATCATAATTGTGTGTTTTGAAAGGCTTTACAGTTATATAGGGTTAGACAGAAAACATCTACACCATTTCTGATTTAACATCTGTTGTGGATGTAAGGCAAAGAATAGTAATATACAGATTAGTTTGAATGAAAGAGCTTTAGCAGTTGCATATAAAATTGATAATGCAAAATAGAATATGACGTTTAAAATTGGCGACTGTAATGATGATGGCAAAATCTGTATAGATTTTAGGTTTGGGGAAATAGATTAATTTATAAAAAAAAACCCATTAATTTAGTGTATTCATGCTACATATGACTTAAAGCAAGAATATTTTTAAATGGTCAGATTTATAATATGTATGTAACAGTTTTAAATTGTTGGTGCTTATCTTTACAAACGCATCAATTTTAGTTGTCAGGTAAAACGTCTTGTTGAGCAGCTTTTTTTTTTTTTTGTACACTTCTGTGACTTTGTTTTTACCAATAATGATTGCTTATGCTTTTAGTCTGGTGAAATAATGAAGACGGTGAAAGAACACACAAAACAGATCAATGACATCCAGTCCTCGATTGATCTTACAATGGTGATCACTGCTTCAAAAGACAACAGTGCGAAGGTTCGAATTTTAAATTTTTGGGTTTTTTTTCCTTCCTTTTTTTTTTTTTAGTATGTGGTGGTAATTTTATTTCTTTTATTTTTCTCTAGTTGTTTGACTGTACAACATTAGATCACATTAAAACCTTTAAAACAGAAAGACCTGTGAACTCTGCTGCAATTTCACCTATCATGGATCATGTAAGTTTGTTTGCTAATCCAGTGTGTACAATTTTTCCAATTTAGAGAATTCATCAGTATTTTTATATTTTGTGTTGGTTTCACCTTGAAAACCTGTATTGTTAAGTGAACTTGTATTGATAAATGTAAAAAGTGTCTTCTCCAGTGGCTTATCAGTGCACCAGAACGAAAGTTAGTAACTAAGTCAGCTTTGAAATAGAGAATGTCCTTGCAAATTGAGTTTAAGATTGTGTACATTTTGGAAAGTACAGATCTGTGTTATTTACTCCAAAATGCATTTTTTTTAATAATTCTGCAGCATCCTAAAAGTATTATTTTGCTCTTGATCCCATTTTCTTTCACTCTTGATCCTAAACTTCCCTGACTTATTGCTGTTTTAATGCTAGACTTTTACGCATCCATCACAGCAAGACAAAAGACATTTACAAAGACAATGGAAATTACTAGTGTAATCCTGATTTTTATTTTGTTTTTATCAGCATTTTAAAAGATTTTCAGTGTTAGCAATTGTCATTTAAACTTCTGCAGCCAATGCACAGTTTCATATGCAGTTTGTGTCAATGTTTTAGTTGATTGCTGACTTTACATGCATTTTCTCAAATAATGAAAAGCTAAGATTACCTCGGATACATTTTCACTGTAACTAAAGGGCTAGATGCACATTTTTTTATCCCTCATGTTTCTTCTTCCATCAGCAGCAGTGAAGTGGTGTACTACACAACAAAGTACCCCATCCTTTCTGTTGTCCACAAGGTGTTTGTATTATTATTTTGTTTTAAAGACTGTTCCTGCCAGCTTCCTACGCTGTACCGTAAAACTTAGTTATGCATTGCCTGGTAATTTTTGAATTTCAAACTAATTTGACAATATTTTTTTGCAAATTATTTAGATTTTTATTTTCCACTTGGGGTAAAATAATATATATTTTATAATAAGTGCTTCTGTTAATAAATACTTGGACCATCACAACATTGTTTTTATTTGCAAAGCATGCAGGGGCTCACAGGGCATCAGTTCATGTACTGTTAATGACAGATGTGCTGGAATATAGTCTTAAGTTTGGAAATAGCGAGAAGCATTGCTGGGGAAAAAAGAAAATATTATTGACTGAGTAATGCTAGAAGAGCAATTATGTGGGCTCAAGAAGCTTACCGATGGAAGTGTGCAGAATGAGCATAAAAGGAAGAAGGTGTTTGTGATTGCAGAGCAAAAATCAAAAGAAAAACAAGAGATTGTAGACACAAATTGCTTGACAAATGCAGAGGAAAATATCATGGTCATTAACAATTGGACTGCCTGGAAGATGTACATGGAGATCGTTGAAAAATAAAAGAAAAAAATTGAAGATGTAAAAGCAGGGGACCCAAGTGGAAATGTTGATGGAAGTAGAAGGTTCTGGAGTTGAATGGTTGAAAGGACCTGTTCAGCAATATTTTGTGTAAAGAGGCGATTACTGAAAATACTCAATAAGTTGTGCTTATTCCAGTATGCAAAAATCAAGTTTATCTACTGCATTGCAGTCTGTTGTTATATGAGAATGTAATTTGAAGACTCTTAGTTACTAATAGTCTGTCTCCATTTTTTTTAGGGGACTAAAACTTTAATTTATTTATTTCATATTGCAGGTGGTAATGGGAGGTGGGCAGGAAGCCATGGAAGTAACCACAACCTCCACAAGGATTGGCAAGTTTGAAGCTAGGTAAGATATGACAACGTTACCAAATTATTAGTTGTATACTGTTTGATTATTGACATTGTGACCCTTCTTTCAGTCTATAACCATACAAATGTCTAAATGTCGATAAGCTTGACAAAATTTATTTATTTTTTGGTTCTTTTGCAGATTTTTCCATGCAGCATTTGAGGAAGAATTTGGTCGTGTAAAGGGGCATTTCGGTCCCATCAACTGTGTGGCCTTCCACCCTGATGGAAAAAGGTATGTAAAAGTTGTCTGATTCTGAATATGCATTGTGATTGGCTGTTCTGATCTATATTTCTAAAGAACTGAGTGACAATTTTCTGTATGCAAATAAACCCATAATCCTTTCATTCTAACTCCACATTATGGCATTATACTAGTTCCAGCTCCATAATATGCTCATTTTTCCACTCTCTTCACCTTTTAATATTTTTGCACTGCAGAGTTTTGCCAGTTTCTAATATGTGGTCATGATCATAGCAGCAGAATGCCTGCTTCATCTTCTCTCGAATGAGTATATGAATGTGTACATGACTGGTAGCAGTCTAGATTTTTTTTTTCCACTGTGTCATGCACAGTATGTGCAGAGCTTTAAAGGCTAAAACAAAATCAGGAATGTTGCCTCATAGAAAGCTTGCCTTTGGTGCAATTAACGTTCAACTCAACCAGTGTGTTTGATTCATGGGAACAGATGGAGTGTTCTGCTCAAGTTCTTAAGGCCTCTGCTGACCAACTTTGTGGTATCCTCTGTCAACTGTTCAGTCTGTCCTTAAGGCTCCACAAAGTGCAATACGATAGTGGAAAAAAACATTGAAAGGGATCATTTGAAATCTCACCCATCTTATTTAAATAAATGTTTTATTTCAGGAATTGTTGTAAAGAAAGAAATCCTTTACTTTTGCCAAATCTTTGTTTAAACTAAAAAATACAGTTGTAGTATAGCTGTACCAGACAGTTATGCAAAATACACAGTTGGCTTCTTGCCTCAAAATTTGAATGTTTGTATAGTTGTTGTAACATCCACTTAAACTTTATGGTTTAGAAAAAAAATAGGATTTTTACCCCCATCAATGTATTGAGGACAGTTTTATAATTTTATTTTTTGTAAAGTTAAGATTCAACATTTTCTGTTTTGTAAATGGTTAACTATTCAGCAAAATAGATTGAGATAGCTCAACTTTTAGAAGTGTTTTTACATTTTGTACTTTTTTTTTTCTCCACAGTTACAGCAGTGGTGGTGAAGACGGCTATGTGAGGATACATTACTTTGACCCACAGTACTTTGAATTTGAGTTTGAAGTATAAATATGTCATCTCTGTGCATTAATAAATCAGTACTTTACAAATTTCAAGAGGTGTTTGCAGTTTCATTGGAAATTCTCAAGTTTAAAAGTCTTTAATAAAGCCATGAAACAGAATGCCTTTCTGTTTTAAAGCAGTTTTCAACAAATGTTTTCTTAGCCTTAATTTAACTGAACCTGCAAAAAAGATAGACAACTGAGCATCATTCATCATGAAAGAACCGCTTTCTTGTTCAGTTTACTAATACAACTGCTGTAGTGTCTCATAATGCGCTGGATTTCCTCTTGTGCTTCTTCCACAAACTTGGAACAGGAGATCCACCTGAAGAAAAAACCTGTAAGATCAAACACATTGATTTTAACTTAAGTTCTTGCTTACTTTTGATATAAATTTTATATATTCAGTTCTGCACATCACATTATGACTGCTAAACACATTTTTTATGTTTAAAATATAAAATGTATATATAATAAAACAGCATAATTTCTTGGCTTTATAATCTACTGATCAGAAGTTTATTTGGTGTCTTAATTTGCTTTAAATTGTAAAGGAGTACACACAGGAGTACACACTTGGAATGACTAAGATGGCATGATAGGGCAGCTCTAGTCTAAAAGAACTTGTGCAACATTAACTGGTTATTATACTTGTGGGGACCACTGGCAGTAGTGTTTGCTAAATCTAAAAAATTGAACAACTTACAGTGAGAATGTGCAGTAAAATGTGCATACATGGAGGGTGTTTTTTAAACCTAATTATTGAAGTGTATGCAATTTCTTCATTGGTGATGACATTAAAGTGAAACTGCCTGTTTTGAAACATGCACGATCAGTGTCTTGTATGTCTACCAACCAAACAGCTGTGAACTCCGGGGGGTTGGGGGGGGCTCTTTATAATGTTGTAAGAGTCTGAATGAAGTCTAATGGTTTCTTTCCCCAATATCCAACCACCACACAATAAATGTCTTCCTGATAGTAAAACCTATTTTTTTTAAATGAAGTTTAAAAATTAAATTAAAGGTTAAAATGGAAATTTTGAGATTAAAGTCGACTTTTCAACTTTGATCTTGACATAGACCTTTTTTTTCCACTGTGTCCCTATTTTTTGTTCTTCTCTTTGCCACTAATACACTTTAGTATGACAATCAGAAGGTCAGCTGTGAGTCTTTTTTTCATGGCAACTTTAATATCTGACCACTTTTTTATTTCGGGCACTGTGTGACTTTCTGAACTTGAACTTTTGAGTCCCTCCACCACGCTGTGCCACTTATTTACTTTTGTTGCTTGTACCACTGCTTAAGCCACCAAATAGTGTGGTTTCGTTGCCTTCACTTCACTGAGCAGGACCTCCATTTCACATTTGCTGAAATTCTTTTTTACATGTGCTTGTGCCATTGTCCTTTAACAAAACCATTAAACGGAGGGCTATTTATATTGTTTTTGCATATTCAAGTAGGTATAATTCTGGGAGGAGTTGGGGTGGGATTTATAAAGGGAAAGTGTGTTGGACTTTGCTTACGTACAGTTTTAGTCGTTAGGATTTTTTGTGCATACATACATTTCTAGTTTTGTCCTTCGGCCATGTTTTGGTGTGAATTATACGTGAGTCACCAGGACTGTACTTGCTTGTTTTCAGATGTAACCATGGTACATGAATGAGCTACCAAAAGACCTACAGACATCATTGCTAAAAGATACAGTTTAGGAGAAGCACATGGAGGACAAATGGCCTCCTTCGCTAGTCTTGCATGATCAATTAGTTTTTCTGGATGGTCTGCTCTGTGCAGGTTTACGACTGTGCCATACTCTTTCCATGTCTTTAAAGACTGATTTAACTGGACTCCGAGGGATATTCAGGGACTAGGACATTTTCTTGTCTCTGTACACTGACTTGTTCTTTTCAATCACCTTTTCACAGAGTTGCTTGGAGTGTTCTTTTATCCAGAAGGAGGCTGGCTGTGCAGAGCAGACTGAAAAATCTACTTGTACTCAATCGATAGAGACCTATCTAAACGGACTTGATTCTGGCATCAAAACAAAATGTGCTTCAAAGTCATTGATTGACAATATTTGGTTATTTGCAGACAACCTAAGGAACAACTGTTTTTACGGATAGGCTAACTTCAGGACACAGAGACACGGTCACAAAATTCCAACCTCGCCACAAAAATAGCTGAAAAAAATCAAGAAGAAACCGTAATGCAGCTTTGCTATCTTAGTTCTAGTCTATGGCATATGCACTATATGATAATAGCATGCCTGACTGCAAATCAGTGGCACCATATTGTTAATCTTCCGCAACTTTCTCAGCATCATATTGACACTGCTAGCACATATTCTTGTATTTGGCAGCAATCTGCATTTTTGTAATGTTTTGCAATTCAGTTATCACTGAGATTTATTAAGAATGGGGCTAAATGTGTTCCAAATTCAAGTGTGTGAATGAGACTACATCTAAAATGCCTAGAAAGGCGAAGACTTTGGCAGAGGAAGTGTGAAGGCACATGATAAGTTCGTCTTTAGTGAAAATAAGAAATTTTGGGAGTGTGCTCCCCTCGACTGTCTCGTATACTGAGAGAGAGGAAAAGGTCATCAGAGCCACTTCCAATTGCAAAATATTTCTCAAATATCTTATCTCTTTGTTTCTCATCATAACTAATTGAAAGTATCGATACACAATCATTTATCTCTTTATAATCGACCTTTATATTAAAATGATATTTTCGCACTTAGGGAGGTCGAAAACAATGGTGGAAGTTTTTCATGATTACATACCTAGATTATGTGCAAAGTAAAAAGAGTTATAGTCACCTAAAACAAAGAAAGTGTTAGTATTATATAATATTTGTTGCAATAAATTGCTATAGATAAAATTGCATTTAGCTACATTTAATTATAATGGTGGAAATCCATTCATCCATAAGCCAACCCACTATATCCTAACTACAGGGTCTGGTGGAGCCAATCCCAGCCAACACAGTGTGCAAGGCAGGAAACAAAACCCAGGCAGGGCGCCAGCCCACCGCTGGGCATGGTGGAAATAACAAAAAAAAAAACAAAAAACATTATATACCTGTATATATAATTAAATGTATTACCAGGAACACGACGGGAACATAGCAGTTTACTGTACACATTACATCTTTATATTTACATGGCATTTTTAATATGTACACGTTATTGTTAAACTGATGATGTATAAATTAAAATAAAATTAATAGTAGTTACTGAAAGAATGTGTTATATTGAATAAAGTTTTTAATATCAAAATTCAGATGGTTGTTTAAATAAAGTACTACTTCCGGTTGAGTAATTTTTCTCAGATTTCATATCTGTTTACTTTTCATCATTAAAATTTTAATCATCTATTTGTAATTATAACCATAGTTTACTTGAAAATTCACGGAAGTACTCAGTTAAAGTACCACATCAGTTACGTGATTTTTCTCAAATTTCATAGCTACTTATTTTTTAATATCCACACAAAATTTGTCGGTTCAACTAACATGCACTTTGGGATGTGGAGGAAACCTACATAGACAAAATGAGAATGTGCAAACTCCACATAGTGGACCAGATCTGGATTTGAAACCAAGGTGTCTGTAGCGCTAAACAGCAATACTAACCACTACCAACAGGGTGTACTACGGGCAAGAAAAGTTTGATTTTTATGGAGAATTTTATTGATTGCCTGCGACAGTTTACAATTTTCACTTTTTCATGGGAGGTCTTATCATCATGTCTAACCCTCAGACAGCAAGAAGTGTAACGTACCTGCAAACTTTTGAATTCCATCTGTTGTCACTAAGACCACTAGTGAACGTGGTAATATATGTAATGCCCGAATACAGGTGTTATCAGCATTTTACAAATAAGCAATGTCTACCAGGGTCTACTATTTCTTAAAATTTATGTTCGACTATTTGACATCTCTAAACTGTGCCCGACTGGAACAGTGGTGCAGGGCTGGCATGATTGCCTTACAGTTCCCAATGTCTCTTGTTTGCTCCCACATCACAAAGACAGCATGTTTGCTTGATGAGCAAGACTGAACTGGGAGGGTACCAGTATACCCAATGTACTGGAGCCTCATCTGTCTATGATTGATATAGATCTGAAAGACACTATATTAGATACATAAGCATAAAAGACTATAGATAGAACTTTATATGTCCCCAGAGGAAAATTTGTGACTTGTAGTGGATGAAGCTGGATTAAGGTGAATATTCTTAGGTGGATTAAGAAAATAATTGGATGGCTGTTTACAACGGTAATGTTATTTCTTGCTGAGGATAACCATTTTTCAGTTCATGCAGTTAAAACTTATAACCTGCATGTCCCCGGGCAGCAGCCAGCTTCTTCTCATCTGGTGAGAACTCAAGGCCATTTATAACAACACCCCCCATTTTCAGATGGTTACCTTGCCAGAGGTGCAGACTGTGCGGCCACACAGATGGCCAAATGACCAGCTCATTTCGTTGATAAAGAGGATTGGTGAATGTCTTCAGCACGGCAGGATTGTTCATCCAGTCCCAAAAGGAGAAGGTTTTCTCTTTTACCTGGAATGCATGCCTGCAAAGAACAAGACATAATAAACACACTGTAGCAGTGCTACAACTTAAAGGACTCCATTTCCCAGCTGCCCCGAGGGTATTGCCCTGATTGGACATTTGAGGAGAATGCAGGGGCCAGTGGGAATTTTAAAAAGGAAGTCGTTGTCTGTGTTTCTGTTCACCTGTTTGTCTCGTCTGCCATAACCCTTATGAAATATCGTTTATACCCTGGATCATGAACCTGTAAGGATGTATGGACTCTCTCGCGCCGGACTGTCGTGTGAGTAATGTTGGATTGGTCATTATGTTTCATCGGAGGGAGTGCTCCCCAAATCTCACCCCTCGCTGCATCAGGACTACTAGTAGGACTGTTTATTACGTTACTTACAGAAAGCGGTTCCCGGGATTGTCATCTTTTACTCCGTACCACTTGTTCTGTTACTGCTGCATTAACCGATTCCTAGACATTGTCGTGGTTGTTTGTTGTTAGGTGTTTATTGATATGTGTTGTATTTGGTATTGCCTAGGGCAAGGGAAGGTTATCTGAGTATTTGTTGTTTATATTTACTTTCTATTTTATATATTATTCATTCATTAATTAATTTATTAAATTTCGTGTCTCCGTCTGTGAGTGCGTGTGGTTCAGGCCAAGGCAGGGCGGGTGCGTTCCAGGAATCCCCACCAAAGAAATCAATAAATCACCGTCCCTTCGACAGTTTGAATGTAAGTGGACCGGATAGCTACAACACACTGTAAATATACTTTAAAATGGCTAAAAGAGATTACTTATTTGTGTTCTGTTTATTGTTTGGTATATTGTTGTTATGGTATTAATGCCATTAGTCTGAGGAACAAACGAGTAAGTAAGAATGTAATTTTTCTATACATACACGGTAATAAACAAAGTTAAGCCGAAGTAATTTTTCTTTTTCTTTTAACAAAAGTCGACTAGCCACCCATCGACGAACCAAGGCTTCAGTTCTCACTGATATTTTATTTTCTCCTTGTACATTTGTCTGATATTTTGGACAAGTGCAGCTACAACCTTAGGAAGCCATCACCTAAAACTGCTCCTTCAGCACATTCATATGACGTGCGGTAGACGCACACACGTATTCAGGTTTTCTTACTTTGCATCTCTGACTAGCTACTCTTTCTTTAATAGAACTGTCAGTCTTTTAAATGTGGTCGCCCTAAAGTTGGTCATCATGGACCCCATCTTTTGGAATGTGCATGTTTTTTCTATTTCTCCCCACTTATACTATAAGGTTGTGAGATATTGTAGTAGTTAGTGTTACTGCCTCACACCTTTAGAGTCCTCTTTGAGACTCTTTGACACATGATGCATTTTGTTGGCCAGTAGTTTAAAAGCTGGCTTAAGAAAAAATGGAGGCCTACTATGACGGATCTAGAAACCACACAGCGATCAGAGACGTTAGTCAGATTTAGGAGTTATGAGTTATCCTACCTTGCTAGAAGCTCCAGAAGATGGCATTCAGGCAAAGATCAGCTCACACATTCCGGGAAAGGCACAGTGTTTTATAAACACTAATCGATATTGATTGACAGAGATGGAATAATACTAATAACAAATCTTCTACGTCATCTCTGCAGAGAAGCCATATGCTGTCAACCATGTTGTAAATGTTAGTAACGTTATTTTTTTTAGCCGCAGATTTCAAGAGTGATGATTTGGGGGATGTCACTACCAAACATTTCTCAAATGTTGCACCAAAACTTCAATGCACTTACAACTTGTGAGGAAATATGTGAATTTATACATCTTCCCACCACTCTGCAAGGTAAAGTAAGCTACATTCATGCAAATCACTGGTTTTCCTAAAGTTGTTGGTGTGATTGACTGCACACATAAAGATCATAGCTGCAAGTGTGAATAAGCACACATATGTGAATCACAAGTGACATCACAGCACCAACACACAGGTGGCCATTGATGCAAATTATCCTGAAGATAGGCAGAGCTGGATGGGTGGCTGACAATGAAATGTCACACCGGCGCCGAGCTCTGCACAAATACCTGGAACATTCCCATTACACCTTACACGCTCTGGAAGGTTCAAGAAGGCAGGTGGAGACTACCAGTGTATTGGATAAACATGGCCTCACTGAAGATAAGCAGGGATCACAAAGAGAGGCACGGCATGCGACTCTGAAAGACGATCATTAACACTAGAAGAATGACCACGGCTTCAGAAACAGTGCCGGGATAGCCATAGCTAGTTTAAGTTACTATTACTTTACGAGGCGTTTCCCGTGGCCATAACAGCAGGAAGGTGATTCTTCTGAAAGCGCTGTCGTTTGTCACTCATTGTTAAATAAGCTACCTTACGCTCATTAAGTGAATGTGTCTTGGTCTTTCCATCTCGGTGATCATTACAGCGTTATTCTTGATGTTGTTGCAAAGTGGCAGCCCTTACATACAGTTTAGCGCACTATCTTACCTTATGCTTATATTTCCTCTTCTTTTACTACTTTGAATATTATTAGTATTGTTATCTTCATAAAGAAATAAACGTGGTAATGTCTTAGTGTTAGTATCAGAAAACTACAAAATGTCTTCATGATATCTAAGGAAACTACAAAATGCCTTCAAGAACGTCATTTTGCGACTCAGGGTGTCATAAAATGATTTCATTCTGAAATGTGAACTGCTACTCCTCAATCTGAGTTAAGTGTAGGACTCTTCATAATTACATCTCATGTTATATTGTGAGGTAGGAGAAATTTTCATTCTAATCAGACATTAAATGCAAGTCCTAGGAATAATTCTGAGATGCTTGATAAATATGGGCACAGGTCCTGTAATTGCGTGACATCCTCAGTAGAATTACTACAGCAAACACTGGCACAAGTGTGGCACTTTATGCATGTAGGCCGGCCGATTACCTCAATGTCACAGATCTGCACCTTACCCAGATAAGGCAACACACAGAAGAGGATTAAAAACTCCAAGTACAGTGCATCCTGAAAGTATTCACAGTGCATCACTTTTTCCACATTTTGTTATGTTACAGCCTTATTCCAAAATGGATTAAATTCATTTTTTTCCTCAGAATTCTACACACAACACCCCATAATGACAACGTGAAAAAAGTTTGAGATTTTTGCAAATTTATTAAAAATAAAAAAATTGAGAAAGCACATGTACATACTGTAAGTATTCACAGCCTTTACCATGAAGCTCAAAATGGAGCTCAGGTGCATCCTGTTTCCCCTGATCATCCTTGAGATGTTTCTGCAGCTTAATTGGAGTCCACCTGTGGTACATTCAGTTGATTGGACATGATTTGGAAAGGCACACACCTGTCTATATAAAGTCCCACAGTTGACAATTCATGTCAGAGCACAAACCAAGCATGAAGTCAAAGGAATTGTCTGTAGACCTCCGAGACAGGATTGTCTCGAGGCACAAATCTGGGGAAGGTTACAGAAAAATTTCTGCTGCTTTGAAGGTCCCAATGAGCACAGTGGCCTCCATCATCCGTAAGTGGAAGAAGTTCGAAACCACCAGGACTCTTCCTAGAGCTGGCTGGCCATCTAAACTGACCGATTGGGGGAGAAGGGCCTTAGTCAGGGAGGTGACCAAGAACCCGATGGTCACTCTGTCAGAGCTCCAGAGGTCCTCTGTGGAGACAGGAGAACCTTCTTGAAGGACAACCATCTCTGCAGCAATCCACCAATCAGACCTGTATGGTAGAGTGGCCAGATGGAAGCCACTCCTTAGTAAAAGGCACATGGCAGCCTGCCTGGAGTTTGGCACCTGAAGGACTCTCAGACCATAAGAAACAAAATTCTCTGGTTTGATGAGACAAAGATGGAACTCTTTGGTGTTAATGCCAGGCGTCACGTTTGGAGGAAACCAGTGAAGCATGGTGGTGGCAGCATCATGCTGTGGGGATGTTTTTCAGCGGCAGGAACTGGGAGACTAGTCAGGATAAAGGGAAAGATGACTGCAGCAATGTACAGGGACATCCTGGATGAAAACCTGCTCCAGAGCGCTCTTGACCTCAGACTGGGGAGACGGTTCATCTTTCAGCAGGACAACGACCCTAAGCACACAGCCAAGATATCAAAGGAGTAGCTTCAGGACAACTCTGTGAATGTCCTTGAGTGGCCCAGCCAGAGCCCAGACTTGAATCTGATTGAACATCTCTGGAGAGATCTTAAAATGGCTCTGCACCGACGCTTCCCATCCAACCTGATGGAGCTTGAGAGGTGCTGCAAAGAGGAATGGGCGAAACTGGCCAAGGATAGTGCCAAGCTTGTGGCATCACATTCAAAAAGACTTGAGGCTGCAATTGCTGCCAAGGGTGCATCGACAAAGTACTGAGCAAAGGCTGTGAATACTTATGTGATTTCTCAGTTTTTTTTATTTTTAATAAATTTGCAAAAACCTCAAGTAAACCTTTTCACGTTGTCATTATGGGGTGTTGTGTGTAGAATTCTGGGAAAAAAAATGAATTTGATCCATTTTGGAATAAGGCTGTAACATAACAAAATGTGGAAAAAGTGATGCGCTGTGAATACTTTCCAGATGCACTGTATTTACATCCATAATTATTTTTGAGAGGCCAAACCATAAAGAAAGAGGTACATGAGCAAGTGAGGGAAGATATCAGTGTGGAAAGTGGCCTGCTGTTTAGAGGTGATCATCCCAAAGTCAACACACCCAGAGATGTTAGTATGTGTACACATCCACCACATTGGTGGGGAAGCTCGTTACAGACAGCCAGACTGACGTCTGACTGTACTGGGCCAGCTTGTAGAGTGAACGTAAAGACTTTGTGAGCAAAGGCACAGTTACAGAGCAGCCAAATGATGTCTCATGAATTTTTGAGAGGTCCCTGTTGGATGATCAGCATTGAACTCTTTCAGCACAGTGTTACTTGTTGACCACTTCTTGGACATTTGGGAGATTGTACTTGTTCCTTTTATGACAGCAGAAAAAAAATCAGAGTTGTAAAGTACAATTTGCTCAGTATAGGGTGACTGCCAATAATGGCACCCAGTCTGCAATTCCAATGTTTTTGTACAATGTGGAGATCTGAGCTTTGCACATCCTTCCCACAGGACCCAAAAGTGAAAGAAATGGCTGAAGTGGCTGTGACAACGTCCAAAAATCTTATCAAAATAGTGCTGCACAATGCTACACATGCCTAGAAGGCCATATTCCAGTGTTGTAACTCATGCACAGAAAGCATGGACAGCAGCCCAGCACAGTGTCTAATCTCCAGGCACTTGAAATCAGCACTAATGGCTGCCAAGATGTTGTTGGAACTCAGCATTGTAACAGATGTCGGGAGAAAAGCTACATCAGAGTATGCAGAAATACATTTATGATCACAGTATGTAAGATCTTGCAGGGCCTTCAGTGAGAGCAGCTATTCATATGAAGCCACTGCCAGGCGATCAAACACGTATCTGAAAGCTTGGATCCTGTGTGCAAAAGGCACCCTCAAGATTCTGTTTGGTAGGGATGGGTGGCTCTCTGTAACACAGCAATAGACAGAATGTGAGAAAAGCCAAGCCAGGCTCTCTGTAAATCTCACATTTAAAGACAGAGAACTCCACAACATATAGCCAGCTGGAGGCCCGAAGTACAGATGGTGAAGCTGTAATGTGCCACTTCATCAGGACCTTTGTGCTGATAGCAGGGATAAGACACACTCCAGCATGACCCACTCATCATTCCACGCTCTGGTTGGGTGTCCAGGCCCCCTGACGGCCACAATCTGAGATACAGTGCCTTCTCACTCATCATATTTTTATATGATATTATTGACATTACATTAGAATGTTTAAAGAAATGTGCATAATATATATATATATATATATATGTGTGTGTGTGTGTGTCTTAGTCTGAATCACAATCTAATTATTTGGGTGGTTACCTACCAGGTAACACTTGTGGTTGGTCAGTCATTCAGCAAACATCTGCCATGTCCTCTCAGTTGCGAGAAGCAGATCACTGATATGTCATACAGTATCTGCCAAATAATAGAAAGAGTACACGACACTTATGGATCATCAGGTGGATGCACTTTTACATTCCCTTACGGGGATCAAACCTCAGACGTCAGCACCTGAGACAAAACCTCTGACACTGCGCAACGGAGGCTGGTTCGCTTACTTGGCAGGGAGAAGATCAGAGTATTACATTCTTAAGTCAGAATAGCAATCTGATTATTTGGGTGGTTACCTACCAGGTAACACTTGTGGTTGGTCAGCCAGTCTGCAAACATCCACCATGTTGTGAGAAACAGATCATAGATATGTGATACAGTATCTGGCAAATAATACAATGGTTTGCTTATTTGGCAGGCTGCGATTCACACCCAAGAATGTAATATTCTGATCTTCACGCTGCCAGATAAGTGAACCAGCCACTGTGGCATAATGTCAGAGACTTTGCATCAGGCGCTGATGTCCGAGGTTTGATCCCTGTAAGGGGATGCAAAAGTACGTACACCTGATGAGCCCCAATTAGGGCAAAACACGTGTCATGTACTCTTTGCACTATTTGGCAGATACCTTATATGCATATATACATACACATATACACATTCAAACTCATATACTAGGGACACACAAAATTACAGAATGCTACTGTACCACTCCTTGAGACCCTTTTCCCACCCGAGACGGCAATATTATAATATGCACTGCCAATACCTAGAGCGGCAACAAGAAAAAAGAAAACAATGAATACATGATCGGGAACGCAGGTGACCCACACTACTTTCACAGCAGATACAGAGCACACCAACAGATGCAAAATGCACGATGAAACAAAATTGTTATTGTAAATTCTGTAAAATACAACAAATAAATCAGTCATTTACAATAAACCCACACTGCAGCACACCCTCCACACTCATGGATTACGAAAAACACTTCACTAATAAGGCACAAATATGCAAATAGCAATTGTCATAAATGATTAACAGAGAATGAGAAAAAAATATCCTTTAAATGTCCATCAGTAGAATTACTTTTTTTTTAAATGTGTGTTATTGCAAGGGTTACGCCAAGCCATACCTCAGTCTAGGGCAGGGGTTCTCAAACTCGGTCCTGGGGGACTCCTGTGGCTGCAGGTTTTTGTTCCAACCAGATTCCCAATCAGTGACAATACCTGATAGCACTGATCTCATTTAATTAGCTGGTATTATTTATCATTTATTCTACATTTAGAAAAGCACAGCAGCATGATGTTTACATTTTTAAGAAACTTAGAAATATTTCTGTTTTTGCTATGGATTTAAATGCCTAACTCTCTTTTTATTATATTTAACCCTTTCTCTGTGCAGTTTGCTCCCTTCATTGAATCTTAATAATGACAATTAAAAACAAGCAGAGCAGAAACCCAAGCAAATGACACTCAATCGTGAAAGGCTGCAACTACTTTAGCGTCAGCCCCACAAAGTAGTAAATAACGGACTAATTAAACAATAAGAACACCTAGAAAAGTAGAATGACAATCAAGATGAAAATACTGTTAAAAAGAAAAAAATACATATAATTGCTTAGTACATTTTAATATTTTTTTTTAGTTTTCTAATTTGTATATTGTTCCCAAAACAGGGAATCTGGGAAACAACAGTTCACTTAATTAGCCCAGGAATCCAATTAAAAACAGAGGCTGGTTGGAACAAAAACCTGAAGCCACAGGGGTCCCCAGGACCGAGTTTGAGAACCCCTGGTCTAGGGAAACATCTTTCTCCCACCACCTCCTCATAGAAGGCTTGTCGGGCCCTTTTCCAAGTTCACCATTAAAAAAGGTAAAAGGATCCCTTATGTTGTCAAGCTGTTTTATTTTCTTCAAAAATTAACCCGTGTTCACCTAACGTCTTCTGTAAGTGGCAGATTTTTTCCTTGATATACGCAGCTTTTTCTCTGGCGCTGTTCCTTGCTTTTCTCCTTCTTTGTTACTGCACTTTCATCTTTATAGGTATGGTCAGCCCCTCCCCTTTTAGATTCTATTGGCCCTTCAAATCACATGGTTCTTCTCAGGTAGTCCATAGGTTTCCAATACTTATTCAGATTCTTTACTATTTCCAGTAATTATGAAAGGGTACACCAAGACAATGAGATGGAAGTGTCATACTAAATGCAAGAATACTCGCAGCCGGAGTGCTATTAGGATGCTGAGGGCATGGACTGGCGTTACTTGATGCACTCAGTCCTGGGCAGCTTTACACCTGTTGCCCTCATTGTTTTTATACTTTATGTAACCTTTAAAGTGAGACTCTGGCTGCAGAGTGGAGGCCTTCTGGTCAAGCACACCTATAGAAGTTGATTTGTACTTTGTAGACGTGACAATGCATGTGATATGAACTTGTTATACTACATGACATATTTTGTTAAATCTAAAACTTCATTGAAGGTGGCATGTTTTGGTGAGTAAAACTATTAGCTTTTACTGTTTGTTGTTAATAGAAACATATTCAAGTCCATAATATGACACAGCATTCTTAGTTTAGGTTCTATAGCCAATACACAGTTGTGATTAACAGCAAAGTTTAAATAAACTTTGAATGACTTTTTGTTACTTTTATAACATTATTGAGTACCAACCACAAGCTTTTGGTGCCCTCTCTCTTATAGTTATGAGTCTTGCAGCAACCTCGGTGTAATCCGCCATGAAAGGCCATGCAGTCCATGACATGGGGAAAGACGTTATTCTGCTAACCTGCAAAGAGTGAGGGATGAGTGTAACACTTGATCCATGATACTGCTGACTTCCATTCAGCCAGGCTACTATCTGTACTATTCTGCATTCGCCAAGGACCGGAATTAAAAATGAAACATCACCACATTTTCTAATTTTGAAGATCCATCTCACACTCTAATTCTTTGGTCGAGAGTCTTCCCCTAAATTGAAAAGGGCGATCTCAATGGGACATGATGTGCACATGTTTTGCATGTTGAGTCCAAATGACTGGATAACTGACATGTACTTTATATGAAATAAGAGTCTCGGCCTTTCCATCTCGGTGCTCATTACAGTATTATTTTTGATGTTATTGCAAAGTAGCAACCATTATGTGGAGCTTAGAGCAATATTCTACCTCACTGTGTCTTTTTAGTCCTCTGCTTCTTCTACTGATTTGAATATTTCCATGTACAAATAAATGTGGCGAAGACTTTTATGATAAGAAAAGAATTACACAGGCAACTGTCACTGGCAAATGAGCCACAGAAGTGTGTGCTCTTATGGATTCCTTGTTGCAGGCGGAGCATTTGTAAAGGCAAATAACCTCTTTTTAGAGAATGGAATTTGGTCCTTGCAATGATCCGTGGAGAAGGGTGAGGTCTAGTATTGATTTCTGTGCAAGCCCTGATCGCAAAATGTCACTGAGTTCAAGGTTTGATTGACATTTTTGCTTTGGGGGACAAGAGGGACTGAATTAGAGGCTGGTGTCTTGACAGTAGTGCAGCACATCTGTTTTTGAATTGCAGTGCAGGTGTTATTGGGGTGCAAAGCTCGTAGACTTTGCTTAACTGCACGGGGTTCTCCAGTCCTTCAAACCCCTCGATTGTTGATTGTGTGCCATTTCCTTGTGGTGCTTGATGCTCCGCGGGATACCCCAAGCCCTGGATCATCAATGGAGTGTCTAGGCCTCACTGGAGACACATTTACAAGATTATTGAGATTGAGGGAAATTAACTCATTTTGCATTTGAATTTTATACACATAGTTAAAACTTAATCTTTTAAAAAAGATAAGAGTTCAACTTGCTCACCTGCAGTACTGTATTTGGTTAAAAATTATAAATGTGACTGCTTCATCTTCAAATGTGAAGATGTGTGAACATAAATCAATTATTTTCTAGGGATCCAGGGCATAGAAAAGGCGGTGAATCACTGGTTTAAACAGAAGGGTATAAATAGGTAGATGTTCCGATTGACATCTGAACTCATTCATGACACCATTTAGATGGGACTTGATGTTTCATATAACTAGTTAACAATGACACGCATTTTCGCACGGCAGAAGAGTAGCATAGTGGTGGGACAGCATGGTTCATTCTCCCCAAGTCTGTGTTGGTACTTCTGGGTACTACTGCAGTTTAGGTTAACTGGCGACCATTAAGGGTGTAACTGTAGGTGTGGCCTAGATGCACAGGCACCCCTTCAGGTTCAGGTCTTGCCTTGACTCCCTTGCACTCCTGAACTGAACAAACATATTTAGAAAATGAGTAAATTTTCTTACTTACAAGAAATGTGATATTTACATGAAACATTTGTTTGTTTTATACTTAGATCTTGATTGAAACAAGGACTACATACAAAGATTGGAACCTAGCTATCGTACACAGTAGTATAACTTACCAATACAAACCTGGTTTTGTCACCTTATGGTCAACAGAGTGTTGCGTTCTATGCAGCTGCTAGGTGGCATTCTATAGAATTTATTTTTCATAAAGAGAAAAAGAGTGTAATATCTATACAGTTTTTGCAATCATGTACTTCTAGTACAGTAACCAATAAATCAAAGGAAATATAACCTGCTTCATTTTTCACATTTCAGTCCTGCCAATAATACACCTCCTGTTTATATCTACACCAAAATAAGCCAGTCAGTATGCATACACTCCCAGGCCTCACCCCCTTACCTGTCCTTTTCGGTGTCACAAAGAAAAGTTCCAAAGTTGGAAAAGTAAGCCTCTTGGGCGAGTTGTATCAGTAGGGTCTCACTGAACTGAAATGCCAGGGGAAACTGGTGATGCAGCTGCCAGCAGCAGTCCAAGAAGAGCAGGAAAATCGGGGCTTCATTACGCAGCCTGGCATGAGACAGAGCCAGATGGGTACATCGCTGTTGGAAAGGATGTCCTGCCTGAGCCAAACAAAGAAATTTGAGCTGAAGAGCAGTGTTGTTAAAGATATTTTGCTATAAACTTGTTTGAAAATGGACTGCATAATGGTTAGCATTACTGCATCAAAGCAGCAGGGCAGGGTTTCAGAAAGTCGGTCCTGAAGGGCCTTAGTGACTTCAGGCTTTTGTTCCAATCCAGCTTCTTAATGAGAAGTCAAATATTGCTGATGGTGTACTTAGTCTTCAAATGACACATTTATGCTTCACTTTAGTTGTCCCCTTGTTAAGGTTCCCCACCCTTACTTGATTTTTAAGTCTTAAATAGCTCTACTCCCTGCTTTTAATGGCTCCTTATTAGCAATAAGATGTACCGTATATACTCGCGTATAAGTCAGGTCTTGAAAGCTGAAAAATCGATCATAAAGTCAGACCCCGACTTATACGCCCGTTCAAAAATGTGGCACTTAATTTTTACATTTTTTTCATATCTCCTTGCTTCCTCCAATCTATCAGTTTCTCAGACACATCGAATTTTGTTGCAGCAGCGCAGTTACCAATTTCTTTTGCCACTTCAACAATTTTTATTTTAAAACCAGCTTCATATATTCTTCTGATCAAACACTCCATTGTAGATAAGGGATGCTCTTGCGAAAAAGGTGTATGAGGGTGTGAGATACAAAAAACAAAACAGTGCAAAAGTCGCTTCGGAACAGTTCAGGTATTGCCTGAAAGGCAGTGTGCTCCGTGGTTACTCTCTCAGATGGGCATTAGCATATCATAATCTCCTCGACCAATTAGTGTGAGTTTTCTACATTCGACTTATATGACCGACAACATAAAATACCGGAAATTATACGGTAAAATCAATCCTTGACTTATCCGTGGGAGAAGATAAACACGAGTGTATATGGTAATTGACAAAGGAAGCTGCAGTTTTCCATCTCAGTTGTTTCCATTAACACCAGCATGTGTTCATCTGGTTTGATAAAATATTTGAAAAGAACACTGAAGAGAAAACGTAAAGGTTTGAGAAATACTCATCTGTTTCAGGCTATAATTCATTTGGATGATATTCTTGGAAAATAAAACATTTTCAATGTAAGAGTGACAACCTGGTTGTATGAAAATAATAACAAGACATAAAATAAATAAGATTTGTTATTTGGAAGGATTGACTTCTAATTAAGCATTTACGTTGGAACAAAGATCTGCTGCCACTATGGCCATCCAGGACTGAACTTGAAGATCTCTGCTGTAGAGACATATGAGTCCAGGTGTGTTGAATGACATTCATCACGAATACATTACTGATTAATTGGGTTAATCTACTATATAATAAAACAGTAAGGTTGGAGTGTGTGTGTGCATGCATGCGTGTGTGTGTGTGCTTGTGTGAGTGTGTCTCTTCAGTCCCTCAGAGCAATCTGATTGGTCAGTTTGTCTTCAGTGATGTGATTGAAAGAGGAAGTGAGAGTGTGAGAAACACAAGGTGGAGGAAAGGCATGGAAAGGATGCTGAGAGCATCGTCTTCAAACACAGGCAGTACAAAAATGAGCAGAAGGCAATAACAGAGTCTGAGAAGTAGGCTTTATGGGAATGCACTCAAGAGAGGAAGCAGGAGAGGTTCAGACACAGGGGAATACAGAGGAAAGGCGCCCAAGGTACACATAGAGTTAGCAAAGATTTTTTAATTGTTCTATTACTGGTCTTCAACAGGTAGCATGGCTAGTTTGATTTCATATATGCCTTATTAATTATTGAGGGAAATTGCCTTTACACATTACCTTTGGAGCTCCGAGCAAAGTGTCAGCCATTGTAAAGCACCCTTAGAGCAATTTTCTGCTTAAAGGCCTTGCTCAAGGGCCCAACAGAGTATGATCTCTTCTGGCAGTCATGGGATTTGAACTGGCAACCTCCCACATAGTAGCACAGATCCTTAGTTGTTTTGTAAGACATCACAGTCAGTTCTTATATTACGTGATCCATCATATCAAGTACTGCTACTATTGCATCGTAGGCATCCACAGATTATGACTGTTTTTCCTGCAGTATGAGACTTTGGACTTTTCTTCAACCACATCCCAAGGCTGTCACACTGCTTTCTGGAGGCATTGGTGATCGGTGAGACTAATTGGGTTCATACTTTGCAACAGCACTGTTTGTATTGTGGTTTTCTGTCATTTCATCCTTTGGGACTTGTCCGACTTTCATCCATTTGTCAGATGCCACAGTTTCTGTGATTTCATTGGACTTTTTGTGGATATGAATGTTTGTCGTTTTGTAAATGACGAGGAAGGACAGGCGAGGTTGAGGTCTGGTCGAGTTTTTTTTTGTGTTACTGTATTTATTGGCATCTGCATCAGGATTGGGGAATACAGGGGTTTATGTGTATTATATTTCATTCTTTTCCAATGTATTAATTTTTTTCACATATTGAACCTTTCATCTTTGACTAACTTGTTTATTTCTACCGTCGACTGGAATATTTGAGTTAAGGGCGGGTAAGGAATGAAAGGCTAAGTACAGTATGTTTTGACGTGGCCGAGTCTGGACTTTGCTCCAACTTAGCCGGAGCGGGTATCTTGCCACCTTCTGAGTGTGAGTGTGGTTGTTACAACTGTACCTGGTGTACAAAGGATGTGTGCACAGACTGCCTTGCAATGGCAACCCAACTGCTGCAAGATAGTGCATAACTCCTTCTGCAAATGATGAGGCCCATTGTGTTTATGCAAATAAGATTTGTATGTTGCTTTACATTAGTATCTATTAAATACATTTAATGTTAGCTAGTTTCTTTAAATGTCACAGCCCCTGCACCTAAACTTAATTTAGCACTAACATCTATACTTACAGGCTTGATCAGTTACCTGTACAACTAAAAACCCACCACGACCACCACATACAAAGAGCACCTGGCAGGGAAGCAGATCTTTGCCTTAATTATACCCACCAGTCTTATTCTTGGCTGTCAGCAGCTGCACCCACAACAAGCTGCTTAAATTTTAGCAGTTGCAGAGCTGTGGGCAAATAAGATTGTCAGAAATGTACAGATATCAATCTGAGTGCACACCACTAATCCATGTATAAAGGGTCACAGCCAATCAGAGACTCCAGACCACAACAGCAAGAGAAGACTGCTTTGTCACTGACTAAATAAAACCTTTCTACTTCCTGTATTGTTTGTGAGAAAAATCTTCAGTGTGTAGCAGAAGGCAACACATTACCATTAGTAAGATTGAATGATAAAGCTATAGGATGTTAGTTCAACCCCAAGAATGAGTTGGCATGCTCAGAGTGCAGAAATACACAGAAAACTGTCGAATGCACTTATGATACACACATTATATTGGGTAAAAGTGTCACCTATATTTATAAATTAGGTTTTGATGAGAACAGGCCATTCATCCCAACAAACCTTATCAATCCTGTTTACCGAATTTCTCAAAAATAACATCAAGTCGAGATTTGAAGGTCTTTAAAGTCCAACTGTCTACCACTCTAATTTGTAATTTACCTCACATATCCATGGTTCTTTGTGTGAAGAAAAACTTTTTAATGTTTGTGCGAAATTTACCCCTAACAAGATTCCAACTGTGTCCTTGTGTTCTTGTTGAGCTAATTTTAAGGTAAGGGCCTGGACTTGCTGTACTAATTGATTTTATAATTGTAAAAACTTCAATCAGGTCACCTCTTAAACTTTTGTTTAAACTGAAAAGGTTCAGCTCCTTCAGTCTTTCCTCATAGCTGATACCTCTTAGTCCCATAATTAGCCTATCTGCTCTTCTCTGGACTTTTTCTAACAACACTATGTCTTTTTGTAATATGGAGACTAAAACTGAACCCAGTACTGCAGATGAGGCCTGGCCACTTCATGTTAAAGCTTAAACATGACCTCCCTTGACTTGCATAATCTAACATCTTATAGCCTTCTTACTGGTTTCTATAGATTGTTTGGATGTTGACAGTAAGACCATAAGATGACTCCTAGGTCCTTTTCATGAGATGTACCATATATACTCGTGTTTATCTTCTCCCACGGATAAGTCAAGACTTGATTTTCCCATATAATTTCTGGTATTTTATAATGTCGGTCGTATAAGTCGAATGTAGAAAACTCACGCTAATTGGTCCAAGAGATTATGATATGCTAACGCCCACCTGAGAGAGTAACCACGGAGCACACTACCGTTTTTTTTCTATGTATTGTGCCTACCTGACCACACGGTAATATCCAAACTATTCCGAAGCGATGTTTTCACTGTTTAGCATTTTTTGTATCTCACAGCCTCATACACCTTATGATATATATTGTAAGAGCATCCCTTATTGATGATGGAGCGTTCAATCAGAAGAAAATATGAAGCTGTTTTTAAATTAAAAGTCGATGAAGTGTTGAAAGAAATTGGTAACTGCACTGCTGGCACAAAATTCATTGTGTCTGAGAAATTGGTGAGAGATTGGAGAAAGCAAGAAGATGTAAAAAAAAATGAAGTGTATTTTTGAACGGGCGTATAAGTCGGGGTCTGATTTTATGACTTTTTCACAAGTATATATGGTACTTTCAAGTTTCACACCTCCCACTGTGTATTCCAATTCAATATTTCTTCCTTCTATGTGTAATATTTTATATTTAGTTTCATTCAATTTCATCTGCCACAAATCTGCCTAATCCTGTATGCTGTCCAAGTCCTGCAATGACATGACAGAATCTGGATTAGCTGCCATTCTACCTAGCTTGATGTCATATATGAACAAACTGTGCACCATTGAGCAAGTCCATTAACTTGTCTGTGGTCAAACTGTTAAAAATGTATGGAAGTAACAAATGCAAGGATATATCAAAAAATAAAGGCAAGTTGAAAATTACGTGGTAACTGCAATGGATAGAAGCTGAGGCAATATAACACATTCACAATGGTTTATGAGTGTACTGCCATTAGTCTAGTTAAAGCCAAGGTCAACTGGACATAGATGCACCGTTGTTGAACAATGTGCCATCATGACATTTATTTTGGCAGAGGGAGTGAAACCTGCTGAAATCCACTAGAGGATGTTGGCTTGTGTAGATCAGAAAGCTGTTTGGGTACCCATTTTGCACAAACTTCAGGATACCCCAGGTCATCATGCATTATGTAATCCATCAGTCTCCTCTGATGAAGACATTTGCCATGTCGACCTTGACTTATGTGTGCGATGTTTACCGATCGACCAGATTGAGTTTAATCAGTTACACTTGTTCTTCCTGCTTTAAACCTTTCTACCCATTCACAAATTTTCATCGAGTCATGATGTTTTCACCTCAGTACCGAGCCAACATTCTTTAGTGAATTTCAGCAGGTTTCACTTCCTCTGCCCAAAGGGATTTCAGTAATGTGCATTGTTCAACAATAGTGCAATCCTATAATCCATATGATTTGGAAGTACTTCCAATGGAAAATGTCCTGGCACCAGAAGTACTCCCAGGTCATCAAAAATATTTAGGCGAGTCATAGCTGGGAGAAGGGAAGCCAACACTCATCTTGGAGGAGGAACAGTGCAGTGGAGACAGAGGAACAGTGAAAGAAGGAACTGTTTATTGTTTGTATAAGGTATTCTTGTAATAAATACCTTTTTATTTGATCCCAGGACTACTTTGTGTGTGTTGTGATTGGGGTTTGGGGGTCAGTGGCGCTCTCCAGCCTTCGCACCACATACTAATCATGACAAGACATCAGTCTAATATACAGTAACAGTAATCTTAATCTGAACAAAGACTAAAAGGATTTTATTTTACAAAATATTATCTGTACTTTCAATGTAAGTAGAGTACTTTTAAATGAGAATTAAACACAACTTTTAGAAGGTTCCTCAAAACCAGAGAGTGGACCTCAGAGCACTGGATAGTTTCATTCATGGAGGAGATTTAGCTCATGATGAACCTTAATAATGCTTGGTCTACCAATCTTAGACCACAATTGCCATTTCTGAGCAGTATTTGAGGTCTCCAGGGCTCTTTACTATGACTGACTTTGTGTTATAACTTACCGTAGACCCCCAGGGGTTTATTTTCTCCTAAATGGAGTTTTGGTTTTTCTTCCCTCTATCGTCAACTTGTCATATCTCAATGATAATATTTAACAGACAAATATTGTTAGGATCCTTTCATGTCTTTCATATTGAAACTGCTTTATGTGTGTGCATTATGTAACTGTAGTTTGTAAATGTTGTAATTTTTTTGTGACCTGTGAACTTGTTCCAGTGCTCTGAGCCTGAACTTGGTGAATAACACTATACAAAAATAAGCTGAAGCTGCTCCTCTTTGTTTTGACTGTGGATTTAAATAATATTTTTTATAGTTCTCTTCTACAGGGACCACTATTCCAATGTGCTTCAACAAATACAGAGTTGGACTTTAAATAGTTTTTACAATTGAAGTGCAGGTTGTCTTAGTGACTTTCTCACAGTTGCACAGCCAGACATTGCTGCGGATTGAAGTGGCAACCTTGTGGCATAAAGTCCATTACTTCAGCAACAAGACCACACTGCAGAAAATGGTCAAGAATGTCCAGACTGCACATAGACAGTGACTGGTCAGGGGTTTAATTGAAGTCTCCTGTGGCGGGGAGTCCTAGATAGTGAAACACTGGGTAGATGGTCACATTTGCAATAACATCCACAAAAATTCTTAAATCGTTATATACTTACTTGTATCCATTCCCGACAAATCAGTGTTTGGAAGCCAATAAGTGTTCGGCATTCTGGGTCCAAGACTAGCTGTGCCAATGAAGTGACCAACAGAGTGGTGTCGGTGCCATCGGAGCCATGGACCAAAACAGGACAGCCTTCCCTGTGGCAAAGAGAGAGACAAAATATATCTCAAGTTAATCAATGGAACTCAGAATCTTCTGAGAAAACACACTAGAAGAAACAAATAGTGCTGGTGTGATAGAGATATGCATGCAATATCAGATGTCTAAGCTGTGCCTCTGGGGCTACTATGGCACAGTTAATAGTTTCTGGAAGGAATGTGTCTGCCAGGGCAGACTGGCTCTCTGTAATCTTGAACTGGTTAAACTAAGTGTGTGCCCCATTGATGATATGTTCTTGCTTATGGGGGTATTGTCCAACACCCTGTGACCTTGACCAGCTAAAGGCGATGGACAGTTATGCTGCATTTACACTCCCAAGTCTCAAACCAATGTCAGTGCTGTCTGAATGTCACAGTCTAGACGTGGCTTGAGCAATTACAGACATATGCAGCTAACTTGCCCTGCACATGCATTGTAAATGCGTTGTTGGTTTCTGCTGATGTTTTCAGTTTTCTATATTTTAGAAGTGCAGTTTACTTTCTAAATATGTTGAGCCAGTGCTGAAGGGTTATGCATGAATATCTCAGCATTTCTTGCCACGGTTTTCTCCACCTACATTAAGAGAAGGAAATGGAAACACAACATGAGTCAAAACTTATGGGTTGTATTGTTAACTGCTTTGATGAACTTTAGAATAACACTAATAACAGTTTAATATCTGTGTAACTGTCGTGCTTCTCTCTCCTTTTAAAATGTCACATGTTGCACAAAAATCATATACGCATCCTTTTGTACATATCCGATCTGTTTAAACTCAGATTGTGTGTGGACAATTGGAGTTGAAACGAAATTTAGCACCATGTATTTGAGCAGCAGTGTCCAGTTTGAATTAAATGAGATGCCAGGTGGTTTTTGGGTGTTTACATCAAGTCTGATCTGTGTTGGACATGCAAAAAAATGAAATCAGGTCACATCAGAGAGTTTAAACTGTATTTACAGTGAAGGTGAAAGCTAACATAATGTACTATGCACAATAAATTTGCAGTTGTCATGCATGTTTTCCTGGGGATCATCTTCAGAGCTCTGGTGAGGTAAGTGATACCACTCCTGGATGAGACTGGGTGCTGGCGCTAACTGTATCTTCACTTTTCTCTGTAGTTTGACAAGAGAGCCATGGAGAACACCTAAGTACATCAACAGCCCCGAGAGTTGGCTTTGCCGTCTTCCACCCCAGATGCCATAAAAATAGGCAATCCCTGGTAGGTGGTGTCACATTATGACCATGCCTTCATCGAGGACAGAGTTCCTGCTGTTGGAACACCACTTCAAACGTTTGTCTGGCCGTCTAGAGCCCACCTTGTTTATACAGAAAGCACTACTTTTTTGTTGATTTATTTTGTGCCAATTAAACAGGGTTGCCCAGTTGGTACCCCAACATTCCATCTTTATTCTCTTGGTCTGTTCACTCCATTACATATTTAACACGATCCTTTGGGAGTTTCTATAGATGTATAGTATAAGGTTTTTACACCACAAAAGACCCCTCAGTGAGCTTCAGCAGGCACACAAATAACCACACAGTAATCACCTCAACTGAGCTGTACTGAAAACAGCTGGCCAGTTTCTTAGGTCTCAGATTGCCAATTACCTGACTTGGCCACGCAATAATAAGAACCACACAAGAGCACCTCCATCTTCTGAGGATGAATTCTGAAGTGTGCTAATGTGTATAGCATGGATGTCTAGTGTGTCCACATTTATACAAGAGACAGGCTATCAGTAGGGTAGGGTTGTTACAAGTTCACAAAAGATCCCGTTTTGTCTAATACTTTGGAATTACCTTCTGCTTCTTCCTTTACACTCTAGACATCACCGTCTCACCTTCATTCACAATCAGATATCTTGCCATGAGAGCTGTGGAGTTGTCTTCGACAGTCAGGACTTCTCTTTACCAATCCACTCCTTTAGCTTCTTTCTCCAAAATATCAATGAGATCTGCCCCTTCCTCAGTCACTAGGCCAGTCAAGGCCTTGTTCCGTCTTTTGTTCACTCTGTGTTGGACGGCTGTAATTCCACCAGACTGGCAATCCCTACAATTTCAACTTCTCTGACACCTCCTGCCTCCCTGGTGTAGTCTGTCACTAATTGCACCAGCACTTCTCTTCTTCATTCCCTTCCCTGGCTTTTTACTGTTGCTAGAATGACATGTTAAATTTTTAACCAGACCTACAATTCCTGCTTGAAATTCCTCCTTCATATCTATAATTTTGTGAGGATACAGTAGTTTCTTCTCTTATGTTCTATCAAAAATGGGGGTGTTATTTTAACTGGCAATCCTAAACAAACCCAAAAGGAGAATGTGAGTGAGTGTGAGACTGGCATTCAATTTATTTGGTGTTGGATCATGACTTGCTTCATAATGCTTCTGCAGTACCCTTCAGCTTTCAGTGACCCTATCATGAAAAAGACGGCCCAGAAAATGGATAGATGGAATTGGAAGTAGGGAGGCACTGATAATGGTGCAATGGGAGTTTTATTTGTAGAACATGATTTTGAGTAAAGCTATCAGTGGCTGGCGCTTTCATTTTTGTGGATGAATGGGAAGGACTACCATATGTGCATGGAATTGAACTGGCCAGATGTTGACAAGATATGTTGGCAATGATGTCATAACAACTAAAATTGCAGAAAGATGTCCTAAAACATCAGTTTAAGCAAATTATACCAACAAGATTAGTATTACAATTTAATAATTTGACAGGTCTATTCTATTTTGAGTTCACATTATGTAGTATTCTATAGCCGTCTCTTACCTTTCAACACATTCAGCCACCAAACAGGCTGTGCTCAGTGTGCTCTGGACGTGAGACAACCACTTGGAATTTTCCAGCTTGCTCAGCCACCGGTCCATGTTGTGAGTCTGGTCATTGCAGGCATCCACCAGCTTGATCAAACTCTCCTGAAGATTCTTTCCCCTGAAAAGTTGTAACATCACACCTCATTCTTCATTTCAAAGTGAGAGCATGTCCACTAATAAAAGAGTTTCCTGTTCATCCTGCACCTCTCCATATTCCGATGAAGCCGCTTCCAGTTGTGGTAATTTGATTTGGATTCAAAACCTCCTCCCGTGATCCTGGCCTGTTGAGCTAGCTGAGCTGACCTGGTGTCCACAATGAAGCCCCGTTCTGAGTTGTTCAGCACTTCCCCCAGCAGCTCCTCATCTTCCTGGCAGCGTTTCTTTTGTGCTCCAACTAGAGGCTGACTACTGCGCATTATTACCTGTGACAGCAGTAGAGAAAATACGAATCAAAAATAAATCAATTCTGAATGCTCCTGCAATTTTCAGAAACTTTTTTTGTTAATTACAGAGTCATGAAGAGTCAAAGTCTATACTAGGTACAGTTTAAACCTGGATGGGACACCATCACACACACTCCATCCATTTCCTCCAATTTCAAGGCTGACAAGACTCAGAGGCGCAAGGCATAAACCAAAGAAGGGATGGATGGCAGTCCATCATGGGACAACCTCACTCACAAATCCACACTCCCATATGCTGGACAAATTTGTTCTCACTGATTAACCTAATGTGCTTGATTTTAGTATGTGTGAAGAAACCAGAATAACCATGGAAAAAAAGCTAAAATAATTGAAAGCAATACAATGATAGTGCATGTTACTTAAAACTTGAAGAGTTAAATACTAAACTGTAATAAATATAACTAAACGATTTCTAACGCAATGGCCAAAGTGCACCAATGGTTGTTTCCAGGTCTACAGAGGCACAAACAAAACACTCTAGAATGCATTAGGGAGACCACATGAGCTCACTACGCTGGACTAAAAGACAATAGCAGCTTTAGGGAATGGGCTGAGAAGGGAATCTCAAGACTAAAGATCTTGATCTACTCCGACATAATAGAAATAAACTCAGAGAAGACTCCGTAAAGACCTAAGTGAGGCCTTCAAAATTCTTAGAGTTGGCGACAAAAATGAATAAATAGTGAATTTTGTGCTTAAGGACACTGCTGGAAATTAAGAACTGCATTTCAAATGGAAACCAGGATGCACTTCTTCACACAAAGGGCTATAGGAATACAGAATGAATTACCGAGCAAAAGCCTTGTATTTAAGAACAATTTTGATAAGAGCAGGACATTCAGCAGAATTTGTAGCTTGCCAATCTTTAGTTACATTCCTTTTCAAAATGTTACCAAGATGAATTTTGAAGATTCCCAAAGAACTAAGGTCTTGGGTAAAATACAGAGACAGTTAAGCCAGTGGGCTTAGTGAACTGAAGTCTTTTCTATTGTGTAACCTGTAACTTTCTTATGTACAAGGGACATTCAAAAAGTTTCCGCACTTTCGTATTGTCATTGGAAACAGTGAAGGTGAGAGAAGTGGTAATTGGGCATTAAAAAGTTGGTACGACACTTGGAAAATTGCATCGCAAAGGAAAGTGACTATGTAGAAAAGTGATGTCATTTCTTTTTGAAATTCTTAATGAATAGAGTTAAAAAAAAAAATGCAGAAACTTTTTGAACATCCCTCATACTAAAAGTGAATGGAATAACTTTTAACCTGTTCTGATGATTGCCTCCAAAATCTAGGTTACCCACTATCAAAAAGTATTTCTCTTCAAAGTCGATGTATTTTCTCCCAGCATCCATCCAAAGATGTGCAGATTCAATTGACTGGCAACTCTAAACTGCCCTGGTGCAGCTCACTGTAGGCATGTGTGTCCTGTGATGGTCTGGCACCTCATGCAGGTTTGGCTCTTGCCTTCTGTTCAACTGTATCATGATGGGTTCTGGAGACCCATGACCCTAACAAATTTATTAAATAGGTTAGGTAATTGTACAGATGTCCTTTTCTTTCAGTTTCTTTTTAATGGTGAGAATTATCTATCAATTTGCTGAGAGTATAAAGGCATACAATGGTGGTCAATAATGCAAAGCTTGCAGACACAGACGTCATACTTTTACACTGCGGCTGTAAGTAGTTTTCCAACATAATGCAGATTTTTAACTAAGTGGTGATAATCTACACATTATTGAAAAACAATTACTTATAGCTTCTCCAGGCAAATAATTTCTATAACAATGTTTGGGCAAAAACTTGTTAAACAGAATACAGCTCAAGAGCTGCACCTAAAATAGGGAAACAAATAAGGAGGTAAAATGACTACACATTGGGGGAATTCTTAAAGACTGGAAGCTAGCGATGACTATGCCATTGTATAAAAAGGTTGATCGGGCTGATTCAAGTAAATATAGGCCAGTAAACTTAACATTGATCACATGTAAATGAATATATTAAGTAAAAGATCAAGAAGCACATGCTCAACATGGGTTCAGATAATGAAGGTCGTGTTTTGTGCCTACAATAAGAGAGGGGCATTATTATTATATTATCTATTGCGATTTTCAGAAGGCTTTTGATAAGAGAGCACATGAACGCTTAGTGATCAACCTAAAAGAAATGGGACTTCAAAGCATGGTGGGTAGGTAAGTACACAATTGGCTCAAAGGAAGCACAAAGTCATGGTCAGGGGAACATTTTCAGAATTAGGTGATATTAAAAGCGACATCACTCAGGAGTCAGTGCTGAAGCTGCTGATATGAAAATGAGCCGAATTAAAATATAAACAACAAGTTGATTAAGTTTGAAGATATTAGCAACCCTGGTAGAAGGTCAGTGAATGTTGAATCAGCTAAACTGTTATGCAGGGCCTTGGACAACATACAGGCTTGGGCAGATTTGTACCAATGTAAGCAAATATAAAGTATTACACATAGTAAGTAAAAATGTTAGAGTTAAATACTCAGTGGCAGGACTGAGAAGGACTTGAGAGCCATAATGACCTCCTCACTCTCTACATCCAGACAGTGTACAGAAGTGATCAAAAACCCTAATAGGATATTAGTTTACATATACCGAGGTGTGCAGTACAAGATACAAGAAATCAAGGAAGGTTATGCTTATCCTCTTTAATAAAACCCCTGTGTGCGTCCAGGTGTCCGTGTGTGTGTCTTCTGGTGAAGTGCGCATGCGCGGGGCCACACGGCACGTGTTCAGCCTCTTCATGTGCATTCCCTGTGCAGAGAGAGAAACACACAGGTGCGTGCGCGAGAGAGAGAGAGAGAGACACACACACAAACACACACACAGGCGCCCCTGAGACAGACAGACACACACACACAGGCGCGCAAGAGACAGACAGACACACACACACACACAGAGGTGTGCGTACGCGCGCGCGAGAGAGAGAGACAGACACACACACACACACGAGAGACAGACAGACACACACACGCAGGCCCGCAAGAGACACACACACACACACACAGGTGCGTGCGTGCATTGTTGCAATGTTACTTTTCTTGGTTGTTTATTAAATTACAGATTTTTCAAATGTTCATATATATATGTGTGAGTGTATGTATATATATATATGTATTTGTGTGTATATATGTGTGTGTATTTATGTATGTGTGTACGTATATGTATGTGTGTATATGTAGATATGTATATATATGTGGATGTATGTGTGTATATATGTATATATATGTGGATGTATGTGTATATATGTATGGATATGTATATATATATGTTTATATGTGTGTGTATATATATATTGTATATATATATATATTGTATATATATATATATATATATATATGAGAGCAACAGTGACAAAACAATTACATTGTCAATCATGTTACGTTATTTTCAAAATGTTTCCTTTTTTTCATTACTTCTTTAACACACTACTTCTCCGCTGCTGGTATTTTGTTAGTATATATATATATATATATATATATATATATATATATATATATATATATATATATATATATATACATATATATACATATATATACACACATACATATCTTCATATATATATATATATATATATATACATATCTATACAGTAATCCCTCGCTGTATCACGCTTCGACTTTTGCGGCTTCACTCTATCGCAGATTTTAAATGTAAGCATATCTAAATACAGTATATACAGTATCACGGATTTTTCGCTGGTTCGCGGATTTCTGCGGACAATGGGTCTTTTAATTTATGGTACATGCTTCCTCAGTTTGTTTGCCCAGTTGATTTCATACAAGGGACGCTATTGGCGGATGGCTTAGAAGCTACCCAATCAGAGCATGTATTACATATTAACTAAAACTCCTCAATGATATGCTTCCCGCGGTGCTTCATTGTTTGCTTGTCTCTGCCTCTATCTCACCCTCTCTGACATTCTCTGCGCCTGATGGAGGGGGTGTGAGCAGAGGGTCTGTTTGCACAGAGGCTGTTTGCCTAGAGGATATGGACGCTCCTCTACAAAATGCCGCTTTATTGCGGTGCTTCGGCATACTTAAAAGCACACGTATTGATTTTTTGATTGTTTGCTTTTCTTTGCAAGCTCTCTCTCTCTCTGAAATTCTCTGCTCCTGACGTGTGCACTCCTTTGAAGAGAAGATATATTTGCATTCTTTTAATTGTGAGAAAGAACTGTCATCTCTGTCTTGTCATGGAGCACAGTTTAAACTTTTGACTAAAGGGTGTTATTTCATGTCTAGAGGGCTCTAATAATGTTAACAGTGTAGGAGAGTTTATAAAGGCTTAAAATATATAAAAATAACCATACAAACATATGGTTTCTACTTCGAGGATTTTCATCTATCGCGGGGGGTTCTGGAACGCAACCCCCACGATCGAGGAGGGATTACTGTACACCATTGAATGCACAGCATAATCTATACTAATAAAAGGCAAAGCCCTCACTGACTCACTCACTCACTGACTGACTCACTGACTCACTGACTCATCACTAATTCTCCAAGTTCCCGTGTAGGTAGAAGGCTGAAATTTGGCAGGCTCATTCCTTACAGCTTACTTACAAACGTTGGGCAGGTTTCATTTCGAAATTCTACGCGTAATGGTCATAACTAGAACCTATTTTTCTCCATATACTGTAATGGACGTTAGCTCAATGGCTGTGGGGGGCGGAGCTGCGTGTGA
The DNA here is from genome assembly GCF_016835505.1 of Polypterus senegalus. Taxonomy (NCBI): domain Eukaryota; kingdom Metazoa; phylum Chordata; class Cladistia; order Polypteriformes; family Polypteridae; genus Polypterus; species Polypterus senegalus. The sequence continues at coordinate 51,603,485 of NC_053170.1, read as the reverse complement.
CATCATCACGCCTCCCACGTAATCACGTGAACTGACTATGACTGCAGTACGTAGAAAAGAAGGAAGACATCCCAAAGAGCACTGAAGAAAAACGCTGAATACTTTATTCGCGAGATACAAGTTTAATGAGAAGACACGAAGTATAAACGAGACTTTGGATCACTTTGTAATGGAGTTAAAATTGCTGTAGCTAACATTAAATAAAGCTGTGGACATCGCGAGATCGCACGAGACAGCACAGGCACAGCTCAGAAGCTTTGATGCATGTACTCCGAGCGGCTCACGTGAACTGACTATAAATGCAGTACGCAGAGAAAGCAAGACCTGTAAAGAGCGCGGAGACTTTTGATCACGTGAGCGTGTCTGCAAAAAGTGGCGTTTCCTGCACTTCAAAAATACTACAAAAGTCGGGCAGCCGGCGCGCGCGCGTGCGTAGCTGTGCCGTCCTTTGAGACGCAGACTGCGCTTCTGCCTTAAGTGAAAGTAAACACTTTTAATTTTTTTCCTCCTTCCCATGAGCTATAGCCCAGACAACTGTAAACACGGGATCCCATTTCTAGACGGCGGCAAACTAATATTAAGGTGCTTCTCACTTTCTTTTACACGTATACGATTATGAGGTCGTCAGGTCAGATTATGAAGACACGCACAGGAGTGGAGGACTGACAGTGCCATCCTGGCCAGTTAATGGCAGTGCCATCTCTCCAGTCTACACGAGACCCACCGCGACGCTCATATCATCAGCAAAGACGTCTCTCTACACTATATTAAAGAAAAAGGCAAGTTTCCTTTCTTTACACCTTTTTTCCCTTTTATCCCAAACCAAAGCCTTTCTCTCTTAACACTGCAGAGGACACAAAAATGATTTTATTTTAATTGCTGGTAATGCCGGTAAGGCACATTACAACAGGCAGGAATTTGGACGTTCACATAGAAAATGTAATTTCTATACCACAGCCGTTGTGTAGCACCTTTCAAAAGGGATCAACTACCAAGAGATGATCCACATACATTTTACCTGCTGTTAGTACTACTTACCTGTTATGTTATACCAGCTTTAAAATGTAGCTTACCCGAAACCACTCCAGTGGTGTTCAATGTACCTTTACTTCTTAAAACATTGTTTTACTGTTTAATAACTTATAGACTACATTTTATTTTTTTTCCCTTGCACTCAGTGTAAAAAGTGTTTAAAATTATGAAAGGAATTAATACTGTGGATCCCAGGTACAGTATTACTTTAAAAAAAGTCTTTAATAAGAACACAGGGACATAGTTGTAAAATTAAAGGCAGATTTTACACATACTGTATGTTAGAAAGTTTTTCTTCACACAAAGAACCATAGACAGATGAAATAAACTTCCAAGTAGTGTGGTGGAGAGTAGGTCTTCAGGGACCTTCAAATCTCGACTAAATGTTATTTAAGAGAAAATAGGTGGATAGGATTTGAGAGGTTTGTTCGGCTGTTCTTGGCAAAAATTTTGTAATCTATATACAGTATATAAAAGCCAAATATCACTGACTCATGAGTACTTGGGACTTGGAATTTGGAATGTAGGTTACCCTTGGCCTATAGGTGCTCACTAAGAAACGGTTTTAAGAATTTTGTGGTCCAAGCACGTTCTGTCTGTATGTCTGTCTTACTTAATTATTTAACGGATTTATGTCTGGTTGTTTTCCATAATTTGCTTGAACTTTCCGGTTGATTTTGTGTCTTCTATCATCGCGCTAAGTACCATAGTTATGCAGATCCAAGAGAGTGGCTGTGGGCCGAGAGCAGGGGGGCGGAGCCTTCCTCATTCACTCAACAGACTCTGTTCGAGTTGGTCTACGTCTCACCACATGTTAGAGTGCACCTTTCCTCCACTTAGCTCGCGATACCTGTTTGTTCAACAGACATTATCATCTACAGATTGTTAAGGAGTAACGTTTGATGTTTTTGAGAGAAAGATCAGAGCTCCATGTGTTTTAAAGGGTAGCTGCTGATTGACAGAGATATCACGGCCATGTGCTTTTCTCCCCACACGGGGAACACTCTCTTGTCAGAGCTAAACACGATCAAACATAGTGACAACGTCTATTGATTTTTAAAGTTTGTCCTATTTCATTACTATGTGGGCGCAGCCACGGGGTACAGCTGGTGTTCTAATATAGCTCATATTTTTGTCCAACACAACATGTGCATCACAAGTGTATTCTAAAGTCATCTCTGTACTTCTGTATTGTAGGTGCTACAAGTCTTGGTGAGGGTTCAGCTTATAGGATAGGTAAACTTGCTGGGCTGAATGGCCTGTTATCATCACAAATATATAATGTTCTAATGTTGTAAATCAGCGTTTCTTAAACTATGGGTTGCTGCCTTTGGGTTGTTTAGGGCTGTGACTCACAGTTGTATTAAATGGTAAAGAATTGCATATGGTCCATATTCGCCATTGCTCCGCTATGAAACCCCCAGTGGCAAAGGGGGACATCTGTCCCCGCGCGCAGCATCCAGGGGGCGCCAAATTGATGTTACGAAATTTTTTTTTTAACTAACATTTTCTAATGTTGTATGTTCTATGATATGCAATGCAGGTAAAATTTCTCTTAAAAGGTTGCAGCAAAAAAGGCTAAGCTGACAGGGACAGACAAACTTTAAATTGCAGGTTTAGATGTTAAAGGCAACGGCCCTGTGTTCATTCTATCTATCTATCTATCTATCTATCTATCTATCTATCTATCTATCTATCTATCTATCTATCTATCTACTTTTCAATTTAAAGACTTGTGTGCAAGAATATTTTTCTAATGTCAGAGTTTTATTATGACATATTTTATTAATTTTAAGGCTGAATAAAGAGACTGCTGTCTAGCGAGTGAAACATTCCACGGCAGTTTGCAATTGTTAGCACTCAGGTGCTGCAGGCAGAGTTTTTTCCTCTGAAAATAGTCTGTGTCCATGAAAGTTGTGAGGTTCTTGTGTGATTTTGCAGGACTGTTGTTGAGCTAACTATGCCCCATTGTCTTAACACCTGTATTCTGGTATGTTTAAATTGCCACTTTCTTTGTCAGATATGAACATTTTAATCTTGATGTTCTGCTGAAAACACAACCATTTTACCAACATATGCTCTACATTCAGGCAATCATAATACACAAAACATGTTAAGTCAATAATACCAATTCAATTAAAAACAAACAAACAAAAAATCAAGTGGCATTGCTGAGCATTTCTGAAGACCCTCTGTCCTGGCAATCCAATTGTCTTGATCTGATAGTCAGACAGCATTCCTCCTCACATGGTCAGTACCATGAGAAATCTATTACTATAAGAATCTTCAGGACATGCTCTGCATTCCTGCCGTCGCTTCTGTAAGCAATGATTGTTTTCAGGTCACAAGGTAGGCATGACTTTTATAAACAAAGAGGTTGTGATTTGCTCAGATAAGTCAGGACAGTTAGAAAACCTCGAGAGAAATGATGGAAGTACAATGTGCGTGCCAGATAAACATCAACTTGAACATAAAAGCTTTATTTTGAAGGGGGTCTGTGGGAACATAATTAACCTTTGGGACTCCTTCAAAGCCTCAAAATAAAAATTGTGGGTGGTCTCTAAAAATAAAATTTAAAAATATGCCATTGCAAACTTTTGTTGGGACCCAAATTTGCCTTTTCTGTGTTTTTCAGACGTATAATCGCTCACCGACTGTCAACCTGGGGTTTTGTCCCCCTTCGACCCTTCATGAATTCGTGCTAACAGTCATCAAGTTCCCCCTTTAAGAATCCCTGTTGACCAGTTGGTTCCACTTCAAGAATTGCCACCAAAAGTCATCCCATTGAAGGGGATCAAAGTGGAGCAGTGGCATTTTCACACAGTGACCCACCACAACACACTCCGCAAGTGGCCCTTTCCCACTGATTACAATTGTGAATTAAGACTCTGTGTAACCCAAAATCAGACAGCACGTGACTCATTAGTTTAAGAACCTATGTATTAGATAATCCCTCATTGCACACTAATGTGCTCTTAACTAACTACAACTGCAAAACTGGTCTGTGGTAGGGTGAAGTTAGTGATGTTTAACCTAACTCTTCTCCAAAACTCAGAAAATACAATACATTTCTCTGTTACTACAATTTAGATTTACTTAAAACATTTTGACATAACAACAAAAATGTCCCAAATGATGACATTTCAAATTAAATTCTTAACTATTGTTTGAGCAAGTACCGGTACAGTGACAAAATTGATGGCTTCTGTGCGCGTGTCACAAAAAGTGGCCATTTTATGTGATGTTGGACTGTAGTACAAAGCAGCATGGCTTTAATTTGCAGATTCTGTACCGACATATGATTGAAATAACTATTTAAGATATTAATTTCTTTCTATAATGATATACTGTAATTGTATATTTTACAGAACCAGAGTAAGATTTTAGGGTTCAGTCAACAATGAAAGAATAACGCGACCTCCCAATTACCACAGGGTATTTCACATACTGTATTTTGGATTTTCATAACATGACAACATATTGCAAAAAGCATGAATACTCAATAGTGGGAATAGATTTTTTTTTTTATATTAGGGACCACAAATGCTCTGTAAAGGTCAGAAATCAGAAATATACAAAGCGTTTACACGGTGTCTTCACAATCAGCTATTTACATCCAACATATATTTTTCACCCAGTCAACTAATGTATAGAGCAGTGACAAAGCACAATGTTCTCCCACATTACAGAAGACACTTCTACACCCCTACTTACCTTGCCCGTTGTTTTGTGGTAGTAGCTGAGGACAGGAAATCTTCCTCCCTGTCGGAATTTGGCTGCAGCCATCAGCATTTCATCCGAAGTCTGTTTTGGTACAATGACTGCTTCAGGGTATGTTGGACACACTGAGAAATCTTTATTTACAGAGCTCAGCCTCCACTTGTCTGCCTAAAAGAAAACCAAAATGTATCAACAGTCATTTTTTAGGACTGCACATTTCTTCTCCTCTTTATCACCAATTCCTCCATTTACAGAAATTTAGAAACTGCGTTTTGGTCAATGAGCTTTACAGCAGTGTTGGGTAAAGGACAAGAGCAAAATCTGGAAGATGTCATATTGCTATACTGTATTTAAATGGATTACTATATTCACATTGTAAATATATAAAATATTTGTTAATCCTTTTTTCAACACTGTTTCAGTTTCATTTCTGTTTATATTAAATATTTTACCTATGCAACATATATGTCTTTGTTATGTTGTTCTACCTTTTCAAAGCAATTAATTAAACATGAAATAATTATTTTTTGTGATGGAGTTTGTTTGAAGTTTCTGTGGGTAATTCAGTTTCCCATATCCAAAACATATGCTGACTATGACTTTAAAGGAAAGCCCCATACAAAAATGGTATTTTTTTATATTTTGCTTACCCCATGTCATTTCTAGCAATGGCTTAGAAACAAATAATAATCATTCTGATAGAATAGGTGTCTGTGAAGACTAACAAGGGACCACAGCACAAACAATAAAAATGTCCATGAAAAAAATCTCACATTACTCAAGTCACATAATCAACGTGTCAAATCATTCAAGTGCATGCCCACAAGTGGCAAAATAGATGCATTTTTTGTTAAAATATTGTTAAATAAGCACTACCAAACTAAAATTAAAACATTAAATTCACAGAGGATCAAGCTTTGGAATTGAAGGCCCACCTCACCCCTCATTCATTGGTCAAGAGTCTTGCCTCCATTGACGCCCATTCTATCAGAAAGTTTATCTCCATTCTCCATAAAAACATGATTGCAATTTTTCTCAGCAATAAAAGTAAACCACATTCCTTTAAGTTGCTATTAATCTGATACAGTAATTATGCCTGTTTCATTAACACTATAAACATTTGCTAGGTTCTATATAAGTGATGTGTATGAACTTTATACATCTATAAGTATTTGTGTAGCAATTAATTATACTGTACTTTTGGCAATGCTGCTTCACAGCTCAAGGGACTGTGGTTCAATGCTGGCCTGACCAATGTCTGTGAGGAGTTTAAACCTTTCTACTTGTCCAGGGAGGGCTTTCTCTGACATCCCCAGTTACCTCTCACGTTGAAAAGACATGCAGCTTGGACTGATTGGTGACTAAATTGTTAAACGGGTCAGCATGAATGTCCCATGTGATGGACAGGGTCCTCAACCATAAATTGGTTCCAGTCTTGAAACCATGCTTTCATAATCGTATACTGGAATAACTGGTTTTAAAAAATAATTAAAGAATGGTTAACATTGTTATGTTGAATAAAAAACAAAAAATGTAGATGCTGTAGTTTATGAGATGACAAACACAAACCCTACACTGGTCTCGCAAAGCAAGGGGTGCTGGGAAAAAGGGCTAACCTAAGACGGCTTCACAGAGTATTTCCCAGAAAATATTTGGTAAACAAAGTCACCAGGTGAACACATCATATTCACGGCAAAAAACATTTAGGCAAATTTCACCAATCAAAACTACTGGTTTTCAACGAGCAAAATCATTGTAGCGACCCACTATCATTATAAACAATAGCAACTTACGACCCTCCGGTGGTGGCCCGTGACCCACTTTTCGTTGAGAAACCCTGATCATGTATATATTATGAAAGCTCCAAAATATTGTTCACATAAAAACATAAGACATTTTACAAGTGACAGGAGGTAATTAAATTTGTCAAGCTTGTCAGCCTACATAAAAGCTAACTTGATCCAATTTATCATGTAGACATTTTTTATATTCTCGCAGGTAAAAAAAAGAAATACTAAAATACAAAACACACTTAATGAAAAACTGACCCCAATCAACAGAGAATGTACTTAATTGATAAAATCAGGTACGAATAAATCTGCAGAAAAAATAAAATTACCTGGTGAGCTATCTGGCCAAAGAATTCTTCTGAGGAGCCCTCAGGTATTTTTTTTTCTATTTTCATTGTCTCCGGCCTGTAGAAGAATGGATACAACTCAGTCACTGAATCCAGCGCTGACAAGGCCTAGGGGAATAAGAAAATAAAATGAAAAAGTACAATGGTATGGTGGAATACTGGATGAAGCTATCTGAATCTCAATCCCAAAAATTTTCAGTCTGTCGGGTGTTGTTTGGGTGGCAACAGGGTTATGAGAAAAAAGGGGAAGAGATAGCAAGAGAGATACTCATATAGCAGCTGCCTCCTAATGTTGGGAAACTGGGTTTGAAACCTAGCCTACTTGGTCTCATCATGCAGTTGGTCATCTGGTTTACTGCCTATATTCCAAAGCTGCATGTGTGAATTGGCAGATCTGGACTGACCTGGTATGAGTCAGCATATACTGTAAGAACTTATGACAGAAAAGTCTGCATTTGTGAAATAGTATTACATGCATGATCCACAGAATTACTCTCCAGAAGCAGAGAGCAATTCACAACTTTGAATCAAGGGACTTTTACAGTTTTCACCAGCATTCGACACAAACACCGAGACCACCTGTACTGGCTAATGTATGAAATGAATGGTAGTGGCTTAGATTCTGTTATCCTTCTTTTGTCTATCCATTATCGCTTCGCGTCCTCCCCCACCATAATCTATCGACTATTTGTTTTAGATCTGTCAAAAAATTTCAATGTCTGGTTTTCGACAGATCTCAATGTTTTTTGGGACCCCTGATACCGAAAGCATCAATATCTCAATGATGGGTGTGTTTCTGTCTCTATGTGTGTTTGTGTCTGTGTGTCACAGTTTCTTGAGGATGGCTCGAAACTTAAGCCTGTTATGAGATGACGATTTGCTGATTAGTTTTTGAGCCAAATCGTGCAAGAGAGAGGCATTCTAGAGGATCCCTTAAATACTGTAATTCTGCAATTAATTATGAATTGTTCTTGTCAATTGCTATCCTAACGATCTATTTTAAGATCAGAAAAATTTGCATCAGAGTGGTAAATAATTACTGAAATGTTATTGAATAGTTTGGGTAACTTGGTTCCTAGGGCACAAAGCCTACTGACGCTCACGTTCAACTTTTTTGAATAAGCTTGACCAAGTTTGCTAGGTCATGTGAAGTTGGGGTAGATACTACAGTAATCCATTATAGGTTCTTCATTACATCTTTCAACTTGTAACAGAATAACTTAACTCATTACTTCCTGAAAACATAAATCACATTACTTATTACTCTCTAAACCCACACGAATACATACCAATTTCCTTTCAGAATTTTAAAAAAGAGGAAATAACCAATACCAATTAATATGAAATCAGCATTTAAACAACTAAAGCAGAGGACCAGGATATAATAAACAGTCAAAATACACACTAGGCTCATGACCAGGAAACCAAGTCATACTTTCAGAGGAATCAAAAATTACTTAGCAAAAATCAAAGTTATAAAAGGACTTGCAAAATGTGTTAACAAAAAGGAGATCACAAGATTAGAAGATGCTAGATTGTCTTAGGGGATATATCCACAAAATTGGATTGAAAACTGGCATAGTGGCCGTGACCCTCCTGACCATGCCTGTAACATCCAGCTATTGTCATAATAATCAAGTCACAAATGGCTTGACAAGAAACACTAAATATGTGACTATGATGTTTGCTGATGACATTGTGATCTGTAGCAATAGTAGGGAGCAGGTTGAGGAGACCCTGGAGAGGTGGAGATGTGCTTTAGACAGAAGGAATGAAGGTCAGTAGGAACAAGACAGAATACATGTGTGTAAATGATAGGGAGATCCGTGGAATGTTGGGGATGCAAGGAGTAGAGTGGAGTGGGTGGAGAACAGTGTCAGGAGTTATTTGTAACAGACAGGTATTAGCAAGAGTGAGAGGTAAGGTCTACAGGACAGTAGTGACACCAGCTAGGTTTATAGGTTGGAGATGGTGGCACTGACCAGAAAGTCGGAGACAGAGCTGGAGGTGGCAGAGTTAAAGATGTTAAGATTTGCACTTTGTGATGAGAATGGACAGGATTACAAATGAGTACATTAGAGGGTCAGCTCAAGTTGGACGGTTGGGAGACAAAGTCAGAGAGGCGAGATTGTGTTGGTTTGGACATGTGCAGAGGAGAGATGCTGGGTATATTGGGAGAAGGATGCTAAGGATAGTGCTGCCAGGCAAGAGGAAAAGAGGAAGGTCTAAGTGAAGGTTTATGGATGTGGTGAGAGGGGACATGCAGGTGATGGGTGTGACAGAACAAGATAGCAGAGGACAGAAAGATATGGAAGAAGATGATCCGCTGTGGCAAATCCTAACGGGAGCAGATGAAAGAAGAAGAAAACAGAATCCTAAGAATTAAAATAACTACTGAAAAATTCTCTTGGGAGTCTAAAAATAAGAAAGAAAGAACCCCATAAGAGTATCTGTGTGCCTCCTGTCTGAGTTACTACTTACACTAGCAAGACAGGCATGTGATAAACACTTATATGTTGAAATGAACTACAGTGGGTCCTCAGGTTACAACGTCTCGACATACAACGTTTCGAGTTCACAACGCTCACTCCCATAAAAACTTTAAAAAAATTGAGGCATGAGAAGGAATAAAGGTAAGGATTTTTTTACACTCATTTTTTCTGTTACTACAGTACAGTGTACAGTACAGTATATTTATGTCCTTTTCCTTTTTCTGAGGCTTAGATTTTGTGTTTTTATGTTCTAGATTACGATTTTGCAAATGTGTGAAGATACTGTAGGTATGTGACGTAGGCTAGTGTGTGTTTCGACTTACACCAAAATTCGGGTTACATCACTGTTATAGGAACAGAATTGTGTCGTAACCCGAGGACCAGTATGTTACATTCATTAACAATTAACGTAAAGATCTGGTTACTTTACTTCTGCACAGACTTCTCCACTTTTGTGAGAATGTTAAAGAGATGTGATGAAAAAATTGAAATACACGTTGAGATACAACCCTACATTTTACGACGTATGATGTTCACAAGATCATCATTTAGTTCAAACAGACTAAAATTAACTGTATATTATTTAATTTACCTATCTTTGTGAATCAGAATTACAAATATCAACTGCCCTTAGCACATCATTATTATTAATGGATAAATTAGTTTGTCCATAAAACATCATCATTATTAATGGATAAATGAATTCTCTGGAACCAGTGTTTGGAGGATGGAGCAGAATTCTTAGAAATACATTTGTTGTAGTATGCTGAAAAAGCCGGTTGTGCTAAAACAGCTTTTTACTTGGCTACTGAACATTGTACCCCGTCTGTTAATGCCTTTGTGTTTGCTTAAGAATTACCTGAACGGTTGAATAATTAGTTTTAAGTGTAAAAGCTGTGCAGTATTGTAAATCCAAGGTGTTGCTTGGCTATGAATATTTTTGATGCTATCGGTAATACATAATTGATACTATAATGCACACATGGCGTCATAAGCGGTATCTAAGTTATACAAGCATGCTGTGTTTTTTCCGCATATTTATGATATCAACAGCATGAGAAAAGGCACTTGATTTTGGAAATATGATTTTAGTTTCATTAAGCTTGAATAATGGCAAACAGCTTTAAAACATCAGTAAAACAGCTGATCAGCATGAGAAGAAGAGAGAGAGAAAAGATGTCAGAGAGAATTATGTCAGTGAAAAAGATGTCAAATCACCTGGACATCAGAAAAAATAGCTTAGGTAGCAACCCAGTCATTGAATCTAAAGCTTCCCAGGCCAACATCCAGCTTTGACACTGCTGCTAATTCTCAATAAGCTTCCTATGGCTATATGTACAGCATATTCTGCATTTGCTGTATTTTCTGCAAATGTTAAAATGGAAAATCAAAAAGTAAAGACAAATCACGCAGTAACCACAATGGATAGAAGCTGACACAATACAACACGTTTGCAAATGCTTATGGGTAGCTCAAACACGCGCAGCGCAGTGCTCTGCTGTCAGTCTAGTTAAAGCCAAGGTTAAATGTTGACATATGTAAAAATTGCTTGAAAAGACTAAACACAATGCGGTTACCTCAATGGAGCTGGCGATGTTTAAACACTCTGTCATACCAGGAATCTCCAGTTGAAAAATGCAAAGATCTTTACATTTGATAGTAATAGTCCCATAAGAACCTGTGGATCTGAACAAAAACAAATAAAGAGACACCATGTTTTTATTAAAATAAGTTGCATTGTTTCTCTAACTTGGACTTTCTATGCCATGAACAATTGAATCCAAATTGTATTATAAAAAATATTTTAGTTTAGATAAAAAATATACAGGAGGTTTACCCTTTATGAGGCTTGGGTTCTTCATAAATAACTCTTACCAGTGCTTGGATGAATACGCCTGCCAGTTTCTGTATCAGTATCAGCCAAAACCCTGTATCTTTGTATAATTAACAATTCTGATGCTGTCAGTAGACATCAGTATAATATAATTGTACAGTCCAGGGGTGCTCCAATCCTGGAGAGCAGCGGTGGCTACAAGTTTTTGTTCCAACCCAGTCCCTTAATTTGAAGTGAATCCTCACCAATAACAGATCTTATCTAATTTCATGGCTTGTTTCTCGTTTAACTCTACCATGTCAGTTCATGCTTAAATCATAGATTTTGTTTTCCTTTCTAATAATACATGTATCATTTGAGTGCTTTGAGGCTTAAAACTAACGAGTAATATTCAATTCTTCACTTTCTCTTTAGTTTCCTTCTGAGTGCTTAATTAAACCAAATAGTGAATGATGAAAACACACGGGTAGAAATGGAGAGAAGCTAGATGGAGAACTGCTGGTTCCTTTGTTATTTGCAGCTCATTGCTAATACAGAGCAGTTAAAACAGGGGTGTCCAACTCCAGTCCTGGTGGGCCAAAGTGGCTGCAGGTTTTCATTCTAACCCTTTTCCTAATCAACAAACAGGTTTCCCTGCTAATTAACTCTTTTTCCTTCATTTTAATAGCCCTGTTTTTAAGGATTCAGTGAATCCTCTGAATTGATTAATTTCTTCATTGAATGGCAGCCAAACAGAAATAAGATGTGAAACGAGCCAACAGATGACCAGCTAAACTGGAATGTCAAACTCCAGCCAATTTCACTCCAACCAGTTTCTTAATGAGAAGCCAGTTCTTGCTGTTAATTAAAGCCGTTATTGAATATCGTGAATATCATGCTCTTATTTTGCCACATCAGACTGTTGATTTTATACTTTTTCTAAGACCACCGTCAACATGTTTTGTTGACCTGAGCAGACCAACATGACCGAGACCTTCACCTCTCTTTATTTTCAGGTAAGCTGGTCATGTGCCAGCTTGTTTTGTGTCTCATTATTGTTTGGCTGCTCATTAAGGAAAAAGAAACAACTAAAGGGTCTGAGTCACGTCAATTAAAACTAAGGCAAGACAAGTTAATCAGTAGCAAAAACGGCTCACTAATTAAGAAGATGGGTAGAATGAAAACCTGCAGCTAGTGCGGTTCACCAGGACAAGAGCTGGACACCCTGAGGTAAAACAGTGAATACAGCTATATAAGACTCGAATAACTAATTAAGGGTTCAAAATCTTAACAAGCGAGACAAATAAAGTGAACCAGAAAAATGTCACTTGAGCAATAAGTGCCTCATCAGCAATGAATGACTTCTCATGTTTCGGAACAAAAACCTGAAGCCACTGTGGCCCTGCAGAACTGAAGTTGCACAGCCCTGATTTAAAGGGTCTGAGTCTTCAATAACAAATAAATTAAATGAAGTTAATTATTAGTCACTAATTATCAAAAGTGTTAGAATGAAAACCTGCAGCCACTGTGGCTCTCCAGGATTGGAGTAGGCCATTCCGGTCTATTCTTTCAAGATTATAATGCACTTTTTAATAAATAACATATCTTTGAATAATTATTTGCACATACAGGTTGAAAGGCTTGTTAATGCTTTGCTGGTAGCAGGTATTCACCACTCTTCAACCGGTTAAAAGTACAGCTTCTCACACACTTCACTGCCACCTTGTAAACACAGCACGAGACCTGTCCTCTCTTTCCATTTTCTACCACAGAAAAGGAACTCATCTTGCCAATGCAAGTCCATCACATCTTCTTTAGTCATTTTCTTTCATTTTCACAGGAGGCTGAGCAATGCTGCACATTCTATTATTGTCTCCAACACAGGAAATAAGAACAATGCTAAAGTGCAACCTGATGAATCAGTCACTTCCAAATAACCTGCCAAGATGAGGACTTGTGTATTCGTTTCTTCCTGCATATTAAACTGCAACTAGTGAATGTGACTTAATTGTGGACTGCTGAAATAATTATTGAGAAAAAGTTATTTACACATTCAGTTTAAAAAGACTGCTGTGTTGGTAAGGAGTGTAAAACACGATTATATAGGGAGCAGATATCAAATGGCTATACATCCATCATCCAACCTGTAATATCCTAATGACAGGGTCATGGGGGTCTGCTGGAGCCAATCCCAGCCAACACAGGGCAGGAAACAAATCCCAGGCAGGGTGGCAGCCTACCGCAGGGCACACACACCAATTCAGAATCGCCAATCCACCTAACCTGCATGTCTTTGGACTGTGGGAGGAAACCCATGCAGACACAGGGAGAACATACAAACTCCACGCAGGGAGCGAACCCGGGTCTCCTAACTGTGAGGCAGCAGCGCTATCCACTGCGCCACCCCTCAAATGGCTATTAAAGTATTATTTTTACATTCTACATATTTTATATATGGAAAGCAGTATACTGTTCATATTGTTTAAATCACAAAATCAGCCATTGGTTTTTAGTGACGTGCGAATCCCGCTGAACTCATTTTGCCTTAAAACATACACTTTGTTTCTATTTTTCTTGACACTTTTGCTTGTTCACTGCCACTACTACTAAATAAGCGCAACAAAAAAGCACATGGATTCTTCACTTCTTTTGGTTTGCATCAACTGCACAGCAGGCTGGGTAATACTACTGAAGGGGTAGGTACACATATTACATACAGCTCACATTCAAGTCCATACAAATAGACATTACCTTTAAGACATAAATACACTGACACTTTCCAGTTTCTTTCTGCCTGCACATTTTGTGTTTAAGTGTATTTGCATGTTTACTGCTCATTTTAACCCACTACTAGGACCAAAACTATGTACTTAGTGGTTTGTGACATTCAGCATTGGCTACTACAAATCTGTGACATCACACTGGCCTTGCAGATCATCATGGGGTGCTGGGAAAAAAATGGTTAGTGTAAGATGGATGCACAGAGAATTTCCAAGAAAATATTTAGTGAGCCCAGTCACTGGGCAAACACAGCAAATTCACTACAAAAAACACTTTGGCATGATTCACCAATTAACACTACTGGTTTAGAAAAACACATTTTATATCCTCAAGTATATTTAGAAAGATATGTGTCTATATCTTTGTATTTCGGGGTTTTTATGTCTGGTAAAGATTTTGTGAACACTGTAACCTGAGAATGAATGGACCAATCCTATTGAAACTCTGAGGACAACTTGTACTCATTCATTTATAGAACTGATTATGCTTTGGGCAAATTCCAACTTTTAAGCTTTGAGCTGTTAAAATTCTAACAATAGTCAAACTACTTATTACAAGATCGCAAAATTAGACCTAAAAATTTGGGATTTTTAGGATAGTTGGGACACATTTAGAGACATTCTTGTAAATTTTAGGTTCAATACAAAACGCAAACTTTTTTACAGTTCAAAATTTTCAAGTGCCGTAGGGGTGCTGAATATATTTTTGTAAATTCGCACTGTATTTTGCAGTCATGATGCACTCCTCTCAGGACTACCCAAAAAAGACATCAATCGATTGCAACTAGTCAGATTGCAACTGCCAGAATCTTAACTAGGAAAAGAAAATCGGAGCACATCTCTCCAGTTTTGATGTCACTACATTGGTTACCTGTGTCATTTAAAATTGACTTTAAAATACTGCTTATGATTTACAAAGCCTTAAATAATCTCACTCCATCTTATATTTCAGAATGTCTTTCACCTTACACCCCAAATCGTAACCTTAGATCTTCAAATGAGTGTCTGCTTAGAATTCCAAGAGCAAAACTTAAAAGAAGTGGTGAGGCAGCCTGCGACTATTATACACCTAAAAATCTAGAATAGCTTACAGACAGAAATTCGCCAGGCTAATTCAGTGAAGCACTTTTAAAAAACTGCTAAAAACCCATTATTTTAACACTGCGTACTCATAGCTTCATTTTAGTGTAACCCTGATATTCTGTATAAGCATTTATTTATCATTTTTATCATATCTCCACAATCCATACTAACTTTTACTTTGTTCTTTTTCTGGTTTTCTGTGGTGGTGATCTGCGCCACCACCACCTGATCAAGGCATCAGGCAGTCCCTACATTGATGGATTGAAGGCCAGAGGTCCACATGACCATTATCGTCTAATTCTTCCACATGACGCCTGAAAACCATGAGGACTGATTGAGATCATTTATGTTAGGTAGAATGCCCAGTGGGGGCTGGGTGGTCTCGTGGCCTCTGAACCCCTGCAGATTTTGTTTTCTTTTTTTTTTTTCTCCAACCCATGGAGTTTTCTTTTTTCTGTCCTCCTGGCCATTTGACCTTAATTTATTCTTTGTTACTTAGTATTGCCTAATCTTATTTTTATATTTGTCTTTTTTCTTTCTTCATCTTCTAAAACACTTTGAGCTACATCATTTGTATGAAAATATCCTGTATAAATAAATATTTTGGAGAAAATGATGTGCTGGTCGTGTCAGATTATTTAATATGAACAACAGATCTAAAAATGGCGTGGCATAACAGCATAGATGTTTATAATAATATGTTAAAGAGCGCGCTTCCACTTTAATGGCCTTTGAGTCATCACTCCTTAATCTTGCACTCTAACATCACATTCTGGGGCTGAGTAACAAGTGCTATACATCTTGAATCAACAGCCTCTTTTAGGATGCTTGGGAAAGTAAAGGTGTGTGTGGATTGGGGGATTTAAACCACATGATGATTAAAAGGAACCACCCGAGGGAGACTGATACCTCAGATCTATTTCTTTCTTTTGGATTCATCACTACCTGAACTGCAGAAACACACTTATCCTGGAGTAGACTCAATTCACTACATACACAGAACTGTGAAGGACCTCGTTTAATTTCTAGAAATTGACCATCCTTTCTGTAACTTTATTCAAGGTTAAAGATAAGATAAGGTGGTGCATTGGACTTTTTAGCTCCTTAAACTTAAAGAAAAGTATAACTGGCATAAGCCATACAACATGCCTTTTGTCACACAAGCTCCACTAAGGCTCACTGTCCACTACATACAGTATATCTCTCCACTGTAACATGGGAGGTAGGCACAGATGTAGTGGTACTCCTATCCAGAATGGGCCAGTAGCCTAACCTACACAAAAATAAATAATTTATTACATACCTAAACTACAAAAATAAATAACCAAGGGAAAAATACTCAAACTGCATTAAATATTAAACAATAACATTTTGAGCCTATCCACAGGCCTTGAAACCTTGTAATCCGATGGGGTGGTCCATCTGCTTACCCACTGTATCTAGTGTTGGGGGGGTCTCTCAAACAGACCACTCACATAGAATGACCAACAGACACCACAAAGTCAAGTAACAAGGGTTATTATTTATAGGAAAAGGGTTCTCCAGGTCACATAAAGGGAAAACAATAAACACTCCGGGAGCCTGTCTCCACAACACACACTATTCTGTCCCTGGCCTCGCACCTTTCTCCTTCTCTCTCCTGTCTCACTAATGACACTGGCGATTTTCTCTCCTTCTTTCCTACACTTTCTTGCCAGACAAGCCCTTGCCTCAAATTCAGGCTCACCTGACTGAGGGAGCGAAGTTTGTTTAAAAGTGTAAAAAATGCTATTATAATCTTTGTAAAAAGATCATTTCTTTTTTTATTTATTTTCATTGTATGAGGTCACAGACGTACCATAAGCCTCTGTTTCTTGTCTTAGAGTCTATAAACCCTGTCACAACATCACTGACACAAGTATGAAAATGGACAGACACAACATATCCCATCAAGCACCTGTCTAAGACAAATGCTTGAAGATGAGTTCACAGTCATCAAAGACCCCATTTAAGAACTGTAAGACAACAATGTATGCATTGTTCCATGGCTTCTCTTGAGCTGGAATTATAATTATTTGTTCTACATGAAAACATGAGATTAAAAAATGCTCTTGCTCATCATTATATATACTACATACTGTACATATAAAAATATATCATTTGAATTTGGAGTATTCCTTTAAGTTATAGTAATTTAGCTGTGGGACAAGACTCCTACTAATTGTTGTAATTCATCTTCACCACAGCACCTGAGAGCTACGTAAACTAGAGACAGGTCAGGGTTGTCTATAAGCTACCTTTGTTATGTCCCATATGTTTTATGGGTGGTCCCCTAGAAGCATGGACACCTGCCAGTCACCGCCAGGGACTGCCCTCTGCAATATAAATCTGAAGAGTCTCCCATAATTCCTGGCGGTTCATTGTGAATGCACTCTGGAGTGGGTGAGTTTTTACGTTTTGCTGTGTCTTGTGGTTTTCTCGATTTTTGAACCTTTGCTCAGTTTTTGGCTTTGGCTACTGGATTGTGCACTGGAAATTTATTTGAATAGGATTAGCTCTGCCTTTTAGGACAATGAGTTCCTTTGCTTCTTGAGCTCCATGGAGCTTCACTGTGTGACAGAGCATTTTGTGAAAAATAAAACATTTTTATTTTTTATAAAGAATTCGTGTTTACCTGTTTATCTAGCTCGGGTTCAGCAGTATATCTCCCTCTAGTGGTCATTTTTGGAAGTGCTTTTTGGGACTTGAGTGCCTTGGGAATTCTAGTTCTTAACAAGGCTGGTGTTAGGTAGACGAGCTACCATATGTGTTGTTTTCTGCTCCCATTTACTTTGTTACATTTTTGCAGTCTTTGGACCTTTTAGTTTTTACTTGATAAAGTATTTTGACTCTTTGCCCTTGCGTTTTGGATCTTGGCTTGGCATGTATACATTTATCACAGTATTACTTGCCTTCTTTATGGATTTTTGTAGCCCTGAATTCTTTGATTTTTTTAGTATTACTTACTTGGGTTATTACGTTTTCTTAGCTATTAATATCTGAGTTTCTTTTTTTTATAAATCAGTACCTTTATTAACTTTAATTAAATAAAATAATTTGTATTTTTGGCCAGGGTTTTTAAATGTTTTCCTTCCCATTTATGGCATTTTGGTGGCAGTTTACAACATACTGTATACTAATTTTATAACTGAAGGGCTGTTCCTCTGACACTTTAGGACGAATATGAGGAGTGGAGTAGCAGGAATACACAGGGCCAATAAGTTTGGCACTGTAGCCTGTTGTTGCTGGTCCAAAAGTAACTGACATCTGGTCTGGACATCATTGTGTGAAGACCTGAAGTGGTTCCAGTTGAGGTTAAAAAGCTTCTCTGACCAAAAAGCCATTAAACCTAACGTCAGGAGAAAAGCTGAGCAAGAGCTCAACTGGCAAGAGGAAGAGAGAACAGGAACAGTGCCGAAAATGTACTGGAAGATGGAAGTGAGTCTTGTGAAGGGATCAGGACTTTAGGCGCCACATTCAGTGTACGGAGCTTCAATACCTGTTAGTAAGTGTGCAGAAAGATATGACTGCTAGGAGCTTTCAATGAAAGGTCAGATGGACCAAACAAACAGATCGAGTAGCAGGGGCTTTGTGGGGCATTACAGAGGTAGCTAAAGTCATAATCATTAAACATAAGAAGATCATTTGTCAAGTCTCCCAAGAGTCAAAGTGGTCAACAAAAGCAAAGTCATAACCAGACCTATCAACAACCATATATACTTGCGTATACAGTAAGTCTGGATCTTGAAACCCAAGAAATCGATCATAAAATCAGACCCCGACTTATACGCCCATTCAAAAATACGACACTTAGTTTTTTTATATATCTTCTTGATTCCTCCAATCTCACACCAGTTCCTCAGACACATCGAATTTTGTTGCAGCAGAGCAGTTACCAATTTCGAAACTTCAATGACTTTTAATTTAAAACCAGCTTCATATTTTCTTCTGGTCGAACGCTCCATCGTAGATAAGGGATGCTCTTATGCTAAAGTTGTATGATGGTGTGAGATACACAAAACAGTGCAAACGTCTCTTTGGAATATTTCAGGTATTACCGTGTGGTCACATAGGCACAATATATAAAAAAAAGCAATGTGCTCTGTGGTTACTCTCTCAGGTGGGCGTTAGCATATCATAATCTCTTGGACTAATAGAGTGAGTTTTCTGCATTTGACTTATACGACCGACATTATAAAATACTGGAAATTATACAGTAAAATCAAGCCCCGACTCATCCGTGGGAGAACTTAAATGCGAGTATATACAGTAAATACTTTTTTGCAATAATCCGTGACACCATCCTTAACAATGTGGATGACATCACGAAATGCTTGCCCAACAACACGTACCATTATAGCAACTTGATTTTTTAAAATCCCTGCAACTACGAAAATAAAATTCACAAAACTGCACCTATTGTAACATCACAAAAATAAATAAATAAATAAAAAATGAAGTGTTATTTTCATAAACCTTACATAGAGGACCAGTAGTTTCATTATTCATTTGTTACTTTGAGTTCTCTCTGTAATCATCCCTCCCTTTTATTTTCTTAATAAAACACCTTTAATCTCCAGGGAGATGTTCTTTGTCACACAAACAGACCCTACAGTCCACAATACCAATAAGAGTAAGCTCCTCACATTTTGATCAAAGAATTCACAACTAATGAATACTGCCATTTGTGAAAGAAAAAATGGCAAAATACAAGTTCAGTAATACATGTACAGGATATACTGTAGTATGCAGGGCAAATGGCAGCAGCTTTGTGCACAATGACGGACAAACGGAGTGGGAGCAGCACTCCACGACAAACACAGAAATCCAATAACAAAGCACACAGCGGCGCAGCTCAGAAATGCAAGAATTAGAGGCCTTCTTATGTATCTCGTCCCTGCAGTCCAGCAAGGATGAAGTCGAGTGCAGAAGCTGGAACTCCAATTGGCGCTGCACAGCCAGAGCTGGACTTGCTTACAGAAGCACAAGGGTTTGGATCATTTTCGTTATCTTCATTATGTTTTTAATGTCAATCTAATTTTGAATATTGTAGGATTTGTTGGACTGTCATTTTCTCTTTCATAACAAGAGAAAGCAGAGCCTGCCACTGTTTGTATCACTGTCACCATAAAAATACTGAACACTAAGAAAGGATGGGGTGCAATGGCAGCTGATATTATTCACCTATTTTATTTAAGTTGCCTTCAGAAAGTATTCAGACCCCGTCATTTTTTCACTTTTTGTTATGTTGTAGCCTTATGAAAAAATCTTTAAAATTCATTTTTTCCTTCATTAAACAAATCTCTGTACTGTACCCCTGAATGACAAAGTGAATGCAGGATTTTAGCAATCTTTGTAAATTTAGTAGATGATTTTAGCACGAGGCTGCAACATAGAGAAATGTGAAAAAAGTGAAGGGGTCTGCGTACTTTCTGGAGGCACTGTAAGTGCTATAACACTTTATATATTGCTATATTGACATCGATTGCATGCCTGACCTACCTGGAAGGGGGTCTCTCTTTGAATGGCTTTCCCCAGGATTTCTGCCATTTTTTTTCTCTTGTCTTTTTTGAGAGTCAAGGCTGAGGGCTGTCAAAAACTATACTTGTTAAAGCCAATTGAGGCATTTCTTGTGTAAGTCTGGGCTACACAAGAATAGATATTGCTGTTATTGCAATAACTGAGACTGGCCTGGCCACTGCCCATGTGAAGTTTGCAGTTTTTCCCGGTTTTCTCCTGGTACCAAAAAAATGACCCCTACATTTCTCTGGTAATGGATAAGAATGTGGGTACATTAGGCCCACTAGACCTTTGCGCTCCACTGAGGCATGAGTCTGACTAACTAAAACGCTGTCACTGGTTGAGGTGTTTGCCCGTACTCTTACATGTCCACTTGTCTTTACTCCGATCTTCCCCCAATACTGGCATGTGCAGGTTTGGTCAGGTACACGTGACTGCATGTGTCTTGTAATGAAGTAACATCCTTCAAAGGAATATTTGGCTTCATAACACTTCAAAATCACCTTGTTTTTGGTCCAACTCACCAATACGAACAAAAAAAAACCACTTATGATATACCATTCAATTCGTCTTGATATTTAGTTATGCAAGTTGTTGGGCTTTTTTGGTGTCCCCTCCTATTTTTGGGCATCTGGACCAAAAAAACACTCCTTTTGAGACCATCTTTGGCTCATATTATATGCAGGAAATGACACCCTTATGATAAAGAGTAAGCTAATAGGTGTCTTCAAAAAGACTTGAAGATGTGCATGCCACATTAATCGACCTCAGGGGTTTATCTCCTAAAGGGATACAAGGGGTCGAAGTTACTCCTTTTCATAAAATTGGGGCTCAGTAACATAGGCAGGCGGAGTGCTGTTTTATGCTATTTCAAGGTTGCTGATCACGAATATAATATTTTTGATATATCTTTCTTTACCTGGTGGTGCTAGCTCTGTAAGAGTCCCCCGCAGAAGATTATATATTACACATTTCAAACATAAGCCTTGTTTTAAACTATTTTAAGGTCAGTGCTTACATTTATTTTTGATTCTTTACTAGAGATACAATATAGCCCTCTATGACCTCTAGCACAGGGTGAGAAATGACCCCCTTCTATTACAAACAAGAATATTTAGATTTCAAACATTTAAATTGAAACACACATTTTAATATGTCAAATATGTGACATAACTATTCTTGCTTATTATGTACTTCTGTTTCATGAAGTAAATCATTTCATTTCTTGTGAACATCCCGCGTTTATTTTTTTGAATGGAAGGCCAACTGAATATACGAGGGGCGTTCAAATATAAACAGGAATTTATGAGCTACATTTTATGTACTGAATACAATGAAACGAGTTACACACTGGTTTTCTATGTAGTCTCTTGCCATTGCAATACACTTGTTCCAGCGCTCAGGAAGCTTCTTAATCCCAGAAGAGTAGAAGTTTTTTGACTGCATGTTGTCCCACTCTTGCACAATGTCACTAACCTCCTAATGTCTTCCCTTCTAAAAATTCCTTAAGTGGGCCAAAGACGTGATAGTCCCTCTCTGAACGATTTGCACCAATCATACACTCTAGACCGAGAGAGACACTCATCGCCAAACTAATTTTTACATTTCGGATAAATCTGACATGGAAATGACTCCTTCATTTGTCAAACATTTGAGAATAATGCGCTGCGCAACACTACGGTGTACCTCCTGCTTCGACATGTTGATTACAACTGACAGGAAATGAGGAAACAGCGGCTAGCATTACTAACGACAAGTTCAAAGATGCATGTGTTTGTCCAAGGAGTCATGTCTACCTTGCACTCTTTATAAGAACAGTGCATGAAAATTCCTGTTCATAACTGAACGCCCCTCGTAACTTACTATCCCTCCATCCATCTTTTATCTGTTATCATAATCCATAATCCATAATATCATAATCCATCAATTATCTGTTACTTTGTTACAGTGAGAAAAGCATTCATGGCTGAAAAAAATGTGATGGAATTCAACTGCATTAACTTGATGGCCTAAAGCATTAATACGAGTTGAGACACAAAAATAAGCGGATTTGTAAAAAAAAATATATATATTTATTGATGAATTACAGCATTCTAAACATTGTCACCTTCTATATACTCCCCCTCCCGATCTCTACACTGCTCCTCCATATGTATCTTCCATTGATTGAAACAGAGCTGGACGTCTTCTTGCTTGAGGCTCTGCAACAGGCTTGCCGTTTCTGTCTTCACTTCATTCATTAAAGAAAAATGTGTTCCCTTCAGGTCACTTTTGATTTTCGGGAACAAGTAAAAATCACAGGGAGCTAAATTGGGCAAATAGGGAAGATGATCGAGGATAGGAATATTTTTGTCAGTCAAAAAGTGCTTTACGGAAAAAGAAAATTCGCAAGAAATTTGATATTGATTCACTGTTCGATTGTTTCACACCCGGCATTATCATGGCAACTCGTGTAGCGATTGTTGTGCAAACACTGGCTGGGCTATTCACAGGATATACCTAGCCGGTCGGCGGTTTGAGAGGGCGAGTAGGAGGGGATATAGTTCTATGATTCACGTCTGGCCAACCACCAGATGTTTTCCAGGAAAGCCCCAAGCCCAGTCTGGTTAATTTTGTGTCTCACCTCGTATTACCACTTGTTTTCTTTAAACAAGTGAGTTTTAGTTAATTATGTCTAATTTGCTAGTTATACTGGCATTCCTTTTTGTATAAGGTGATAAAATTCAGTTCCTTTTGAATTCAACCAGGAAAAGATGATGATTATTTTAAGGCAAATGGAAGAGTGTGTGTGTGTTATAGAGATGGGAGCAATGCTTCGTTGAAATCAACTTTTAAAGACAACAAAATTAGATGACAAAATTCACTACTAAAAATAAGGCTCTTACGTAAAAAACCAGGGCGCCAGTCCATACTCGTGCAAACGAGTCACTAACAACACCTTAGGTGTCCTTTTTCATGTCAGTTGGCAGCAGGACTATAGCACGGGTACTGCACACAACTCAGTGCTGGGAACTGCAGCTCTCTGAACGTCACTGTTGTCACACATCTGCACATGGGAAGCAGTCTAAGGGTGTAATTGGGAGTAAAACGCAGAGACTGGGGTTGATTCATTGCACTAATGCCTTTTCTTCCTCTTCCACAGAAATCCAGAAGGAAAGTCCATCTAAAATTCCTGCCACTTCCAGCAGCATTTCACACCCCTACTGACTTCACTTCCACCTGAAGACTCGCCTCTTCCTCCTTTTCAACTATAAAACCAGAGCATCTTTAGCAGTCTTTGTTAGGACTCAACCTTGAATGACTACTCGTTTTCTGAATTGTTTTGTATGAGAAACCTGCAGTATACGGGATGGAATCCCCAAATCTTCATCTTGTTTGTTGTCTATTACACTGTTTTATGAGGCTAATTCAGCATAAGGTGGGAGTTGGAGAGGGTGAGGGGAACAGGGGGAGCTAAAAATAGCCCTGAGCAAATAAGACTGGCTAGAAGACAACAAATCTGTTTATATTCTGAACTGCTTGTGGAAAAGCTGCACACATTCACAACAAAACTCTTTTCCAGATAATAAAGACGTGTGTATATACATTCCCTCGATTGAAGAGCTAATTAACCTTTGGCAGAATCTCAGATGTCTAAAGGGAAGGTCCAGATTTTTGGAAATCTGCCGAGTGGAGTGTTTTACATTTTCAGTTAAATACTTATCCTAATTGACCATCCCCATGAGTTTGTTATTTTTTCAAGCTATTTAATGAAATATATATGATAAACTGACTTTGACCTGAGGGAGAAGCAGAGTACAACAGATGTGCATTTTCTTCTTCTATTTCTATAACTCCTTCCATCCTGCTGTTTTATTTTGTCCAGCAAGAAACTGACTGGACACTTCTGGATTAAATATCTGACAAATGATTACATTAAAAACATTCCATTGTACCTTTTACCAGCACTGTTATAACAGGGATAAATGTACTGTTCATTTATTCTTTTAAGACTGCAGTGCAGAGCTCTTTTAATGGCTGCAAGCCAAGCGTGCGGCAAACACAGAAAGACGAGTGCAGTACAAGTGAAGCCCTCGGCTCAGCAATGCAAGCAACAAGCTGGAACCCAAACCTGTCACTCTGAGACGATCTCCGAAATGGTCTGCTGGAGTAGCTGACAAGGTTCTCAACGCTGATCAAAAGAAAAAGAAAAAGAAATCATGCATGTGTTAGTCACAGACAGTCCTGAAATGGCCAGTGAAGGCTTATTTACAAGTCGTCTTCCCAGAGATACATACAGTTTACAAAGGTAAATAGAGTTTGGTGGGATTTCATGCTGAACAAAATGTCTGGCCATAGGAAAAGTTCACTTATTGTCTGTGTGGGTTTTCTTCAAGGTACTTCTGTTTCCCTGATGCGGGCCAGGTTTACAGGTGACTTTAACTTGGCCTCATGAGGGTGTGTTTTCATGAGGGTGCCCTCTGATGGACTGGTGCCATGCCCAGAGTTGGTTCCTGTCTTGTGCCTAATGCTGTCGGGACAGGCTCCAACCTTGACATCTTAAAATGGATAAGTAGTTTAGGAAAATACATAAATAATAATAATAATAATACTCTAACCTTCCTGTCTAAAGCAATTTCAATGAGCAGTTTGCATTTGTCTTCAATAACAAACAATGCTTATTACTTAAAACAAAACATCCTCCAGAGATACATATTTTAGTATTTGGGGTGCTGACAGATTGACTGCCTTAGTCACAACCACACAATGGTGGGAAATGTTTCAGCTTTTTAAACAAATGGATAAAAAAAATCACTAACGGGACACATCATAGCAATCACGGATGGTGTGAGACCTGTAAAGGTATGAACTGGATTTGTGCAGTAAAACATTACCAGGCTTCAATGAACCCAAAGGCCACATGGCACTCCAGGGCCCCCAGAGGTTTAGTTTCTTCTAAAACACTGGATTTTTGTTTTTCTGTCTTCTATGTCTTGTTAACGTCATTTGTCTTGTACTCCTAAATTCTGTTATATTTCAAGATATGTTTAGCAATCTATCCATCCATTATCTAACCAGGTTATGCATTTAATGATTACAGAAGACAAGGGCCTATCTCAGCAGCATTTGCTGCAAGGCAAGAATCGACCCTGGATAGGATGCCATTCCTAAACAAGCATCCTTCCCTAAGAAAATATGTTATGGTTTTGTACTTTACCTATTATTGTTTCATATTTCTAAACTGGCTGTGCTACCTGTCTAAGATGGTTTGAAATCTAAGTACTCAACATAGACCTCAGCAATAGTGTTTTCAGCACACCACCTATTGGAATGTATTTTGTAATGCATGTAGTAATAAAATGTATTGCACTTGTTATTCCAACAGATAGAGCATCAGAGACATCTGTGGTCATGAAATGCATTACTACAAATGTCTGCGATGCACCATCTGTTGGAATGACAAATGCAATGCATATGTCTCTGTTATGTGCCATTTGGTATGGGATTCGTAAAAACAGTGTTAATGTTTGTGATGTGCCATCTATTGGAATGACAAAAGAAGTGCAATTTATTACTACAAATGTTTGCAATGTACAAACTGTTGCAAAGACAGAGACATAGCAACCAAACAGAGCCACGTACCCCTTTCATTAAGGTGGATATGTGTAAGGGCTCTGAGTCTGACTTCTGAGAAATGTGTCCTAGAAAGTTAAATTAAGAATTAACTTTGATAGTCACACCGCCTGCCTGTTGATATCTCGTTTCCAAAGTTTGTTAATGAGACATACAAAAATGATACATACACCAAACTTTCATTAATGGTACTCATCTTTCCAAATGCTTATTTCTGTCATCTTTTAATCTGGCAAAGAACAGAACCTGCTGTTTGTATTGTGATCTGCAGATTTCTAATCAGATTGATAAAAAGGCAAAGAAACTACAGAACAAAGAGGTCTCACACAGGTCAACGGACAAATTGAACAAATTAACTTAGCAGGAAGACAACACAAATGTCTGTCCATCCATTCACTTTTTAAGATTACTGCTCATATTTTAATGCCAGTGCTATACAAGTATGAAGATTCGACCAGGGAAAACAATTCTTCCCATTGGATTTAATTTGGCATTTTTGACACTGATCAGCAGAAAAAGACTCTTTAATGTGAAAGTGAAAACCGCTCTCTGAAAAGTATTCTAAATTAATTACAACTTTAATTACAACTATAAAACACAAATCAATTGTGATTCAGTGTTGTATGACAAAAGAATTGTGAAAACAAGTGGGTGAATATTTTATACATGCACTATATACTCACTAATGATGGCACCAGAGAATGGTGATGTGCTGAACGTTGATTACCATGTGCAAGTAAGAATTTCATTGTACTCTCTACACATAACAATAATGATTCTGCCAACCTTTAACTGTATTGTTTAACAGTGAAATAAAAAATAAATACTACTATAAGCTATTCTTTGATATTAATCCATCCATCCAATTGTGAATTTGCCTAATCTAATTTAGCATCGCTGGGGCCTAAGCCAATCCTGGTAGTGTTAGCTGCAAGGCAGGAATCCACCCTGGATGGCATGCCAGTCTATTGCACTGCACACACTCTTATACGGTGCCAGACTGGAGTTGCCAGTTAGTCGGACGTGTGTCTTTGAGATTTGGGGAGGAAAAGAAAAACTCACAGACATGGGAAGAATTGGTAAAGGGCACATAAGCAATGATGAGGCTGGGAATCAAATGCAGGACATTAGAGCTCTGGGGCATCCACACTAACTACTGCACCTCCGTGCTGTCCTGCATTTCTATTTCCACACACATACACACTATGACACACGTGCGCATGGGAGGCAGCTAAAGGGCTCGAATGAGGGTAATTCCACGCCAGACCAGGGGGTGGCAGAGTGCGCTAATCCTTCCCCTCTTTCCACTGCAGACCAGCTGCAGGAAATTCCACCTGGTCCTGATGACGTCACTTCCTCTGCCTTACTTTAAAACCGGCATCTTTGCCTCATCCAAAGCAGTTCTGTTCTGGATTCGAATCTATACTATTGTGCAATCAAGTTTCAAATTTGCAGGCAGGCTTCAAGTGTACAGGAGGCTGCCCCAAACCTTTTTCTGGCTCGTGTCTTTCTTTTCATTTGACAGTACATACATGCATTCTGAAACCTACCTAATCCAATCTGAGGTGGCAGACCAGAGGCTACTAGATAGCACTGGGCACCAGGAAGGAATCAGCCTTGCATGGAGTGCCACTCATGTTTACGCACCCACAGGACTAACTTGGGCTCTCCAATCAGTTTACCATACTTGAATATTGGAAGAATATACAATATGGAACCTCCATACAGAAAACATCCGAGCCAGGGATTTGAATTCATGAGGCATCACTAAGCACCGTGTTGCCATCTATATTCATCTGTTATTAGTTATTTCATGTAATGAATGGTCTGTTAGCTTAGCTAAAGCCATAGGTTTAAAGTCAATGTTTTTTTCCTGAACCTGTTGCAGGATTTTAAAGGGACTGGGTATACAAACACCAGCCCACCACAGGGCACACTGACTCACATACTCAGCCTTGTTCATACTGGACGAGTGTGCAGTTCCAGTCTTCAGGATGTATGTGTGAGGAAGCAGGTACAACTGAAACAGTGGTTAAGCAAGGCCTACTGCTGTGTGCACACACACACACACACACTCGGCGACAAAGCAGTTACAACATAAGAGTTTCCAAACTGAAATATATCAATAAAATATTAACTCAGTGGAAATGTCAATGCTGAGTGCAGCTTTTACTTTGCCTTTAGAAGACAAGAGTTGTCAGACACATTATACTCTTGGGCCAAGTGTGCAGCATTTTCATTAGATATGAGTGACATTGAGCAACTTGTCTATTTTTCTTGCAACTTCCTGATTTTGTTTATTTTTAAATACCGAAAAAAAAGCCCACAGAATCATTTCTGTTTTAAAGTGTGGCAGAGCATTTAGAAAGCTAGCTTTGAATCTCAACAGTCATTCCTGCCCTGCTTTTTTAACAAATTATAACAACTTGGTCGCATCTTGCTGTTTCATATGCAATCATTTTGACTCCCTCCTCCCCAGTCTGTATTATTTTTTTGTTATGTTTACTTAATACAATGAAAAGTCACAGGTTCTCTGAAATAAGAGACCCATTCTAGGTGCACCCAGGAAGCCATCCTCATATATGCATACTGTATATGAGCAGCTGCACCCACCATGGGCCCAGTAGGTAACTTTAAAGTAGAACTATCCAACTTTAAAAAATGGTGCTTCTTAATGTGTACCCTCCAGAGACAAATTAAATTATGTAATTTATTTCAGTGCTCAAAATTTAGGAAATGGCACTGTCCTTATACAGCAACTCATTTTAAAAAAACACATTCACACCCCGCAAGGTTATCCCAGGGTCAATAGTTTTTGCTTCAAAGTAGTCTTGTGTCCCTTCTTGACAAAGTGGTGTATATATGCAAAATTTTGTAGGATGTGGAATTATATAAAGAACACACACACATTAAGGTTTATGTATAAGATATATATATATATATATATATATATATATATATATATATATATATATATATATAAAGAAGAAAACACAGGTATTAGGGTGCTTTTTATTCTTCTTTTTACGAATGAATTACACCTGATGGTCAACCAAACCCTTCTTTATAAAGACAAATATTATGTTCATGGTGGCGCAGTGGGTAGCGCTGCTGCCTTGCAGTAAGGAGACCCAGGTTCCCTTCCCAGGTCCTCCCTGCATGGAGTTTGCATGTTCTCCCTGTGACTGCATGGGTTTCCTCTGGGTACTCTGGTTTCCTCCCACGGTCCAAAGACATGCAAGTTAGGTGCATTGGCCATCCTAAATTGTGATTTGTGTGCATGCCCTGTGGTAGGCTGGCACCCTGCCTGGGGTTTGTTTCCTGCCTTGCAGTCTGTGTTGGCTGGGATTGGCTCCAGCAGACCCCCGTGACCCTGTAGTTAGGAAATAGCGGGTTGGATAATGGATGGATGGATTATGTTCATTGTAGACTTCATCCAGACTGCATACATCTTTGGTGAAAAATGTAACGTAACATTCTTGAATCTTCTGAAATCAAATCAGGGTTACAAGGTGTCAGCCCTGCCGAGGACATCACTCCATCACAGAGTCTTCTCACACACACAGGCCAATTATCCTAGTGCAGGCATCTTAGGCGATGTGAAAAGACAGCTTATGTCAACCTGGGGAGAACATGAAAACTCCACACGGGGCTGCGATTCAAACACACAATGCTGAATCTGTGAAACGGCAGCGCAAACCATTGTGCTAACATTCCTCCACCAGTAAGCTTAAGGTTTTAACAAATTTATTTTATCTCTTTGTGTATTTATTATTTTCACTGGCAGTTTAAGATTTACTAGCATATTACTGCATAGCGTCAACTTTGATTTAGCATTGTGCTTCAAAATGTCAAGGCTAATGCACATTAGTTAACATTATAAAAACTATTTTTTTTACACAATTATCAAATTATCATGTAAGACAAGAGATATTTAAAAAAAAAGACTGAACAGTACCAAGTATGTGAATACTTTTACACCTCTATATATTGTTAAAATTGGGTGTAACAATCAGGCAGAGCAGCTGACTGAACACAGCCCCAAACAACAGCAGTGCTGTCACTCTGTCTCTGCCAAATGCTTGCATTGACTTTGTGTGGGCAAATGACAAACTTTAAACAAACAAGGGAGGTCACGTTCATATATCCTGCTTTTTCCATTACCCATCCCCAATTCCTGCTTTGCACAGTCCAAAGTAAATAATACTCAAAGATATGGTTTTCTTTGTTTTAACTACAGTACATATCCCGTGTGAGTATTTTAAGTGCATATGTCTGTTCTAAAACACATTAATTAAACAAAACAAAAGAGAGTAGCAGAGTGTGGCAATCGAAAAGTACATGCACGGTGTGTGCGTGTGCATGTGTATGTGTGTGTGTGCAAAACTTGCAGATTTGAAGACAGTAGTCTGAAAAATGTTAAATCCATGCATTAACAAACCAACTCAGTCCAAACGTACTTGATAGATAGATAGATAGATAGATAGATAGATAGATAGATAGATAGATAGATAGATAGATAGATAGGTTGCGCTCCTACTCGACTACAGGTTGGCTCGTTCTCACCGGCGGCGCACGGGATTCGGGAGGGTAGCACTCACCTTTTCTCCACAGCATCGATGCCCTTGAGCAGCAGTAGGAGCTCTAGTGTGTCCCCATCTTTCTCGTCAGGGTCCAGATCTGCATCTTGTTCACGTTCTTGTCGACTGGACAGCAATAGGTGGTGGCTGGTCACGCACAGGGTCCCCTTGACAGGAGGGCGGAAGGGCCGGCTCAGGACCACGTTGTCCACATAGCTTGTTTTGATGTGCTCAGAAAACTCCATGTTTCGTTACAGTGGCGTTTACGACATCGGATATTTAGAGCTCCGGATCTAACGCCAGACGTATGAATCCGTCTGCCGAACCATATTGGTAAGTCCACCCTGTAAAACAACAACAGTCAACAGCCCCTGTGGCCACCTGAGCTGAGAGAGCGCAGTTAAAGAATGAAGCGGTAAACTGCGCAGAAGAGGCGCTGCCAGCCAATCGTCTCTCGCGAATCAAGCAAAGGCGAGATCTTTCGCTTTCTTGTGTGGTCAGAAAGTAGGAAGTGAATAAGTCGATAAAGAAACTCACTGAAATACTGAGGAACACACCTCCTAGACCCCACGGGAGTAGACTCGGAGGACTTTCCAAAACATGCACGATTCACTTCCTTTTGGACGGGTGAGTGTGTAATAAAAACGTCTGACATCTCCGAGAAAAATAACGGGTAAATGATTTTATGATTTGTAAGTAACATGCGCTTACCCAAAGCACTGCATTTATGTCTCTTCTGGTATTATTGGCGATTTCCAGTCACCACGTACTGCATACAGAGACAGTCTGTCATTATATCCAACACCATAATGTGCCAGAATTGTCCAAGAGAAAAAAGGCTGCTGGTTTTTATTTCCGGCGATGGCATTATTGGGTGCTAATCTGAATTCTTGTGGGATTCATTTTAGAACTTAGTTTTTTACCCATTTTTTTCTTCATCATCCAACTGCAAATTACCAATATAACGGTTTTTTCAAAAATGGGAATTTACCTTCATCCTCTTAATAGTGAATTCACTGCTGTGCTAA
The DNA here is from genome assembly GCF_016835505.1 of Polypterus senegalus. Taxonomy (NCBI): domain Eukaryota; kingdom Metazoa; phylum Chordata; class Cladistia; order Polypteriformes; family Polypteridae; genus Polypterus; species Polypterus senegalus. Next base: position 51,571,669 of record NC_053170.1, on the reverse strand, counting down.
GGCGAATTGGCATTGCTAAAGTAGCCCTAGTGCGTGTGTGCATGTGTGTGTCAGTGTTCAACCTGCACTAGACTGGTGCCCAGTCCAAGTATTGTTCATGCCTTTCCCCTGATGACTGCTGGGATTGGCTCCAGCTGCCCTGCGACCCTGATCAGGATAAAGAGGGTTTAGAAAATAGATGGGTGGATAGTTAGATGAATTGGCCCCTGAAATATATGTGATGATGGATGCGTGAAACTCTAAGGTGGTTGACTGCCCATTCTTTCCTAAGCATTTTTGAAAATAATAGCTTCAGAGTTCAGAGCTTCAGAGTAAGCATCCATCCATTTTCTAACCCGCTGAATCCAAACACAGGGTCACGGGGGTCTGCTGGAGCCAATCCCAGGGCACAAGGCAGGACCCAATCCCGGCCAGGGTGCCAACCCACCACAGGACACACACAAACACACACTAGGGCCAATTTAGAATCACCAATCCACCTAACCTGCATGTATTTGGACTGTGGGAGGAAACCCATGCAGACACAGGGAGAACATGCAAACTCCACGCAGGGAGGACCTGGGAAGCGAACCTGGGTCTCCTAACTGCGAGGCAGCAGCACTACCACTGTGCCACCATGCTGCCCTCAGAGTAAGCAATACAATTAAGAGAACAATTAAGGTCCTCAATATGTATTTTCAGTGGATAAGGAAATTAAAAAATGGTAACAGTTCCAGACAGCTGTCTTAACATAATATAACATAACATAACATTCTGAAATCTGCTTAAGTTAATTCAAGGTGGCAGGGGTTGGTGTGGTGCCTGTCCAGGCAACAATGAGCACATGGCAGAAGTGAATTCTGTTGAGGGCACCATTCCATCAAAGGGCATTTACACACACACAGTCACACTCTCACTCCCAAAAGGCATATTTAAAAATTCTTAGGCAACTAAAATGCACAGTTGGATATTTCTGAATTTGATATCAAATTAAACTTAACTATGATTTAAAAAAAATCAATGCTTTTCACTGAAGGTAAACGATTACAAAAATAGCTGGACTGCAAACTACCAATCGTTGTGTCTTCCCAGTATCAGGATTCCGAAATGCAATCTAATTTTGACAACAGCATATAAAGTTGGGATGGCCGAGTAGAGTTTTGAGAATATTTAAGTACTTGTGAAAAAAGGATTTTCATTTCTTCTATTTTGTATAAAGGTCTTTCATCTTTCCTGCATTGTATGGTAAATGTAAGGCTGAGAGTCTTGTGAGTGACAATTCCTAATAGCTGGTATCTAGTATAAAGAACATCACAAGGCCGTCACACAGTGCGTTATGATACTTTATTTGAGGGGTTTGTGAATCTACCCAGAACAACCCACCAGAAAAAAGCAAGGCAGGAAAAATCTCCGCCTCCAAGTGTTCCTCCTTTATCTGCCCTGCTATAGTCGTAAATGAAAATGATAAAAAGTGGCATCAAAATAAAAGTAAAACAATACAGAGTGCTGGCGCCCTGCCCGGGGTTTGTTTTCTGCCTTGTGCCCTGTGTTGGCTGGGATTGGCTCCAGCAGACCCCCGTGACCCTGTAGTTAGGATGTAGTGGATTGGATAATGGATGGATGGATGGATGGATGGATGAACAATACTGTGTGCTCACCTAGTATAGTAAAAGTCATAACTGAAATGATATGCTGCAGAAATTAAACATATTCATTTGGTGTTATCTTGAATTGATAGTGTTTATCCACTGAAAACAATTGAATAATTACTAGTAACAAGGGTGGGATGCTGCCATATTGCCAAGATATGCCCTGGTTTTTTTGACACACTCACTTTGATAAAGTGCCTGTGAGAATTTTATGTACTGTGATATTGTTGTCATATATGATTCATGCAGTTCAAACAATTAAAAGTAAATTAAAAAGACATTATGTACCATACAAATAACAGCAAATACTGACCAACTTGCCTCCTTGTGGAATTTCCACGTGTTCTCCTACAGCCCCAAGATATGTTCTTAGACTGATCAGTGACTCTGAATCTTCTCTGTGTGATTCATATGTGTGTCTGCTTTTAAATACATCCTGCACTTGACTGTTGTCCTTTCCAGCAGTAATCTATACTCTTGAGACAGTCTTTCATTGTCCTCATTCTTGAATTGGTTAAGTTGTTCTTCAGAACAATTGCAATGGAATTGTGTACTCACTTTCAGTTTATTTCTTCATCTTGGATCCATCAAACCCTTAAAAATTAAACCTGACACTCAGTGGCATGTCAACATTACTCATCCCAAACATTTATATATATAATGTTACTTACCCCGTGTACTTTGTAGTGATGGCTGAGAAAACTTTTAATTTCATACTTTCATGCAGACTGGAGAGAAAGAAGAGCTCCACTTTAATGAAGACTTGAAGATCTGCCTGCCATTTATTGGTCAAGAGTCCTGTCTTCACTTCAAAAAGTCACTTTAATTGCATACATTTCCTCTTTGGATGGCTTCTTGGGATACCTGTGCCACTTTTGACCGCATCTGTATGCCAGAAATTCCACTGTTGCTAACGATAAGGATGCCCACTTGGTCTCAGATCCAGAGGTATGTTGGAGTAATGCTTTACAGAATGTTCAAGGAGACATCAGTTGGCCAAGGCCAAATTAAAAAACATAAGCAAAGAAGCAACTCTGTATTTCTTTCTACATAGTGCATGATGTTTGATTTTATTTTAACTGTAAATTATTTGTAAGTGTGCACAACACCCTGCAACACTTTGAAACTGAACCAGAATAAAATGAATTTAGACTAAAATAGGGGCAAAGTGGTTAGAATGGCTGCCAGATGACTGTGCTCAACTCCCAGCTAAATCACTGTCTGGTGGTCGTGTTCTCTCCAAGGTTATTTTCTCTGGATGTTCTGGTTTCTTCATATATGTATACCATGTATGTCTGATTAAATGTGTGTGGGTGTGCGCATGCGTATGTGTGTGTGGGTGTGAGCGACCGTACTCAGTAATGGTCTGCTACACTGACAATGGCTGGGTCTTGTCTTGTACCTGCTGCTGCCATCTTGATCTCTGATTCTCATTACCTTGTACTGCATTCCTTTGTTTTTGACAATGAATGGTTGGATGAATAAAGTGATATAAGAAAGGCAGTAGTTTTAAATAGTTGTACATTCCATATATTGTCTAGAAAAAAAAACTTTTATACTGGATTTATTTATACAATTACGTTCTTGTTTATTGAACAGCATAGAACAGACTGGTGTAATTCTATATATGTAATATTTCTTGTGCTGCAAACATGAAATATATTTTCATTCTTGTGCCAAAACTTTGGCTTGGTTTAGCTCATATTTATCTGATAGGAGTTTCTCCATCTCTGCAGGTGAGTATACTTCTGTTTCTGCTTCTTTGACTTGTGGGGTGCCCAAGGATCTGTCCTTAGACCCATCTTGTTTTCACTGTATATGCTTGCTCTAGCACAAGTGATCAATTCTTTTCATGGTATCTCCCACCATTTTTACGCTGACGATATTTAGCTTTATTGTTCTTTTTAAGGCAAAGGAACTGTACAAGTTGTCTTCCTTTGTCTACTGTTTGAAGGAAGTCAATAATCGGCTACTTGCCAAATACTTAAAGTTAAAAACGCAGAAAATTGAGGTTTTAAGGTTTGCACCTCCAGGTCTGCACCTGCCAATTTCTCAAAAACTTCCGACCATCTCCACCTCTTCTCATGCATCCCTACATAATCTAGGTGTCATAATTAATCAGTCTCTAAGTTTTGTTGCACATGTCAGGTGTCTCAGTCATAGTTGCTTTTTACATTTTAAGAAATGTATCCAAGATCAGATCTGTTGTTACCAGGGCTGAGATGGAAATAAATACTTATCCTTGCTTCCATCTCATCCTATCTTAATTATTGTGTGTCTTTACCTATCTAAACAGAGTTGGTTTGTTTCTACTACAAACTGTCCAAATGTAGCTGCCAGACTTTTAACACGCTCATACAAATGGACCCACATTTCCCCAATTTTACGCTTTCTTCATTGGATCCCAGTGGAATGTAGGATCCAGTTCAAAATTCTGGTTCTTACTTCCAGAGCTCTGCACGGTCAGGCTCCCCAGTATATTACAAACCTCCTCTAACAGTACACCTCAGGCCGTGCTCTTAGATCTGCCCATTTAGATCTCCTTTCAGCTCCAGATTAAAGACACGTGGGGATTGCTCATTTCGAGCAGTTGCTCCAAGGCAGGGGTGTTGAACTCCAGGCCTGGAGGGCCGCAGTAGCTGCAGGTTTTCATTCTAACCCTTTTCATAATCAGTGACCAGTTTTCACTGCTAATTAACTCCTGTTCCCTTCATTTTAATAGCCCTGTCCTTAAGGATTCGGTCCTCTGAATTGATTCCTTCCTTCATTAAATGGCAGCCAAACAGAAATGAGCCATGAAATGAGCCAACAAATGACCAGCTAAATCAGACTCCAACCAGTTTCACAATGAGAAGCAGATTCTTGCTGTTAAATTAAATTAAATTAAATTAAATTAAACTCTTTATTTAATTCCATGGCTTGTTGGTGCTCTCATTCTGCCACAACAGACATTTCCAGAACTGTTGATTTTTCTAAGACCACCCTCACAATGTTTTGGTGAGCTGAGAGATCAGCCTAACTGAGACCTCCATCTTTCTTTATTTTCACATATTTTGGCACATATGGATTCTTGTTTTGTGTCTCGTTATTGTTTGGCTGCTAATTAAGAAGAAGGAAGCAACTAAGGGGCCTGAGTCAAGTTAATTAAAATGAAGGCAAAAGAAGGTAATTAGCAGCAAAAACTGGTCACAAATTAAGAAGATGGTTAGAATGAAAACCTGCAGCCACTGTGGCCCTCCAGGACCAGAGTTTGACACCTGTGCTCCAGGGTTTTCAAAAGCCTTCCTCATTTACTCGCCAGCCTCTGTTCGAGTTGGTCTACGTCTCGCCACGTGTTGGAGTGCACCTTGCCTCCGCTTAGCTAGCGATACCTGTTTGTTAAACAGACATGATCATTTACAGATTGTTAAGGAGTTACGTTTGACATTTTTGAGAGACAGATCAGAGCTTCATGTGTTTTAGAGGGTAGCTGCTAATTGCCAGAGATATTACGGCCATGTGCTTTTCTCCCCATTTGGGGAATGCTTTGCCATCAGAGCTGAACATGATCAGATGCAGTGCCAACGTCTATTGATTTTTAAAGTTTTTCCTGTTTCATTACAATGTGGGGAAAGCCATGGGGTACATCTAGTAATCTATACTAATAAAAGGCAAAGCCTTCACTGACTGACTGACTGACTGACTCACTCACTCATCACTAATTCTCCAACTTCCCGTGTAGGTAGAAGGCTGAAATTTGGCAGGCTCATTCCTTACAGCTTACTTACAAAAGTTAGGCAAGTTTTATTTCAAAATTCTATGCGTAACGGTCATAACTGAATCCTACTTACGTACATATATACGTCCATAGCCTGCTGCTCAGTCACCGTGTGAGGCGGAGTTGGAGAGTTGCGTCCTCCATCAGCACACCTCCCACGTAATTGACTGCCTGCCCATATAAGGCCGTCCGTCGCTCCGGTCTCTTGATTCCCTTCTTTGGCTGCCTGCCTGCCTATATTGAATCCTCCATCCCCACGCCTCTCACGTAATTGACTGCCTGCCCATATAAGGCCATCCTTCGCTGCGGTGTCTTCATTCCTTTCCTTGCTTCGCCAAGGAAGCAGCCTTTTTATTTAATCCATGGGTTCTCCGCTGTTTTATTGTTCGTTTATTACGATTGTTATAGTTATTGTGTAGGTATTCTAAACTTATTTTACTGTTCAGGTTCCCATTTCCTTTATTTAATCCCCAGCTTCTCCGCTGTTTTATTGTTCGTTTATTACGATTATAGTTATTTCTTGATTCCCTTCTTTGGCTGACTGCCTGCCCATATACTGTAAGGCTGTCCTTCGCTACGGTCTCTTCATTCCTTTCCTTGGTTTGCCACGGAAGCAGCCTTTTTATTTAATCTACAGCTTCTCCGCTATTTTATTGTTCGTTTATTACGATCATTATAGTTATTGTGTAGGTATTTTAGACTTAGTTTACTGTTCAGGTACCTATTTCCTTTATTTAATCCGCGCCTTCTCCGCTGTTTTATTGTTCGTTTATTACGATTATAGTTATTTCTTGATTCCCTTCTTTGGCTGACTGTATGCCCATATAAGGCCATCCTTCGCTGCGGTCTCTTCATTCCCTTCCTTGGTTCGCCACGGAAGCTGCTTTTTTATTTAATCCATGGCTTCTCCTCTGTTTTATTGTTCGTTTATTATGATTATAATAGTTATTGTGTAGGTATTTTAGACTTAGTTTACTGGTCAGGTACTCATTTCCTTTATTGTTCCAACCGTACCTCCATTAACATGTCTATCGAGGTGATAACTAAAGAACTATCACTTACCGAGTGGTTTCCATGCCCGGAGATGGCACCTGCCTTTTCCATTCTCTTTGTTACATATTGCACGGACATATCAGGCTCACTTTTGATATCCGGAGGAACATTGTGTCTTATGTATTGAATGACTGGGACAGGTTCAAGGTGTGGACTGATGACGGTACAGGAGATAATTATATTAAACAGGAGCATTATAAGACTGATATGCTTAAGCCCTTCACCTATGCTTCTGCATGTGAGTTGATGGCTGCCGCTGAATTGTTCAGTTGTCACTTTCAAGTGTACTGAAATGGCCAAATATTTTACACCTTTGGAGAACCGTCAATGCCTCTTAAACATCTTAGATTCACAGGTGACGATTTGAGTAGTGGACTCTTTGATGTTTATGAATGTTTCAACTCTCAAAAGCTGACGTCGTGGTACATTTTCTGATGCAGCGAGACGGAAGTTCATAGAGACGCTGTCGCTAACTACTCGCAAGCAAATCCACAAGTTCATAGAGATGCTGTCGCTAAATACTCGCAAGCAAATCCACAAGTTCATAGAGACGCTGTCGCTAAATACTTGGAGGCAAATCCACAAGTTAATAGAGCTTCTGTTTCTAGGTACAATCCCAATAATGAAAAGCAGCTCATACAAAAACAACAGATTTGGCTCAAAAAAGCCGATTGTGGATTTGCGTACGACCCAAACATACATCATGAATCTGACATAACTGTACACATTGGATCCATGAATGTTCACTGTGACTATTGTCAAGCTCATAAGTGGAAATGCGAGTATCCTGGTTTGTGCTGTAACGGTGGTAAAGTCTCTCTCAGTACTTTATGTAAGCTTCCTGACCTTCTTGAGGGCCTATTAAATGGCGAACATCCTCAAAGTGAGCATTTCTTGAACAACATTTGAAAGTACAACAGCGCATTTCAAATGATGTCATTTGGTGCTATCCAAATCGTTGAGGGAAATTTTATGCCTTCATTTAAAGTTCAGGGACAAGTGTATCACTTGATTGGCAGTCTTTACCTATGCCGACTGAGGAACATAAATATTTGCAAATTTATTTCGTCGGGGACGATGAAAAGGAAGCACAAATGCACTGCGCTAATGTTTCTGGAGTTAACATACCCCTGGTAAAGCAATTACAAAAAATGCTGCATGATTGTAACACTTACATCCAGGACTTCCACTCCGCAATGGACAGTATTTCAAATGAAGACAAAGACTTCAAAGAAGTCATTCACGCCGACAAAAAAACATTACATGCACACAAAGGCAGATTTAATTAACCCACAGTTCGTCAAGTTGGTGTTGTCATCGTTGGGCAAACGTTCGACAATGGGGATATTGTCTTGAAAACCAGAGACAATAAACTGCAACGCATTAAGGAAACCCACAGATCCTATTATGCCCTTCAATATCCCCTCATGCTCTGCTATGGTGAAGATGGCTATTCTGTGTCTATTCCTCAAGTTCATGCTGCCAGTAAGTTACCTATGAAGAAAACCATCTCTGCAGCAAACTTCTATTCATACCGGCTTATGATTAGACAACATCATGATAATACTATCCTTTTCTTCCGAACTTTATTAAATCAGTTTTTAGTTGATATGTACACAAAAATTGAATCTGAAAGACTAAATTATATCAGACTAAATCAGAAAAAACTACAAGCTGAAAATTACATTCACTTAAAAGATGCAATTGACAAAAACGATTTAATAGAACTTGGTCAAGCTGTGATATTACCATCGTCCTTCACTGGAGGACCTCGCCATATGCATGAGTGTACACAAGACGCAATAACATATGTACGTCATTATGGCCGCCCTGACTTATTCATCACATTTACTTGCAATCCTAAATGGACTGACATCACTGAAGTTCTCCTTCCATGTCAAAAACCTCATGATCGCCACGACCTTATCAGTCATGTATTTCATCTCATGATTCGCAAAATGATAGACTTGCTCATGAAGAGTAATATTTTCGGCTGTACAAATTGCTACATGTACACCATAGAGTGGCAAAAGCGAAGTATTCCCCATGCACACATTCTGTTGTGGCTAAAGAATAGGATTAAACCAGCTGTCATCGATCAAGTCATCCTTGCGGAAATTCCTGATCGACAGATTGACCCTGCCCTCCACAAAATAGTAAAATCCACCATGATTCACGGCCCATGTAGACCTCATAATATCAACTCACCCTGCATGATCAACAGAATATGCAGTAAGAAGTACCCGCATCCGTTCATCTCAGAAACTCAGACTGGAGAAGATGGTTACCCTCAGTACCGCCGGCGTGCACCTGCTGATGAAGGTCATACAATTAACATCAAAGGAGTAGATATCGACAACAGATGGGTGGTCCCTTATAGTCCTGTGCTGTCCCACTTCTTCAATGCTCACATCAATGTCGAATTTTACAATTCAGTAAAATTGATCAAATACATCTTCAAATATGTTAACAAGGGAAGTGACCTGGCAGTATTTACAATGCAAAATTAAAATGACGAAGTATCTCAGAACAGTTGATGGTGTCCTACATCCGACCTATAAGTCGGCCTGCAGGGCACTCGGTTTTTTACATGACGATATCAACTGGGACGAGACTCTACCTCAGGGGTGGGCAAAGTCATTCCTGGAGGGCCGCAGTGGCTGCAGGTTTTTGTTCCAACCCAGTTGCTTAATTAAAAAAAAATCCTTGTCAATTATTTAATTTCAGGGCTCTTTAGTGCTTTAACTCTGCTATGTCAGGTCATTCTCATATCCTAGATATTTTTTCCTTTCTAGTAATTCTGAGTAATTCTCAGTCATTCACTTTTATCTCTTCATTTTCTTTGCAAGTATTTAATTAAACCAAATAGTGCATGATAAACACATGCAGGTGTAAATGGAAACAAGCTTAATGGAGAAATGCTGAATTTCTTTTGTCATTTGCAGCTGATTGCTAATAAGGGGTGATTAAAAACCAAGACTACAGCTGTTTAAGACTAAAATAAGCAGTAAGGGTGCAAAATCGAAACGAGTGAGACAACGAAAATGAAGCAGAAGTGTTACTTGAGCAATAAGGGCTTCTTTGTGAAGCAACTGGGTTTGTACAAAAACCTGCAGCCACTGCAGCCCTCCAGGAATGACTTTGCCCACCCATGCTCTACAGGAAGCTGCTCTGTCTCGCTCACCTCAAAAGATCTGTGAACTGTTTGCTGTCATGCTGGTGTTCTGCCAAATGGAAAACCCCTTAAACCTATGGGAAAAACATAAACACAGCATAGCAGAAGATGTTAGGAGACAGACTGAAAGAGATTATATACGAACAGAAGTCCACCAGTGGTTACATTTGATCTATAACAAGTGTCTACAGTTGCTTGAAAACTACGTAATTGCTATTAGGAAGTCAATCTCTTCATCATTACAGTTTGCTTTCACCTTTCAGAGAACTGGCACAACTTACGTCAAATCCCGAGTACTTGAAAGAGACATCTTACAACACCTTGCAATTGGCCAATATAGTCACAAATAACAAGCTGTTGCTAAATAGTGACCAAAAGTCAGTTTATGAGCAAGTCATGAGCAGCGTTGTCTCGGCCACTGGCACAGTGTTCTTCCTTGATGCTCCAGGAGGAACTGGTAAGATATTCCTAATAAGCCTTCTCCTTGCGAAAATCCGAGCAAAACGTAACATTGCCATAGCTGTGGCTTCTTCTGGCATTGCTGCAACTCTTCTTGAGGGTGGCAGAACTGCTCATTCAGCTTTCAAGCTGCCTCTGAACCTCAACCATACTGAATCCCCCATGTGTAACATATCAAAGCAGAGCAACATGGCTGAAGTGCTGCGACATTGTCAGGGATAAATGCACTATGGCACACAGAGGAGGTGTTGAGGCTTTAGACAGGACCCTCCAAAACTTCTGAAACACCAACAAACTTATGGGAAGCTTGACAGTGTTGCTGGCTGGAGACTTCTGCCAAACCCTACCAGTCGTGACCAGAGGAACACGCGCTGATGAAGTTAAAGCATCTCTGAAGTCTTCATACCTATGGCCACAAATCAATGTTGTTACTTTAAGAATAAACATGAGAGTTCATTTGAAAGGTGACAAAAAAGCCGGGGAATTCTCTGCTCTTCTGATGAGTATAGGTAATGGCACCTTCATACAAGAAAATCGTAAAATAAATATTCCTACAAATCTCTGTCTCATTGTGAATACCTTACAAAGCCTTCTTCACAATGTTTACCCCAATCTACGAAATCTCCACCAAAACGATGCGTCATGGTTGAGGGAGAGAGCTATCCTGACACCAAAAAAATGACATGACTATGACTATAAACCACATTTTACTTCAAGAACTACCTTCACAACCGAAAACATATCAGTCTGTTGATTCAGTTGTAGAAGTGAAAGACGCGGTACACTATGCGGTAGAGTTTCTCAATACTCTAAATCCTAAAGGGACTCCTGAGCATAATCTCATTTTGAAGGTTGAGGCACCAATAATGTTACTGAGAAACTTACAGCCACCAAAACTTTGTAACGGCACGAGACTTCAGGTCACATGTCTGCAAAACAACCTAATTGAGGAAACTATTTTTACTGGCAGTGGCTCAGGTGAGAGAGTTTTTATTCCTTGCATCCCCGTTATACCATCTAGTCTCCCATTTCAATTCAAACGTCTTCAATTTCCAGTAAGGCTCTGCTTCGTAATGACAATTAATAAGTCTCAGGGACAAACCCTACAAAAGGTTGGCATTGATTTGAGACAGGATTGCTTTTCACATGGCCAACTGTATGTTGCATGCTCAAGAGTAAGCTCAGCGCACAGCTTGGTCATATTACAACCGGAGGGCCGAACTGACAATGTGGTATACAAAGAGATCCTTAACAAATCATTTTTTGTATATTTTCTCTCAGTTTAAAAATGTTTACTTTTTTTCTTAATAAAAATTTTAAGGTAGTATTTCGCTGCTGCGAAGCACGGGTATTTTGCTAGTATAATATAATTATGTGTGTCACTTGTATCCAGTTCAGGCATCCTGAAAAAGACCAAGGTGGTTTGATAACAAATGGATCGAGGTTTATTATGAATCCAAAGATAAATAGGACTGTAAGAAAAAGCAGGAGTTCACAATAATAATTTGCCAGACTGCTTCTGATCATAACATCTGCAAAATCCAATTGAAGCCACTGTGCTTGTTTATCGCCATGCTGTTCTAAGCTAATGGGCAGTAAATGCTATTTGCTAATATTCATTCTGTCATTTCAAACTCACTAAGAAACTTAAATCAATGAACACGATGAAACTGCAGCTTAGTGGTTAGTGCTCTTGGTTTATGGTGCCTGTCATATGCTATGTTTTGGTGGTGTTTGCATGTTCTCTCTGGGCCTGCATAGGCTTTCCTCTGCCTACTCCATATTTGCACCAGTGTTTGCAAGAACATGCAGATTGGGTTAATTGGGGATTTCAGACTGGCCTCTGTGTGGCTGGGATGTGTGTGTGTGTGTAAAGGCCATGTTACATTACATGTCTTTTCCAGACATTTTCAGTCTCAGTGTTCATCTCCATAATCTTTGAAAGTTGAAGGCAGCCGCGGTGCACTTCTGAGACCACCAACAATTAAGTCGTAGGGGTGGACTCTGTGTGAATAAGAATTGAGAACCAATGAGCTCTCAGCTGGAAGTACAATGCATAGGATGCAGCTACGAGACATAAGGAACGTGGCTGTTCTGAACCTCGTAAACAGAAGAGAGATTTGTCTGTCACATGTTTTACATACAACAACAAAATGTAAACAAGAAAAAAGTTTTGTGACTTAACTTTGCCCACCAGGAAAGCATTAGTACAACACTGTCTCTGGCAGGCCACACATTATTGGCTGTCAGAAAGAAGAGGTGAGCTTGTGACACTTTAGAAAAGTGAAACTGTGCAGAAATGTCATCATGGAGTTGTGGATGGTTGTGTAATCTGGCATCCTTGTGCACAAAGCGGTCATTTACTTTTTTGAACCCTATCCCATAATGTGTTTAAATGCATTGTTAAACTAAATGGGATGCTCTCCTTTTGTCTTAGGCTTGCTTTCTGATGTAGTTTTGTAGTCTTCTACTTGAACCGAGTACTGTAATTGCCTCACTCATTATAAAAGATAAAATAATCACTGAAGGCCATTTTGTATTGTGAATCTATTAACTTTGTTGTTTATTCTGCAAGTGACTCTTGCATTTCTCTTGACTAATCGGCTGCAATATTAAGTTCAATTGTGCAATAAAAAATGCACTTGAATCATGGCATTGGTGTTGGTGATGTAGCTCCTGTTGATCAGACATATGACAATAAACTAGAACTTGAACAATAACCATCTAAGGCATGTCTTTCAGGAGCCAGACTGACACTCTTCCCTACGTTCGTTTGCTCATGTGAGGTATACTGGTGGTCAGCAATGCACCTTCACATTCACCAGGGGGAGCAATTTCACCACTTTAAATTTATTTCACAACATAACGGTTTGCTGCTAAGCACTCTGCCAACTTTAAATGGCATCTTGACTAACGTGCAGTGTTCACAATTTTTTCTCCAGCCCAAGTAATTGTCTAAACAGAGCCTCTACAAAAATAAAATAAACTTGTACTTGAAATAGCAACAGAGGACTGGAACTGGCGTGTGGAATAAAATGTAGAACGACTCTGAGACACCCGCACCAAGAAAATTATGAAATCTTCTCATTTGTTATATTGTGGTATCACAGATTCATCATCCAAGATGTTGCAGAACATTTCGTTTTGATATTAAACTTTGAATTTAGGTCTTTTTTTTTTTTTTTTACTTATTACCTTTTGTTCTGTATAGACAAAAGGAGTAAGATTAATTTGCAGTTTCTGGCATTCAAATTAAGCAGTGGAATATTTATGAATGGATGAGGAGGAAATAATCTGTTGCTAAAAGGTAACTTTCAGTGTTAATCAACAGATAATGCAGTCCTTATTTTTATTGGAGAGAGAGATGCTGACTAATCAAAATGGGTGGTGCATTAGGTTAGTGCTGTCATTTCCAGAATCCTCAGTCAAACCATAGTCTGTATGTTTTCATTGTCTTTGTACAGGTTTACTTCTAGGTTATTTGTTTTCCACTCAGGTCTCAAAGCGATATCTTTGTGAGGTAAAATTATAACTGGTGTGAGACATTATACTTTATTAATGTGAGTGTGCCCTACATTGAACTGGCACACTGCTAATGGAATGCAGTGTTTCATTTTCTATCAATCTAACCCTAACTTTCATGCTTTTTTATTCAAACACTTTTGTCTTATTTAAGAGACTAACTCAACAGCAGACACGAAAAAGGAACCACCCATGAATGGAAATTTTAATTCATTAGATCATTGTCGCAGTGCATGACTTCTCCTACAGTTTTTAGTTGTTGTGTTCATTTACATAATCATATGAAAAGCACAGCAAGTTGCAGAAAGTTGCAGAGCACGAATGTCATCATCTACAGTATCCCGGTGTGTGATACACCCAGCATCTCGGTCATAGTGCCTACCAGCCTCTGTGACACGTGATGACAAAATCAGACTGGTTGGATTTACTTGCATTAAGTTGTAAATCCTAGGGATGGACTTTTGTGTCTGCCAGACTTAACAACCAGTGAGTGTTTAACTGAGAAGTGTGATGCACACAAAGAGTGAAAAACCAAAAAAAAAGCAAGTGTTTTGGACTGTGCAAATAGAGGAGACTTTAGTGCCAGTGCAGATGCTTATGTGATATTTCATGATACTTTCACAAGATACTTCGCTTCTTTTCCAGTGTCCTCCACACTGAATGGCTGCTAAAGTGAATCAACCTTGCATTATACAAGTTTGGGAAATGTGATGAAAGGGCATGAGTGAAGTTTGTAATCAGTCATCTAATCCCCTCCAATTCCTAATCATATAGTTTGACATCCTTAGAAGCAATAAGATTCAGTAACTGTAGTCCTGTGTTGTGATGCTGGTTGGTCTACAAGGCACATGGGCCAGGGGCACCAGTAGGGCTGAGCTTCCATGCTTCAAACTCGTGGCCCTGCTGCAAGCCAAGGAGGCTGCCCTCTATCGGTCCGGGGAGATAATATCCTGAAAAAGCTCTCTCCCCGGTCCTCCTATTATCGAGGCATCCTGGCCATATATATAAAATACCACACGTGTGTCTAGGAGACAACCTCAGGTCTCATTTAATAGCTGTTACACTCCAAACTCCAGAGGGTGGCGCTGTTGCCTAATGCCTTTTGTCTTTCTCAGTTCAGGTCAGGTTGGGAAGCATACACTGGCACAGTGTGTTGCCACATCCACCCCACAGTGAATCAGCTTGGGATCCTGTTTGGCAACACCCCAGGCAGACATGTGGTCCAGTGCCACCCTCCGGAATTGACCATCTGTCTGCTTCATCCAGGTGTTAAGTGGGCATCCCCTTGGCCTGGTCTAGCTCCTCAGGTCCTCAACAATGAAGATCCTGCAAGCTGGATCACCCTCAAGGAATCGCACCTCTGACATTGCGTCAAAGGCTTTTTTTTTTTAAGGCTGGTTCTCTTTGATCCCCGTAAGAGAAGTGTGTACACCTGATGAGCCCCAATACAGGTGAAACATGTGTCGTGCACTCTTTGTTTTATTTGACAGATACGGTATAACATATCTATAACCTGCTTCTCGCAACTAAGAGGACAAGGTGGATATTTGTGTTACCTGGTAGGTAGCCATCCAAATAATCAGAATGCAATTCAGGCCTAAGAATGCAATATTCCAATCTTCACGCTGTCAAATAAGCGAGCCAGCCACTGTGGCGCAATGTCAGAGGCTTCGACTCAGGTGCTGACGTCTAAGGTTCAATCTCCGTCAGGGGATACAAAAGTGCGTACACCTGACAAGCCCCAATAAGGGCAAAACAGGTGTTATGTGCTCTTTGTATTATTTGGCAGATACTGTATAACATATATATACATATATTGTCGTGGATGGCCAGGGGCCACCAGCTGGATGGAAGGACCAGGGGTGAGAGCATTTTCAGGTCATTATATCCCCTAAGTAACTAGTTGCCGGGGCACCACAGATTCCTGCAGGGCATGATGGGAGAGTAGCAGTTTGTTGTAGCCCTGTTGGGTTCCGTGTGTGCCACCAGGGGTAGCTGCAGAGACTGCAGAGCCCTATGATGTTGGGCTTCCTCCACACGTGGGAGTGATTCCAGACCTCCCTAATGAGCCACCTGTAGTACACCCAGATGCAGCATAAAAGACCTTCATTCAGGTAGCCAGAGTCGAGAGGATGACAATGACACTTGCCAGATGAGGTGTGGAGGTGGACGAGAGGGAGGGAGAGAAAGGGAGACAGAGACATTTGCTCTGCACCCTACATGTGTTCGAAATATGCGGTTACAATTTCACAATTCATACTTATTCAATACAAATGAAACAACCGTACAGAGTGGTGTACAAAAAAAGGATTTAAAGTTTGACCTTTATTGAAATGTTTAGTTGTTTTTAAAAGCTTTCAATTCTGATGCTTTAATCAATTTTAATACAGACTGTATAACAAAAGGATAACAAGGAAAACAAAAGAATATTTTATTTAAAGTCAAAATTTATTTTTTAAATATTGGATTTTTTTTTTTCTTAGTCTGATCCCATCCATCCATTATCCAACCTGCTATATCCTAACTACAGGGTCACAGGGGTCTGCTGGAGCCAATCCCAACCAACACTGGGCGCAAGGCAGGAAACAAACCCCAGGCCAGATGCCAGCCCACCACAGGGCACACACACCAAGCGCAATTTAGGATCACCAATGCACCTAACCTGCAGGTCTTTGGACTGTGGGAGGAAACCCACGCAGACAACATGCAAACTCCACGAAGGGAGGACCCAGGAAGCGAACCCAGGTCTCCTAACTGCGAGGAAGCAGTGCTACCCACTGCACCACCGACTGAGAACCGTTTATGGTCTTACCTTTATTTGTAAATGAAGTCCAAGCGCCTATCCTTCTCCACAAAAATCTCCATCACTTTCTTGTAAAAGTCCTCCTTATTTTCCTTTAGCTTTAAAAATCTTAATCTTCCATTTTGGCAGTCAGTCGGAACAAAAAATAAAATAAATGAACTGCTGTAGTACACTTGACTTTCTTGATATCACTAACTTTATTAGCGCCGAGAGCCTCTGTGCAGAACAACAGCAGCAACAAACACCTGTTGGGCTCACATGCGTCCCCTTCAGTGCAGCACGGTACTGTCTGCTTCACTTTGTGCCTTTTCATTGTGGTTTTATGTCTGATCAGCAAGACTAAACATTCATCAAAGAGATTAGCCAGACTGTGGAAAGTCAGGGTGTATAATAAAAGTGTCAACAAACATTATATAAGCGACATACTGAGAGACATCAACAGGCACGCACCAATTGCATGCATCAGCCCAGTGTGTGAGGGATAGCGCAGTCCAAGGCTCGGCTTCACTCTTTAATTTAATATTGTTTTTTGTATCAGTATACTACTACTGGATTATGTGAATTTCCCCTTGGGATTAATAAAGTATCTATCTATCTATCTATCTATCTATCTATCTATCTATCTATCTATCTATCTATCTATCTATCTATCTATCTATCTATCTATCTATCTATGTTATCATTATTAGCTTTTTTTTACTTGTCCCAGTAAGAAGTGCAGTCATGGTTCCAGAGAAGTGCTGGACTTCCACTAAGTACTGATCCAGCTGACCTGCACTGAAACTCTGAGACTCTTTTCTTATTCTAGCATGCTACATTTGCTTTTATTATCATCTGCGCTGTAATTAAAGTATTTCCACACGTTACTTTCTTTCTTTCTACCCGCAAACATCTGTGAAAAACTCGCCATCGTCAACCACAAGTGCTTACTGCTTCAACCAGAGGAACCAAATGTGCGCAGCAAACAAACAATGGTCCTTTACGGAAGTTGCCCCACGTGACTATAGTAAGCCCAAGTTACAAGATCACTGCATAGTGATATAATAACCCTTAAAACATAATTATCCTAAATTTTTAAATAAGCCTTTTCTTCATTTATATAACATTATCTTCTTTAAACCTGTTATTATTTACTTGCACACACTGAAACTGGAGAATGATAGTGAAGGAAAAGACTAAATACATTCTGCCAAGAGAAAAATAAATTATAATGAGAAACATATCCATTTTGAAGACTTTTGACTCTACATATATTTTACAAATCCCTTGTGTTTTTTTTGGAGGAAGAATAAATCTATTCTTTTCAAATACAAAAGAGTTTATTCAAGTTTTTGATGTTCTATTAAGACATAATCAGAGCAGTACAGTGTTCAGCTTTACTCCCACACCTGGAGCCCAACTCAGATCCCCTGGTAATACGATGGTCTCCCTGTGTTTCTTTAGGTTTCTTAGCAGTCCTTGGCTTCCTCACACAATCCACATTCATGATTCTATGTTGACTGGAGGCTCATAATTAGTCTAGTGTGAGTAAATGAAGCTGGTTATGTCCCTACATGGTATGGTCAGACCTCTATTGTACATGCCTAGAACATTAATACTGTATGTTGAAACAAAGGCTGGAACACAAAAATGGAATGCATCAATAAGTACACATGGTCATAAACTAATAAACCAATAGGAAAATATTAGAACAGCACCTCAACAAATAAGGAAGTTAGGTTCCAAAGTCATCATTTATGTTTACATCATACATCTTCTGCTTTCTACATGAATATGTATTTGGGATAAATCAATTATAGAAATATAGTGAAAAATAAGTTATGGTATTGTAATGACTCCAAATTTGTTATGTTTCTTAAGCTATAGTGTTCTATTTGATAATGCTTCCTGATAAAGTGACTGGGCAGGTTCTGAAAATGCACAGGAGAACTGCAGTTTCCAATCAATCCAATCAGCCAATCAAGGAGAGAGGATGTTGATTGTGAGTTGAGCAACAGAGAGTCTGAGTGCTTAATGGGCGGTGTAGTCCTACAACTGAGGAAGCCTGTCCCCATACTCTAAATGACATAGCGATTTGAAGAGGATGTGTAAAAATGAATGTTCTATATTCATATGACAGTAGTCTCCTAACAGTTCTCTGTTCATAAAACAAAAGCATGTGGAGATAATATGAACTTGACATTTTGGTTTACCTTTCACTACAAATTTTAGCTTGACTTGGAGGCATCCTGACTTCTTAATAAAGATAACCATGTTTGATATTCTTGGAATTGGGGTATGAGATGGCCAGGTTACCCACAGGTGGCATACTCCATTGAATCCGGAACATCAATAGTTACAGCCCAAGATGGACTGGACAATGAAGACACATAACAGCAAGGGGAGGTGTAAAACTGCTAAGTGCTTTTATTATAACTAAATGCAAAGTTCAAATCAAAAGTGTATTGCATATTCAAAAATAAATTAAATAAATAATCTAGAATAAAAACAAGTTCCTTTGTGTTAGTCAAAAGTAAATAAATAAATAATCCAAAAAATTAAAAATCATTGGTAAAACACAGTCAGGGTGCCTCCATAAAACCAGTGGCAGACCTACATTTTTGAGGCCCTGAGGTTGAACTGTTATGGGGGCCCCTTTGGTAGGCTAAGACTAGACAACCAAAACTCATTGGCTAAACAAATGTAACACAATGTTACCATAATAAATATCTGTACTTTAACACCCAAGAATTATTATCTATATATATAATTCACTAAGGCAAGACAACCATGGAAAGCACGCCGGAAGGGGCGTGGATTCACTAAGCCGCCGACAAGTGAGACGCCCAATGGTGCATGCAGGAAGGAGACACGCCCACCAACTCTAAGATCATTGGATACGATGACAACTCGCAGAACCACGCCCACCAACTCGGACGCGATGACACAGGAAATACGGCGTCATTTATGTTCATCTGTCGTAGAGTCCACATGCAGCTCTGAGCCACGTTGACTGTTCATAGAAGCATGTTTCTCGCGGAAGTGAATCGCTATATGCAGCGTGTAAAACAGTTTGTGAGGGGTATCCCATGGGATCCTTTAAACAATCCTTTAAAACTGAGGTTAAAACACAATGAAGGAAGCAGTCTTTAAAAACCAATAAGCCCTGTGCCTCTGTTTCATTACCGTCTCACCTGCTTCACCAATGCAGGCCCTGCAACAGTCAAGACTCTCTTTCAGCAGCTGACTTTCTCTGTGCCTGACCGGATCACACAGAGGCACCACACGACGCGGCAGGGCTATCTAAGAGGAGGCATGTTTGTCACGGATGTAAATCGCTGTAGGAGGCGTGTAAAGCAGTTTGTTTGTCGCAGATGTGAATTGTTGCATGCAGCGTGTAAAACAATTTCCGAGGGGTTTCCCATGGTCTTAGACTCAGTGGCCGGGTCTCTGTTTGCTCTTGCGACCGGGCACATGACGAGGCAGTGTGTATGCTTCGAATGCGAGGGTGGACGTGACAGGACCATCTAAGAAAAATCATGTCGCGGCTGTGAATCACTGTGTGCAGTGTTTAAAACAATTTGTTTGTCGCAGATGTGAATCGCTGTATGCAGCGTGTAGAGCAGTTTGCGAGGGGTATCCCATGGTCTTACAATTGGTGGGCGAGTCTCTGTCAGTTGCTCTTGCGAGCGGGCACATGGCCAGGCAGTGTGTGTGCTTCGAGAGCGTGGGTGGACGCGACAGCACCATCTAAGAATATTCATATTTGTCGCAGATGTAAATCGCTGTATGCAGCATGTAAAACAATTTGTCGTGAATGTGAATTGCTGTATGTAGTGTGTAAAACAGTTTGTTTGTCGCGGATGTGAATCGCTGTATGCAGCGTGTAAAGCAGTTTGCGAGGGGTATCCCATGGTCTTACAGTTGGTGGGCGAGTCTCTGTTAGTCGCTCTTGCGAGCGGGCACATGACCAGGCAGTGTGTGTGCTTCAAGAGCGTGGGTGGACGCGACAGCACCATCTAAGAATATTCATATTTGCTGTATGCAGCGTGTAAAACGCTGTATTGTATGTTGCCCTCTCCAGAGTTACATCTTTTCATTCACCTACAGTCGTATACACAATGAAGTAACCAGTCTTTAAAAACCGAGTTCTCAGTTACGACGCACGACCGCGTGCACCATAGAAAACTGTTTTACACGCTACATACAGCAATTCGCATCTGCGACAAACATGCGTCTTCTTAGATGCTCCTGCACTTTGTACACACCGCCCTCCCACCTCGCAACCACCGTGGTCGGGTGTCTTGGTTGATTATATATAGAAAAGCAGCCAAAACCGCACAGAGCAATGAAAAGTCTGCGTGAGTCACAGCTGCATCTGGACTGTACAAAGACGACAACGACTCGAGTGACGAGTTGGAGGTGGGCACATGAGCAGGCAGTGCATACTGGACGAGAAATCAGCAGACTAGCATGACGGAGGCAGCGGGGTGGACGTCCTTCTCCTCTCCTCCCGTTCCACCCTCCGCACCTCAGCGCCGCATGGACGATTGTGTGTTGGTTCGTTCTGTGCATTGTTACAACGTTGCTTTTCTTGCTGATTTATTACATTTCCGATTTTTCAAATGTTAATTTTCTCCCTGTGCTTAAAAATCATTAAAAAAGCGGCCTGATTATGCGGCATATAGTACGATTGGCTAGTTATTATTATTATTGACTACATATTAAAAGATTATATAATATATTGTGCGCTGTCCAAATTTGTATATTTCTACAAGTGACTGTGAGTTCTACGTTAACTGGCTTGCTTAATTATTGCTTAATGGCCTCGTTGGTCCTTTTTTGGATTTATTAAAATGCTATCCCTGCTTTATAATTCCATGGTGAAGTCACCGCACTGCCATTGTTGTTTATGTTGCAGTGCTGTCAGCAGTCAAAGTGTAATAGCAACTTAATAATTAGATCAAAAGTAGCAAATGTGTATGTACCTGCAATTACTAATTAAGTTTTCTTTAGTTGCTAAGTACTAAAAATCCATTGATGAAAACATGCAAAAAGTTTGGAATTTTCTTTTAAACTCAAACAAATTAAGCATAAATTGCTTTGTGGGACTACATAACAACATTTTTGTAAAATGTAGAGCTTGTTATTAAATTGAGGTTGATATTTTTCAAGTTCTGAAATTCTGTGTTTATAATTATACACTGTCAAGCACAATATTATGTTGTATGGTACACCTGATGATTTGTCAATTTCAAATTTTAAACATTATGTTTCACCAAATAAACAAAACATGTAGCGCTGGGACTCTTGGCCATTATATACCTTCACAGTACCTCAAACTTGATTCAAATGCAAAGTATGCGTATTGCCACCTTTTTGTTTACAAGAAAAGCACTGCTTATAATGTAGTATTAGCCTAGGACAAATCGGTCGTAGCCCACCTTCTCGTCATCTCTTTATAAAAACAATAGGCTTAGGCTAATCTAACACTATATCACCATTATTACTTACCTTACTCTTCTAAATACAACCTTCATTTTTGAGTAGGGCTAATTAAAATATTTTATTCTTATGGACACTTTATGTTTTCTAAATCACTATCATGAGAGTTATCATGAAAAGGCAAACATCAGGGTAACGTGATTCTTGTTCAATGGCTCCCCTTTTTTGTTCTGACACCTCATCTCTTGCTTGTATCTACCAAAGAAGATATTTATATTACCTCTAAATTTTGACTATATTCCAACTGTACATAGGTAAATTGTTATTATTTATTGTAATAGCATTATATGTTGTGGACTATGACCCGGACACAGACAGACAGACACGTTTAAATCACCCCACACACATTTATTTACAAGGTGCTCCATATTTACAAAAGTGCTCGAACCCCAAAAGTCCTGGCCACAACACAATGCCTTCTCTTCAGGCTGCATCCTCGTCTCTCCTCCCAGACCTCGTTCTTCTTCTACCCGACTCAAGTCCTGAATGAAGGGAGGCGGCCCCTTTTATAATCACCCGGATGTGCTCCAGGTGTTTCCAGGCAATCTTCCACCAACACGCCCCAGTGTGGTGGAAGTGCCAGCTGCATGCCCGGAAGAACTCCGAGTGTCCCTGCTCTTCTTCCCCCCAGCACTTCCGGGTGTGGCGGAAGTGCTGAGGTCCAGGGTCCCCAAGGCATTGGGGCGCCCCCTGGTGGTGACCATGGGCCCCTACAGGGTTGAGCTTCAAAGCCCTGTTCCCGTGGCCCCCAAAGGTACCAGGGTGGTTGCCCCCACATGGTCTGAGAGAGGCGCAAGCCCTCCTCCGATCCTCCAAAGTGTCCTGGCTGGGTCACTCCCCTAGCCATCTGCAACAATGTTTATTATATTTTAAGGTTTTATAAGATTAATCGTGTAAATAAATGTTTACCAAAATGTTGGTAACTCCTGGCAACAAAATGTACTTTCATTTTTGCAATTGTGGCTAGCCTGAGAAATTATTTGAATAAAAATTTTAATTTCTGTCATAAATGTTAATAGTTTTTAAAATAATTTGTAATTATTTTATGTTAAATATATTTAGAATGATACATCCTTAATTTGAATGTTTTTTCATTTACGGTTAGCCTACATAATACTTTAATAATATTATTTTAACTATTATTTTGTGTTGAATTATATTATATTATTAATATTATTATTTTTTAAAACCCATCTAATATAGCAGACACTAAACATTTTAAGCAATATGGGGTTAGGGGTCCTGAAGCTTAAGCTTCATTACTTTTATAATAGATCTGCCCCTGCATAAAACCCTTCAAGAGCCACAAAGCATCACTTCCAAACTGACGACTTCTGTGCTGACTCGTTAAGGTTTTCTCCGAAAGAGGAGATGCCCACTGGCAAACACAGTCATCTAGCTATCAGCTTGTATCCCTGCTGCCATCCTTTGGCCTTCAGCCTAGAACCCCTCAAGCCCTACTACCTTCTCTGACCATCATCCCTTGGTGTTCTATGGGAGACTTCCTTTACAGATTGGTTGCTCCTGCTCCCTCAGTGTCCAGAAAGACCAACCCTGCTCCATGAGTGCTGTCTGCTCACACACAGGGCCACTTCTCGACCACTTGCCTCCATTCTATGACACAATTCTGTACTTCCTTTGTTTCTCCTTATCCTTTCCTACTATCTCTGGACTCCTCTTTCTCAATACTTTCTCATTCTTTTCTCTTCTCTTCTTCTCTTGCCTGCTTAGGCGCTCTTTATACAAATGTGGGCATAGGTACCTTGATTGTGATCCCCAGATCAGTAATGAGGAAACTGGCTGAGCTGACTGTATCTGCACATGAATATGCAATCGGCAGATTTGCCCATCAAAACTCCTCGGTCATGTTACCATGCACACCTAGCCCCATTACAAGCCTTAGCATAGTTTTTAAATAAAAACACGCACAGGGAGGGATATAGGACATAATTCACTACATCTCAATGTTTGTTTGATGTGTGATGAAAAGATAAATGATGAATTTGGCACCCGAGTTTCTAATTTGTTGAGGTCTATTAATTTATGAATTTGTGCACTTATTGATGCATTTTCATTTTTGTTCTACCTTAATATACTAATGTTTAGGCCTCTACAATGGAGGTCTGACTACAACATCACAATGTTCTTTTATTGTTGCAGTTTTACTTCTGAGCAAGTATAGATTTTGATATTTTTGATGGTATAGTTTAAGCATGTGTCTAGGTTTAGATTTGTATGCCAACCAGGTTTAGTTCTTATCATTCCTGCTGAGAGAGGACTCACCATCCAATACTACAACAGTAGAATCACAAACTGTATTAATACACAAGCAATCCTATTTATAAGAAAAAAGGAGGCTTTAGAAGACATTTCCCTCTAGAGCTTCTCTTTCTTTTTGTCTTCCATTTTATGTCTTTCCTCGAACCTGCTCACTGAATGGGCTCGACAAGCTCTGCTATACACATCACATTCCCATGTGACAGGTCTGAAAGCAGGCATTACAAGACAGAGGAGTTCGCCAGCTTCCAACATGACAGCAAATGAATGAATTCCTGTTAGCCTTAAATAATACATGTCATTCAGACAGTTTTGTTGAACTGCTCACCTCTTTATTTAGACAATTGAACCACTGTAATGTTAAAATTGCTGTCCTAGGAGTTATCTTTTATAACAGAATGGTTAAAATTAAAACAAAAGTTTATCTTGTCCCAAAACTAAATGGAGAAAAATGTTATAAATGTCAGTAGTTGCATTTTAGAGGATGTAATATTTGCTATTGAGTCTCTTTAGATCTGTACATTAACTTGTGCATTATTGCCTTACAAGACACACTTTACCTGCCTCACAAGACACACACAAATCAAAACTAACATTTGTCAGTGCTGAAGCTCCTGTAAGAACAACAGCTTCTCCATTTGTACTGCTGGAGGAGTCCCCAATCTGCATACTCTGATGACTTCACCTCCTTGTGCGCCATATACAGGAGACAAAGAAGATGAAAATCTCAAAGCAAGCTAATGCATACAATGTTAACATAATACAACACAGTACAAAAAATAGTTAGCACAATATTCTCCATCCATCCATTTTCCAACCTGTTGAATCCGAACACAGGGTCACGGGGGTCTGCTGGAGACAATCCCAGCCAACACTGGGCGCAAGGCAGGGACCAATCCTGGGCACTCTGGGAAACTCTAAAGGGCTTCTTAAAAGGACAGATTATTTCATATCTTTCCCACAGAAATAAATTAGGAACCAATAAGGTGTCAGAGCTAACCAGTGAAATTACTAGAATAGATGAAGAACATGGCAGGTATCCAAGTAAGGCTCTGCACAGGAAAAGGCAGGCTCTGCATTCAGAGCTCAACCTCTTAACAACCAAAGAAACCGAAAAACATGTTTTTAAATCAAGACATGGAGAGAAAACTAATAAGCTCTTAGCTCAACAAATCCACAAGCAAGAAGTTCACAATGCAATCCCAGCAATCACCAACATGAACAGAGATAAAATCATTGACCATAAAAATATAATGCACACATTCAGAGACTACTATAAATCCTTATATTCTACTGAGTTTAAAGAAGACAACACACAATCTAATGCATTCCGAGATACATTACAGATACCACAAATAGATACTTTTAGTGCAGAGGAACTGGATAAACCTTTGGCGCTGTCAGAATTACTAGATGCTATAAAGTCACTTCAAAGGGGAAAGCAGCAGGCCTTGATGGCTACCCTGTAGCATTTTATAAGAAATTCTCCACTCAGCTATCTCCCCTCTTATTAGCAACATTTACAGAAGCTAGAGACAATCAAATTCTACCTCAAACTTTTCACCAAGCATTAATCACCGTCTTTCATAAACAAAATAAGGACTTTTTACAATGTGCATCATACAGACCAATTTCACTTCGGAATAATGATGTTAAGATACTCTCCAAAGTCTTAGCTAGAAAGATGGAGAAAGTGCTGCCTTCGGTAATATCACAAGATTAAAATGGATTTATTAAAGGCCGACACTTAGCTTCCAATCTTCGACTCCTGTTCAATGTAATATACTCGCCAGCGAAGTCAAACACCCCAGAGATATTATTATCGTTGGATGCAGAAAAAGAATTCGACATGGTTAAATGTCTATCATTTCACTACATTAGGGAAATTTGGGTTTGGCACAAACATTTGTGTATGGATCAAACTACTGTATACCAATCCAGAAAGTATTAACAACATTTGTTCAGACTACTTTAAACTAGAACATGATACCAGACAAGGATGCACCTTGTCACCACTACTATTTGCAATTGCCATTGAACCACTGGCAGTTCACTGTCGAAATGCTTATCAGATAAAGGGGATTATTAGAGAAGGACTTGAACAGAAAATTTCTCTATATGCAGATGATATGGTACTGTATATATCAGACCCACAAAATACTGTGCCTGCAGTCTTACCAGCACTTACAGAATTTCAAAAGATCTCTGGTCTCAGAATTAATTTGAATAAAAGCGTGCTCCTTCTAGTGAATTCTCAAGCATACAATATCAGATTGGACACCTTCCTTTTTATCATTGCAGATCAGTTTAAATACCTAGGCGTAAATATCACAAGTAAATATAAAGCTCTTTATCAACAAAATTTCACCATCTGTATGGAAAAAATTAAGCAAACTTGCATAGATGGTCAACCCTTCATCTCACTCTAGCTGGAAGAATTAACGTTGTTAAGATGAATATCCTTCCTAAGCATCTCTTTTTATTTCAAAACATTCCAATATACATCAATAAATCATTTTTAAAGCAATTAGATTCAACCATAACCTCATTTATTTGGAACTCAAAAAATCCACGTATCCAAAGAGTGACCCTGCAAAGATCTAAGGCAGAAGGTGGCATGGCTCTACCTAATTTTCAGTTTTATTACTGAGCAGCAAACATACAAGCAATAAAAACCTGGACACAAATAGATGAACATACACATGCTTGGTCTGCAATAGAAATAAAATCCTGCAGTACTTCTTTATATTCCCTGCTTTGTGCCCAATAAATGCAAGTTATCGCCAATATGCTATTAACCCAATTGTGCTTTACTTACTCAGAATATGGAATCAATGTAGAAAGAATTTTAAGATGGAGAATCTTTAATCTGTGGCACCTCTACAAGAGAACCACCTTTTTCCACCCTCGCAGACATATGCAGTTTTTAATATCTGGAAAACATTTGGGATTAAATTGCTTAGAGTTCTTTATATAGACAACATCTTTGCATCCTATGAACAATTACATTCCAAATGTAACTTTGCAGCAACACATTTCTTTCACTATCTTCAAATTAGAAACTTTGTTAAACAGAACCTGTCCGATTTCCCTCATTTGGCACCTTCCTCTATGCTGGAAAAAATATTTTTCAGTTTGGAGGACTCAGACAGCATTTCTGCAATATATACAATTATTTTACAGTCCCTCATTTTCAAAGATTCAAAAGTACACTGGGAAAAAGATCTCTTACTCAACATATCAGAAGAGGAGTGGAAGGTAGCAATGCAGAGAATTCACTCAAGCTCCATATGTGCAAAGCATATAATTATTCAACTCAAAATTATATATCGAGCACATCTGTCTCACTTAAAACTGTCCAAAATGTTTCCAGGGAAAGATCCAACCTGAGAACGCTGCAATCAAGTCCCAGCCTCACTGGGTCACGCGTTTTGGGCCTGCACCAAATTAACACCATTCTGGACAAAAAACCATTAACAGCTGTGTTTGGTGCTCTTCCAGATGGGCTTAAAATAAGGAAGGACAAACAAACTGTGATTGCCTTTACTACACTATTGGCACGCAGACTTATTTTGCTAAACTTGAAGAATCCTAACTCTCCCCTTTTAAGTCAGTGGGTAACTGATGTTTTATACTATTTGAAATTGGAAAAAATAAAATTCTCAGTTTAGAGGACCTGTGCAGAACTTTTTCAAAACCTGGCAGGATCTAATCAATAATATTTTAGTATAAGTTCTTAAAGCACTGAGGAAACAGATTCTCTTCCCATTTTTTTACCCCCCCTATTAAACTCATCAATTTATGTATTTTTATTAGCTTTAAGTTTTACTCCGTTGGCCATGCTCTCTTTCTCAAAGGTGAGGGCTGGGTTGATTTGATTAAATCCTATTTTTTGTAAAAATTGATCTAGCAGTATGCAATGATTACAATAAAATCAATAAATTAACAAAAAAAGAAAAAGAAACAGCAAGACTCAACACATAGGAGAAAAACCCAACCAGCAGATGAATAATCCTTTATTTTAATCAAAAGGGGGAGCAACTCATAAGAGGTGGAGGTCAGAATACCAGAGAGGAACCAAGTGACATGTACAAGTTGTCTGCATGTAAACAATTTATGTTCTCTTTTAATTTTGTGTAATTATAATTCTGATAAAATGTAATAATCTCCGTGGTTGACGTTTACACATATTTTTATGATTATTGTGCATCATATTTCATATATTATGTACATATTTCATACGTTGTGTATCATATTTCATCATTTTCATTTTTGCCTATTTATGATATATTTTTTATTATGTACTGCAATACATTATTATGTTTGAGTAATTATTTTCCTTTTGTGTTAATGTTTGAATTGATTGTTTTGAATGTTTGAATCTCTACAACTTTGTAATGTCTGTCAGTCAGTCATTTTCCAACCCGCTATATTGTAACACAGTGTCACAGGGAGCCAATCCCAGCCTGCACAGGGTGAAAGACAGGAACAAACTCCGGGCAGGTCGCCAGCCCACCACAGGGCACACACCAAGGAGGAAACCAGAGCACCCAGAGGAAACCCACGCAGACACAGGGAGAACATACAAACCCCACGCAGAGAGGACCCAGGAAGCGAACCCAGGTCTCCTAACTGCGAGGCAGCAGCACTACTACTGTGCCACCCTACTTTGTAATGTGTTTTTCATTTTTTTTTTATCAAAAGGCAACATTGCTTTAAAACTGTAAAGAAATAAATACATTTCTTTAATTTTCCCTTGATTCGTCTCAATATCCTATAGATTAAAGAGGGAATGCACAAAATGTAAGTTTGACTAGGCTAAAATGGATTAATTCAGCGTTTCTCAACCTTTAAGTATTTGTGACCCGAGTTTTCATAACAGTTTTAATCGCGCCCCCCTAACATTTTTTTGAAATGTAGATGCATATTTTATTATACTTACTTAACTTTTATCGACATTTATCTAACTCTATATTTATTGTTCTAGAATCAGAATGTAGTTTAAGTTAATTTGTTTTGGTTTCAACAGATTTTTTTTCATATTTTTGATTCTTGTTTTCTTTTTTTCACATCTTCGTGCCCCCCTTTTTTTTTACTTCACGCCCCACAGGTTGAAAACCACTGGATTAATCTATACAGGGAAGTGTGATTGCCGGCCAAACTAGTTTAGACTAAGACAAGTCAGTTTGTTCTGGTAGCTATACATTGATTTCAGGATAATCTAGTTTAGGCTACGCCTGACTGATTCATCCTATCGCGCTTTGGACAAACTACTTTGGCCTAGTCTAAACTAGTTTGTTCTTAAAATCATGTTTGGCTGGTAACCTATGTTTATATATGTATATATATAGTCATGCAGCGGTATCATGCAGCAGTATCTGAGAAGAGGCTAACATTATAACCAGCTCCGAGAAGACACCCAGTGAGGGCAACTGACTCTTAAGCCTTACGGGCCAAGTCCTACAAAGCCAGGCATCCACAATATTTGAGGCATCTAACTTTGGTTTGAGCCAGACCAGAGGATGGAGCTCCTCAAAGTCAGACCTGCTCAGCCGGGCAGCATTTAGAACCCACGAGAAGGATATACCACAGCTTGTATTTCTGTTGTTTAACACCATTGTGGGTTGGTTTTGTTTTCGGCTTATTTGTTTTGCTCTTCAGGCCAGTTATTACACAGTTGTTAACCCTCACCTGATTAGCAACCCCTATTTGTTTTCAACTGAGGGAAGTGGAACAGTTAATATACATCAATGGGAACAACAGAGCACACCAAGGTATGTCCATTTACTGTATACTTCATGAAAGAGTAAAAAGCCTCACATATAACATGTTGAAGGAAAAATAACATGTTTTATCCCTATTGTCACACATCTTTGTCAGGGGATCACCTTCAAGGCTCAACTGAAGTAAGCGATACCACCCCACAGCCTCAGAGAGTGCTAATGCTTACAGCTTATTCTGTTTCACCCACAGCTCTGAGTAACTGCCCAGTGATACCTAGTCCTGCCTGCAACTTCCTACACAAGTCCCACCCCTTCTAGACCTGGCGTTATAAAGCAGGGCAGCCAGCCCCAAGGAGGTGTCTGCTGAGAGCTGATCTTGAATGGTGACAGAGCTCTTGTTTGCTTTGGGCTCCTGCAGCTGACATTTTTATTACACCCATTATTTTCTTTTGTTTTGTGCAATAAAATGGGTTTCATCCCCTTGGTGCCAAATATTTTCCAGAATGGTCTGTGTAGTCTGTCACACTCTATTATTTCATTTAAATGTTTTGTTTAATTTTTCTTTGTTTGTAACTTTTCCTTTGACATCTTGTAGAACACTCTGAGCCACACCATGTGTTTGAAAATAGGCATTAAAAATATATGTTGTGTTTATAATATTATGGAGCGGAGTGTTGGCTCTGAGGTTCGGGATTTGCACTGGTAATCAGAAGGTTGAGGATTCAAATCCCATCAATGCCAAAAGTGACTCTGCTTTGTTGGGCCCTTGAGTAAGGCCCTTAACCTGGAATTGCTCTCTCTTGGGTATGACGTTAATCTGCATCTAGCCATGCATGTACTGTAGGTCCTCCAACCTGCAAGGAAAACTTAGGAGTTGGTGGCAGAATTGGCACTCCAGCTACCATAAAAAACCTCACACTGGTTCCATTCTATCTGAACTTGTGTGGTGCTGTGGTGTCACCCGTTGCTTGGCTACACTTGGGTCCGAATCTGGTGGGTACGGCAATGCACTGTTTCAGCGTGTGCTCCTAACCTCTCTCTCTCTCTCTCTCTTTATATTATCAAATCCATAAGTATAATGAACCATTAATATAATAATTAAATGATTATAAAATAAATGCAAAAGTGAACAAATTCTCACAAACATAATGAATAAGTAGACATATAGGCACAAAAGAAGGATTGATGGCCAGTCTTACATTCAGTATGGGAAATGGTGAGACACCCTTGGAATAAAAAAAAGACGGTAAGCTGTGTTTTACTTTCACTTCCATTGAGAGTAACTTTTTAATTATTACAAATGATACACTAAGGCGATGCCACTACTCCATTGAGAGTAACTTTTTAATTATTACAAATGATACACTAAGGCAAAGCCTATAGTGGCATCAGAACAGACTGTTCCAGGATGTATTAAATCAAATGCCTTCTTGCCCAGCACTTGAATGAATCCCTGACACCTCTGCCATGTCTGCTTCAGATGGTAGAATTTAATCAGAACAAATATTGTCGCAATTTAATCTATAAGGTAGAGATGGGCACTTTGGTATGTCAGATATGTCAAATGGCCTATTACATTTCACAGAGTCTACCGAAACTATGTTAGACAAAAATACAATTATGGGCAAGCCCCTGGCAGACTGCATTTAAATTTAATGGCTACAAAAATAGCCTTTAGGTGTAAAGCTGATTTTACTGTGTTTAAACCACAACTTCACTTTCAATTAAACTAACATTTCACATGAGAAAAACGTACATGAACTGGCAAGGAGGACTTATAGGAGGGGGTCTGTAGGACAGCGCAGGCACCACATTCCTCCCTTCATCTTACATTTTACCTTTCATTTAAACAGTTACTTAGATTCTTAGAGGTCATATTTGTAAAACATCAAATACAAGATAGACTGTAAGAATGGGTGCCAATGTGTCCATAAGTGTGCCCAGAAAAGCACTGGCAGTTCATCCAGGGTTGTTGCCTGTTTCACTCCTGATGCTACCCACTCAAAAAATGCAATTCTTGGGCTACGTTGTTATTACATGTTTAAACAAAATAAATGACTCGTCATAGGCCTGTAATCATCATTCACATTACAACGGCAAGCAGTAGTGTAACCACGGGGTCAGCTTCACCCCAGTCAGGGGATTTTTGGTAAAAGGTAGCCTTGACAAACTGCAGTTTTTCATATATTCGTCATGGCAAACATGCCTAACTGGTAAAAGCGTCATCATGTTTGAGGATCTCCACTCATTGGTGCAGCGACAAGCAAAGATCAGGTCTTTGTGTATAAAAGTCTACTTTTAACTGCCAGATGTTTGCATGGTTATGAAAGTAGCTTTAGGCTTGTGGGTCTTCAGTAATCTACCAAACCTGTTATACATCCTCCATCACAGCAGCATGTGTGTAAAATCCATGTGAAGGTCACTCAAAAAAATGAACCACTGGGAGTGTTCAATTTATGTGTTTAAGTTACTTTAACTTACAATAATTATGTTTGCTGTTAAGTTTTACCAGTTACATTGAGTTACATTTGTTAGATGTCACATTAACACAACACCTTTATGTGGAAACAAAGCAATCTGATTAATTTCTTTCAACAGATACATCACCCATCTCAGGGGCTGTTGTCATTATTCACTTATTTTATGTTAATCTTGGTCACAATTAATATATTTCTAATCTTTAAAGCATGGTGTTCTCATTTTCTGTATACAGAGTTGATTTAACTTAAATTAATCAAACTTTATGTACAATACTATCCCATATTTGCATAAAGTATGATATCTGGCGTAAAATAACTGCTCCTTTTGTTGACCACATGTTTTGAGGGATCTCAGCACCTTTGGATACTTGGAAAGAAAGTTAAATTCTTGTAGTAAACTGATTTTTTTTTTCCCAAATTCAATGGGTTTTGTAGGGTTTCGAAAAACAATTTGTCATACTTTTTTTGACACACCTCACCAACCTTACATCTAAAAGTATCTTTTTTCCTTTGTTTCCAATACAACAATATAATCAATGTGAAAATTGTATGAAAAATGCCAATCAACCCAAACAGAATGTGCTTACCTTATCTAGCTTAATAAAAGAATAAGTGTCTCTGTGTGTTTGTCCGGTTGCTATGTTTCTGTCATTTCAATATCTGGTACATCATATACATTAACACTGCTTTCACAAATCTGATACCAAATGGCATATAACAGAGGTTTATGAATTGCGTTTTTCATTCCAACAGATGGCACGTATGTTGTGAAAAAAACTTTTCTCTATTTTCAAAAAAATCATTCTCGAAGACCAGATGAAAATACAGAACAATTATTTTTTTTGCACATAGATATACACAAATGTCTAGGTACATAGAGTGAGCATTCATTAAAATAATTCATTCCCTTTTATACTTTTATATTAACATTACCTTATCTAATACATCATGTCATCTGACTCTTAATATGCAGAATTCTGTCATCTTAGCCAATCGTCTACAGCCACCAGTTACTTCACACACATATCAATTCTTCTATTATTGTAAACATTGCTTTGTTAATAAAAGTGTTCTAGGGGTTTTCCTATTGATCTTATCACCACTTCACAATAGGTGGGTTTGAGCTTTCTCACTAATATGTCCTCACTTATTAAGGCGGTGTTTATTACTCATTTACTTCATTTTAACCTGAATAAGTAACTTGATGGCTCTTCTTAAGATGAAGCAACCCTCATGTACTCAAGCTTTAAGCAGAGTTTAGTTAACCCTTTAGTTCAATTTAGTCCTTTTCCTTATGCTTTTAATAATCCATTGATACGACTTCATTTAAGTATCTTATTAAATTGTAAAAATGATCATGTATTGATTAAAATCCATCCATCCATTTCCCAACCCGTTGAATCCGAACACAGGGTCACGGGGGTCCGCCTGAGCCAATCCCAGCCAACACAGGGCGCAAGGCATTAACCAATCTATCGATTAAAATATTTGAGTAAAATTCTATACATCACCAACATTAAAACTGTTTTTATGAATCTCATACTAAATGACACATATGCATTGCATTTGTTATTCCAACAGATAGTCAATCACAAACATTAGCACTGCTCTTACAAATCCCATACCAAACGGCATATAACAGAGACATGTGCTTTGCATGGTGCACTGTAAATGTTAACACTGAGGTCCACGTTGATTACTTTGATTTCAAATGTCTTACAAGGGAAGCACAGCTAGTGCGGCACCTTAAACACTATGCAATTAATCAACCTTTAGTGTTTATTGAATTCATTGGATCGAATCACTCTCCACAATTTGTATTCATATGTTGGATTGACTAAAGAAAAATATGCATCCTTCTCTAAAAAAATATGTCTAATTAACATGTGTAATTTAAAGTTTACTTTAATTCTACACAAAGACATTCTTTGTCTTTCTATTAACTTCCTTGATGGTCACTTTGAAATTGCGAAACTAAAGAAAATCGGTAATGGAAACACGTGAATTTCGAAAAACTTAAACTTAAATTTAAAAATCGCAAAAAAGTTTATAGGCTCGCTTGAGATGACTTTTAATACAATTCGACAAAGCAGTGATTCGCAGAACTACAACGGAAAGATTGTTTCCGCATTTAGGTCACATGACTTGACGTAAAATTAGATTTTCAAATACCTGGGCAAGTACGACATTGCGATTACAGCAGTATCATATGCACTACCTGGTGACCCAACACGAATGTCCCTTAACATGAAGCTGTAGTCAACGGCCACCTGCAGAACAATAGCTGCCCCGCCACTCGGTGCACGAATACGTGAGCCGTCGATTGCACCATACATCTGAGGTATTTTGTGTGCCTCGTAACTGCGCTGCGAAATCTACCGTGCCTCGTCCACATCAGGTAAAGTCAAGCATTACCTCAACAGTTTGGAACATATGGCCTGAGTGAGAACACCCCATATAGTCACACCTGAGAATGGTGGCTTTGCTCACACCAAACGTCTCACCAACAACTCTTTGCTCCGCACAGGTAGACAATTCAAAAAGCGCATTGAATATGCGCTTCTCGGCCCGGCCTGGCCCCATCGTGTAGGATAAGGCAGGGGACACAAGACGGCCCATTGCAACAGAAAATGTTGAGCTGCTCATCCTAAAATTTTATACCCACGGCTCTTCGGTAAAATCACTGCGGATGATTTCAAAGAAAACCCTAATACATGCCAAATGTTGGGAGTTCGCCATCTCTTTATTGTATTCACTCGTTCTCGTCGTCTCCGAATAAAAATGAACACGGCGATTGTAGACGCAATTGAAATAACAGAACCAACACCCATCATATCGGTCACCGTTTTTAATCACTCAATGAAACCAGAGACAATTTGCGCCTGCATTTTATAGGCTTTTCAGAAGCGTCGGTTCTGTTTTGCGCATAACTGAAATGGCCAGTGATTTAATCTACCATAAATGTGATAGGTTTTCTAAAAGAAGTGACTGCATCAACTTAAACAAATGTTTGGTTTTAAAACTACTCAAAATAATTGTGTGGAATCACCGTTTGTTATTCGGGTGTTTGGCTTCATCGGGTTGGCTTCTGTGCACTTAAGAGTACAGTATCACCTTGCACACGGAGACTGGCAAAAAAAGAACAAGAAAAGAAACTTACTTATTACTGTTATTGGGTGTTTTTTACGTCATCATTGGCTAATGCACTAAGAAATTTGTATATTAGATTTACGCATTTGGCTTAAATACTAGTAAACTAATTCTATTAAATGGAAATACCGTAGCAAACATTACTTTTATTAATTAGATTTAACAACTTTTTTCAGTAAAATCTTGCGGTAATAACATGAGATGAGAAGGTCACACATTTGTTTTATATTAGAATGTAATATTTCAATGAAGTAGATATAGGTTTTAAAAATGTTAATAAGTAGATCAAGTGAGTATGTTTTTTTTTCAGGTCAGAATAAGATCTCGTGAACCGTACAAGGGAAACCAACTTGATAAAATTAAATTGTGAAATCGAAACTGTTAAATATTCAAGTTTTAGGGACAAGTGAATTAGAGTTCAAAGTTCTTTTGTGACTATACCCGCATAGAACGCACTGAGTTTTGAATCTAAAGTTTAGTCTCAGCTCCGTCCAGCATATTGCTGTCTGTGCTGACGCTTTTGCTCAGAATTGGTTTAAGCGCTCGCAACCTAAAACTGAAGCGTTAGGTAAAGACTGGATGGATGAATTAGAATGGGCTAATCACATTTTCATCTCATTTGTAGCATCAGTTTTCCTTTTATTTAACGTAGGTCTGTGCTTAATATAATGATTTGTTTAATTAAAAACCGTTTTATGAGTTTCTAAAGTTATGGAGGCGAATCTAGTCACATGTGGTCTGCAATAATCCCTAGACAGTAAA
Organism: Polypterus senegalus; assembly: GCF_016835505.1. Lineage (NCBI taxonomy): Eukaryota > Metazoa > Chordata > Cladistia > Polypteriformes > Polypteridae > Polypterus > Polypterus senegalus. Next base: position 51,535,396 of record NC_053170.1, on the reverse strand, counting down.
ATGTAATGTTTTAGTAAGGCCAATATATTACGTTCGTTGATAATTTCAACGTTTCACAGAATTACTAGAGGTCTGAGAGCGAGGATGAGAGTTTACGTTTCGCTAAGCTCGTCTCAAGTAACCAACACCTCAGTCATGAAGCTGGCAGATCGGTCTCGTTTTAACGGAAGGAATAGACGTAGGGATATTAAAACGCGTGGATATGGACAGTCACGGGCTTCCTGGTGTACACGCCGTTGTAAACTCCGACGCCTCCTTTTTTTAGAGCAACAGGGCGTCTCTGTTTCTCTGTCGCTGTCAAATTACATACAGTACAAGTAGTGGATTAGGCAGCACCTCCGCACAGGGAGCTCCCTGAAGGCTGCTGAGCCCGGGGCGACAAGATGAGCGCCAGCGCAGCGCTTGAATTTAAGGAACTCGGAGGGGAACAGGACTCAGACTGCGAGGACCTGGATAGCTTGAAAGCGCTCACAGAGAAGCTGAAATTGCAGACTCGTCGACCTTCATATCTGGAGTGGGAGGCGAAAGTTCAGAGCCAGCCATGGGTCGCCAGAGACAGAAAAGTCGGGCGTCCTGGGAGAGCGGACGGAGCGCAGATCAGGAGGAGCGCCCTGGAGGATCCGGAGGTGACCATCCGAAACATTTGCGGCTTCGAAACCATAGATCATGCGCTGGACTGGTTACGGAAGGAGCTGGTGAGTACGTGCACGTTACTGCTTGTCTTTATTGAGATATGAATGAGCTGGACTTCCAAAATTATTGATTAGAGCTCTGCTGTCTAAGGCAAGTGATCTTCACACTTGATGATGTAAATATGTGAAGAGATCGATCAATCTTTACGCATTCTTAATATAATGTGTGCGTTAAACCCCTGGATATTGGACATTTTATACCGTGCAGGTAACTTCATGAATGCTCAATGAGTTCACGCATCTGTACATATCGCATCCAGGGCAGATTTCCATGCAGACGCTTCACGCAGCAGTCCGGCCACACCAGTCAAGCCTGTACACCCGAAGGCAGTTTGTGAAAGAGTGGCCGAAGACTCGATCAGTCACACAACGAACGTGGAGATCCTTCCGTTTTAAGGAGTACCGATCCCGAGAGTGACTTTTCGTAAAACTTCCCACAGACATAAAAGAAGTGATTCAACCACTCAGGAAACAACTTTGGCCAACAGTATGTTTTGTAACCTACGGGAAATTATTTCCATCAAGGAAACAGTTAGTTAGCCTCGTCCCTGCTGTAGCCCAAGGCTCTCCATCCATCAGCCCAAATTCAGAGCCAGCTTCTTTCAGGGAGTCCACACCTATCTGGCAGCTTCAATACTGTTCAAGGTTTTTTTTTTTTTAATTTTATATGCTAAAGAGGACTGTCTCAAGTAATGCACTCAAAGTGCCCTTCTTTTATAGATCAAAAGTTTTTGTGCCATTTTGATTTGGTTGCCAAAGGCAGTCCTATGTTGGCTCCCACTTTGTGCTGAATGCTGCCATGCCACAGATCTTGATCAGTGGATTACAGAATGAATGGATGGATGGATTTTGATGCAAATTCCAGGAGCATTACAGTATTTGTTACCGAGTGTGTCCAGAGTTTTTGTGTTTTTAGTTAATTCACTAGGCACTTGCATATTAATTTTTCTCTTTACAATGTACAGCGTGTCTTGTAAACTTAATCCGCTTGGCAGGGACAACTTTTTTCTTTCTTTTTTTTCAGCAGAATTTTGTTTCCTTGAAGTATTGTGGTGACAGGCATATTGAAAAACAATACAAATGTATGCAGTCTTCAAGCTTTACAGCACACCCTCTTGCATCAGATTTCCTTTCAGGACTAAGCAGTTAATCTTTAGACATGTCTGATCATCTGAAAAGTAGTAAACTGTACATACATCCATCCCTCTGTCTTTGTATGTTTATATATACACACTAGCTGTGCTATCTGTCTGAGACAGGTTGAAATCTAATCACTCAATATAGACCTTGGTGTTAACATGTGCAGTACACCAACTAAAAGGTTTTGTGATACACCATCTTTTGGAATGACAATTACAATTAATTTTATTACTACAGCTGTTTGTGATGTGCCATCATTTGGAATGACAGAGACATAGCAACCAGATGGACACGTAGACTCTTGTCATCCAAGACAGGTTGACCCCCAAGTATTCAAAGTAGGCCTCAGTGTTAATGCTTTTAGTGCAGCAGCTACAAATGTTCGTGATGTACCATCTGTTGGAATGCAAATGGAATTCATTTTATTACCACACATGTCTGTGATGTGCCATCTGTTGGAATGACAGAGACATAGCAAATGGACGAACACACAGATACACAGACATACAGACTCTTGTCCTTTTTTTAAGGTGGGCCAACTCTGCTATACGTTTCCTAATTAATCAATGTAGAGCTTGTATTAACATTTGCATTGTACTATATGAAAATGTTTGAGTTGCACCATCTGTTGTAATGACAAATGCAATGTATTTTATTACTACAAATGTATATGATGCACCCTCTGTTGGAATGACAGAGACATAGCAATCAGATGGGCACAGAGACACATAGACGCTTGCCTTTTATTAAGGTGGACTACCTGTGCTACCTGTCTAAAATGAATGCTGCCTTATTGGTCCCACATCTTGGGTTCAGATCTCATGCCTGGTTGTTCATATGCAGTTTGGATCTTCTCCCTGTATCTGTGTGTGTTGCAGGCTCAGCAATGGACTGGCTGCCTGTCCAGTGTTGTTTCTCCTTAGACTCTGCGCTGCCAGGATAGGCTCAGACCCCCTTCAGGTTTGTGAATGGTGTTATATTACATTCTGGCATGCTCAGGCTTATATATAAAACATGGCATGCAGCTATTGTTTCCTGTAAATAAGGTAAGCATAGCAAGACAATGAGGCTTCAGTAATCAAAAAACAAAGATGATTATTGGGATGCCTTTGAAAGACTATGCAGAGATGAAAACAAGTCAGTTTCATGAAGAACTATGTCTAACATTGAATTCAAAATGGTGCTATCACCAGCTAAAAACAGTAGTTCTCAGAAATGCATAATCTTAAAGTGCTAGAGGTTCAAGGGCTATAAAGTCAAACAATTCTAAATAAACTGATTTCAGTGTAGAAAAGCAGCAAGTAGTTTTGTCACAAATGGCACATGGACTAGACTGCAGTGCAGCGTATAAACTCCTCATCGTGCTGTACGGATACCTAGAACTGGAGAAATGTGACAAGTCTGACAACTAATTCTTCATTGTGCCCTGTGGATTCCAAATTTATATTTGTAATATGGTGAATGGTGGATGAATGTATGTATGTGTATCACACAGTAGCTTGCAAGTCCAAGTGCTTGTCTCTGTCATTCCTGTAATTATGGCATGTGCCACTTTCTGCCATGCTTTTGGTGTAAGGTCAGTGTGAACAGCACCATAATGATCTCCTTTATCTAATATTCCATTTTATTCATTCAATATGGCAATATCTCGGTCTCTGTTAAACATTTATGGTGAATTATTTTTGAGAAGGTGTGATCCACTTCAATTGAACATGCAATAGAGGACTTGCTTGCTTTTTCATGCAGATGTCCATATTCTAGTAAATTCTTGACCACTGCTTAGTCCAGGAGACCCTGTGGCTTCAGGTTTTAATTCCAAACATGTTTTACAATCTGTGGTTTATTTTACTTTTAACTGATCTCAGTGTTTAAATAGCTGGTCTTTTTTTTTCTTCTTCTTCTAATCTGCATTTGGAAAAGAGCAGTAGTGTTAGATTTGGTTGCATACGAAATTTAGAATTATTATTTCTGGCATAGTTTTAAGTCTCAAACTCTCTTTTGTCGGTTTTTGTTTTTTCATCCATTTCTGTGTATTTTTCTCTCTTAATGTCTCATAATAATGACAAATAACATTGAGCAGAGAGAGAGAGAGAGATTGGAAGCACTGTTCTAGACAATGTCTCTCATAAAGGGGTTGTGGTTGCTACGAAGTGGCAGCTTTAATTTTAGCACCTTTCCAATGTCAGTTTGTACAAATGATTACAGGCAGAGGTTAAGTAACTTAGTCCTGGTTACAGATGAGTGAAACAGGCAAATTTAACTAAAATTAGTTGGAAAAAGCACATATATATATATATATATAGTGTAAAAGGCGCCATATAGGCACCTGACCCGACACAGACTCACTCCAAAGGCACGTATAAAACCAAGAACTTTATTTTTCTTCACCTGTGGGGTACGTCTTCCCCTTTATCCCCACAGGCAGAACACAGTCTCACAAGTAAATACACAAACACTCTTCTTCGGCACCACCATTCCTCCTCCAAGCTTTGTCCTCCTCCTCCTGACTCTGGCCATTGAGTGGTGGCTGCTGGCCCCTTTTATAGTCCACTCGGAAGTGCTCCAGGTGGTTGACTGCAGAGTTCCGGCTTCACTTCCGGGTGAGGTGAATACGCTGCCTATAAGGGCTCAGAAGTCCCAGCTTCAGCACCCCCTGGCGGCGCCTGTGGGACCCAACAGGGCTGCACCCAACTCCAATTCTTATGGAGCCCTGTGGGAAACCGAGGCACTGCTCCAACCCAGGGGGGCGGCCATCTAGTGCCCAGGGGGAGGTATTGCACAGTCCATGGCTGCTTCCCCTGAACAACAGCATATATATATTATATATATGGTAACCACTAGGGGGTGCCACTGAGCCCCAAACCACAGACACAGTAATACACATGTTTTTAGAATAATATAAGGTATTTTTATTTTTCACAAGCAAATCTTCACAATCCTTCAATAATCACCACAGCAAGAATCCACATAAATGCCCCAATTTTTCCTCCTCTCTTCCCCAGCTGAGTGTTGCCCACTGCCTTCCAACTCTGACTTAATGTTATGAGGCAGCAGGCTTTCTTTAATGCCGGACCTTGGAGTGCTTCTGGTATCTTCCAGGAAATACTTCCAGGCCATTGGAAAAGTAGGGGGGGGGGGCCTCCCCTGAACAGCGCCCCCAATTGACATGTAGGAACCCCAGCTGGGTTGCATTTCCAGACTCCATATCCCAAGCACCGCAACAGGATTTCCAACTGGGTTGCCATGTGAGAACCACTGCCACCTGAAACTGCTCCCTATTCCTGGCTACTGCTGGTCTGTCCATTAATTTATACCAGCCAGATACAAAGTTATTTTCTTGTCCAGCCACCCGGTTCATCTGTCTTTCATCTCTGGCCTCCCGTCCAGGTGATTAATCCTCTTCCTTCCTGGTCAGGATGCCCCTTCCCATAATATACATATATACTAGAGTGGTGTGCCATCCTGGCCGCCTATGGAGGCCCATCTGCCCAACCCGGTAGCTCACTTTGCTCGCAGTTGGTCCACGGGCATATTCCAGCATGGTCAAAACTCTGGTCCTATGATTTATTTATAGTTATAACAAATGCTAAAACTATTGGAAATTGTCATTTATGCAAGAATGACTGGTAACTTGCTGAAGTATCACCAGTATTTAACTTAATACTTGGAAGGAATATGACTTCTTCTGCATGATCACCAGTCATGATTTTTCTAGCAAGATTACAATTGCAGTTTTACAATTTGTAAGCGTGTGCCATTACTTAGGCTTTATTTGTCGACTGCTAACGCACAACTGAACTACTACTATATTGTTTCATGTATGCATGTTAAATTGATTATATTGACATGAGAGTATCATTGTTGTATTCTCCTATTGAAGATGAAAACAATTATATTTTATATATATATACATATATATATATATATATATATATATATATATATATATATATATATATATATATATATATATATATATATATATATATATATATATGGGCGCACAGTGGCACAGTGGTAGCGCTGCTGCCTCACAGTTAGGAGACCGGGTTCGCTTCCGGGTCCTCTCTGCGTGGAGTTTGCATGTTCTCCCGTGTCTGCGTGGGTTTCTCCAGGCACTCCCCTCCCACAATCCAAAGACATGCAGGTTAGGTGCATTGGACATTCTAAATTGGCCCTAGTGTGTGCTTGTGTGTTTGTGTGTGTCCTGTGATGGTTTGGCACCCTGCCCGGGATTGGTTCCTGCCTTGTGCCCTGTGTTGGCTGGGATTGGCTCCAGCAGACCCCCATGACCCTGTATTTGGATTCAGCGGGTTAGGAAATGGAGGGATATATATATATATATATATATAGATGTATACTACCTGTATATGACGTACAGTTTTGAAGAAAAATGAGCATTTCATGAAAATATACAAATGTTGCATGATTTCACTAATCTTTTTATATAGAGAGTAGATATACAGTATATATATATTCGTCCACCTCCTCCTGACTGACTCCCCGTTGCAGATGAGATGGCGTCTTTTAAACCAGACCTGGGAGTACCTCTGGGGGTCAAAGCATTGCACATCGGGGGCACTTTCAAGCCAGGTGGAAATCTCCACAAAAGTAGGGACGGCATTCCCCTACAGCTCCCCCTGGACTCCAAAAGGACTGCCTCTCAAGACTACAGCTGCCAGTATGCCCCACGGGGTAACAAACAGGAGTTCCACCGGAGGGATGCTGCCACCCTGTGTACAGAGGTGATACATGGCCCCTTGGGAAGCAGCCTCCCTCTGTCTTTCCATTATGGCCTCCTGATTGGGAAAGGTAGCAGCAACCAACCTGGCCGGGATAACTGTGCTTCCAGGTTGGGTACGGAATTAACCTTGATCCCCATCGAGAAACCAGTCCTCCCGCTCTAACACTTACCACATATATATTATATTATATTATATTATATTATATTATATTATATTATATTATATTATATTATATTATATTATATTATATTATATTATATACACACCCATACAAATACAAATGAATGTATACTGTATGCATAGTATTCAGTATAGTCAATAGCTGTTCATGATAAAATATTAAAATACGTCTTTACACAACTCAGAAACAATAAATGTGAAGAAAAAAAGAGACAAGAATGCAGACTTCTATCTTTTGAAGTCTCAGATGTCCAGGGTGTGTCATGCGTGATGATTCTTTAGGTTGTATTTTATAATGGCACATAATAAATACTTTAACATATTATTCACACAGTGCATTATAATCCTTTTCCCAGAGGTTTGTCATTCAGTAACATATTGTTTGTACAAACTCTGATTACCTGTGTTTCCAGAGGGTAGTGACACGTGTTTGCTTTGGTTAAACTGTATCCTCTTTTGTGTTTCAGTTCTTTCAAGCCCATAGAAGGAGACAAAATATTCAGACAGGAATGGACAGTCTCTTCAAATCTGACTGGCTCGTGCTCTCTCGGACAAGAAATGCATGTTTGCATGAGGGTGCTGCCACCCCTGAAGAAAGATAGCTTTACAAATGAGGTTATGTTGATTAGATAAAAAGAGCAGGAGTCATATCATCTTCTTGTTTATGAAGACATTTTGTTCAAAGGTTTCAGTTCTTATGGTTTGCTGTTATTTGCGTTATAGTCTAGGCTTTGCACTTTAGTAGCCCTCACTCGCTTCTGTGACACGTACGTATTTTGAGTTATATTTGATTAACATCTCTGTCAGATTTCCTTGGCATTTAAAATCATGTGCTCAGGCCAGTTATAATTGTGTTAATATTCAAGAAACAGCTTTTCATCTTCACTATTAGAAATCATAATCATCTGCTAATGGATTAAACTGTAATACTGTACCTTTAAAACTGTGGTTTGTATTTAAGTGACACTTTTACTGATAATAGAAGTGAAATTGAAATTCTTATGTTTTACTTGGGCATTAATAAGCCCAGTGTTGTGAGCCTAAATCATTGTAGGCTATATGCAAGAATTCCACACCCTGGTTTTAGTCTTTACTATTGGTGAGGTGAAGGACAGAAAGGAATAATTTGGAAATTATTAATTTGTATATTTTCTGTCCATTCTAATACAGAATTGCAGAGACTGTTCATCCCAGGACCCACTTATACCCATTAATGCTGGACAATTTGAATCATAAGTGACAAAATCTGTACTTCTTTGAGGTGTGTAAGGAAAACAGGAGGATTCAGAGAAAATCTTCTAGGTATTGAAAGATTTGCTCAGTAACTGGGAGGCAGCAGCATTAATCAGTATACTGCCAGGCCGCTGCACTGATTTCTAAATATAACACACTGCATGAAAAAAAGCCAAGTCGACATCATCTGACTACTAGTTGTTTCCTTAATTTTGTCTAAGAATTATCACCTTACCTCTTTCTTGATTATAAATAGCATATGTTTTAGGGGAAATGGCGCTTATCTGAGGAATTTTGGCAGCTTTCAGAAGATAGCAACATTTTTGTTATTACTTCCAAAGGGGTTTCCTGTTCTAATTCATCCATCCTTTCTTGATGTCGAGTTTGTCTATTAAAAGTTAACAGGGAGTCAGTGTCTAACTCAGTAGTATGAGGATCGGGGCTGAATTTAGCCTTGAACAGGATGCCAGGCCACTGCAGGGCACGCTCACATACAACCCTACGGGTCAACTATCTACTTTGCTTACATAAGTGGATTTCACATCTTTCTGTTTATTACAATGCCTTTTTCATATCAGTCTATTGTCATGCCCCGATGCACACAGCCTTGGGCATCAACCTCTTTTATCCTCAGTTACTGACTTACATGATCAAATGCACAAGCTGCTTTTTCATTCTGAGTATACCTCCATGAAGTGCAGTAAAATTGGTAAAACTCAATTAAGTTAAACACCCCATGACATGACTTATAACGCACCCCACCCTAGAAACTTTAAATTTGCATGGCTGAGACGATTTATGAGCCCGACTCTTGATGAATCTGGAAACCGTGGGTGCGAAGCCACAGAACACTGCACTATAAAAATTCCTAATTACTAAAATTCTCCCACCCCTTAAACCACCAAGACAGGAGAAATGAACAATACAGTGAAGAAAAACAGTTAAAACCACTATTCAGTCCATTGTCCCTTCAGTTGTCTTCACCAACAAAATCCTCCATCCTTGCAGGGTAAGAAATGACATACTTCTTCTGTCATCTGGCACAGTCCGTCAATCCCACTACTGCCACCATAATATGTTGTCTCAATGCCCACGGCCATGGGCATCAACTTCTTTTAGTCAGCTCGTTAAGCACTGTACTGCATCCTTGGTTACTCAGTTATGCAGTCATGATTGATTTAATTGATTCATTTATATAGTGGTTTTCACATCTGTTAGTTATATAATGGCATATATATGAATAATGCAGTGTGTTTCCTAGCCGTCTCACTTATAACCTGTCTTTCAGAGTCATTCCCCTGAATAAATAAGAGGTGCCCTTCAATCTCTACATCTGTGGAGTCTGGGTGTCACAAGCTACAGGGGTCAGCACTTCTGCATTTTAATACGATTGTTTATCGTGTGGCGCAGTGGTGGCACTGCTGCCTCACAGTAAGGAGACCTAGGTTCGCTTCCCGGGTCCTTGCATGCTCTCCCCGTGTCTGCGTGCATTTCGTCCAGATGCTCCGGTTTTCTCCCACAGTCCAAAGACATGCAGGTTAGGTGCATTGGCGATTCAAAATTGTCCCTAGTGTGTGCTTGGTGTGTAGGGGTGTGTGTGTATGCCCTGCGGTGGGCTGGCACCCTGCCCGGGGTTTGTTCCTGCGTTGCGCCCTGAGCTGGCTGGGATTGGCTCCAGCACACCCCCGTGACCATGTGTTAGGATATAGCGGGTTGGAAAATGACTGACTGATTGACTGATTGTTTGTCATGGCAGTAGAGAATGGTGGCAGGCTGCATGTTGGTAGTACATGGAAGTAGCGACCTACACTACTACCTCTACTTCTGCTTAGTGTTATTTACTACTGTGTGACGGAATTTAGGAGACAAACAGAGCGACTCTAGAAAGCACGAGAGCCCAACAAGTAGAATTACTAAGCACCGTGCCACCATGCTACTACTAATCTTATTAGCACAGACACTTGCACAAGGCTTTCAATCCAGACTTTCCCAATGGCATCCTAAATCTTTAATGTCATAAGCTCTGGAAGGATAGCATTAATCTGGGAATTGACAGTAATGAAAGTATCACTGTGTTCTGTTACAGAGAGCAATGCAAGTACAGGACAACCAGCTTGCTCGGCAGCTGATTAAACTGCGCAGCGAGATCCACCGGCTCAAAGTGGAGCAGATCTGCCATCGGCACAAGGAAATGCTGGATGATGCCACCTATGGACTGGAAGAATGTGAGGAAGACTCTGATCTGCTGTGTGACATCCCTCTCAAGGCTGCCTTTTCCCTCTCTACCCCCCTAAAACACATTGGGGTCACTAAGATGAACATTAACTCTCGCAGGTTTTCCCTTTGCTGATGCCAGGAATGTCCAAGAAGGTCACGACGGTTTGTCAGAATGACTGCCAGAGCATTTTTATTAGTCGAGTATTCCCAGTGCCAGCACGATATGACAATGAGAAGTCAAGGCTAATGGACATCTTGCAAGCTGTACCACTTTTAGCTCTTCTGAGCCCCTCAAGCTTTTAACTACTTGCGGTTTACAAATATTAAAATTTCCCATTTTTATTTGGGTTCATTTGACCAAAATAGGAGGAAGACCCTCTTTGTACTGTAGCAGTGATTTTTGAGATATTTGTATATTAATGAATGAAATGGCACTGTACAAAAATGTTAAAGAAATATACCTTTATTGAAATATGTAACTGTTGCAACTTTTCTACATTGTGATCTGAATTAAATATTGGTAAACACTATTTTTCAAGATCTGTTAGTGTTCTAAATTAAATGAAGCCTGATTAGAAAGCACGTCACTAAATGGCATGGTGTGGAGCGATGGAATAATGATATGGTTGTTAAGGGGATTATGAGAAAACAAATGTCACAATTGCTAATTGTTGACACTACGGGAGCTCCTGTGAAAAAGCCCTGATAATGACAAGAGCTCAGCACAGCCTCCTCCTTGTGGCACATGACATTTGTGTGAGCGCCAGCCTTACGGCAGCTTTGCAAATCTCAGTAGGGTTCCTGGCCACATCCTGGACAACCACAGTGCCGCCTTACCTGGCGACAATCATTATTAGCGATGGCATTTGCGTCCCCGCTGACCACAATTACTTCTTCATGTGCACTGCTGGTTTTATGAGATTAAGTGCAAATACTTTCAAATGACCCTGAGTGTGCCAAATCAGGTGATAGTTTCTGGATGGGTAATTAAGGGATTTTAAATGACAAGGCCTTAACAGCAGAAAAGTGAATTAATGATCAACAGTAATGTTTTTAAAACTTTAAAAAAGAACAAATGTTTTTTATTGGGATTAATTAAAAAACTGTGAATCAGTGCCCTGCAATGAACTGGCACCCCTTCAAAGCTACCACTTTGCAACCATTGCAATCAGAATGGGCATGACTTCTGGCCATCTTGAATTGAATTAGATAGAGGGATTGTTCTTGTACAGGATGGCACAGTACTTAGTGCTGCAGCCTCAAAGCTTCCAGGTTTGTTTCAAATGTTGGCCCCAGCCATATCTCTGTGTATGTTCTCCCTGTGTTGTGAAGTCACAGAAAAGTGAACAGAGTATAAGGCCTCCTGAATGATCCTCAAAAGCAGACCAGCACTTTCTCTGCCCTTTCAAGAAGTCATCTTACTCTAGGCAGCCAGCTCCTAACTTCTTTTGGTAGGCTGCAGCCTACACAGATCAAAAAAAACAGGAAGCTGATTTTAAAAGTTAAAAAATGCCTTATATTTATGATTATTGCTATAAGGAGAAGGAAGAAGAAGAAGGTGGCCGCACAAAAATAATTCTCACTAAAGAAAATTCGATGAAAAGTGAGATTCAAAAACTATGACTCAGAATACAAACCTCAAAATGAGTTCTTTACCAGCTAAATTCAAAAGACAATATTATTCTCTAAGCAAAAACAAAAAAAACAGAGCTTACATGAAAGAACCCAACAAGATCTAAACTCAATGAACAACAGCCACAAGCTCACAGAGCTGTAGGGATAAGGACACTAAATGAAACAAATGCCAGCCCGCCCTTGGAGAGACTGATCAGCCTTGTTATAGTGCCTGGTGCACCCAGATGACTAATTACAGTACTTGGAATCTGCTGACCAATTAGGGCCCACAATTGGTGCCACTAGAAGCCTATAAGAAGCCCAAGGTGGCTGCAAGAGGCCCTCGGTGTCCAGAGTATGTACCCCTTGAGTTACTAAAACAGTGATCCTCAGTGTACATAGCATGGATCTTGGAACACACAGTGATTGAATTACATAGGTGGCGCCCCTCTGTTTCCATACTGCGCATTCGGTGTTATTATACTTCAAGGACCCTTGGTTTTGGTTCCCTCTAACTGTCTGGAGCAACCCTTAGTGTCTGGATCACGCTCCCCTTGACATTCATAAATGGTACCCCTCAGGTGATGATGCCCAAGGTGACCGCCTATGTTGCCTAATGGATTGACCAGCTCTGCCCATACTCCACCACCAAATAAAATAAATCTTGTGGAAAAGTCATTAAAATAATAGAAAGCAATTAACAAAACATAATGGCTCAGAGAATAAATACAAGGATAAAGTACAAAAAATAAAAGAAGCTAAACTTATGGGCAAGAGATGAGAGAAAAACCATAAAACCTCTGCCACGATGAGACAATTCCCCCAAAAACTTTATACAACAGTACTTTATTTAAATAAAACTGACAAAGCACAGCAAGAAGCAGCCAAGGCAAAATAAGGGCAAACAGTATCTGCTTAAAAAGACAATCTAAGGTGAATAAGTCTCAAAATGTAATCCAGTAACTACAGTATAATCTCAGAAACAGAAGCAAAAATATGAAGGAACCAGAAAAATCAAAAGAAAGCAACACCAAAAAAAAAACTCTGAATGAACTTAGTGAATCTCAGCTGAGACCCTCTCTCTGACCTTAAAATAAAGAAAGAGCAAGGACCCATCAGCAGTGACGTCGGGGTGGCCCTGCCTCCTGAGGTTCCATCCACAAAATGCAAGGAATGGAAGAGTATTCAAAGACATGTAACACAAATGCTGAATAAAAAAAAACATAACAAAATTAACAATGAAAATGAACACATGCCAGGGAATACACCCTGGCTGTAGCACAACATTGTCAAAATATGTTTTGGCCCTCACAACCGTGTACTGAAGGACACACGTTTGACAGTGGGTGGATGGACTATTAATAGTGTGCGGTCTGAGGGATGTTATGCTTAAACTATATAGTGCGCTACTGAGACTGCATCTGAAGAGCTGTGAGTTGTTCTGGTCACATAGTGGCACTTGAAGCCGTGCAAGGGATTGGAACCCTTGGAACCCTGCATCCCAGGACTAAAAGCATATCCTACTCCGACAGCCTCAGGGTGTTAAACCTCTTTAGTCTCAAGTTAAAGAGGCTGCATGAGGATTTAACTTAGGTACTGAAATTCCCAAGGTGTCAATAAATCGGATCCCGTAGAATTCTTTCAGCTAAATCACAAATTGATTTGAGGCTGAAGACTAAAGCCAAGAAGCCCTTTTTCATGGAAAAAGTTGTGGGAATTTGAGGCAAATTAACAAGTCATGTAAGTGGAAGGAGAAATCTATTAAAAAGTGTCTGGATGAGATATTGGGAGAAATTTACTAAAGAAGCTTGATAGACTGAATGAGCTCTCCTTGTTTATCAGATTTCTTATGTTCTTATGTGGAACCTTTAAACCTTTAAAGACTGACAACTGACTTTCTATGTAGAGAAAAGAATAGAGTATTATATCAAAAGCTTAGCAATTAGCAATCACCTCCAGCTTGAAAATTGACCACAGCATCACATCTGCATCTCCCTGCAGGTAATCATCTTTGGTAGTATGGAATGACCAGAACCCTGGGCAGTAGGGTGGCAAATGGAATAGTTAATACGAAAAAAGCCAAACAGAATCCTTACATAATGTCAGTGCCGTTTTAAAGTTATGAATCATAGGTGATATAAGTATAAAGCTCACAGGTAAATGCAATTATAAACTTCACAAATTACTAATATAATGTAGGCAAGAGCAGATTTCTCAAAAAAGCAGTCGATGTATTCATCCATGTTTAAGTGATGTCGCTGAGTTATCTTACAGGCCCATGCCTGCAGATGCGGGCCAAATATACTTAACATAGAAACTTGCTGGATGACATCCTTAGTCAGCTAATATCCTCCTGGTACAAAGCCAATTAGTTCACCTGTCTAAACAGATCTGCCCTCATGATACTTTTCTGGAATCTGAATGCAATTACAATAAGCTCCGTAAACATGCATGTAAGGCTAAGGCTTCCAGATACGACAGGCGGTTGACTCTCCAGTGCTAATGTCATGCTGATGAAGAGGACAGAACTCATTATGCTTTTCTTTTCCCTGACAAAATCATTCTGCCAACTGCACAATTTCTAATCTTGTCTATTCTGCTGGAAAAACAGCGTGACACCTGCTATTGATTCTTTGAATGCCTTCACTAGAGGTGCCCATCACCTTTTATTTCCTTGTTCTTTAGAGCACATTTTATCAGTGTACTGCATGTTTATCAGCAGGCTAGAGATTGTTAGGCTTGCAATGTGATGGGCCATAGAGGATGTAGTGGGGCATCAGGTCCAATCTGGAATTGTATACAAGGGGGGGCCGCTACTGAGTAGGGGCTGGCGCTTGAAAAGGAAGTTTGACTGGAATGACCCATATTGTGATTCCAATATAATGAAAGAACTATCACCGGAAGACAGTAAGTCATGAGGGTAATTATTTCAGGAGGCATAGAAGTGGCAGCATCTCCCTGGAGGTGAAAAATAATTACATAGAGCTTTGCTATAGCAATACACAGTCCCATTCTGTTTTTCACACATTTTGGTGGAATGACCCAAACATCACCTGGCCTTTTAAGTGCTGTACATACTGGGCTCTTCTTAATAACACCTGGAGAAAAGAACTGGTATGCTAAATCAGTGCTTCTTAAACTGCTTTCTTACAAGGCCCCCTAAGTCAAAATAAAGCTCTTCATGGACCCCTTCTCCTCTCAATAAAATAACTTAAAGAAAAACAAAATTAAGAAATATTTTATGGCAATGGCAATCGGCCTTGGGTACCTCCTGGTGTAAAACTAACCCTGTCTGAATAGGTTTGTGAACACATTGACTCACTTTTGTACTGCATCTAAGCTCTGGGGGAGGGCACATGACCTCATGAAAACATGAGGGAACCACAGAGAAGAAAAGGGGTGTCTCTACTAGGAAGGGAGATGAAAGAGTAGCTCATCCTAACCTCCTAGTATCTCCAGGTCCTCCCATCCCTCAAGACTATCACCTTCAGTTTCTAGGATTATGAAACCACACTACTTTTGGCCCTGCAATGGAGTCAGCTAAACAAATCATGCCAAAATGAAGCCTATGCTTTATGTTAGATAGCATTCCATCCATCTAAGCCACAAAACATTGTCAACATTATGTTTTGAACAAAAGAATTGTAGTGTCAAAGCACACACCTTACATCTACAGTGCCCTTCATAATGTTCTGGACAAAGACACAGTTTCCATGATTTACCCCTTGTATGAAAGTAATTCTCACACGAGACAAAAATAAGAGTTGGGGAATTGCCGTATAATGTCCGGCAATCTTCAAACAAAAATTTGCAAGAAATGTTAATCAAAAGCATAACAATTGATGATACAAGATAGTTGAAGGTGGTATTGAAACAAAATGGCAACTGGAAGACAGTAGTGGTGGAAATGACGTCATAACTGTGTGCCCAGAAATTACATCATCATGAGGTGGCTGGAAGTGATGTCATCAGACGGCGACCAGAGGTGATGCCATTAGATAGGACCGGAAGTGGTCTCATCAAGGAGCTCCCGGAAAGTGACGTTGTTCTTGGGAATCGGAGGCAGAAATGATGAATTGGAAGAGGAGCCATTTTGGGAATCCAGGAGAGTCAGTGAGTGAGTTTGTTTATTGTTTTTCTTCATTAATTCTGGTGAAAAAAGTAGAGATGTGTTAATACCCAATACAACCCCTTTGTCTCGTGATCTTTCAGTCATCTCTGGGCCTGTTGGCTGCCTCCTAAACGCATGTATGTGACACCCCTCTGCTCCAAAGTTTGTAATTATGAATCAAACAATTCAGATACGAATAAAGTACACATTGCAGACTTTCATTTAAGGGTATTTGCATTCATTTCCATCCCACCTTGTTGAATTGAGAACACTTTTTCTGCATGGTCCCCCCATTTTAGGGCTTCATAATGTTCGTGACACAGTCACATTTAGTTCTTTGTTGCATATCCCTTCCATGAGAATAAGTACTTGAAGTCTGCGACTCTTAAACATCACCAGGTTCTGAGTAATCTTCTCTGGTGATGCTTTTCCAAGTCTCTAATGCAACTCCTGCTTGTTTTGGGGACTTGTCTCCTTCAGTTTTCTCTTCATTTACATTTAAATCAGGTGACTGGCTTGGCCATTCAAGAATTTTCCACTTTATAGCTCTGAAAAACTCCTATGTTGCCTTAGCTGTAAGTTTGGAATCATTATCTTGTAGGATGAAGCATCGTCCAATGAGTTTGAAGGCATTTCCTGGAACTTGAGCAGAAATAATGTTTCTATACATCTCAGAAATCACTGTGCCATTGCTGTCAGCAGTTACATCATCAAAGAAGATAAGTGTGCCAGTAGCTGTGGCAGCCATACTTGCCCAAGCCATAATACCCCCACCGTGGCGGTATGCTTTGGATGTTGGGTAGTTCCTTTTTGTCTCCACACTTTGCTGTTGTTATCACTCTGATGCAGGTTCATCTTTGTCTTGTCTGTCCACAATACCTTTTTCCAGAATTCTGCAGGCTCTTTAAAATACATTTTCACAAACTGTAATCTGGCCATCCTGTTTTTGTGGCTAATTAGTGGTTTGCATTTTGCCCTGTGGCCTCTGTATGTCTGTTCACGAAGTCTTCTTTGGATAGTCGTCTCTGACACATACACATCTGCCTTCTGAGGACTGTTTCTCTTCGGTTGGACAGGCGTTTGGGGCCTTTTCTTTACCATGATGAGGATTCTCTTGTTATCAGCAGTAGAGGTCTTCCTTGGCCTACGAGTCCCTTTGTGATTACTGAGCTCACCAGTAATTGTTCTTTCTTCTTAATGAAATTCTGCGCAGTTGGTTTAGGTAATTCTAAAGTTTTCTCGATGCCTCTAGTGGCTTTATTGTTGTTTTCAGCCTCATAATGACTTCTTTGACTTTCGTTGGCACAGCTCATGTTGAACAATGGCAACTACAGATTCTAAAGGGTCGAAACAAACCCATGTATCATATGGCTGCACTGATGAAGCAGTGAAACATATCTGAGCAATCACAAACACCCATGATGCCAATTGTTCTAAATATTATGGTGCCCTGAAATGGAGGGATCATATATTAAAAGTGTTGTCATTTCTACATGATGTGACAGAAATATATTCAAATCCCCTTAAATGAAATTCAGCAATGTGCTCTTTAATCACATCTTTATTGTTTGATTTGTAATTTTAAACTGTGGAGCAGTTGGGTAAATCAAGAAAAAGTGTGTCTTTGTCTCAGACAGAACAGATTCCACTCTATTTTTCAGTTCAGAGTCTCGAATACCTGGAGCCAGTCCTGGCAGAACCAAGCACATGCCAACCCTGTTTCAGCGATAGGAATCTAGGGTCGGTTTAGAGTCACCACTTTATGTACAGCATCATTCTTTGGGTGGTGGCTGGAAAACCAGAGTATGGAGGAAAAACCCAGTGTGAACCCTGTTTTGAACCCTGTCTTTTGGTTTAATGATGCAACTGCTGTAGAGACTGGTGGTAATCCGTCTTCAGAAAGACTAAGACAAAGTACAAAAAAATATAAGAGTCAGAATTTATGGGCAAGACTCATACATATTATGACACTTATGTGAGAGAAGAACCATAAAACCCTCTGGCTTAATGAGACAAGTCTTAGATAAATCTTTATAAATCCATAATTAACAAAAAATCTCTGAATGAAGGCAATGAACTCAGCTGAGACCCTCTCTCTGACCTCAGTATAAAGAAGGAGCGAGGGCCCAGCAGCAGTGACATCAGGGTGGTCCTACCTCCTGTGGTTCTACCCAAAAAACACAAGGAATGGATGAGCATTTAAAGATACATGACACAAATACTAAATAAATAAGCATAAGAAAATTAACAATGAAAACGACCCAATGAATAAACCCTGGCTGTAAGACAACACTGCCAAAAAATGGTTTGGCCCTCACTACCCTGTACTGAAGGACACATGTTTGACAGTGAGTGGATGGACCATTGACCATTGTGTTCATGTATTTGTTTGTGTAGTCTCAAGAAACATTATGCTTAAATTATATACTGCACAATTGAGACCACATCTGAAGTGCTGTGAGTAGTTGTGATCACCATGCTGCAAAGAAAGACATAGTGGCACTTGAAGCTATGCAAGGGAGTGCAACCAAGTGCATGCCAGGACTAAAAGCATGTCCTACTTCGACATCCTCAGGGAGTTAAACCTGTTTAGTCTCAAGTTAAACAAGCTGCTTGAGGACTTAGAGTTTAGAGTCACCAGTAAATGTATACCACCCGTCTTTGGGTAGTGTGTGGAAAACCAGAGTACGGAGGAAAAACCCAATGTGAACAAGGGATGGAACATTCTGACCCTCCATAATCATCAGTCAATCCAGGTTTTGAACCCAGTCTTTTGGATTTGTGATGCTTTGTGATGATTTGCTACTGAAGTCCACAGCAGCAGTTGTTGTATGTGCTGTGAGTACTGGCAGCAATCCGTTTTCAGAAAGACTAAGAGACATCACAACACAGTATAATGCAAAACCATGTCATTCCTCTTTTTATTTTAATTTTGATGTTTAATCACAAATAAGAATTACAACATACTGGATTAATGTGCTAATAAAACGCTCATGCATGTTTCTTTTAGCATATTCTTTTGTGTTTAAAGGTGTAAAAAATAACAGGAAGAAAGGTAATATTTGGAAAGCAGCATATATTTTGCCATTAAGGCTAAATAAGATTTTTTTAATAAGAAAGAAAGAAAGAAAGAAAGAAAGAAAGAAAGAAGGTGAAAACCAACCCGAGTGTTACTTCCAACACTTTGTCTCAGCCCAATCCTCCACGTTCATTTTGTACAACTTAAAGGCATTTCTTTTGTAAAGGTTAACAAAGCAATATTCTCCTTTTCCTTCAGTCAGGAAGTCTCAGGTTTCTTTTCACTCCCATATTATAGTTTACTTTACATTTTACTCCCTGGAATGATTAGCAGTACAAGACACAGCACGCTTCCCTCCTGTTTGCGATGGGTTGCTGTTGTGGTCTCGGATGCCAGGTGAATATTAGAGTCGCCACTTTTTCTCATGCAGGGTGCTAGAATAATGTTGTTTTCACAGATCCTTAACATTCATTTTACAGAAATGAAATTCTATAAGCATGGATTAATATCTGCCAGACATGTCATAGGTAAAGAATTTTACTGATGCAATCAGGAATAAATATGCTGTTAAACGTGAAAACAGACAATAGCTTTAACCTCAGGAGCTCTTTATAAATTAACTTCTCTCTCTCTGGGTGAAAGCAGAAATAAAGCAGAATGATTATTCCTTACTTTATCCTAGTTGTATTTATTTAAAAAATGGATTTTCCTTTCTTTAAAGGGAGACTTTAAATTTTATGAGATCGATGTTTTGCCTAAATCAAGCACGAATTAGAGTGAACAACATGATGGCACAACTGGTTGAACAGCTGTTTCATAGCTGTTTAAGACTGAAATAAGCAATTAAGGGTGGGAAACCTTAACAAGCGAGACCATTAAAATGAAGCATCAAAATGTCACTTGAGCAATAAATGCATCATCAGCAATAATTGACTTCTCAGTAAGAAAGTGGGTTGGAACAAAAACCTGCAGCCACTTCGGCCCAACAGGACTGACGTTGCCTACCCCGGTATAGTCTGTAGCAGGAGAACACGACAGACTAATGGCTGTGAAGTTTGCACTTGCTTAACTTGATCACGTGACCTTCAGATCACATTTGTCCTTTGGTTTCTTTCCAGTCCAACAATACGTGGTTAGGTTGGCTGGCCTTCAGTTACTGAATGTGGCCTGAGCTTTTAGTGTCAAGTTCGATCCAGGAACAATGTCTCTCATGCTGCTTCCTTATACTGGATAAACATGTTGAAAAAATTGGTGGCATTGTTGCTAAGTGGGCAATGCTGCCATTAGGAGCCCACTTTGATTGCCACCCAATGCGTCTTCTCTATGGAATGTGCATTTTCCTTGTCTATTCTGGAGTCTCCTGCCAAAGACGTGCTGTTAAGGTGACTGGGCCAGAGTGAGTGACTATAGGAGAGTGCACGAGTCTGTCTTGTGATGGACTAGTGCCCTGTTCTGTATTAGCTCCTGACTTGTAGTGGGTATCAGAAAATATTGTAAATGATCGGAAAATCAAATTTTAATTGCAATTGACAATTAAACCTCAAACCTGTTTAATGTAAGATCCAGGCCTTTAATGACCTCTTGGGCACAGCCATCAGCAGTGTGTCTGTTTGCAGAGAGAGTGTCGACCTTGTCGAGAGGTTTACTTACCTTGGCAGTGACATTCTTGTCTCTGGTGACTCTTCCTATGAAGTCAGTAGACGGATTGGGAGAGCATGGGGGGTCGTGAGGTCGATGGAAAGGGGTGTGTGGCGCTCCCAATATCTATGCAAAATGACAGAGGTCCAAGTCTTTAGAGTCCTGGTGCTTCCTGTCTTGCTATATGTTACCTGAGACGAAGACTGGACTCCTTTGGTACTGTGCCTCTCCAGAAAATCCTTGGGTACCATTGGTTTGACTTTGTGTCATTTGAGGGGTTGCTTTTGGAGCCCTGAATGAGGCACATTACCTGCATTGTGAGGGAGCGTCAGTTACGACACTACAGCATTTTGGCGCGTTTCCCCGAGGGTGATCCGACTTATAAGATTCTCATTCTCAGGGACCTGAGTGGCTGGACCAGGCCGAGGGGTCGCCCACGTAACACCTGGCTGCGGCAGATAGAGGGTCATTTCCGGAGGGTGGGACTAGACCGCGTGTCTGTCTGGGGGGTTGCCAAATGGGATCCCGAGTTGTTTTGTCGTGTAGTTGGTGCGGCAACGCACTGTACCAGTGCATGCTTCTCAACTTGACTTGACTTGACTGTTTAATGTAAAGCAGAGTTACAGGGGCAGGAGCCTATCTTGGCATCCTTGATGGAAGGCAGGAACCAGCACCGATTGGGTACCACCACATTGCGAGACCAACACCCACACTCATACAGGCCATTTCTGAATGACCTTTGTAGCATATAGTGACAAAAAAAAGTATGTGAACTTTTTGGAATTACCTGGTTTTCTGCATTAACTAGTCCTAAAATGTAATTTGATCTTCATCTAAGTCACAAGTATAGAGAAACGCAATATGCTTACACTAATAACACACAAATAATTATAACCTTTGGTGTATTTGTTTAACACACCCATCAAACATTTACAGTATGCTGTGCCAAAAGTAAGAAAACCCCTGGATTTAATAACTGGTCAAAACAGAATAACCTCAAGCAAGTACCTCCAGTAGCTTCGGATCAGACCTGCACAACATTCAAGAGGAATTTTGGACCATTCTTTGTTACTAAACTGTTTCAGCTCAGCCATATTCTTAGGATGTCTAACGTGAATGGATCCCTTGAGGTTATTCCACAGTATCTCCATTGGGTTAATTTGTGGGCTCTGACTGCCACTCCAAAAGGCAGATTTTCTTTTTTTTGAAGCCATTCTGCATGGTTAGGATTATCGCTTTGCTGCATCACCAAACTGCTACTGAACTTCAGAAGGTGAAAAACCATTCTAACATAATATTGTGAGATACCTTGATAAACAAGAGAATTATTTTGCCCTTCGATGATGGCAAGCTGTCCCAACTAAGCAAAGCAGTTCCAAATTGCTCCAAAAATGCTCCCTCCACCATATTTCATCATTGGGTTTACATTTGCTTTTTGGAATGCTGTGTCTTTTTTACGCTGAATGTACTGCTGCATATTCTTCCACATCAATTTATCCTTAGTTCATCAGTCCACAAAACATTTTCCCAGTAGCATTGTAGAGTGAGAAGATAATCTTTGATAAACTTCATGTGTGGAGATCAGCAGCTTCCTCCTTTTTGTTCTGCCATCGACACCGTGCCCGTTCAGTGTTTTGCGTATGGGAGAGTCGTGAACAGAGATGTTAACTTGTTCCATGAATTCCTTAAATCCTTTAGTTGTTACTCTAGAGTATTTTTTACCTCACCTATCCTTCATTGTGCCATTTGAGTCATCTTGGCTGAACACCTACTTTTAGGGAGAGTAGCTATAGTACTAAATCATCTCAATTTATAGTTTGTCTTACTCTGGACTGACAAATATCTAAACTATTGATATTACTTTGTAACTCTTTCCAGCTTAATGGAAATCCTTGATCATAGATCTTCTAAGACCTCTTGTTTGGCAATGCATGCTTCACGTCAGCAAATGCTTCTTGTGACTAGCAAACCATTTTATAGTTCAACATTTCTCTGCACCACACCTCTAATTTTGTTTCATTAATTGGAATGCAGATTTGATAAATCCTCACTCCAATAAGTTTTTGTTGAAGTCATCAATCTAGGTGTTCACAGACTTTTTTCATCCTAAACTGTGAATATCTGAACGATGTAATATTCAATATGTACAAGAACAATGCAATCATTTGTATGCTATTAGGTAAACCAGACAGTTTTTGTTCACTATAACAGCTCAGATGAAGATCGGGCCATATTTTCTGATACATTTATATATAACTATGGTGATGCCATTGTAAAAGTATTTAGGTTATAGAAGGTAAATTAGAAGCCCTAGAGAAAAACACAAACATTTTTATTAAAATATAAATCAAAAAATTGATAGCATAACTTACCTCCTAAGACTGTGGACCTGACATGGGGAAGTGAGCCAGTCATATGAATGTTTGTTAGATTTATGTCATCTGGAGATATCTGCTCTTGATAGAGTTACACATGGAAAAATCAGTATAATGGAATAAACTACACAAAGAACAATTTATAATTTGACCTTCACAAATAAATAAAACATTGGAGATTACTGTGCAGAGAAAAGGGATTCTGACTCACTTCTTTTAGTGAGGCATAAGAGCTAGCATTTACTGGTGCCTGCTGACCTTTGTGAACTGGTTGACTTCAACCCACAAAAAATCTGGATGAATCCACCATGAGGGCTTACTGCCCAGATGGCAAAGGTTATGGGCCAGGTGCAATGCCAGTTGGGTGACGGGCTGATCTAGGAATGCTAGAACTGACAATATAAACTAGATCTTGAGATCAGGAATATTAGTTCTCTGGAGGGAAATAAAATGGAGATTTTGCAGAAATTAAAAAAAATAATATATTTAAAATACTGGACACACAGTATTGACTCTGGAACCTAACTTTTTAATCAGCCCTGGAGTTTTTCTAGTTGAGATATGGGCAGATACTCAGAAGCCCCTGTCTGAAAGCTATACAATTGGAGTTTATTCTGGTAGAGGAGATGTTCACTTTGAGTTGCGAAGAGGAACATTTTGTTGTTTCAAATTGTGGAAGAATATGCCTTTGACACCAGAAAAAAGTTTGAGACAACCTTACATGAGTGAGGCTGCAAAAAAGTAGGCAATTAGATACAAGATTCTTTACAGATTCGAGTTTAAAACCAAACTGAGTAACAGAAGGAAGATGGCTGTTTTTAAGGTCAGTCCAGGGAAGTGATGTCATCGGGACTGGAACTACAAGTGATGTTGATGGGTCCGGAACCAGAAGTGATTACATCAGGTCTGGAACCGGAAGTGACATCATCAAGTCTGGAAGTATCATTGTCAAATCTGGAACTGGAAATGGTGTTGTATGATCCGGGCAGAATTTCCTGTGTTTGGTCTTCAGGGAAAGAAATAGAAAAGGATTATTGCACTCTACCACCCCATGGCCTGGTATTGAACTACCTTCTTCTGAGCCCTTTAGATGCCTCCCATGTGCACGTGTGTGACACCATGTATGCACTAAACAATGACATTTTTGAGACATTGAGTTGAGTGCTTGAAATTATACCATCTTCTGACTCTCTGTTTCCAGTGATGGATGTAGAGAATTACAGAAACACCTGAAAGGGCAAGATGGGGAGAAACAGTCTGCCTGAGTAGTGAGCTGTTTCTAGATTTCTGTGCAAGCCATGAATTGTCCATAACGAACACCATGTTCAAACACAAGGTTGCTCATAAGTGCGCCTGGTAACAGAGTGCATTGGGTTTTGTCAGTGATAGACTTAACATCTTGTAGTCTGATTAGAGGCCATATGTTCTGGATACTCAGGTGAAGAGAGCGGTGGGCGTTATTGTGTACCAGGTTCTCATCCCTGGTTCTATGATCTTTTAGTTTTATTTCATTAATTTATTATTCTCTCTATTATTTTGCAATTAATGTTTCTAAAATGTTTTGTCTTCCTCTTTTGCATATTATTATTCTTTATTAAGTATTTTGTGCATTTATGTTTGTGCATTTGTTTTATATTTCTGTTTAGGTGATTTTTGCTATGTCTTAAGTGGAAAGGAACTATTTCATTCTAAAAGGGGAAAGTAAGATGAAAATAAAGTCACAACCCAAGCAATAGCTTGTAGACAATAAATCATACAAAAACCAAAACAGAAACCAATATTCGTAGCGAGACAATAAAGATCAAAAAATATAAAAAAAAAAATATATAGATCAAAAGAAAATAAAGAGTACGCACTGGTGTCAAAACCAGAGAGACAAACCATCCTTCAACATGCCAGAAATGTTAGACAAGAATCAGAATCATAAACATGAAAGTATGTCAGAAAACCCAAAACAAAAATATGGAGAAGCGCACGTTAAGCCTTTTAGTTTTATCCAAAACACAGATTCCCAAATGGCACATAAGCAACATTTTTAAAGGGTCACGCCATTGATGCCACTCAAACATTCTTCTGGGAGATGGCCAGAATTAATTTCATTAGGACAAAATAAATGGCTTAAACAGATTCCTGAACCACAGAAACCCCAAAACAACCATCAAGAAGTCCCAAAACTCCTCAGGAAACTATAAAAAAACAAAAACAAATAAACAACACTAATAGCACTAAATGTAATTTATTATTATTGAAATCTTGGATGATGACCTGGAAATGCACAGTGATGACCTTTTTTAACCCTACATTGATGATCACACACACTGTCAGTTGGTAACCATGGCAATCGGACAACACAAAATTCACAAGATAGCATAGAGAAAAGACATGAAAATAAACGTTTAATTATTTCAAAAATGCCTTCAAAGTGCAAATTAAATTCTGCATGATTCAAAACCCTTACAACAAAAGAAGATAATTAAAAAGATGCACAATGAGATCAGAAAAAATTTAAAAGAAACCATATTATTTGTTCGATTCCTTTTCATGTGTGTGTTGAGCCTGGGGTGGTGGGGCCTCCTGATGCTGCAGCTTTGGGACCGCTCAGACATATGTAAGTTGGAAGAAGACTTTGTGCTAGTGCGGAGGCACTGGCTTACACTTATGTTCAGTCATTTCTCTTCTGGACTTAGGATTTTCTATTTTTTTTGCTAATATATGTTCTGGTTTTGATATTTTGCTTTTATGTATTGGTGTTTTTACCTTTTGATTAATTGCTGCATTATTTTGCTTTTTGTACTTTTTTTGTTTCTTTTTTTTTCCACTTTTTAAGTTTAACATATATGTTTTTACATTATGAATTTTGACGTTCTGTTCATGATGTGTTCTTTTCTTAGAGAATTTGCTTTGCCTTTAATCTAACTCATAAAGTACATTAAATAATTAAAAGTTGCATTCTGTCCAGGGTATTTCACAGTTTCCCTTCCTTTGGCTATTTAATACATTATCTCAAACTGGGTATATCGTTGAGCAGTGGAGGATGTACTTTGATGAAATTCTAAATAATTTCAGTGGAGGAGAGGAGACAGTACAGAATCAGTGGTTGACGCTGAGCCCACATATGTGGCAGAGGTCACTGTGGTGAGGTCATGTAAACTGGTACATGAACACAAAACTCAAAACAATTTTCAGAGGAAAAGCAGGAGTCAATAGTCCACCAAATTGAGAGAAACCAATTAAAAAAAGTTATTTACTCAATCAAAATCAAAAATCTGACAGAAAAGTTCCTAGCTGTTATGTATTAGTTTAAATTTAGATAGGATTATTAGATTAGATTAGATATACTTTGTCATTTTTGTTAAATATGAAACATTTTTTTCATGTTTTTTATGTTATTTCTCTTAGTTTCACTTATCATGTGCTATTTTTGTTTGGTCCCCTTAAATGTGTCTCCATTTCCTGTATTTTGTGTGTGATGTCTCAGGAGGTGGGACCACCCTGCTGTCAAAATGTTATTTCCAGTCAATAATGAGAAGCAGTATTCGAATTCTAAAGTTTTTTGGAGTCATATGTAAGAGTTGTGTTTTTGTGAGTTTACTGGTTTTTATCATACAGAACAGTATAATTCTGGTCTGTCCTTGGATTTTAATCTTGGCTTACATTTTGGGACTGGTTTGCTTGGGACAGCCTTTTAGGCCACTTCTTTATTGCTCTCTTTGAACATTCCTGCCATTTTTCTCTATTTTGATAAGTAAATCTTCCATTTATAAAGAATCTTTAGTTGCGGCTTTGTGCACAAGCCAGTGGTTTATGGTCATCCTCCTTCTTGTGTAGCTGTTTCATTCATTTTCTTACATTTTGAACATTTAAGACACTCCTATTTTTGAAGTCTGCTAGGCCAGAAACCAGCAGTTAACAGTTGTGGTAAGATGGATTTGGATGGGCCTTTTCTGGGTAGGCTGGTGAAGATCCTGCTATGCTTTTTTGTGGTCTTTTCACCATGATTGTGACTCCCAATCACAGCACAAGGTGCCTAAAGAACAATTTCCCAAAATAATCAAATGCATGAGTAAAGATTTGTTTTTCTGAGACTTTTACCCAAAACTTTGATATCTGCTTCACCATCTTAAAAATAGTGCTTGCCATAACATCACTTGTAACATGTGTCATTACCATCAGCAGTATTGCTGCAGCCAAGAAAAAAATCAAAAGTGTGAAAAAAAGCCCAAAATGGTGAAAAATGAATTCAGATACTAAATAACTAACATTTAAAATACTCAAATGGAGACTATATCCAATAGTTGAACTTTAGATCCATCTTGTCTGTGGAGCAGAGGACCAACTCTGTATATACAATCTTTTCAGACTGCGGTTCAGAATAGAACTATGGCCGAACTGCTGGTGTTGTGGAAAAAATGTTCCTCTATTTTCAAAGAAATCATGCAAGGAGATCACATGAGAATGCAGAGCGATTCTTTATTTGCACATAGATATGCACAAATATCTCAGTCCATAGAGTGAGCAGTTAATTAAACAAGTCATTCCCTTTTATACTTTTCCATTAACGTTACTTAATGTAATGCATCACGTCATTTGACTCTGAATTTGCAGAATTCTCTTATTTTAACCAATCAGCTATAGCCACCAGTAATTTCACATATACGTCGATTCTTCCATTATTATTTGTTAAAAGGGGTGTTCTACAGGTTTTCCCATGGACAGTAGGGGTGTTTGGGCTTTTTCACTACTTTGTCCTTGCTTTTTATGGGGGTGTTCAGTACTCATTGCTTTATTTTAACATCAGTAATTATGTTGGTGGCTCCACTAAGATGAGGCAGACCTCACATGCTCAAGTGTTAAGCCATGCTTAGTTAACCCTCTAGTTCCCTTCAGTCCTTTTAAATATGTTTGGATTATTCATTGTTACAAACTAATTTAAGTATAATTTAAGTGTATACTGTATCAATTTATAAAAATTATATAATAACTAAGAATTTCATAGAGGAAGGGGCAGGTCCAGGAAGGTGAAAAATGTCTGTCTGTCTTCCGTTCTGCACTAACGAGGAAAGAAGAGAGAAGGCACTAGCAAACAGTGCCAACTCCTGGTCCAGTGGGCAACTAATGTACTATTACCAAAGCCCTTAAGCCAAGGGCGGGCAAAGTCATTCCTGGAGGGCCACAGTAGCTGCAGGTTTTTGTTCCAACTCATTTGCTTAATAAGAAACACTTATTATTCAAGTAACAGTTCTGCTTCATTTTAGTGGTCTCACTTGTTAAGATTTGAACCCATTTCGCTTAGTCTTAAACAGCTGTATTCTCAGTTTTTAATTGCTCCTTACTAACAATAAGATGTAAATGACAAAAGAAATCAGCATTTCTCCTTTTAGTTTATTTCATTTTGAACCTGTGTGTATTTATCATGAACTACTTGGTTTAATTAAACACTTGTAAGGAAAATGAAGAGAAAAAAATGCGAAGGACTGAGAATTACTCATCTGTTTTAGACTTTAAATCATTTGGATGACATCTTTAGAAAGGAAAAAATAATCTAGGATATGAGAATGACTTGACATAGTAGATTTAAAGAACTAACAAGCTGTAAAATGTAATTTTTGGCAAGGATTATTTTCTAATTAAGCAACTGGTTTGTAACAAAAACCTGCAGCCACTGTGGCCCTCCAGGACTGACTTTTCCCACCCCTGCCCTAAGCTGTCTCTCATGCGCATGTGTATGACTATATATATATATATACTAGAGGGCTCAGCCCTCTGCTCGCTTCGCATGCCAACCCCTGTGTTTGTTTAATCGGATATACAATTTTAAAAGCTTTTTTTCTTCTTTGGAATCGTTGCTTTAACTGTTGTGGGACCACAGAAACTCATAGCATATGGTCCATAATTGTGTAAATCTACATTTTGTGCATTGAATGATGTGAAGGCGAAAAGACTTTGTTTTGTTCTCTTTGCGTTTTATTTCTGACGTTGCTTTGTCCTACTATTTTTTCAATTACATCTGGTTCTGATGATTAATTACCTTTTGTTTGCGCTAATGCGATCTTTACTATCTTTTGTTTTGATACTGTAGCGACTCACGTAATAAAGCGTCAGAAAAGTTCCACTTGAACAATAATGAATTCATAACCCCAAACACAACTTTCTAGCACCCTCTCCAACCCCTCCTTCTTTGGGTCTCGCACCCCCTTACCGCATCAATCAATGCCCTGTTATCAGTTTTCTGTACTGTACTGCGCCCTCCCTCAACGTAACAGATGTAACAGTCAATTAAAACAAAAAAGGCTTGAACTTGGCTGGGACGCTACAATACTTTAAAAGTTTACTGCTTTTACTTTAAAGCTTCATTAAAAACAATACTTTGGAATTACCTTTTCTTCTATATCATGTTGAATTTTGATTCCAACTTTGGAGACGCATTGTGACAACGCAACGTATAACTGCCAGTGAGTGAATATTGTTTCTGTTTCTCTAATAAATAATCTGACTTTTTCTAATGTTTATTCCTGTGATTTGCTAATTGTCATAGCAAAAGCTATTCTCATGGTAAACTGTAAACATTTTAATATGAATGTCGTATCACGAACTCCCTTGGTGTCTATTGTTATTCGTGGAATATATAAATTACCTTTCTTGTCGCCTGTTAAAATTTACATCGCTTCTCCGTGATCATAAACATACACCTGACCGAATTGTGTAATCTTTGAAATGAAACATGTAGTTGCTTTGACTGGTGCGGGAGCACAGATTCTCATAGAGTATGATCCATTATTGCGAAAATCCACATTTTATGCATTGAATGATGCGAAGGCAAAAAGACTTTGTTTTCCACTCTTTTCCTTTTATTTCTGACCTCGATTTGTCCTGCTGTTTTTTCAGTCACACCTGGTTCTGATGATTAATTACCTTTACACTAATGTGATCTCTACTATCTTTTTTGATACTGTAGCGACTGACGTAATAAAGTGTCACAAAAGTTCTACTTGAACAATCGCCGTCTTCGTAACCCCAAACACAACTTTCTAGCACCCGCCCCCCACCGCATCAATCAGTACCCCACTATCAGTCTTCCGTGCTGTATTCTGCCCTCCATCAATCTGACCTAACAGTGACTTAAAACAAAAAAGACTTCAACTTGGCTGGAACGCTACAATACTTTCAAATTTTACTGCTTCCATATTCTGTACCTTTCTCTGCATGTTTATCGCGCCATCATTTGTTTCAGCCTTCATAATCCCACTGCTTTCATAATTTTTTATCTGCCCTTTTTCTCTCCCAAAGGTCTCTTTTCTCCTCACTGCTCTTTCTTCTTTCTCTGTGTGCTACCGCTGGCTATGCTCTTATTTGATAAGAAGGGCGTGTCTTTCAAGAATCTCATGTTCCACGTCCCCGCAAGAAGGCCCTGGGACAATCTCTTGGCACCAAGTCTCATGTTTACGGTCCCCGCAAGACGCTCCGTGGCCAGTTTTTTGGTCTTGCGTATCTTTGAAATGTCTTCCGAGAACTTCTGAGAAGATCACGTATCGTCGCCCTGGAAGTTTCCTTTCCAGGATTTTTATTTATACATATATAGCAAAATACCCGCGCTTCGCAGTGGAGAAGTAGTGTGGTAAAGAAGTTATAAAAAGAAAAGGAAACATTTTAAAAATAACATAACCTGATTGTCAATATAATTGTTTTGTCACTGTTATGAGTGTTGCTGTCATGAAGGATTTGATTATCATTATTTCTTTCAATCAGGTTCGTATTTGGAGGACGTGTTGTTATGAAGTTACATTCCGTGTTTGTCAACCGTTGTAAAGATAACAGGTTTCATTCATCGAAGTGTTCACTACGCAAATCGCTACTCATGAATGTAAGATGTTTAACAGGCATTCCCGGTATTAACTTGTGCTAAACATGCCATGGTGTGACGTAAGGGGAGCTGACTGTAAAAAGACAAGGAGGTGTGTATTTTTAATGAAAAGGGAGAAGACAGCGAAGGAGTGGAAAAGTGAGAAGGAAAACTGTTTAAATAAAGAGCTAGGAAGGTGAATGGAAAGAAGCAGCCAGCGATAAAGCAAGGAAGACTTCGTAATAAGGACGGTTCAGTGCACGTAGAAGGTGTAACAATAAGATTGTTAAGCCTTATGATAATGTTCCCGCACAGAGGATTTAGAGAGACGCACTGGGAGAAGTATAATCAGAACCTCACTACAGTTTTGTTTATTTTCCGGTTGTAATGTTCATCACATTTACGTATCATCTGGTCCAGTGGCGGACCATGCATTTCACACCTAGGCCTTCAGTAGTGCTCCATCTAAATCAACCCGCCCCTCAAAAACTAATTTATGGTTATAAAAACCATCTTAATATGCAGAAATACAGTATGAAGAGCTGCTGCATCGCAGATAGATAACTCCTGTAGCCACAATAAATGCCTTTATTGAATAGACAAACCAGGGGTGAACAAGTTCCTTTCTACTGCAGCTACAGTCGTGATGCACATAAAAACATCAATAATAACTCATAAACTTGCAATATTATTTAGGAAAATCGCAACATTTTACTCACCAAAATTCAGATTATTTGTAAACAAAATCCATCCTCCTTGCTTTCCTCAAAAACAGTTCAATTACTCTGTCGTACAGATTATGCGTGCTTCAGTTCCATCAAAAGTCCCTTTCTATCGCCATCGAAGCTAATGCTGAAAGTCGAACCTGCCCTGTTGTATTTCTGGCATAAGTTTTAATTCGCTTTAGGGCTGAAAATGTCCACTTGACAGAAGCAGTGTACACGGAATGGTCACCACCAAATATACGAATGTGTACAGCTGCCCCATGCTCTCATTCAGATTTTTCTGATGAAGGAAGTCAAGGAGATCGGTGGGAGATTTTCCCTGCAAAATCATCCATGGCATACATTACAGTCAGTTCTGTTTTTATCCGAGACAGATCAAAACTGCTCTGTGGCTCTTGTGTTAAACTGGAGAAGGCTGCATGCAGGAAATTTTTCTTGTATTCCCAAACTTCTGGGGTCAAGGAGCGTGACAAACATCAGTTTTTCGTCTTGAAATCTGGTCTGTGTCTGGCAAATAATATTGTCCAGAATCCTGCCATGGAGTTGGCGTAGTGCACGGATCTTTCGCGGAGCGCCTGCGGTGCGTCAGTGGCCTCGTAAAGTTCCTCATATCGGCTTCTATCCAATCAATGGGTCTGAATACGGTGACGTTGCTGTACGCCTGCTAGAGGGCCCTACTGACACCAACTCAAAATCTGATTGGTTGAAGCAACAGTTTAATCGACATTTATTCTGTTTTAGAGGGCCTGCAGAATGGATTGTGAAGGTCTCTCTGCCTGGCAACAAATGATGGCTGAAATGTGATTGGTTAAATGATTTAATACGAAAATACATGTCTGGAAGCAGCACAACCATCGGAAAAGCTATGAAAGGAAGTGGACAGACTATATGGAATTATTTAATAAGTATTCATGGACAAAATATAATTAACATCAGTTTGTGATTCAGATATTTTTAGGCCAGCAGAGAAGGCCTTGCAGGCCCTGATGGCCCACCTCTCAAGCTCATGGTTAACTCATCAGGTCTTACATCACTGGTCAGCGCATGACACAATTCTCTGCCACTCTCTCCAATAACGGAATAATCTGACAGTGTTTTCCTTTGCCTCTAGCATTGCAGGTTTTGTGTATAATGTGAACTCATCTTTCCATGTTCTCCATGACTTCCCAGGTCTTTAGCATCGAGCTTTATACCCTGCATCTTCTCATTAAACTTCTATCTCAAAAATATCTTGTGTGATCTTGCGATGTCCATGGCTTTATTTAATTTTAGCTCAGATATGGCACTTAAAAGTTTCTCTCGCACTTTCGCTGAGGGAGGGCTTCCACAGTAGCTGCACTTATGAAAATGCTAAGCACAGTCCTTCACCGGCGAATATTTACCTTATATCGGCAGGCACTCAATTACGTGGGAGGCGTGATGATGCGAGACTCAACCGAGTTGCAGGCTATGGCCATATACAGTATATGAACAAAAGTAGGTTCCAGTTATGACCGTTACGCATAGAATTTCAAAATAAAACCTGCCTAACTTTTGTAAGTAAGCTGCATGGAATGAACCTGCCAAATTTCAGCCTTCCACCTACATGGGAAGTTGGAGAATTAGTGATGAGTCAGTCAGTGAGTGAGTGAGTGAGTGAGTGAGTGAGTCAGTCAGTGAGGGCTTTGCCTTTTATTAGTATAGATATATACTGTATATACAGTATATATATATATTGTGGACTTGAACCCGGACACAGACAGACGGACATGCTAATTTCACCACACACTGTTTATTTACACTAATATTTACAATACTGATGTTAGTCACATGCACTCCCAGTGCCTCTTGCACCGTTCCCCAAACGTCCAGGCCACACAGTCACAATGCCTCTCTCCTGGCCACCTCCAGTCCTCTCTTCAGCTCCGTCTCTCTTCCACATGACTTCCGCCATCGACTGAAGAGAGGCGGCCCCTTAAATAGGAACCAGGATGGGCTCCAGCTGCTTCCCGGCACTCCTCCACAGACATGCCCCAGTGTGGCGGAAGTGCCGCTGCGCACCGGAAGCTGTCCGGGTGTCCCTGTCGTCTTCCCCAGCACTTCCTGGTGTGGCGGAAGTGCTGGGCTCCAGGATATTCAGGCACGGTGCCACGTGTCCCTACAGGGCTGGGCTTCCAAGCCCTTTACCTGAGGCCCCCAACATAACCAGGGCGGACCCCATGGTCTGGAGGAGGCACAAGCCCTCCTCCTGGGTGTCCCGGCCGGGCTCCAGCCCCAGCCAGATGCCACAGTATATATATATATATATATATATATATATATATATATATATATATATATATATATATATATATATATATATATAAAACTGCTCAAAAAAGTTAAAGGAACATTTTCAAAACACATCAGATCACAATGGGAAGAAAAACTTGCTGGATATATCTATATGGATATGGACTAGGTAATGTGTTAAGAACAAAGGGATGCCACATCATTTGATGGAAATGAAAGTTATGAACCTACAGAGGGCTGAATTCAGAGACACCCAAAAATCAAAGTAAAAAAATGATGCGGCAGGCTTGTCCATTTTGCTGAAATTTCATTGCAGCAACTCCAAATCGTACTTAGTAGTTTTTATGGCCCCCACGTGCTTGTATGCATGCCTGACAATGTCCTAATGAGACGACGGATGATGTCCTGGGGATCTCCTCCAAGATCTGGAACAGGGCATCACTGAGCTCCTGGACAGTCTGAGGTGCAACCTGGCAGTGTCAGATGGACCAAAATTGTTCTATTGGATTTAGGTCAGGTAAGTGAGTGTGGGGGCCAGTCAATGGTATCAATTCCTTCATCCTCCAGGAACTGCCTGCATACTCTCGCCACATGAGGCCAGGCATTGTAGTGCACCAGGAGGAATCCATGACCCACTGCACCAGCATAGGGTCTGACAATGGGTTCAAGGATTTCATCCTGATACCTAATGGCAGTCAAGGTGCCGTTGTCTGGCCTGTAGAGGTATGTGCATCCCTCCATGGATATGCCTCCCCAGACCATCACTGACCCACCACCAAAACAGTCATGCTGAATGATGTTACAGGGAGCATAATGTCCTTCATGGATTCTCTAGGCCCTTTCTCGTCATGTGCTCAGGGTGAACCTGCTCTCATCTGTGAAAAGTACAGGATGCCAGTGGTGGACCCGCCAATTCTGGTATTCTACGGCAAATGCCAATCGAGCTCCACAGTGCCGGGTAGTGAGCACAGGGACCACTAGAGGACGTTGGGTTCTCAGGTCACCCTCATGAAGTCTGTCTGGTCAGAGACATTCACACCAGTGGCCTGCTGGAGGTAATTTTGTAGGGCTCTGGCAGTGCTCATCCTGTTCCTCTTTGCCCAAAGGAGCAGATACCGGTCCTGCTGATGGGTTAAGGACCTTCTACAGCCCTGTCCAGCTCTCCTAGAGTAACTGCCTGTCTCCTGGAATCTCCGTCATGCCATTGAGACTGTGCTGGGAGACATAGCAAACCTTCCGGCAATGGCACGTATTGATGTGCCAACCTGGAGAAGTTGGACTACCTGTGCAACCTCTGTAGGGTCCAGGTATTGCCTCATGCTATCAGTAGTGACACTGACTGTAGCCAAATGCAAAACTAGTGAAAAACAGTCAGAAAAGATGAGGAGGGAAAAATGTCAGTGGCCTCCACCTGTTAAACCATTCCTGATTTGGGGGTCATCTCATTGTTGCCCCTCTAGTGCATCTGTTGTTAATTTCATTAACACAAGCAGCTGAAATTGATTAACAACCCCCTCTGCTACTTAACTGACCAGATCAAAATCCCAGAAGTTTCAATGACTTGATGCTATACTCTGATTAAAAAGTGTTCCTTTAATTTTTTTGAGGAGTTTATATATCTATATCTATATATCTATATATATATATATATGTATATATATACTGTATATATATTGTAACAAACTTAGAGCCAAACAGAAGAAAGGTTTGGGGTTTTCCGCCCAGTATATTGTCTACAATCCAGCTCCTAATAAAGAAAAACGGTCAGACAGAAAAAACAAAACAATTGCATCTGCGCGACGCCATACTAGGCGTCGGCAGCCATTTTATATGGGAGGAGCTGGAAGTGGAGGAATGCTGGGAAGGAGGCGTGAGGGATGCCGGGACTGGTGATGTCAGGGAAGATGGCGGAGGAAGGGCGGAAGTAGACGCACTGCAGTATAGTGGCTCATGGCGGAGTGTCTTTACTTCTGGAAAACAAAGGAAAAAGGTTAGTACCCGCCATTCCCCGCCAGCTAATGTCTCTCGATGTGTTTTAAGGTCCTTCCCCGGCCTCCTAGTCGCGCATGCGTGACTATATATATATATTTATATATATATATATATATACACATAGTATAGATCTTTTGTCTGATGTATTTAATGTGAAATTTTGCATATTTTGTCTGCTATTGGTAGCATACTCGGGTCTGTGGTTTTTGTGAGACATGAAAGTAGGAATCACATTATACTGTGGATGACAAACTTGAACATGAACTTAAACCAGATAAAACAGGAAAGATCTAAGTAAACATGCTGTATATGTTCCTAATGCAAATCACCAGGTCTGTATGACTCACAAAAAGAAAGTGTGATTTCCTGATCTGTGTTTAATGTACCTGTACTTGACCAAATGAATCAGAAAGAAGATGGAACAATATACAGTATGATAGGTGTCATGGAGGGACCTGCAGGAGTACTCTTGATGTTTAAAATAACATTTAACTTAACTGAGAATAGGGAAATTTCATAATGAAAAGAGTCTCTTCTAGAGTCTCCACATGAATATAAATGTACTTTGTTGGTAATGGTTTACTCCTAGGTTAGGGAAATAAAAAGAAGAGTTTAAAGGGAGATCCAAAAGGAAAGTCTATGAGTATTCAGAGTTTAGCAGCAAATTAATTGATCAATCAGTCATTATCCAACCCGCTATATCTTAACTCAGGGTCACGGAGGTCTGCTGAAGCCACATCCTAGCCACCACAGAGTGCAAGGCAGGAACAAACCCCGGGCAGGGCACCAGCCCACCACAGGACAATTTAGGATCGCCAATGCACCTAACCTGCATGTCTTTGGACTGTGGAAGGAAACCAGAGTACACCCACGCAGACACGGGGAGAACATGCAACCTCCACGCAGGGAGGACCCAGGAAGTGAACCTAGGTCTTCTTACTGCAAGGCAACAGCGCTACCACTGCGCCACTGTTCCACCTTAATTGACCAATCATCAAAATTTAAACACAAAACAAAAGTTAAATCTGAGAAAAACAAAGCCAAAATTCTAAATCTATCCAATTTCCTTCCTCAATCTAACTTGGCCAGTATGGCTGTTGGTTTTGATTTTTATCCAAAGCTTGGGTACTGATTACATTATAGCATGCTGATAATCTTAAGTACCTGTGTGATGACATCAGAATCACATCCACATGATATCAAATTCCAGGCACACGTGACTAGCATGATTTGCTGTTAAAAATAATCACCATGATGGCAGCCAAGGTTCTCAACAAGAAAATGTGGAAATCTGTAAAAAACACAAAATACAAAATGGTATATCTACAAGGAACAGACTGAAAAGTAGCCTGAAACAGAAAGATGTTAATGAGAAATGACTAGATCAGTAGATCGAAGTGGACTTTCTATGATAAGGTAAAACACACAGACAAAATTCTAGCAGCAGTCAAAACTGATAAATCTAACAAAGTCAGACAAGTAGCCAAAATGGTTACGAGACAATCAGAGAAAGGGATCAGAGCTAAATTCAGGAGCCAGAGTAACAAAGACAATTTTCCTAATCAAAAAAATAAAAAAAATGACCATGTATCCATTATAGGTAGGATGTTCAGCATACACAACTCAAGTCAAGTCGGAGAGCATGCACTGGTACAGTGCGTTGCCGCACCCATTACATGACGAAACAACTCGGGATCCCGGTTGGCAACCCCCCAGACAGACACACGGTCCAGTCCAACCCTCCAGAAATGACTTTCTATCTGCCATAGCCAGGTGTTACGTGGGTGACCCCTTGGCCTGGTCCAGCCACTCGGGCCCCCAACAATGAGGATCTTACAAGCTGGATCATCCTCTGGAAAATGAGCCACATGGCCGTAGTGCCGTAACTGACGCTCCCTCACAATGCAGGTAATGTGCCTCATTCGGGACTCCATGAGCAACCGCTCATTCGACACAAAGTCAAACCAACGGTACCCAAGGTTTTTCCGGAGAGACACAGTACCACACATACATGTATACATGCATACAGAATACACCTCCATCATAAATAGTCAGTGCATGATATAAACCATACAGCCATGACCACTAGAAAAATAAAAAATGCTAAGATTTGATCTTCTATTGGAGTCTAACCTGGGCAGTAAATCAATACATAAAAAAATAATAAGTACCGATGAGTGAACTCCACAGTGTTCATTTGCCTCAAATTTGGGGAAATCACAGAAGTGTTTGCAGATATTGTCAAACTAGGCAACATGCATTGCAGTCAATGGGGAAGGACTAACTGAACTAGATTTGAATTGGATTATAATGGTGCAATCATCTTTGAAGTGTCCCCGATAACTAGGGAAACATCTGCCAATTCTACTGGACCGATTATTGTGGCCAAAAAGGTGACCTGAGCTGTGTGGCAGTAGTGCCAACCACTGCTTCACCGTATTTCCAAGAGATCAAAGAAGAAAAAACACAGTACAAGACGAGCAATCATAGATTTCATCAAAACAAAGCAGAAATGCTGAAATTTTAGTCAAAAGTCTGAAAAATACATAAGTGTTTTATAGGCAGAAAATTCAAAGTTGTGTGCTATGATAGAAGCCGCTGCTTCGTTCTGTTGTTTGAAGTCGAGTGGAAAGTTTTCCAAACTGTCTGTGCTGATGCTTTGCACTTTTTCTTCCAGAAATGTCTTTTAATCAGTAATAAATCTTGTTATTATTATTATTATTATTATTATTATTATTTCACTGAGTCTCCTGTTTTTGGAGGGAAGGAGGGCATCAGGCTCCTTCAAGGTTTGTTTTTTATCTCCACTTGGCTAATTATACGTGCATAGGCCATGCACGTCCTTCTCTTATACTGACCCATAGATTGACCTGCACATTTGGCAACAAGCACAGATAACTCATTATTTATGCTGTATATGTTTGATAAAAATAAAATTTTGAGAACCTGTATTATTTACTGTTCTACTACTGTCTAAGTCCCAAAGAATCCGTAATGCAGTTGATCAGCATTATATTGTCAGGGGGTGGTCCCAGCCACCAATATTGGCTATTACAGCTCTGGGGGATGTTGTGCTGGCCACAAAAAGCATTATGGGGTGCTGGGGAAAAAATTCTCGGACAAATTATCAATAAACAATTTGACAAAAATGGGCGAATGCGAACGCAGCAAATTCACTGTAAATAATGCTTTGGCGAAGTTTGCTGATCAACACTAATAATAACCTTTAAAACTATAGCTGAACATATAGGCTTAGGAGGAGGTTACATTAAGTTCTTTATAAAGCATCGTTCTCTAGGGTGGTCCAGATCTAATTATGCAATTTTCATTACGCTATATCTTATTAAGTTTATTACATAGAAAATCACTCGAAAAATCCTGGACCATCAAGAAGTGTACGAACTGACGACATGAACAACTGTCTTTGTGCCGAACTGGAATCTTCCTCACATAAATCAAAGTCATCCAGATGATCTGGATCTGCATAATTAGATCTGGACCACACTGTCCTGAAACAAAGAACAGACTCAACAATCATGATGTTGGGGACTCTGGACAGTCCTTAGTCTAGCTTTGAAAGGTAACACAAACATTTCTGAAGAAGAAACTGACTCTAAATAGGTAAGGAGAACATCTAGCAGAGTACAAGATGAGTTAAAAGAAGCACCTGAACTTGGGGAGTTGTGAAAATGAGTCTTAGTTTAAAAGAACATAGGACACATCCAGGAAAAAATATGTTTCTATTGTGGTGGTTCAGGATATGTAGTTGCAAATGGCTGTAGGCCCCAGAAAAGCTGAAATACTCATCTTACATTAGGGTTGGTATAGCAGGCACTTGTAGTCAAACATTTCTGAGTATTCAGTGACTTTTCCAGCCAACGTTCATTCTGCTAATTTATCTACCTTAGTCGATTCAGAGCTGCTGTAAACTTTGTCAGTTCCATCCATCCATCCATCCATCCATTTTCCAACCCGCTGAATCCGAACACAGGGTCACGGGGTTCTGCTGGAGCCAATCCCAGCCAACACAGGGCACAAGGCAGGATCCAGTCCTGGGCAGGGTGCCAACCCACCGCAGGACACACACAAACGCACCCACACACCAAGCACACACTAGGGCCAATTTAGAAACACCAATCCACCTAACCTGTAGTCAAATAACTCAAGATAAAAAAACGTTCCATTAAAATTTAAGCTTCTTGTATTATGTATTGATGAAAAATCCCACTTTTTTCTAGGCTTTTGGAATTCATAACAGATTCAGTTCATTTGCAAATAGCAGCATTCCATGACAAAAATATATTTTTTGTCATACAAAACCCACTGCCTGAGAAAATATAATCCCCAAATTAGGTGGATTTCAAGGTAAATACAGGGTGGTCCAGATCTAATTATGCAGATCCAGATCGTCTGGATGACTTTGATTTATGTGGGGACGATTCCAGTTCGGTGTGAAGATGATTCTTCATGTCGTCAGTTTGCACACTTCTCGATGGTCCGGGATTTTTTGGGTGATTTTCTATGTAATAAACTTAATAAGTTATAGCATAATGAAAATTGCATAATTGGATCTGGAAAACCCTGTAGAATCATGAAGCTCTTTTTGTTTTTCTCA
This sequence comes from Polypterus senegalus, assembly GCF_016835505.1. NCBI lineage: Eukaryota > Metazoa > Chordata > Cladistia > Polypteriformes > Polypteridae > Polypterus > Polypterus senegalus. The sequence continues at coordinate 51,494,989 of NC_053170.1, read as the reverse complement.
CTGTCTATCCAAAGTTCATCCTGCTATCATATTCTATTTTTGGTCTGTACTGTATCCAGTTACTGTGAACGTTTCATTGACAACTTTAGTTAAAAGAGATCTGAAGAACTCCCTCCACAGACTATGATTGTGCCATTGAATGATTGCCTGGATTGACCACCTAAATTAAACTTGTATGTGTTTTCCTGGAGAGAGTCACAAGCTGCAGACAATACCTTCAAGACAATTTTAAAATTCAAATTAAGCCAAAAACTGCATTTGGTACTTGGCACTATGAATACTGAGTAATGCCCTATGGGTTTGCCAACATACCAGCAGTGTTTCAGAATTTTGTTAATGATACTTTTCATGGATTTTATGAGTAGTGGTCTCTACCGGTGGTTCTTAAACTTTTTTTGTCATGACCCAGTTTTGCCTTTTGCATATTGTTGCAACCCACAATTGCCACAGAGCATCATTGATGGGATCCAACATCCTTGTGGAACTGACCGCAATCATCATCTAGGAAGGTTTGGGGGCTGGAGTGCCCCTTGGAGCATTGCCACCAAGCGATGCCCAGGTCCCCTTGAGAGAATTACCGCTGAATGGTGTCCTGGGGCCAGAGGAGGTCCCCCTTGGAGAATCATCAACATCATTGCCTGGGAGGATTTTCTCCCCTTGCAAGTGGTGAACTATCACAAGGCATCCCACAAACCATTTATATCTCTTTTAGTACTATTGTAATTCACAGCTCCATGTACAGGCAAAGTGCATGCTATAGTTTAGGAAACACTGGTCTACTAATGATAGTTTGAGTTTTCTAATAGATTAAATTCACATATTAGCTGTGCATATGATATTTTGCAAAAGCTTTGGAGACCACCAAGTTTTGGTTTAATTCAAGAAAGGTGAATCTTTCTAAATCTTGGGTCATTTTTTAGGATATAAAATTTCTAACACAGGGACAAAACTAAAGTAGCTACAGTTTTAACAAGAAGCTTCTTGACAGTCTTAAACAGGTTCAGTGTTGTTTTGAGTTCTCTAATTATTATTACTGATTTGTCAAAATTTTAGCTCTGTTATTTCTCTATTATTTTCCTAAAATGAACTAAAATGAACAATCATTATAAATCTATTTGGAATTCCAAAACCCAGCAAAGTTTTGAGTGTCTAATGACATCTTAAATGTTAGGTTCAAATTTATGTCATCCAAAACCATCCTTACAATTAGAAGTGGAAGTAGATGCTAAAAGTAATGGGGTTGGTTCTGCCTCATCTCAAATTATTTACAAACATTGGAAAAGTTTACTCTTGTGAAAAATGTACAAAACAGAATTATGATGTGGGACATTGGGAACTTTGTGGTATGAAGTTAGCATGAGAAGAATGATGAGCAAGGGTGGCACGGTGGTGCAGTGGTAGTGCTGCTATCTTGCAGTTAGGAGACCTGGGTTCACTTCCTGGGTCCTCCCTGCGTGGAGTTTGCATGTTCTCCCTGTGTCTGCGTGGGCTTCCTGCAGGTGCTCCGGTTTCCTCCAACAGTCCAAAGACATGGTGGATTGGTGATTCTAAATTGGCCCTGTGGTGGGTTGGCACCCTGCCCAGGATTGGTTCGTGCCCTGTGTTGGCTGGGATTGCCTCCAGCAGACCCCTGTGTTTGGATTCAGTGGGTTGGAAAATGGATGGATGAGTAGTACAATGCTCTTTGTAATTTACAGAGATCATAAATCTCTGACTCCAGTCCCCTGATGTTAGGTTTTTTCTGGCAATACTGTGTTGTGTAGCACAAGAAAAGAGGAAGTCAAAAGAGTGTTGAAAGAATAGAGAAAAGTTTTGGAAGATACAGGGTTGAAGATAAATAGGAGGAAGGCAGAATTTATGAGGTTTAATGATGATCATGGTTCAGATGTTGGCCTGCAGGGAGAGTAATTGAAAAGAGTGCATACATTTAAATATCTAGGACCAGTAGTAGCCTGAGATGGAAAATTAAATGCAGAGATAATCCATAGAGTGAAGTGTGGATGGAACAATTGGAAGAATTTATCAGGAGTATTGTGTGGACAATTAAAGTGAAGGGTAAAGGTAGGGCTTTTAAGACCATTGTAAGAACAGCAATGATGTTTGGAGCTGAGACAGAGGTAGTAAAGAGAGTACAGGAGAAGAAGCTGGATATAGATGAAGTGAGAATGGTAAGATGGATATGTGAAATTACAAAGAAGGACAGAATAAAAAATAAAACAATCAGAGGTACAACAATATTGAGACAGATATCTAAGAAAGTACAGGAAAGGAGGTTGAAGTTTTATGAACATGTGATGAGGAGAAACAAGGAATATGTAGGCAAAAGTAAGATTAGAATGGAAGAACAGGGGAAGAGAAAGTGAGGGATTCCAAAGCAGAGGTGGACGGATAAAGTAAAAGAAAATGTAAAGAAAATGGGTTTGATTGAGGAGGAGGTGCAGGAGCAAGCTGTGTGGAGAATATATCAAGCACATCAACCCACATAGAAGTGAGAAAAGATGAAGAGGAAGAAGAAGAATTTGCAGAGATCATATAAACTTCATTTACCTTAACACAACTAAATGGTTAAATTCTCGAGAAGCTAGGCAGGCAATATTTTTTTAAGTTTATTTGACTTTATAATCTCATATAAACCAGGCATCACTGGGAAAATTGCCTAACACAGACTGATTGTAGAGATATGACATGAATGTGACTCCTGAAATGTAAAATGTAAACAAATACATAAAATGTTCCATGTTTCTAAGAATAATATGAAAAAATAGCCCTGCCTCATCCATGGAAAGAGGTTTTGAAGTAATGACTAAGTTAGAAGTAGCTTTGTGTGCAGGATTCATATTAATACAATAAACACATATTGTACATACTTGGGTGTCTTGTTGAAGCTCGAAGACATTATGTTGAAAAAGAAGAACTAAACCGGATCACTCTAGAAAAATGAAATAAATTACTTACATTAAAAACTTTCTGTACAACCTCCATAGAAATGAAAGCTGTTTTATTTCCATTTCTTAACTTTTTTTGTGAGAAGAATTTTTAAGGCTAAGGATCTGTGCTGGGATCGAGAAGGTTGCTGGTTCGAATCCAATTACTGCCAAAAGGGATCCTACTCTTTTGGGCCCTCGAACAAGGCCACTAACCTTTGACCACAAGGGGGTTTGTGAAAAATAAATTCCTAATACAAGAAATTGTATAAGGTGAATAAATAACTATATATATATTTATATACACTGTATATACTTTATATATATATATATATATATATATATATATATATATATATATATATATATATATATATATATACACAGGGTGGCACAGGTAAACTGGAAATTTTCAAATGACATTCAATGCACAAATAAACACATTACAAAATACATTTAATGATGACATGTATTGTACAGGGTATGCAATTAATGATTTATGAATTTTATGTTTTGAAGAAAACATCATGAAGTTGTTGTTTCTCTGTACACATTCTGACAGCCTGTTGTGGAAATTCTGCATTGCTTGATGTGACATGTTAAGAGGTATGCCAGCGATTTCCTCTTCAGTCCTCCTTTTTAGTTCAGCAATGGTTGCAGGACATGTACAGTACTCTTCGCTCTTCAGATGTCCCCACAAAAAAAAAAAATCACAAACAGTGAGGTCTGAAGATCTCAGAGGCTAAGGAATGTCACCATTGTGTGAAGACACTGTGACATTGGAAGTGCTTCCAAACAATCGTTGAATAGCTGCCATTGATTGTCTGGCAGTATGAGAAGTGGCTTCACCTGGGGACTTCTTTTTAAGGCTGAACCCATTTCTTCAAAATTACGCACCCATGTTGTAATTGAATGAGCAGATGGGACATGATCATGACGTCCTAAATGGTAATGATGCTGAAATTCTCTTTGTGCAACAGTCACACTAAAACCATTCTTATAAATGGCTTTAACAGCGAAGGCTCATTGTGTACCACTCCACTATTCTATTATAACTAATGGCAGGAGGTTCTAAACAAGGTCATATTGGTCCCAAACAATTGTATATATATTTATGTAAAGCTATGCCTGCTGCCAAGGTGTATTTTCTTTGTTCTGTTAGTCAGTGATGCCCCAGGTTGAATGACTTGCTGTCCAATGTTAAATAGGTAGCAGCATAATATTTGAACTGTACAGTGTGTTATAATTACTCCAAAACAAAAACATAAATAAAATGGTAAAAAATAATTCAACAAAGACTGAACAGAGAAAGGATAGCATTGAGAAAGGAAAGCTAATTACTTATAAAACCTAACACCTAAGTGGCTAGACATCTACTATTGGGTCAAATGATATTTTAAAAGTGGCATTCGTAGTTGGATCCAAAACATGGCTTGGTATTCTGGGCCCGGCAGTGGTTTGTTCTTCTCTAGATGAACATTCAACTTCTTGTAAGAAGCTCCATTCCTTAATGCTGTGTCTCCTTGATTTTAGAATCTGCAGGAGCAACATAAGGATCACAATACACACATACCCACTACTTACGTATATATATATGCCAGGAGAATGGTACTTGCCTGACTGCATTGTGCCAAGTGTAAAGTTTGGTGGAGGGGGGATTATGGTGTGGGGTTGTTTTTCAGGGGTTGGGCTTGGCCCCTTTGTTCCAGTGAAAGGAACTCTTAATGCTTCAGCATACAAAGCATTTAGGACAATTTTATGCTCCAGCCTTTGTGGGAACAGTTTGGGGATGGCCCCTTCTTGTTCCAATATGACTGCGCACCAGTGCACAATGCAAGGTCTATAAAGAAATGGATGAGCGAGTTTTGGTGTGGAGGAACTTGACTGACCTGCACAGAGCCCTGACCTCAACCCAACAGAACACCTTTGGGATGAATTAGATTGCGAGCCAGGTCTTCACGTCCAACATCAGTGCCTGATCTCACAAATGCCCTCCTGGAAGAATGGTGAAAAATTCCCATAAACACACTGCTAAACCTTGTGGAAGGCCTTCCCAGAACAGTTGAAGCTGTTATAGCTGTAAAGGGTGGGCCAACTCCATATTAAAGCCTATGTATATACTGTATATACTATGAGGGGCTGTAAGGAATAAAAAGATTGGTTCATTGATATATAATTTTTTTTGTTTTGTTCCCTGCTTCTCAGAGAGGCCCACACCTCTCTCAGTACTGACAAAGAAGAAACCACCCTACACAGTGACGTGTTCCCCCTTAGTGGAAGCCACATTTTATGGCCTAAAAGTGGCCCTTATGTTTTCACCTGACTTTTCTCTACCATTTTTTCTCCAGAGTGACGTTTCAGACTCTTGCCTTGGAGCTGTACTGAGCCAGGTCATCAATGGAGTTTAACATGTATCTCCGCCGGAAACTGAAAGACTGGGAGACAAAATACACAATAATTGACTAGGAGGTGCTCACCTCCTGTGCAGAGAGTTCACTCTGGTAACCGACCACACCCCTCCTACACTTTTCCCTCTGTTCCCATCGTGACTCAATTCCCAGGACATGGTACATCCTTAGCTAATAACCCCACAAATACAAGGTTCTAAACCAATGGGGATCCCTCCATGCCTCGCTGATGTCCTCTCCTGGGCCCACAACCTCATGGCCAGATCTGCCTGTCCCACTAGGTCCAAGGTGAGGGGGAGGTCATGTTAGAGGACATCATCACGGGCTCAAACGAGGGTTGTAACAACCTGCCAGGGCAAGAGGGAGCACTGTCGCTGATGTTCTCTTCTCATTCTCTCCCTGCAGATATGAGAAATTTCCCAATGAGGGGATGGAAGAACTATCCAGAAGAAGTCATCATTTTCCCAAGAACGAGCGATTCACCTTTTCGTTACAAGCAACTTCCTAAGCATTGTCTTGGGCCCAAGTGGCGATTTGTTTTGTTTTGTTTGTTTGATTTTTTGAAACTGTGTTTGTATTAAATGCCAGTAACTAAACGGAGCCACCTGGTTGGTGTCCCGACTTTTTCTACGTGTCCATTCTGTCTTTCTGCACCTGGACACTATATATACTGTATATAGTATATGGTATAAACTTAGTACTCCACACAGAAGTATTTTAGAGCCTATATTGTCTTTTGTAACCTTTTTATCTTCAGTGTCTTTGAGGAGTTTAGCTGGAGGGTATGACACAGGCACACTAAATATAGTGTAGTGTGAAGAACAATTGAACAAGATCATAAATGTGCACTGAATCTTTTCTTCTTTTTCAGTCTACTTTTCACCAGTGGTATTTTCTTTTTTCCGGCTCATTGCTTCCTGTTAGGGTGTAGCAGTTCAGCATCAATGCCGCAACAAAGAGTTATGTGGTTTTGTTTAGCTTTACAGAGTAACTGCAAACAATAAGAAAAGATAGTTAATGGAGAGAAAGGCTTCTTTTTATTTTCCTTCATTGTGACACCATTAAAATAATGGTGTCAAAACAAGTGAATTAGGGGAAAATTGTACCTCAGCCTGGAGTGCAGATATGTTTTCATTTTTCTTGCTTTTATGAGTTTTCCTCTATATAAATATTGTTATTTGTGATTTAGATAGATAGATAGATAGATAGATAGATAGATAGATAGATAGATAGATAGTACTTTATTTCATATGTACCTTTATTCACCTTTTTAGACAATGTAAACATATCATAATGATGAAAACAAAGCCTTTCTAAAATGTTTTGAGTAAATAATGAAAAAGTACTTTCTGAAGAGCTATGGTATGCAGTTTTTAGAAAATGAGTGAAGGAGCTTTAACTTTGTAACATAAAAGATGAGGTTTCTGTTCCTACAAGGCTCTGAGGGAAAGGCAATATATTCAGTAAACTCACCAACATTTATGTGCTGTTCACGAAGTGAATACTCGTTACATCCGTTTGTGTTTTGTGCAGCGCTCCACAGGTTAGTGAAGGGTAGATATCATTACTCCTCCAGGGTAATATAATTTTAATTACATTCTGCATATGTGCAGTGTTTTAAGGCTTTCTGCAGCACATTTACAGTCTTCTGTAATCTCTCTAGCTATCTGTCTGTCTGGCTCATAACATGACTTTATCAGACCAATTTATTACATTTAGGGTTGTGGTTGAGGAGGCTCATCCTGGCACCATTTACTCACATTCACACAGGCCCAATTTATAACTCCTGGTTAATTTCACCAGCACCCCTTTACAAATGTGTGAAGAATTGGGGAGACTGGGGAACAGCTGTGCACAAAATTTGAACTCAGGATTCTTGATCTGAAGGTGGCAGGGCAATCCACTGTGTCACCATGCCACCCATTTTTATATACCTGTACCTAAATATTCATTACTGTGTGTAGCCATTGATGTTGTAGAGCTGCATTACATGTTTTACAAGCTGTGCTTGCTTGCTTTACAGAATTCCAAAGTCTACAACAACAAAAAAGATTCAACTTAAACAAAATGACAAGGATTTTTTTTTCCAAAGTTTTTTACACATATATACAGTAATAACTTCTCAGTCATTTTACAATGGTAGCCAAAGCAGGGTCACATATAGTGGGACTGAATGTGTGGCATTATGTTTTATGGCCTAACCCATGAGTTATTAGTCAGACTGCTTGCAAAACAAAATACAGTTGCCACTTGATTGATGTCTCTGAGGATATATGGGAGATTTAAGCCTTCCTAACCAAAAGCTTTGTAAGCTTCATAATCGTTGATGCCATCAGATGTCACACCTAGACCTGCGAGTAACAATCAACCACATACTGTTAGCCATTACATTCTTAACTCAGTTTTACTTATCCTTTTGACATTAGCAAAACAGCACTCCACTTCACACCACTTATGTAATCTAGCAGATTTTAGTTTTTGTATTGCCTTAGGAAACATCATCCAAGGAGTCTTACGAATGCACAACTCTAATGTAATTATTTAGACACATTTGTTTCCTTTGCAGCACAGGGCAGGTTATGTGGCTTTCTTAAGGATACACAGTGAATCACAGGAAGTTTGTGAAGTAGCAGCTTTGGTAACTAAATGCCAGCTGTCTTGGTCGCCAGGTCACAGTCTGCCAAGATTTAAAGAAAGCGCCTGTTATTGAAATCTAATGTAGCGCCATAGATGATGAAAATTTTTGTCTTCCTGGTTGGCAGTCTTGCCACAGATGATATCTGTCATACAGGTGCTTTAACAGAAATTGCCTTCAGCAAAATTGCCCTTGTAAATGATAGCTGACAGATTATACAGTATTTTAACCTCTACACCAGTGATTCCCAATGTGGGGCGCACACCCACTGAGGGTCATTTTGATTTTTTAGGGGGGGCAATTTGAGAATTTAGGTATGTTAAACAATTTATAAAATGAAAAAACAGAAATTCACTGATAAAAATGATACAATAAAAAAATAAACAAATAATTTTTATTTTTATTTTTTACAGAGAAATTTCTATATTTATATAAACATAGAAGGGATGGTGAAGAACCCTTCAATTTATGATTTTACAAGCAACTTGGGTTTTTCTACTTAGAAATTGTTTTTACCATTAAAATAACATGAATTGTAACAATGATTATAAAATTTAGCAATATAGCAAAACTATAAAATGATCAAAATTTTACAGAAAAAGCTGTCATTAAATTATTTTATATTTATGAATATCATGCCTCTTATTATATGTTGTCAAAACTGTATTTGCTGTATTTTCATATTACTTCATATTATATTATTTGTTCTTAACAATTTCTTAGTGATTTCTTTGTCAGTTCTTCAACTATCCTTTCCTTCTTTTGTTTCCATGTTCTTTGGAAGCTTGTTTAGACCAAATTAATGACATTATGGGCTTCATCTACATGAGTAGGAGTTCAATATTTGAATAGGTATTAATAAGAATAAGGTATATGTTACAGTGGGGGACATCATTATTTTAGAGAGGCCTAGGATTGGGCATGGCCAAAAAAAGGTTGGGAACCACTGCTCTACACTAAAATCTGAACGTGATCTGCAATGCTGATTATTTCGAACCTGGCTCCTTACAATCATGTCTGCACAAAGAAGGTTCAGAAGACAACAGGCTAAAAGCACAGGGCCGCTCATTTAATGCAGGTAATTTTTAAGCTATTTGTTGCTAAGAGTTATTTCTGGAGCCAGTCAATAGGAAAGAGCTGTAAATATTAGAAAGAGACATACAAATTACAAGCATATAAATATTCTTTTTTTTTGTAAAATTACTTTATTGAATTTTGAAACACACTAATATTATTGAATTTTGAAGAATTTGACTTAGAATTGAATAATGTGACTCCAGGCAGCCAGCCTTATTAGCTTGACCCCCAGTTTTACCCATGATGGCTAAATGACCTTTCGGCTATGTCCACACTGCTACATTTTCATTTAAAATTTACATTTTTAAGCTAAAACAATCTTTGTCCATACTAGCATTTTCACATTGTTTATGAACGTTTCTCTGTCTACATTAAAGCAAACAAAAACTTGCATGATACAGACATTCACCTGCACTGGGCTTGCGTGCATTGGCGGGAAAATCCTTGCACGGAATGGTAATGCCTCCAGCCATCTTATTTTATAAAACTATTAATTATTTGTCTTTTGTGCATGTATGCAGCATTCAAACAGTTCAAAACACAATTTAGATGCATACAAGTAAAGTACACAGTAAGCACCATGGGAAGCACCTCTTCGGTTTCTGCCATGTGGGAAAACAATTCTCTTCTATGAAGGGTGACCAGTCAGGGAATGAGATATCGTACTGAGGATGATCCAATCAGAACACGGACACATAATAAGCACAAACCAATCAGAACTCAATGCTTTTTTTCATTGTTTTATTTGAAGAAAATAACATTGCAAATAATCGAGTCAAATGTATACAACAAACGACTTCATAGTCACAGTCAAACTAATTAATAGAAAAAAAAAGCAAGCATCATAAAGTTCAAAAAAGAAAGTAGGAACAAAACCAAAGAGAAATTTGCATTTTTAAAAGTCTATATTTTCACAAGTCCACATTGAAACACTAGTCTGGCATTTTCAGAAGCAGTAGTATTGTGGACGTAACTTTAGTCGTTTAAAATTTTAACGTAAAGAAAATGCTGCATATACACACCAGCACTGGTTTTCAATTCACAAAAGTGTTCTTTCAACAAAAACAAGTCTATGAAAGTTTCCAGGTCCCCCATGGGGCTTCCTTATTAGATATTTATAACGCGTACATATACATAAAAAGGAATCAGAGTGGACATAACCCTTCATATTGGCAACATTTCTTTACTCCTGCTGTGATGCATTAATTAGCAGCTCCAGAATCTCGGGTTTGAGTCTCAGGCTGGGCACCACTTGGGTGAAGTTTGCATGCTTACCCCTTTGTCTGTCAGCCCGTTTTGTCTCCTCCATCCCTGTTGAGTAGCAAGTGTACATTGGCTTAGTGTGACTGAATGTGTTCTGCTGTCCTGTCCATTGCTGGTTCTTACCTTAGGCCTGATGCAGCCAGGATAGACTTGATGATCTTGACCCAGGTAAGTTTGTCAGAAAATAGAGGTGGGATGAAAAATTGCTTGTACATGATGAAAGAGTACCTAACAACCCAGGGTGTTTTTTGAGTCACCACTCAAGCTATTCAAAAAACTTTTACATTTAAATGAAAATGCTTAGAGAGTCTTCTTTCCTAAGGTTTTAAATGAACTGCAGAAAAAGAAAGAAACTTCTAAAAGCCTCATAAAAAAGACATATCTCTCCCAATCTGAAAGAGGCTAACGTCAAATAAGAAAACAACAGCTGCACCGCGCAAGAGATCCTGGAGGCCAGCCCCTGCCTTCATGCTAGAGTTTCTTGCCATTGACAGGAAGTCAGGTCTTGACAATGTGCTTGTGATATATGAGTGACTACCCAAGGTGTTCTTAGATCACATCAGGCTGGATATCGATTTTTACAGGAGGCTAGAAACAACTCCTCTTAGGCTTATGATGATAAACTGACCCACTTACAAAGTGTTCATCTTTAATGCACTGGCTGAACTACACAGTTTGCTCAGAATGAGAACAAGTAAGACCGATTTGCCTTTTGGTCAATTTGGAATGTAGTCTTGTCACGGTCAGAAGCAACATAAGTAAGGTAAGATTTTTAAACTTTTTTTACAAGTTAATGAAAGGATAGAAATCTACATAAAATCTATTATTTTTTCTTTTAAACGGAGAAAGAAAATCACAAATGGCACAAAAGTGATTAACATTATTATCATATGCATTTAATATTTTGTTGGCTTGAAAAGAACCAAACAGTCAGAATGCTGCATCACCTCTGACGCTGCTGGAATTGGTGGCAGCTCCCTTTGACCCTTGAATAGGATTAATGGAGTTTACTAAATGAATATATAGGTACTTTTTCATCTTCTGAATGACACGAGAGCTACCACTGGAAATTAAACCAATGAAGATCAACTTGGTGCCTGGTCAATATTTTACATTTATTGCATTTATTCACTTAGCAGACACTTTGATCCAAATCGACTTACCAAAGAGGTCAAACATATTCTCTAAGGAGTTCCACCATTTTTAGTTCTCCTATTAGACTAGACACATCATCATTGTTCTTCACTGTTTGTTTAGTGGTAATCTTACTTTTTGTGAAACTATTGCTTCACATATGAAAAAAAAAGTAGTATTCCCATGCTGAAAAGACAAGAAGGTAAGACAAGATGTTTCATCTGCATAGCCTACATATTGCTACATATATGATGTATTGTTTAACTTCTGTTTTGTTCCTTGGTTATTTTAGAAGTCTTTTGTTGGTTATAGTATGCATTTTTTATATTTTTTATATCCTTGTAGCTGATGCATATTTTTAAATGTATGTTAATAAGTGAATTTTCATTTAATGAAGCCCATAGATATTAATAAAGAACTGAAATATTTCCATGGATTGAACATTACCAATATAACAGACAACCAGTCAAAGTGGTGACAGCCTGACATCCGTCCATCAGTTATCAAACCTGCTGAATCGAATTCGAGGCTGCCAGACAGACAGATATTTACTTCCATAGGCAATTGATTGAGCAAGAAACAGTTTTGGTTTCTCGAACCAGAAATTCTTGAATATGTGAATAAGTGTAAACATCTGCTCTTTTAATTCTGGACATCTCATCTGCAGATGAAGTTCAAATTTCGACATGAATTAGGATTTGAAAAAATTTAAAAAACAACTCAAGTCACATCTTTAATGAACAGTATGAACACAAGGAACTAGGATTTCTCAATGTAATTTTATCTTTTTTTTAATTATTTAAGCTTATGTGTGCAAGGCATTGATTAAAAACATTGGCAAAGAAAGCAAATGGATTTAACCCAGGGATTAAGTGTTTGAGCTATCAGGTTTTTGACTGCATTTTTGTTTCAACAGAAAAGCAAATACAGAGAGGTGACTTGATTGATGTTTTCATATTTAAAAATAATTTAATAAAAACACTTGCCAGAAATTACTTTGAAAGGAGTATTTTTGGAAGAACACAGAAGAATGTCTGGAAGCATCTTAAGAGTGAAGCTTACTCAGACGATTCTCTTTAAATTGCTTATTTTTTCAAAATGGAAGTACTGGTCTGTATTTGAATGGTAGGGTGGCCCCCTTTCCTCCATCCACTGCTGTTTGTGCACATGATTACTGAAGCCAGTCAATGTCAGCTTGATCGAGTTCCAAAGGAGTTAGGTATCAAATAGACACCAGTATATTGTAATTGATTCAAACGAGTTTTTAATACATGTTTATATACATTCAAACTGTGCATTGGCGGTGGTCATGGGTGTGGTCCCAGGATGACTGTACTACCACCTATACATCAGCCAATAGCCTATAAACTGGACTACCAGGTGAATTGGCATTGTACATAACATGGTAATTCAGACAGGCAGAATAAACAACATTATACTATGTCATCAACGGTCTTGACATTATATAATGGAGGAGGCTATAGCTGTATCTCTGAAAACAGCAAAGTTCTTCTTCATGGTTTAGATCTTATTTTCGAACTGTGGTGTTGTTAGTCTGTGACAGCCATCACAGAGACACATGAACGATTTGAGTCTCCGAATTGAGCAAATGCTATGCTTGAGCCCAGTATGGTGAATATACAGAGCTGACAAGTCTAATTATGTTTTTCCGCTATGTCTTTTACAGCTTAGCAGGTTATAAAATAAATCAACTTTGTCCGCTATTTAAGTTAAATCTAGAGTTTATTTAAACACACTTTACAATCATACTTGTGCTGGTAGTGTTTTGAATTTTAACCCCCTAATCATATAACCCGGGTCTATCCATTTTTTATTTACTTTACCATTCCAGGGTGGCAGGGTGGCAGGGTGTTGGACGCTGTCCTGGCATCATTAAATACTAGCCGAGGGCCAACCCTGGATGGGGCATCAGTAGCTATAACAGGTTTCAAAGAAAAAAAACAGTGTATGAAAAATTAAACAACACGGTAACAGCGTTGTGCTGGATTATTTATGAAAAGGTGAATGTAAAGTGACCACTAATCCTAAACTAATAATGATTTGACATCAGGATTTTATTGTATGAGTGGATACTGTGTTCACAAAACAACTGTAAGAATCTAAAGCATTTAACACAAACTAAATTCTTTTGTTGCTCCAAAAAAAGTTCACAGAATTTATGCTTGAAAATGAACACTCAGTTGCAAGCAAATATTCCTCATGTAATTATTTATTTTATGAGCCATTTGAGTATCATAATTCACTATGCAGGTTTTACTATGAAACTAAAATATGTCGGCTAGGCTGAAACAACTGACAAAATGTTGCATAATTTGCTATGACATGCAGGAAATTAAACTATTGCACAATTTGACACAAAAGACCTTTAAGTCATCTCAGATATGAGAGCTCCTGACATAAAAAAAACCCTTAAATATTCAATCATTTTTACATCATCTTGGACACATTCGACACATTCGACACTTTGAGTCACACCAGGTCGCCATATAGAAATGAATCTAATATCTCAAAACGATTTCTTTAATTAGCCATGTAAACCTTTTGTCTTTTTATTAAATTGAAAATAAAGAAATTAATCAAATTAAGATGACTTTACAGCTAATAATGAAATAATAACATTTATTTTAGCACTGTTATTCTATAGAAAGTGTGCAAAGTCGTTAAAAACATTGTTAAAGGAAAGCTTGAGGTAAACAAAATCTAGAACCTCTGCAGAACTTAGAACCATCTTCTATATTTCTGAAGAAACTGCTTGAGTAGTATGAAATTCAGAAAATGAGCCCACAAGACAAACTTTTATAGGTTTTTGGAGCATGAAGGAGGTCCAGGATGCCATGAACGACAGAACTGTGTTGCATTGTACTGTAAGTTCATTATCGGATTTACTCAATCAGGCCTTTACGCATCTACAAACTGTTGAAGGGGGGCTGTTGTAAGTTTGATATCCAGTGATGACAAAATTAATGTCTGTTAAGAATTAGTGAATACATTATAAAGATACATTGCGTCATTTTATTTTTCGCTTTGAATTCTGATCAACAGTTCTAGAAGTATCGAATACTAAGGCACGATGTGTCTAAATAACGTTTTTTTTTAATTGTTTTCACTTTCATAAATGAACTGTATAAAGATGCAAATATTATTAAAATGTTAATTGCTAATCATTTTATGCTTTGCCAAAGAAATGGACAATGTTTTAATATTTTCAAACGTTGGGCAATGGAGAGGCTTGCCGTAAATGCCCGTGAGGATTGTTAACACACGTAACTTTTTCTCACCTTTGACTTCTTTTGATTTGAGTAGACACCCACTAGTTTGAAACAAATATCGAACATTCTGCAGGCTGTAGTTGATTACATACCAATCAGATAACCATAAGGACATTTGTAAAAGAAAATGTAGTGGTCTCTAATGCCTCAAATTCTTTTTTTCTTTTTATTTGGCCACATAATCAGGTGCCACATTCTGATCATGGTGAATTTCACCAGCTTTGAAAGTGTGCATTTTTCAACCCCTGTAATCTCAACAAGACAGAAATAAATTGCCTTATTTTAAAAATCTGTAAAATTACTATTTATGTTTGATGTATATACTGCATTATCGTGAGGAAAAGTGTCCTCATGGATAAAAATATTGGACTTTATACTGCAAAATTTGTTTTGTATGTCCTGCTCTGGCACTCAGGTACTGGTCATTCAACCGAGTTGGGCTCTCTGTGACATTTCATTCTGCTGCTGTGTGCTGTTCACGTCTGGTCTGCTATGTACTATGAATGACACACATATAAAAATGCACTCAGTCACTAAACTTAAAATGTAGGCCATAAACATTAACTCGATATTTTAAACATCTCAACCACCCTAAAAGTGCAATGCTGAACAGCAATTTTTTAAGGTAAAATACCCAATTTCTATTACATGAATCATTATTTATAGCCTTTGCAATACTTTTATTGTTAGACTAATCTTGGCACAAAAGCTCTAAATTTCTGTTTCACTGACTTATGACCCTGGGCTCACTTCTCACTCTGTTAAGTGATTCTGTGGAGTTTTCACATTGTTACAATGTCCATAAGGGTTTTCTCGCATGACTCCAGTATCTGCCCGCAATTCACAAAAGTACAGGTAAGGGATATTGGATAAATTGAGCCAGCATTGGAGTGTTGAGTGTGGCCAGATATGGCTGTGCCCTGCTTCATGTAACTAATGTGAGCTTCTTACTCCTAGGAAGCCAGCAATGGAAGAAACGGGTTTGGAAACTGGTTGGCTGTTTCCATTAAGCATTGTTAGCTTCTTTCATTTTGTTGTTTTGTGTAAAAAAAGATTTTTTAAAAGCTTTAAATATAAAATGTTTTTTTTTTAAATAAATATATACCCATGGTATAGATTATATTATATTAGGTTAGATTAGATAAGATTAGATAAACTTTATTAATCCTATGGGGAACTTCAGATGCATACAGCAGCAGAAACATATACAAATGGATACTGACTCACAGGACAGATAATACATCCAATCTATCGATCATTAAATAAATACATACATAAATAATTACAATTAAAATTAACGAGGCAAAACCTTTTATTCTGCTGGAATCCAGGCACTTCCAGGCAGGTGGCGCAAGTGCATCGAGAAGGGTGGAGACGACATTGAGAAATGGCATTATTAGTTTGGTTAAGGTTTGTTCCATTTTATAATTAATCCCATTCTCTAACTTTAGCTTGACTCCTCCTCGTATATATACTGTATGTATTTCTTTTACTCATTCAACAGTCTCTGCTGAAGGGAAGACAGTGAAACACCAGCAGCCAGGCTTGCAAAATAAGTGCACCTCACTGCAGGATACTGGATGGGTTGGGTTAGATGTAGGCGGAGCTGGATGACCCAGTGTTATCATATAAGACTGGTACAACATTAGATGTGTATTTATTTATTCAATTTGCTAATTAGGATATTCCTTATTTCTGCAGTATGGTAATAATTACATTGTTTATTTATTCATCACCATACAAATAAGTACTGCAACAAACTGTACGAGAATGTACGGGTAGGTCTCATAATATGCTAACAATCTGCCTCAAACCCATTCTGCGCTCATCTCTTCAGCAATCCTTAGTCATAGTAGCTAATCTCCTATTTCTTGAAATAGAAGAAAGTAAGTGACATGATATTCATGTCTGCAAAATTCACTAATAAAAGCAACTTAACTTATGTAGAAATATATGAAAGACTTCTTAGTGATACTTTATGATACAGTGACTAAACATGTACTCAGTATTTTTGCTACAGTAAATATAACCCCACGGCTGCTTTACTTAAAGATTACCATGAATCAATAGTTTTCCGACACTATTATTCATCAGCAAAGTGCCACAATGATCTGTTATCTGTCATGTTTGGATGCAGCCAACAATTTTAGCTTGAGACTTCAGCACGTATTTGAAATAATCATTCGGGTATTTCTTTGAAACATTTAATGTTTAAGAAATTTGAACTAAAAGTATCCGCAGAGCCTCCACATCCAACTCCTAACAATCATACATGAATCTTTTCATCACTTTAGTTGGAATCTGCTGTCTATGAAAGTACTTTCGGCCTCATAATATTGTAAACTGGTTATAAAAAGTATATTTCATATACTCTATTAATAAATGCAATTACATTCTATTATTACTATTATTTTTTAATCTGTTCATTGTTACAAAAATATGTAATAAACAAAATTGTGATAACAAGCTCATTGATTTAGTGACTTAAAAATTTAAAAATGCCACAACTTTCAAACCAGCTTACCAAGTCTCTTGAACGCACCTGAATGATATGCCACGTATACATTTTCTTACTTGTTTTTGAAGTTGTAATGCTGCACCCAACTGTCCAGAGCTGTTCCCTATTGGTATAAAATGAATTGTAAATTTATAAACTGAAATGTTGCTTCACTGTAAAATGGTATAAAAAAAAGGGTGGAAAGGTATAAGGAATGATGTGCTTAATAAATACACTGCAATTCAACAAATCATACAAACATCCTTTACTTTATATAGTGCCTTTCTATTACACAATCCATCCCAAGATGCCATTTAAGTGTGGTACTTTTCCTTTATATTTTTACTATTCGAGCACAGCTAAGATAAGTCACTCAATATGTTCTTACAGTGAAAGCTGGAAGAATGATAGAAGAACTTTGTAATAAATTCTGCACAATCATCCATCTATTTTCTGAACCTTCTCAGTCCATCTGATTGTTAGGAGGTGTAGGTTATACAAGTGGTGTCAGGTACAAGGCAGGAACAAACACTTGAAAGGGCGTCAGTCCATATACAGGACACTCTTGTATAGACATCCTTATATTTGACCAGTTTAGAATCGTCAGTCAAACAGACCCAGACATCTATTTATATTTAGTGCATCTGTGTGGCCATGAGGTGCTGTGTAATGTAGATTTTGTCAATAGTCATTTTGTGTGGACATGCATGTCTGTAATGGTGTGCCAGGAGATTTTTATGTCCACATAGTCTTGTCACTAGACCACAAAACATGGACGTGCTCGAGGTGAAGGCCAGTGCACATGTGTGGAATGATTCTGCATCAACGCAGTGCCGCACACAAACGATTTTACTACTGTATAAAGAGAACAGGGTGTGCGTCGCGTTCATGGCCGCATCTGCAGTTGTCAGTGTCCACTCCATTATGGAGTTTAAACATTACGATGCAGGAGAAATACTGGAGTATCTGCAGAACACCAACAGAAAGACAGAAAGATGCAAATCCTACTCAGACTGGGACTGAGGAGCTGAGAATTGCCGATGTTACCCAATGATCAGTTACTTTTGAGAAAAAAAAAATGTTTTAAAGGTATTTTTAAAGTGAGAACTTACAATTGAAGAAAATAATGCACCTTTTGATGTTATTATCCTTACAGTATATACTGTACCCTACCTAAGAAGGAAATTACACATATTATTAAGTCAAGGCACTTAAGAATAATAGTGGAGCCATACATTTTATGTAAAAAAAAAAATAACGTTATATCTGGCACTCTTGTTTTGTTTTAGTTTCATATTACATGGACCAGACATTTACACAATGCATCAATAACACTAATATATGTAGGATTTGGCTTGTCTAATCATAATACCTTGTGTAATTTCAGTTATGTTTTCTTCTTCTTTTTCATACATGTTGCTACCCCCTTCCACAACAACACTACTTTTCCACCAGTTATATTCCATCCATCCATCCATCCATTATCCAACCCGCTATATCCTGACTACCAGGTCACGGGGGTCTGCTGGAGCCAATCCCAGCGAACACAGGGTGTAAGGCAGGAAACAAACCCCGGGCAGGGTTCCAGCCCACCGCAGGGCGCACACACACAACCACACACCAAGCACACACCAGGGACAATTCAGGATTGCCAATGCACTTAACCCGCATGTCTTTGGACTGTGGGAGGAAACCCGTGCAGACACGGGGAGAACATGCAAACTCCATGTAGGAAGGACCTGGGACCTGCTACCACTGCGCCAGCCTGGCCAGTCATATTAATTTTTATTATAAAAATAGCATGTTCTTTAATTCAGTTGTTCTTTAAGTGAAAATCTACAATCCAATTTAACTAGTAATACAAGTCTAATTATTCATCTGGCGATCTGGTGATGAAGTGGCTTGTAAAGCTGCCTCACAGATCCAGTGTCCTTTTTGATACTCCATGTCCAGTCTTCATGTGTGTGACATTTGCATGCACATTCCTTTTGGTGGTAATGACACTTAGACAGCATCAGTAAATAGGTCATTCATCACTGTGCAGTGTGGCGTTTAATATGCAGGTAAAATTACTTATGAATATGAAGGATTCACAGGCCAAATATTGAAGTATGCAATATCAAGAGAAACATGTCTCACTTAAAACACTGCTGACCATTACAAAGTGAAGTTATTTAAGTGGGCCACAATACACAAATGAATAACCACTTTACTGATGCTTTGGACCAAAGAAGCCATTGTTAAGGTCTTATTACATAACATTAAATGAATAATGGATGCAATTTTACCTAAAGTTTTATCGACTAAGTATAGGTTCAGAAAATGGATGAGTATCTGTAGTAAATTCATGTGTCAAGTCTTAACATCGGAAAAATAATACGCTGTTACAGAAAATTTTGCCTCTTGTCACTTTTTCCAGTTTCATGAATGCTGCATATTTAAGTGGGCACAACATTCAAATTGTGCATTATTTGCATAATGCTCACCTCCAGTTTAGCTAGATAAATTTGTACTGACTGTGTGTCCTTTAACTATTGTTTTTTTTCAGTGAACATATTTTCAGTTATGTATTGTGTCGTTATTTTTAAAAATACATTTAAAGATATTAGCCCTTTAATAGTTGTTGCTCTGTGCACTTGAAGGTTTATTGTGCAACTGTGGAAAATAAAATGTGTACTAGCATGATTGGACACAGGGTTAACCAAGCCTAATACTGAGTAGCTCTTTCACGCCTCCAGACCAGATTTTAAGATTTTAAACAGAAGCATCTTGTTATTTTATCTCGTTATTGTATCTGCATCTCTGACTTATTTCAAGTATGACACCCAAGTAAGAGGCACAGTGGCTAATGCTGCTGCCTCATGGGTCCAGCCTTACTGGTTCAAATCCACAACTGGTCACTGCCTTTATGGAATCTGCATGTTATTCTGTGCCTACATACATTCTTCTTCATGTATTGCAGTTTTCCCTTTGCATCTCCAAATTTGTGAGTTATGTTAACTGGTGATTCTGCTAGCGTGTGATTGTGATTCCTTTGTGATGAACGTGTCTCCTGTCTACTGCTTTCTCCCTGTACTGCTAGGACAGGCTCAAGCTTTCTTGATTTTTAACTGGATTAATACACGCACAGATTTCTTCCTGCATTTATGTATTTTAATAGAAAAGACAACTTGTTCACTGCATTTAAACATGTTAGTGACATATAACATGTTACAAGACAACAGACTGGTGGCTTTCCAGTCGCACAACGAGAGAAAACTGGGAAAAATGGTAAATCGACCATTACTATGGGTAAAAATCAGGCTCGTTTAAAGTAAAAAAAGATTCAGGACCATCATTGAAAGGTAGCAACTACCACGACAGGAGCCCTTGCCGTCTCAGTTATGTGACACTTTTAGGTCACTTCTTGAATAGTTATTTGGCCATTGTGTACTGATCTTTTGATGCATCCTGTGGTTGAAGGATAATAACATTTTGAGCTGTTTCATGAAAATATGGATATGAAATGAGATACATGAAATAATGGATTGATTGTTGTAAAAGAGGCAAATGTGTGTTACAATAAATTTGTAAGGGTTAAAAGCACAGTTTGTGTAATTAGCTTTTCAATTATCAAACTAATTGTAAAAATATGCTAACATTGGGACACTAACATGTAACGCCTTTTGTCTGAAAGTACAAATAAGGCAAGGGATATCAAATATTTTTACATTTATTCTATTACCTGTCATATACACACACACACACACACACATATATATATATATATATATATATATAATGTCCTATGTATACCATCTGTCCTGGTCTTTCCCAGCTGAGGGCATAACGAATGGGCCAGGCTCCCAGCCGTCCCTCACAATACACCATCACACACGCACGCACACACACGCACACACACATATACAAGGGGGAGTCAAGCTAAACTTAGAAAATGGGATTTATTAGAAAATGGAATGAACCTTAACAAAACTGATAATGTCATTTCTCAATGTAGTCTCCACGCTTTTCAATGCACTTGTGCCATCTGCCCAGAAGTGCCTGGATTCCAGAAGAATAAAAGGTTTGGTCTTGTCCTTGCAACCACTCGTGCACTGCTTTCTTCACTTCATCATCTGTCTTGAATCAACGACCACCCAGATGATTTTTTAGCGGTCCAAAAAGGTAGAAATCACACGGTGCCAAATCTGGCAAATAAGGAGGATGTGGCAATACCTCAAAACTTCAGTTTCTCCAGATAAGCCTTGGTATTCTTAGCAGTGTGTGGGCAGGTGGGCATTGTCTTCTGCAGCAAACGGGCTCCTTGACACAGCAGTCCCCACCACTTGAATCAAATAGCAGGCTTCACATTGGTCTCCAGCAAGTCACAGTAACTTTCAGTCGTGACTGTAGTACCCCTTGGCATGTAGTGTTCAACAATAACTTGGGTGCACGAGTGGTTGCGAGGACAAGACAAAACCTTTTATTCTGCTGGAATCCCGGCACTTCCAGGCAGGTGGCGTAAGTGTATTGAGAAGGGTGGAGACTACATTGAGAAATTACATTATAAGTTTTGTTAAGATTTGTTCCATTTTCTAACTTTAGCTTGGCTCCCCTCTTATATATACATATACACACAGACACATATATATATTGTAAGAAAGATGCTATATTGCACCCAATCTGACACAGAATCACACGAAAGGCACGGATAAAATAAATGAACTGTTTATTTATTCTTCAGCTGGAGGGCACATTCCCCGCGAACCCTCCAGCCACAACACAGTACCAAGCACAGTTCAGTAACACCAAGCACTTATTCTCCTCTCTTCCACCACCACTCCTCCTCAGCAAGCTTTGTCCTCCTTCCACCTTTCTCTGGCCACTGAGTGGTGGTCGTTAGCTCCCTTTTATTGGGTACCCGGAAGTGCTCCAGGTGGTTGATTGCCGACATCCGGCTGCACTTCCGGGTGTGGCGAAACCAGAGCCTAAAAGGGGCCAGACGCCCCTGTTGCAGCACTCCCTGGCAGCGCCTGCGGAACCCCACAGAGCTGCACAGAACTCCAACCCCCATGAAGCCCTAGGTGAGTCCGAGGCATCGCTGCAACCCAGGGAGGCTGCCATCTAGCGACCAGGAGGAGATACTGAGCTTCCCACTCTTGTCCCTCTGGCAGATGTGGTGAAGGGGCGTCCCGGCCAGGAATGAGCCCCGGCCATCTGTCTATATATATATATATATATATATATATATACACTAGTAAATACCCGTTCAGCGGAGATAGTGTGTTAAAGAAGGTATGAAAAAGAAAAGGAAACATTTTAAAAAAAACATAACATGATTGTCAAAGTAATTGTTTTTTGACTGTTATGAGTGTTGCTGTCATATACAGTATATATATATATATAGCAAAATACCCGCTTCGTAGCGATGTCATGTGTTAAAGAAGTTATGAAAAGAAAAGGAAACATTTTAAAAATAATGTAACATGATTGTCAAAGTAATTGTTTTGTGTATTTGGCGGCAGCATCTCAATGTTGTTTTCGTCTAGCTGCATCACAAAATGTACCACGACGTCTGACACGCCTCCTGTTTACTGTTTTCTCACAGCTTGGATTGCTGCTGTCATAATGGGTTTGAGTCTACATATATATATATATATATATATATATATATATATATATATATATATATATATATATATATATATATATATATATAAAAAACTGCTCAAAAAATTAAAGGAACACTTTGAAAACACATCAGATCTCAATGGGAAAAAGAAATCCTCCTGGATATCTATACTGATATAGACTGGGTAATGTGTTAGGAATGAAAGGATGCCACATCGTTTGATGGAAATGAAAATGATCAACCTACAGAGCCCTAAATTCAAAGACGCCCCAAAAATCAGAGTGAAAAATTATGTGGCAGGCTAGTCCATTTTGCCAAAATTTAATTGCAGCAACTCAAAATTGTACGCAGCATTTTGTATAGCCCCTGTGTTCTTGTATACATGCCTGACAAACATCGGTGCATGCTTCTAATGAGATGACAGATGGTGTTGTGGGGGATCTCCTCCCAGATCTGGACCAGGGCATCACTGAGCTCCTGGACAGTCTGAGGTGCAACCTGGTGGCATTGGATGGACCAAAACATAATGTCCCAGAGGTGTTCTATTGGATTTAGGTCAGGAAAGTGTGGTGGCCAGTCAATGGTATCGATTCCTTCATCCTCCAGGAACTGTCTGCATACTCTCACCACATGAGGCCAGGAATTGTCGTGCACCAGGAGCCACTGTACCAGCATAGGGTTTGACAATGGGTCCAAGGATTTCATCCTGATACCTAATGGCAGCCAAGGTGCCTTTGTCAAGCCTGTAGCGGTCTGTGTGACCCTCCATGGATATGCCTCCCCAGACAATCATTAACCCACCACCAAACTGCTCATGCTGAATGACGTTACAGGCAGCATAATGTTCTCCATGGTTTCTCCAGACCCTTTCACTTCTGTCACATGCTCAGTGTGAACCTGCTCCCATCTGTAAAAAGCACAGGGCACCAGTGGTGCATCTGCCAATTCTGGTATTCTATGGCGAATGCCAATCGAGCTGCATGCTGCTGGGCAGTGAGCTCAGGGCCCATTAGAGGACATGGGGCCCTTGGGTCACCCTCATGAAGTCTTTCTGGTTGTTTGGTCAGAGACATTCACACCAGTGGCCTGCTGGAGGTCATTTTGTAGGGCTCTGGCAGTGCTCATCCTGTTCCTCCTTGCCCAAAGGAGCAGATACTGGTCCTGCTGATGGGTTATGGACCTTCTATGGCCCTCTCCAGCTCTCCTAGAGTAACTGCTTGTCTCCTAGAATCTCCTCCATGCCCTTGAGACTGTGCAGGGAGACACAGCAAACCTTCTGGCAATGACACGTATTGATGTGCCATCCTGGAGAAGTTGGACTACCTGTGCAACCTCTGTAGGGTCCAGGTATCGCCTCATGCTACCAGTAGTGACACTGACTGTAGCCAAATGCAAAACTAGTGAAGAAACAGTCAGAAAAGATGAGGAGGGAAAAATGTCAGTGGCCTCCACCTGTTAAACCATTCCTGTTTTGGGGGTCATCTCATTGTTGCCCCTCTAGTGCATCTGTTGTTAATTTCATTAACACCACAGCAGCTGAAACTGATTAACAACCCCCTCTGCTACTTAACTGACCAGATTAATATCCCATACGTTTCATTGACTTTATGCTATACTCTGATTAAAAAGTGTTCCTTTAATTCTTTTGAGCAGTATATATATACAGTGGGATGCAAAAGTTTGGGCAACCTTGTTAATAGTCATTATTTTCCTGTATAAATCGTTGGTTGTTACAATAAAAAATGTCAGTTAAATATATCATATAGGAGACACACACAGTGATATTTGAGAAGTGAAATGAAGTTTATTGGATTTACAGAAAGTGTGCAATAATTGTTCAAACAAAATCAGGCAGGTGCATAAATTTGGGCACCACAAAAAGAAATGAAATCAATATTTAGTAGATCCGCCTTTTGCAGAAATTACAGCCTCTAAACGCTTCCTGTAGGTTCCAATGAGAGTCTGGATTGTGGTTGAAGGTATTTTGGACCATTCCTCTTTACAAAACATCTCTAGTTCATTCAGGTTTGATGGCTTCCGAGCATGGACAGCTCTCTTTAACTCACACCACAGATTTTCAATTATATTCAGGTCTGGGGACTGAGATGGCCATTCCAGAACGTTGTACTTGTTCCTCTGCATGAATGCCTTAGTGGATTTTGAGCAGTGTTTCGGTCGTTGTCTTGTTGAAAGATCCAGCCCCGCAGCTTCAGCTTTGTCACTGATTCCTGGACATTGGTCTCCAGAATCTGCTGATACTGAGTGGAATCCATGCGTCCCTCAACTTTGACAAGATTCCCAGTCCCTGCACTGGCCACACAGCCCCACAGCATGATGGAACCACCACCATATTTTACTGTAGGTAGCAGGTGTTTTTCTTGGAATGCTGTGTTCTTTTTCCTCCATGCATAACGCCCTTGTTATGCCCAAATAACTCAATTTTAGTTTCATCAGTCCACAGCACCTTATTCCAAAATGAAGCTGGCTTGTCCAAATGTGCTTGAGCATACCTCAAGCGGCTCTGTTTGTGCTGTGGGCGGAGAAAAGGCTTCCTCTGCATCACTCTCGCATACAGCATCTCCTTGTGTAAAGTGCGCAAAATGGTTGAACGATGCACAGTGACTCCATCTGCTGCAAGATGATGTTGTAGGTCTTTGGTGCTGGTCTGTGGGTTGACTCTGACTGTTCTCACCATTCGTCGCTTCTGTCTATCTGAAATCTTTCTTGGTCTGCCACTTGAGCCTTAACTTGAACTGAGCCTGTGGTCTTCCATTTCCTCAATATGTTCCTAACTGTGGAAACAGACAGCTTAAATCTCTGGGACAGCTTTCTGTATCCTTCCCTAAACTATGATGGTGAACAATCTTTGTCTTCAGGTCATTTGAGAGTTGTTTTGTGACCCCCATGTTGCTACTCTTCAGAGAAAATTAAAGGAGGAGGGAAACTTACAATTGACCCCCTTAAATTCTCTTTCTCATTATAGGATTCACCTGTGTATGTAGGTCAGGGGTCACTGAGCTTACCAAGCCAATTTGAGTTCCAATAATTAGTTCTAAAAGTTTTGGAATCAATAAAATGACAACAGTGCCCAAATTTATGCACCTGCCTGATTTTGTTTGAACAATTATTGCACACTTTCTGTAAATCCAATAAACTTCATTTCACTTCTCAAATATCACTGTGTGTGTCTCCTATATGATATATTTAACTGACATTTTTATTGTAACAACCAACGATTTATATAGGAAAATAATGACTATTAACAAGGTTGCCCAAACTTTTGCATCCCACTGTATATATATACTGCTCAAAAGAATTAAAGGAACACTTTTTAATTAGAGTATAGCATAAAGTCAATGAAACTTATGGGATATTAATCTGGTCAGTTAAGTAGCAGAGGGGGTTGTTAATCAGTTTCAGCTGCTGTGGTTAGTGAAATTAACAATGAGATGATCCCCAAAACAGGAATGGTTTAACAGGTGGAGGCCACTGACATTTTCCCTTCTCATCTTTTCTGACTGTTTCTTCACTAGTTTTGCATTTGGCTACAGTCAGTGTCACTACTGGTAGCATGAGGTGATACCTGGACCCTACAGAGGTTGCACAGGTAGTCCAACTTCTCAGGATGGCACATCAATACGTGTCATTGCCAGAAGGTTTGCTGTGTCTCCCTGCACAGTCTCAAGGGCATGGAGGAGATTCTAGGAGACAAGCAGTTACTCTAGGAGAGCTGGAGAGGGCCATAGAAGGTCCATAACCCATCAGCAGGACCAGTATCTGCTCCTTTGGGCAAGGAAGAACAGGATGAGCACTGCCAGAGCCCTATAAAATGACCTCCAGCAGGCCACTGGTGTGAATGTCTCTGACCAAACAACCAGAAAGACTTCATGAGGGTGACCCAAGGGCCCCATGTCCTCTAATGGGCCCTGAGCTCACTGCCCAGCAGCATGCAGCTCGATTGGCATTCGCCATAGAATACCAGAATTGGCAGATGCACCACTGGTGCCCTGTGCTTTTTACAGATGGGAGCAGGTTCACACTGAGCATGTGACAGAAGTGAAAGGGTCTGGAGAAACCATGGAGAACATTATGCTGCCTGTAACATCATTCAGCATGAGCAGTTTGGTGGTGGGTTAATGATTGTCTGGGGAGGCATATCCATGGAGGGTCACACAGACCGCTACAGGCTTGACAAAGGCACCTTGGCTGCCATTAGGTATCAGGATGAAATCCTTGGACCCATTGTCAGACCCTATGCTGGTACAGTGGCTCCTGGTGCACGACAATTTCAGTTAAATATATCATATAGGAGACACACACAGTGATATTTGAGAAGTGAAATGAAGTTTATTGGATTTACAGAAAGTGTGCAATAATTGTTCAAACAAAATCAGGCAGGTGCATAAATTTGGGCACCACAAAAAGAAATGAAATCAATATTTAGTAGATCCGCTTTTGCAGAAATTACAGCCTCTAAACGCTTCCTGTAGGTTCCAATGAGAGTCTGGATTGTGGTTGAAGGTATTTTGGACCATTCCTCTTTACAAAACATCTCTAGTTCATTCAGGTTTGATGGCTTCCGAGCATGGACAGCTCTCTTTAACTCACACCACAGATTTTCAATTATATTCAGGTCTGGGGACTGAGATGGCCATTCCAGAACGTTGTACTTGTTCCTCTGCATGAATGCCTTAGTGGATTTTGAGCAGTGTTTCGGGTCGTTGTCTTGTTGAAAGATCCAGCCCCGACGCAGCTTCAGCTTTGTCACTGATTCCTGGACATTGGTCTCCAGAATCTGCTGATACTGAGTGGAATCCATGCGTCCCTCAACTTTGACAAGATTCCCAGTCCCTGCACTGGCCACACAGCCCCACAGCATGATGGAACCACCACCATATTTTACTGTAGGTAGCAGGTGTTTTTCTTGGAATGCTGTGTTCTTTTTCCTCCATGCATAACGCCCTTGTTATGCCCAAATAACTCAATTTTAGTTTCATCAGTCCACAGCACCTTATTCCAAAATGAAGCTGGCTTGTCCAAATGTGCTTGAGCATACCTCAAGCGCCTCTGTTTGTGCTGTGGGCGGAGAAAAGGCTTCCTCTGCATCACTCTGCATACAGCATCTCCTTGTGTAAAGTGCGCAATGGTTGAACGATGCACAGTGACTCCATCTGCTGCAAGATGATGTTGTAGGTCTTGGTGCTGGTCTGTGGGTTGACTCTGACTGTTCTCACCATTCGCCGCTTCTGTCTATCTGAAATCTTTCTTGGTCTGCCACTTCGAGCCTTAACTTGAACTGAGCCTGTGGTCTTCCATTTCCTCAATATGTTCCTAACTGTGGAAACAGACAGCTTAAATCTCTGGGACAGCTTTCTGTATCCTTCTCCTAAACTATGATGGTGAACAATCTTTGTCTTCAGGTCATTTGAGAGTTGTTTTGTGACCCCCATGTTGCTACTCTTCAGAGAAAATTAAAGGAGGAGGGAAACTTACAATTGACCCCTTAAATACTCTTTCTCATTATAGGATTCACCTGTGTATGTAGGTCAGGGTCACTGAGCTTACCAAGCCAATTTGAGTTCCAATAATTAGTTCTAAAAGTTTTGGAATCAATAAAATGACAACAGTGCCCAAATTTATGCACCTGCCTGATTTTGTTTGAACAATTATTGCACACTTTCTGTAAATCCAATAAACTTCATTTCACTTCTCAAATATCACTGTGTGTGTCTCCTATATGATATATTTAACTGACATTTTTATCGTAACAACCAACGATTTATACAGGAAAATAATGACTATTAACAAGGTTGCCCAAACTTTTGCATCCCACTGTATATATATACTGCTCAAAAGAATTAAAGGAACACTTTTAATTAGAGTATAGCATAAAGTCAATGAAACTTATGGGATATTAATCTGGTCAGTTAAGTAGCAGAGGGGGTTGTTAATCAGTTTCAGCTGCTGTGGTTAGTGAAATTAACAATGAGATGATCCCCAAAACAGGAATGGTTTAACAGGTGGAGGCCACTGACATTTTTCCCTTCTCATCTTTTCTGACTGTTTCTTCACTAGTTTTGCATTTGGCTACAGTCAGTGTCACTACTGGTAGCATGAGGCGATACCTGGACCCTACAGAGGTTGCACAGGTAGTCCAACTTCTCCAGGATGGCACATCAATACGTGTCATTGCCAGAAGGTTTGCTGTGTCTCCCTGCACAGTCTCAAGGGCATGGAGGAGATTCTAGGAGACAAGCAGTTACTCTAGGAGAGCTGGAGAGGGCCATAGAAGGTCCATAACCCATCAGCAGGACCAGTATCTGCTCCTTTGGGCAAGGAGGAACAGGATGAGCACTGCCAGAGCCCTATAAAATGACCTCCAGCAGGCCACTGGTGTGAATGTCTCTGACCAAACAACCAGAAAGACTTCATGAGGGTGACCCAAGGGCCCCATGTCCTCTAATGGGCCCTGAGCTCACTGCCCAGCAGCATGCAGCTCGATTGGCATTCGCCATAGAATACCAGAATTGGCAGATGCACCACTGGGGCCCTGTGCTTTGTACAGATGAGAGCAGGTTCACCCTGAGCATGTGACAGAAGTGAAAGGGTCTGGAGAAACCATGGAGAACATTATGCTGCCTGTAACATCATTCAGCATGAGCAGTTTGGTGGTGGGTTAATGATTGTCTGGGGAGGCATATCCATGGAGGGTCACACAGACCGCTACAGGCTTGACAAAGGCACCTTGGCTGCCATTAGGTATCAGGATGAAATCCTTGGACCCATTGTCAGACCCTATGCTGGTACAGTGGCTCCTGGTGCACGACAATTCCTGGCCTCATGTGGTGAGAGTATGCAGGCAGTTCCTGGAGGATGAAGGAATTGATACCATTGACTGGCCACCACACTTTCCTGACCTAAATCCAATAGAACACCTCTGGAACATTATGTTTTGGTCCATCCAATGCCACCAGGTTGCACCTCAGACTGTCCAGGAGCTCAGTGATGCCCTGGTCCAGATCTGGGAGGAGATCCCCCACAACACCATCTGTCATCTCATTAGAAGCATGCACCGATGTTGTCAGGCATGTATACAAGAACACAGGGGCCATACAAAATGCTGCGCACAATTTTGAGTTGCTGCAAATAAATTTTGGCAAAATGGACTAGCCTGCCACATCATTTTTTCACTCTGATTTTTGGGGCGTCTTTGAATTCAGGGCTCTTTAGGTTGATCATTTTCATTTCCATCAAACGATGTGGCATCCTTTCGTTCCTAACACATTACCCAGTCTATATCAGTATAGATATCCAGGAGGATTTCTTTTTCCCATTGAGATCTGATGTGTTTTCAAAGTGTTCCTTTAATTTTTTGAGCAGTTTATATATATATATATATATATATATATATATATATATATATATATATATATATACACATACATACAAACATACACACAGGTATATATATGTGTATATATATGTATGTGTCTATATGTGTGTGTATAGCTTTGGTCACTGAGTGCAAGGGAAAAATAATAAAATATAGTCTATAAGTTATTAAACAGTAAAACATTAACGTTTTAAGAAGTACAGGTACATTGAGCACTACTGGAGTGGTTGTGGTAAACTACATTTTAAAGACTGTGTAACACAACAGGTAAGTAGTACTAACAGCAGCTAAAATGTATATGGATCATCTCGGTAGTAGATCCCTTTTGAAAGGCTACACGACGGCTGTGGTATAGAAATTACATTTTCTATGTGAACGTCCAAATTTGTGCCTCTGGTAATGTGCCTTACCGGCATTACCAGCAATTAAAGAAAATTAGTTTTGTGTCCTCTGCAGTGTTAAGAGAGAAAGGCTTTGGTTTGGGATAAAAGGAAAAAGGTGAAAAGAAAGGAAAGTTGCCTTTTTCTTTTATATAGTATAGAGAGATGTGTTCGCTGACGCTATGAGCCTTTTGGGACAGTCGCGTGGGTCTTGTGTAGACTGGTGAGACATCCCTGCCATTATTGGCTGTGATGGCACTGTCAGTCCTCCACTCCTGTGCATGTCTTCATAATCCGAGCTGACAACCTCATAATTGTATACGTGCAAAAGAAAGTGCGAATCGCCTTAATATTAGTTTGCTGCAATGTAGAAAAGGGGTCCCGTGTTTGTCTGGGCTATAGCTCAGGGGGGGGATGAAAAAAATTAAAATTGCTCACTTTGACTTAAGGCAGAAGCGCAGTCAGCGTCTCAAAGGCCGGCACAGCTATGCGCGCGCGTCGGCTGCTCGACTTTCGCTGGGCAGGAGACCCCAGTTTTGCAGACACGTTCATGATATCAAAAGTCTCAGCGCTTTTGGAGGTCATTCATATATATATATATAGCAAAATACCCGCGCCTGAGCGGAGAAGTAGTGTGTTAAAGAAGTAATGAAAAGAAAAGGAAACATTTTAATAATAACGTAACATGATTGACATTGTCATGAGTGTTGCTGTCATATATATGCCTGCCTAAATAAGTCACCCTCGCTTCACTCTTACTTTTTACCTTTCATTTAATCATGGCTAGTGGCGAAAAATTATAAAATGGAAGGAGGAGGTATGGCTTTACCAAAACAATTATTGATGGCAAATCGATTATTCATAAAGCTTGAATTGGTGATCTGTTTTTCTGTGTTAACCTCATATTTTTCATACTTCTTCTCAAACTAAGGTGGTGCGAGGGTAAAATGAATCGGGATGCGCTGATCAATGTAATCGGTGTACCAGGAAATCATGCATTGACAAAAGCTCCCCTTTGCTTGTAATGCAAAGTGTGATTAAATGCATTATTTTTAACGTTATGGAGCACATGCATCGAAGCTTCTCAGCTGTGCTTGTGCTAAGAAAAGGAAAGATTTTAAAAATAACGTAACACGATTGTCAATGTAACCTTTTGTAAGTAGTGCCTGGAGGATTCAGTGTGTAGAAACTCTAGAGACAGCGTGTGTATTAACTTGTGGATTTTTCTGTGAGTATTTGGTGGCAGTCTGACGAAGTTGCTTCGGAAGACGGCGTTAGCCGCGGAGCTCAGCTCAGAGCGAAATGAGGTGAATGGGAGGGGAGATGATGACGTGACTCCCCCACCCGCCTTAACTGTCAATCCCCCACAAACACAGTCTCTCGAATTTGCATAAGCACACCTTCACCAGCAATTTTAACTTAGTTACAAAGTGATCAAAACTGTCGTTTATACCCTGTGTCCTCTCATTAAACTTGTATCCCGCATTAGCTGTGGGCATGACAAATGCCAGCGGCAGCCTGTCTATGAACTTAATTTAAAGATTAGGTTTACACCGTGCTTTGTTTCCGAAGTAGCTGCAGGCATGAATATGGTAGTATGTGTCACTCGCCGCTTCTTATTGTTTCGCTGCCTTCTCAATTATATAATGCATGTTTTCTTCAGCGCTTTTGGAGGTCTTCCTGGTTTTCTACGTATGCGTTGACAGTCAGTTCACGTGATTACGTGGGAGGCGTGATGATGTCACACGAAACTCCGTCCCCACGCCATTCCAGCTCAACTCCATTACAGTTATATGGAGAAAAATAGCTTCCAGTTATGACCATTACGCATAGAATTTCGAAATGAAACCTGCCCAACTTTTGTAAGTAAGCTGTAAGGAATGAGCCTGCAAAATTTCAGCCTTCCACCCACATGGGAAGTTGGAGAATTAGTGATGAGTCAGTCAGTCAGTGATTTGCCTTTTATTATTATAGATATATACATATATATATATATATATATATATATATTTACACACATATATATAATTTAACTGTGCAAATTCAGTTGTAATTTGAATTACAGGAATATTACCCTTATGTATTGCTAGGTCATCTAGTAAATGAATGCATGAATGGTTACCCTTTATTAATCCATCATGGAGTTTATTGTATTCCATCCATCCATCCATTTTCTAACCCACTGAATCCGAATACAGGGTCACGGGGGTCTGCTGGAGCCAATCCCAGCCAACACAGGGCACAAGGCAGGAACCAATCCTGGGCAGGGTGCCAACCCACCACAGGACACACACAAACACACCCACACACCAAGCACACACTAGGGCCAATTTAGAATCGCCAGTCCACCCAACCTGCATGTCTTTGGATTGTGGGAGGAAACCGGAGCTCCTGGAGGAAACCCACGCAGACACGGGGAGAACATGCAAACTCCACGCAGGGAGGACCTGGGAAGCGAACCCGGGTCTCCTAACTGCGAGGCAGCAGCACTACCACTGCGCCACCGTGCCGCCCTGTTTATTGTATTGAAGTCCTTTATTTTCATGCACAACACTGAGGTGAGCCTCAGATTTACAATTAAAACCTGGAAATAAAACCCACTAGCCAATTATTGAAATGAATCCCCAGAAAGTCTGTACTGTACATTTTGGATGCAGCTCTTTAATTGTTGCTGCCCAGACTACTCCCCCTACCTTCCATAATATTCAAAATAGAAAAGTTATCATTACCTTTATATTTCTTCTTAAACTCAAATAGTAAAATTCTTTAAGTCTCTTGCAAACTAAGAAGAAAAACCAGTTTTAAACCAGTGATGGGAGCATAATATTTTCTTGGCAGCACTGGGACAAAAAAAGAACCAACCTTGGATGGGACATGAGTCCATTATGAGCAGATTCACACTCACTCCCATGTTCACTAGAGCTGTTGCCAATCAGCCTCACCTTCACATATTTGTAAAGTGGGTGGAAACTGAGAATGACCATCTTCTACATGGATGGGCAGGATTAGAACATAGTTTGTTTAATTCAGTTTTAGTTTTATAGAAGATGACAATCATAATAATAATTTGTAAGCTGAATCAACCTTATAGTAATAGTAGTAGTGGTAGTACTGTCACATGTACAGAGTACCGTAAAATTCTTACTTGTATGTCTGCCAAGCATGGAACAACGCTCCACTTTCTGCTGCCATAGAAAACAAAATTGTAATAAAATACATACGTCTAGGGTGATCTATTTGGGTCATGTAGCAGAAGGACCATCGAGTGCTCTATCCAGTGGTGCATGTATCAGACATTTTCCAGTTAGGAGACAATTGTTCTGCTCTTTCTACAAGAATATATTTACAGGTCTATTGGTCCTGGATATTCACATGCACCAAAATAGTTTTTTTCAAGGCTAAAAGTGCTCTTGCAGTTTAACACTTTTACCTCTGCACTTGCTCTAACAATAGAAAAGTGGACAAAAACGTAATTTCCCAGTTAGCTCATGCTTACCCAAAAATAGATATATCTGTTGAAAACACAATACCAGAAGTTGGAGAGATTGTTTAGAACTGAGCAGTGATGCATTTTCTGAGTATCTGTTGGTCATCTTGCAGCTCTCCTTCTACCATGTCACTCCTCTCTCTGAATCCTCAGGCCAGCAAATTGTTGTCTAATTCTTTACCTCTCAGAAGTGGGTTTAGGTGTGCTTGTGAGTGTTTGGGTAGTAAACCATGAAAAGTAGAAGCTAGGATGCACTTCATATTTCTGTGTTTAACTGTGCCTCTGTCCTAGAGACAGTTAACAATTACCAGGATATAGAGTGAAAAAATGGAGTAGAACAATAAATTCAGCAAGTACTGCATACTTACACCTGATATGTTTTGATGTGAAAGGAGGGCGACTCGAGAATCTTCCACAGCTGAGGAACACAACTTTATCTTTACTATAAGGCAGAGTGTTTATCAGAGTCAGCTCTTTTATGACAAGCACTAAAAATGTACATGAGTATAACTATGTTTGCTGTGTCTCCCTGCAGTTTGGCTTTAATACAAAAAGCCAGCTGTAATTGGATAAATCAACTAAGTGAAGCATTTCATTCCCACTCTTTTTGTATTTGGTATTTTTGATTGTATTAGGTATCCATTGTGATTTGTACTTTGATGTATCACACAATACATTTGTGATTAAGTGCATGGGCTAAATAAAAAAAGCAATTCAAAAAAAGTCAAAATCAATATTAACCAAGATAGGATTATAAATTATACATGAATCGATTACAAAAATAATGCAGAAATATAAAATCAATATTTTAAGATGTCACAATCATTCTGTCATACAAACTGATTGATTTTCCTTTCCACGACAGTATGTACTTATATTTAATACAAATTAGGTTGGGCCAACAGGCCAACATATTGAATACAGTGCCATTTTGTGTAATACTGAAATTTTGTTGCAACAAACAAAAGCAAAGTTCATCTCAGAAAGAAACAAGCAGAACAAAGTTGCATTTACATAAATTATAGTTCTAAATAAATGTCAACACAGTACATGCTTCTGTTTACATAAGATATGTTATCTCTGATTTTCTTAAAATATGTAGTTTTGGTCCAAGAAATGCAATCTTTGTTCTCAATCTCTTTATTTCTACCCTCAGTCAACAGGTTTTATTTTACCTCAGTGTGGAAATAAATTGTTTCCCTTTGCCTGGTTAGGTTTTCCCCCGGGTATTCCATTTTTTTTTCTCTCATCCCAAAGAAGTAAGTGTTAGGCGAAGTGAAATTTCTAAATTGGCCCCATGTGGGTATATGCATGAATGGTGTCCTTGGACGGGCCTGGTGCCCTGTCTAGGTTTATTTTCTACTTTACACCCAATTCTGCAACCCTGTACAGTTGTCCCTCGCCTTTTTGTGCTCCGACTTTCGCAGCTTCACTCTATCGCTGTTTTTTCAAATATATTCATTAAAAAGTTGATCAAGACAGTGAAAATGATACAGTGCACGCTTGGTTGTCTGTGTCAATTATACACCCCTGTATTACAATTAAAATTAAAATTACTGTACGTATTGACTGTAGGTCTATGTATTCGAGCACCCCTGCAAATCCTTCAACGCCAGGTACAACTGCTCGACCACTCCTTGTGTGTGGGCAATAACTTTTTTTCAAAAACTCGGATGTGGTGAAACCAAGCCAATCAGAGCGTGCTGTTCACTGATTGGCTATCCTATCCTCTTCCTATCCTGGCCACTGATTGGCTCAGCCTCATGCAAGTTTGTTTCTCTCATACACGCTTCTACATCGCTACGCATTGGAAGCATCTTTGCTCTTGTGTTTGCAATTTCTGAGAACTTTTATCTAAGCCCCATGATGGCTCCTGAACGTGCTGCTTCTTCTAAGCCTTCTGACGATGAAACTAAATGCCAGAGGAAGATGCTTACCATCCAGGAGAAGGTGAAACTCTTGGATATGATTAAAGATGGCAATACCCTACAAAAGCCTCCTCACGCATATGAAAAGACAGTGCCAGCAACTGCCTATCGCAATGTTTTTCAGCCACGCACCCAGACTCCCATTGCCTACTCCTAGTACTCCTTCAGCGGAAGAAGACGACGATGCACCTGCTGAAGATACTGCACCACCTGAAGGCTCTCCTACTGAGGTCGTGCCTTCAGAGGAGCAGTAACCTTGCTCTTCTTTGCTGTGCAGTACATCTCTTCATCTTTATCGCTTCATCATCGAACAAGTTGCACTATTTTCATAGGTTAGTAGTTGTGTGTAAGAACTGTGTGTGTGTGTAATTAAATGTACAATAATAATATGATATTTGTAACGTCTAATATTTCTTATTTTGTCTAATATATTGGGTAATACAAGTATAATGGTGATTAAAGAGTGTTATTTCTTGTCTAGAGGGCTCTAATAATGTTAAAAAATGTATTTAGAGGGTCGTAAACAGGTTTTCTATGCTCTAACTGTGAAAATATTCGATTTATAAATAAAGAATCCTACTTTGCGGAAATTCATTTATCGCAATAGAGTCTGGAACTGATTAACCACGATAAACGAGGGCCGACTGTACTTCTGATAGGCACCACCTCTCTGCATCCCTGTAGTTGAAGTGGTTGATTTGCAAATATCATATAAATAAAGCCCTGAGGATGTCCGAACAGGCCTTTCCTGATTCCAAGAAGGTTTCTCTTGAGGCTTCTTTATTTGCATTACATATTTAAGTTTAGGGGTACCATGGTGGCATAGAACAACCAGGGGCAGTATCTGCATAGTGGTTGCATCTTCTTTCCGTTTGCAATTTCAGAAAATTCATTTGTGTAAAGATGGACAATTCCGTTTTATCTAGGTTCATTGTAAATTGTTATAAGTCACCAAAGTAAATATATATTTTAAGCAGTGTCCTAATTTCCCAAAAATGAACAGCATAAAGAGGTGCATCCCCATTATCTGTACTGACATAATCAACTCAGAATCACGGGGAGTTAGAGAATATCCAGGCATCATCAAGTACAAAACCATAACCTTTCACCTTAGACAGAGCGCTAGCCCAACACAGGGAGTAATCACTCACATTTAGAGTCTGCAGTCCACCTTACAGGAACATCATTGTGATGTTGAAGTAAAAACAGAGAAGCTGGACAAAACAGAACATGGCTAATGGGGTAGCATGCATTATCCTCACAAACTCTGGTGCTGTGAAGCAACAGCATAAGCCACTCTAACACGCAGCAGTTTATCATTAACTTATGATCATTCAGTCTTTTACTGTAGTCATTGTCATGGTTTTTGGGGTTAGATACAACCTAGGTTTCAGTTTTAACCATTATTTTATAAAATTTGATCATTTTCAAAATAGAATTATTTTCCTCTTTAGTTTATTTATGTTTTCGCTGGCATTTTAGTTATCATAGGAACTGTCCTTTTGTTATATTTTTCAGGCTGGGTGACTTTATTGTTGTTAGTAATGTGTTTTATGGCCTCCATGTGGAAGTGTCACGTCAATATGTTGTTGATGAGACAGCAATGTGCTGCTCCTGTCATCCAAGATTTTGGATTCAAAAATAAATAAAAGTGGTGCTTTAATACATTTAAAGTAATTCCTTTATTGTTGTTGTTCTTTGACTTTGATTTTTTAATTAACCTCTGGGATTTGGTAAATTGGTTTTGTTTGACTTTCTAGTTTGAGCCACAGACCGTTTTGTCTTTTATTTTGCAGAATAAGCATTCATTTTTTTCATATATTCACCAAGTTGCTATTTCCATTTTTAGCATTACAGTTACCCAGTTCGGGGTTACGGAGACCAGAAATTATTTTGGCAGCAATGGGTGCAAAGCAAGAACCACAGTGACATGGAGACAAGAAAGGGGATGGCAGCAATTTCATAATTGTTCGTTAAATTAGCAACTGGTGTTCATAATGTGGAAAGAAATTAACAAGAAAATCTCAAGAAACATGGAGCATGAATGTACCTGAGTTAAACATAAGAACATAATACATTTGACAAACAAGAGGAAACCATTCAGTCCATCAAGCTTGCCTGTTTAGCTAACAGCTAAGCTGTCTCAAAATCCCATCCAGATTCTTCTTAAAGGTTGTCAAGGTTTCATCAACATGTCTTGATAATTTGTTCCAGATTCCCACAAGCCTTTGCTTAAGAAGTTCTTTGGAACTTCAGTCTTAAATGCACTTCCCATTAATTTTCGCTGTTGTCTTCAAGTATGTGGTTCACTCTTAAGCTGAAGCAGTTCTCCTGGATTTACTTTATCAATGCCTTTGAAGATTTTGAAGACCTGTATTAGGCCCCCATGCAGTCTCCTCTGCTCGAGACTAAACAGGTTGTGTGTCAGAGTCTGAGTCTGTCAAGGTAGGACATGGCCTTAAGTCATAGGATGCACTTGGTTGCTTTCCTCTACCCATCGTCTAGTACTGCTATGTCTTTCTTGTACCATGGTGACCAGAACTGTACACAATACCCCAGATGTGGTCTTACTAGTGCATTATATAGTCAAAGCATAATGTTCCTTGCTTTATATTCAACAGCTTTGTATGATAACATTTTTTGCGCTTTTAATTTCTTCTTTACATTGCTTAGTCAATGGAAATGATGTGTTAACATAAACCCCTAAATCCTTTTCAGATAGTGCTTCCTGTAGGACAGTCCATCCATCCATCCATTTTCTAACCCGCTGAATCCGAATACAGGGTCACAGGGGTCTGCTGGAGCCAATCCCAGCCAACACAGGGCACAAGGCAGGAACCAACCCTGAGCAGGGTGCCAACCCACTGCAGGACACACACAAACACCAAGCACACACTAGGGCCAATTTGGAATCGCCAATCCACGTAACCGGCATGTCTTTGGACTCTGGGAGGAAACCGAAGTGCCCGGAGGAAACCCACGCAGACACGGGGAGAACATGCAAACTCCACGCTGGGAAGACCCGGGAAGCGAACCCAGGTCTCCTAACTGCGAGGCCGCAGCGCTACCACTGCGCCACCGTGCCGCCCGTAGGGCAGTCAGTGTTTCTCATTTTGTATTTATAACTGATGTTCCTTTTGTCCATGTGTAGCACTTTGCACTTTTCTACAACTAACTGCATGTTTCAAGTGTTTGCCCAGATCTGAAGCTTGTCCAGGTCTTTTAAAATTCTTTCTTTTGCCTCATCTGTGTCTGCCATCTCTTTATTTTGAGTTTCATCTACAAATTTCAGAAGTTTACTAATTATACCAGAAGGAATGTAATTAATATAAATCAGTGAAAAGAATGGTCCATGGACAGACACTGAAGGACTCAACTGATGACTTCACTCCATGGAGCATTCTCCTGTTATCCTTTGCTGGTTAACCAACTACAGATCCAGTTTTGTAGGTTACCTCTGATGCCTACAGCTTTTAGTTTCAGAATTAATCTTTGGAGTGGGACTGTATCAAAGGCTTTTTGAAAGTCTAGGTAAATTATGTCATATGCTTTGTTTTTGTCAACAATTCCAGTAGCTTCTTCAGAAAAATGTAAAAGATTGATTTGGCAGGATCTTCCTCTCATAAGCCCATGCTGGCCTTTATTTAGTATATTATTTTCATTTAGGTACTTTTATAAGTTATTTCTTATTATAATTTCTATAATTTTGCATGGCTCAGAAGTAAGACTGAAATAAGAGTCACATTTTCAGCTTTACAATCCTCAGGTACTTCTCCTTTCTGAAGTGACTGCTCAAATATGCCTAGTAAAGGTTTATAGATGATGTCTTTCATTTTTTTCAATACGATTGGTAAGATCTCAACGTATTGAGGGCTTGAAGCACATCTGACCTTTTTGTTTTAAAAATCTACCATCACACAGTTTGTTTTTACTTCTGCATGGGGCAGTTCACTTGTTTCATCTATTATGAATACTTGGGTGAAAAATTAAGTTGAAGAGTTGTGCGGCAGAAACCCTTCATGTAGTGCTGCCATGACACCGACATGTCTAACATATAAACTGAAAACCTAATCATAGTCACCAAAATGAACAGCATGTTCTGAAGACTCCTTCCTCCATCTGTATCAAATGGTAACTTTTCTAATTAATTTTTCACCTTTTGTTATATGATTTACCGTATATACTCACGTATAAGTTGGGTCTTGAAACCTGAAAAATCAATCATAAAATCAGACCCCGACTTATACACCCGTTCAAAAATGTGACACATAATTTTTTTTTTACATCTTCTTGCCTCCAGTCTCGCATCAGTTTCTCAGACATATCAAATTTTGTTGCAGCAGCGCACTTACCAATTTCTTTTGCTACTTCAACGACATTTAATTTAAAACCAGCTTCATATTTTCTTCTGATCAAATGCTCAATCGTAGATAAGGGATGCTCTTTTGATAAAGGTGTATGAGGGTGTGGTACAAAAAACATAAATCAATGCAAATGTTGCTTCAGAATAGTCTGGGTATTACCATGTGGTCACGTAGGCACAATAGAGAGAGAGAGAGAGGTTAGGAACACGTGCTGCTACAGTACATTGCCACACCCACATAGAAAAAAAGGCAGTGTGCTCCATGGTTACTCTCTCTGGTGGGCGTTAGCATATCATAATCTCTTGGACCAATGGCGTGAGTTTTCCGCATTCGACTTATATGACTGACATAAAATAACAGAAATTATATGGTAAAACCAAGCTCCAACTGATCCTCTAGAGAACTTATCCGCGAGTATATAAGATAATTGATTACCTGTCTGTTACACCATTTATTAAATATTCTATTAAATATTGTGATATGCATACAGCTATATTTTAAATAATATTTTAATATAATATTTTAAAAACCTCCAAAGCACAAGATGTAAGAAAAAAAAGAAAACTAGAAATGAAAAACTCAGAACAAGAATAGTTTTTATAATGTTACATCTACGGTGTCATGTATAAGTACTGAAATATCCACTTTCCTATTTTTGCTATAAACTGAAGTAACTAGGATTTGATATGATAAAGTGGGTATTAATACACAAAGCCACCTTCTTTATATGGGTATTTCTTCAATTATATCTTATAATAATGGCACCATTTATACTTCCACTATTAGAAATATTAGGATGAGTTTAACTTAATAGTAAATTTGATTTAGTGGTAAATTGTTTGCATCCAATAACTTCACCAAGCTTGTAAACCACTGATACTCACTGATTGTTCTTTTGAGATACTTTGCCAAACCTTTGCTATCTCTAATTTCAGTTATTTTGGAAATATTAAACTTCAGACTCTTTCTCAAGAAGTAAAATACATAATTGATTTGACTCAGATTAGAAGATTTGGCTATTCTCTTCTCCACCACGACCAGTCAATTTGGCAGCATGTTTTGCGTCACTGTCTTATTGCACGGTGTTACGTAGGCCAATGATTCAGTCTGTGTTTTCCTGTGTGTAGGCAGACAAGATGTTTATGTGGACTTTGGTGAAGTCATCCTGTCATTAATGAAACTGAATATGTCAGTTCAGAGGTTTCCATGTATTCCCCAGACCATGATATTAACCTTTTCTGTACTTTACATTCGAAGTGATGTGATGTTAATTGGCTACAGTAAGTTCTTTTCACTACAGAAGTTTATCCTTGTCTGTTGTGTCTGGAATTCTGCTGTATCATGAATCTATTTTATTTTAACTCGATTACAGTATGGAGGGGTGGTCTTTGAAATAGGAGAAACAGTTAATTATGATTTTTTTCCCTATTTTTTGTTGAAGCAAGTACAAGTGTGTGTTTTAAGCAGCAAGTATGGATGTAGGCACCATTTATCTAGGAATGAGTGCCACAAAGTTTCTACATTGCAACTATGAATGATTTCTTTGTTTTTGCTTTTAGAATCCATATTACCTGCTTTTCTTTTCTGCTTATGTCTCTGATCATCTTGTTGGATTATGCCTAATAACTTCAAAGGCAGACATTAAATTGAAATGCAAAGGCTAAATCCAAAACTACACATTAACGGTTCTGTTAATGAGTGCACAATCAATCCAACTGAAACATCTAACCAATTAGAAACACCCAACTGGCAGTTCTTCAAATTCTTTTCCATTAACAGAACAACCAGGTAAAGTACAGATCAGTAAAAGTTACAATCAATGCAGTCATACAGACATGGTGCTCCAAACAAATTCAATCAAGCTGAATACTCGACCTTCTGGCCCAGTCAATTCAGAGAGCTACTCTTTGTGATAAGAGGACCCCGTCTGAAGTGATTTCTCATACATTGGCAGTAGAATAGGTTTAGTGAATGGAATTAATGAATTCTTTCTGTATTAAAGAAAAATATTAGAATATTTGACATACTTACATTTTTTGAAGTTTGACATAATATATCTCTTTCCGATTAAGTTAGGGGAGGTGGGTTAGCATTTGCCCAGTTAAGAAAAATGAGTCTTCATGAAATCAAAGTAGCCTAAGATATCATAAGATTTTTCATTCCATAATGCTCTCTTGTCTAATATCATTCTAAATATTGCTATTAAAGGATTGGGAATGATTTAGATCCCAAATTTGAAAACATATACCACATGTATAAAATTCTGAATATTTGCATCATATTCAGCTTTTCTTCTTAAGTCTAAATCACTTGAGAATGTAGTTACAAATGACAGTTTTATAGAATTCTAGAGTCAATACAGTCATGTGCAGAGAGTGCAATGAAATGCATATCCTTGACATCAATATGCTGCACTGTCCCAGGCAACAAATCACTGCTAAACCACAGTAAATAAGGATATATGTTTTTATTGCGTGTTAAAAAAAATTAACAAGATCTGTGAGTTAAGACCTCTATTTTTAAGAATTATGCACTGATTTTATGTCCAGTTTTGTTTTGCTTCTTAATAACAATTAATTACAGTGATAACAGAATATCAGAAAG
Source organism: Polypterus senegalus (assembly GCF_016835505.1). Lineage (NCBI taxonomy): Eukaryota > Metazoa > Chordata > Cladistia > Polypteriformes > Polypteridae > Polypterus > Polypterus senegalus. The sequence continues at coordinate 51,451,994 of NC_053170.1, read as the reverse complement.
GTAACACAATAGACTATGCCCAGACTGCCTCTGAGTCCCACAATTCAACTGTTATGAAACATTACATAACAAAACAAAGTATGCCCCACCAGGCTACATTCATGTGCAGAATGATAAGCTTCCCTATGGAAAATTTAAGGTCAATATCCTTCAGTGTGGTAGCTTCCAGTACAACAATTTGGAGATAACTTTGTTACTAGAGATCACTAAGCTATGATGTAACATTGACCTCTTGTCTCATTTTATTATATAAACAGTTGATATTTTTTTAAAGTCTAAGTAAAATTAGTTATAGGAGGAGAGTTATGATTGTTCCAGTTGAGTAAGAGAAGATGAGAAGCATAATGGAAAATAAAACATGATGTCCATTCAGGTGTTACTCCAAATAATACTGGTAGAGAACCTAGAGTAATTGTGAATCCAGAACTGTGCGACAAAAAAGCAAAAGGCTAAACTTTAATTGTATTTTTGTGTGGTCAAGCAGAAAATCAACAGGGACCTAGTGTTTCTTCCCAAACTCCAACTTGAACTGTATGTGAAAAACAAAGCAGGAAGGTGTATCATGGCAAAGAGTAACACTGAAAATGTCTGTTACCTTACTTAGTTAACATTACAGTAAAAAACACATTCAGCACTCAATGATGCCAACCCAAAACCACCATTATGGCCTTGTCAAGTGTCAGTGGCACCTTTGGTGACTGTGACTATCTTATTGCACACATTCAACCACAGGTCCTTAGAGGAGGAGGAGGAGGATTTGAGCATGCACTGATAGTGCATTGCTGCACCCACCACACGACAAACCACATGGATTGGGACCCAAGCGGGTGACACTTCAGCACCACACTGGAACAGTCGAGGTTTTTGATGGTGGCCGGAGTGACAATCCTGCCACCAACCCCCAAGTTTTCCCTGTAAGTTGGAGGAGCTGCTTGCAGAGCTGGATACAGATTAATGTCATACCCACGACAGAGCAATTACAAGTTAAGGGCCTTGCTCAAGGGTCAAACAGAGCAGAGTCACTTCTGGCATTTGAACTGGCAACCTTCCGATTGCTGGCACTGATCCATAGCTTCAGGGCCACCACTCCACCCTTAGGTGAAGCAAAAAACAAAACAAACTCTGATGATAAAGAGTGAAACTGTGCCCCCATTGAGCACAACAGGCAGATCATCACAAGCCTTATAAGATTTTATAAAAAGATAAGAAAACAAAGGTTATTTTATTTCGAGTTCATACTCTCAGAAAGTATCGTCAAAGCAGGCAGAAGATCATACACAGCTAAATAAACACAGCCTACCAGAGTGCTAGATGAGATTGTAATTCAAAGAGGCAGATACTCATTTAGTACAAATAGGCAGGCAAACACCAGACATGAGAAGAGCTTGACGGCGACTTAATAAAGGAAGCAAATGATCACAATGCTTGAGCAAAACAATGAGCTGAGCTACCTGCATTTCTCCTGCTTCTCCCATGTTTTTTCACATTATATAGCAACATACACCAATAAATCAGGTCAGAGGTAAATTACAGGTAAAAGAGGGGCTGAGAATGGAGCTCTGTCTAGCTCTGGCCTTGGAGATTTATACAGCATGGTAATAAATGTCTTGCAGATGTCATGTTAAATATGGGGGCTCTGCAGCAATCTCATTCCCTGTTATAACTAGTATTGTTAATCGGACACCTCATCCAGGGTTGTTCCCCAACTTGTTTCTCCTGGGAGAAATACACAGGCTCCCAGTGACCTTGAATTGGATGTGTTAGCGACGTACTGGAGAGACAGCTGATGTTTTCTGTATATACCTTTGTGATTTGTTTCTTTACATGAAAAATGATTTTATGTTTAATGCTTCATTGCATGACTTAAGAATGTTTGCCTATAATTTCTTTACTCTAAAGAATGCTGTTCTTGTCCTGTTTCCTTTTTATAGTGACCATGGGCTGTAACTGCAGTTCAGAGTATGATGACTGGATTGAAAATATTGATGAGTATTGTGAACATTGCAACTGCCCAATTGCACCTGAAAGCAAATATGAGGTGAGGACATTCTTGCAAGTACTCGTTATTTGTCTGATTCTCTTACTGAAGGTGACTTGCATGATTAGGATGGTTTTAAAATTGTTTGCAGATTCGTGCACTTGTATATATTTAATTAGATCAATGGTAAGTGAAATGAGGTTCACACAGAAAGTCAAAGGTGAGAAATGAACAAGCAGTCTTGTGGTTTAAAGTTCAATGTCCTAGCCTTAAGGCCACAGTGTCAACCTAAGAACATTAAAACAGCACTCCCTCAGGAGAGGCAGGCTGCCGAGGGAGAGTGAAACTTTCAAAACAAGGCTATCAAAATATCACCTAAGGTAACATTTACTAACAATCTCTCAAATACTGCTGATAAATAGAAGCAAGTTATGAAGGTCTATCACCCAAATTAACAATTTTGCTTTTAAACTGATTGGTCATCTCCAAGGATTCTTTGGCAATCTAAATTCTGGGCTCTAATATTAGATGTGAATTTTTTTCAGCTTTGTACTTTCCATACTCTTAAAGCATTACTTAGAAGCATGTAATGTAAGGCTAGAATTGATGGATCACTGGCCTTTTTAGGAAAGTCTTAAATGTGCTTTCACTCCATTTGTAAACTCTCTTATGAGAATACAGAGTGGCAGAGGGCCAGCACTGAGTAGCTGAATCCATCATACGCCAAAGTGAATGAACTTCTAAATGAAGTTTAGAGTCACTATTTATCCTAACCAGCACATCTTGGAAACTTGGGAAGAAACCGGAGGGCCATGAGGAAAATAAAAAAAAGAAAACAAATATGAGGGAAGAGTGCAAACTCCACACAAGCAGTGACACACTAGCTGTACCTAATCCATATATCTATACATAGTATTTCAGTTCTTCTCATTTCTCTTGTTTCCTTCCATATTCCAAAGACTGGCATATCGGGTTACTTACTAATAAAAATAATAATAATAATAATAATATATTTTATTTAATAGGCGCCTTTCTCAACACTCTAGGTCACCTTACAATGAAATTAAACAACAGTAATTAGATACAGGGAGATTCACTTGAAAGAGGCCCCGAATATTCTGTTGTAACTCCTGTTAGGATGAAGCAATCAGAACCACAAAAATACACTGTATACCTTGACGTATATGTAATTGATTGTATTACATGCGAAGCTGGAAGTGGTTTCTGTTTTCTGCCAGACACATTTCAAAGCAGCGCTCCATGTTCCTGAACATATCAGCAAGCATCTTGGGGGGAATAACAGCAATTTCACGTTGGATGTTTTCCTTCAAATCTTCCACAGTGTGAGGCTTGTTCTGATAGATTGTTCCTTTGAGCCTACCCAAAAGGAAGAAGTCTGGTGGTGTCAGATCCAATGATCGTGGTGGCCAAAGCCCCTTTGAAATTACCCTGTTGCTGAAGATGGACTCAATTTCTGCCATGCTCCTTGCAGATGTGTGACACGTTGCTCCATCTTGCTGGAAGTAACCTTCCGTTAACTCACAATCATCCAGTTGATTCTGACATTGCTTAACCCTGTAAAGCCCACTGTTGCAGAATTACAACATCACTTTTAACAATTCTAAAAAAAGGCCAGCAAATGTTTTTTTTTTTCTCAAAACCACATTTACATATTTAATGGGTCATATTGTTTGTACTCATGATGCTATTGGATGGAAAAAGTGTTTATAGGTCTGGTCATCTTGCCGTGAACTTACTCTACTTGCAAACTTCGCATTGAGCTGATCTCCTGTTTTTGCACGCCTGGATTTGTCAAGAATTAAGTAAGTAAAATCTCAAAAATATTTTTTTGTGCGTTTATTACAATGTCTAGAACATATACATATTTAGTTATTTTAGAAAACATTGATCAAATTTGATTTAGAGCTTATTATGTCTATGTTGTAATTCTACAACGTTGGGTCAGAGTGGTAGCCTGTTGCATTGTTTAGGGACAGGTGTGAATGGTCTTGAATGTGAACCTGTTAGTGCTCTGGGGGGGATGCATGTGTCCCTTTTAGTATGATAAGTAGACTATAATAGGCCAATTAGACAGCATTGTTTGAATGTAGTGTAATTTTGATCAGCATTTGCATTGAAATGGTTATACTTTGATGGATAATACTTAGCTCTCTACCCTTGATACATGGTCTACTACCCTGTGTCCCACTGGTGGTCAAGCTCCTTGAGCGTGGAATTCATTATGTGGGAACAGCGAGGCAGGTACGTCTACCCAACTGCAACCTTGAAGATGAGAAGAGCTTGAAGAAAAAGGGGAGAGGAAGCTTTGATGTCCGAGTGGAGGGGAACCACAACATTTGTGCTGTCAAATGGTATGACAACAGAGCGGTCACACTTGTGTCATCCTTTGCTGGACCAGAACCTGTGCAGAAAATTCAGCGGTGGGACAAAGCCATTAAAACCATCATTGATGTTGAGAGGCCTTACATTGTTGGTACCTACAACAAACACATGGGGGGTGTGGATTTGTTGGACTCATTTGCTGCCAAGTACAAGTTTCCCATGAAATCTCACCGCTGGTACATTTACATCTTCTGGCACACCATCATCCTTGCTGTAATTAACGGCTGGCTCCTTTACAAGCGGGACTGTAAAGCTCTGAAGATGACTAAGAAAGAGATACTGAACAGGAGACAGTTTCAGGCACAACTTGCATCCTCTCTCATCCTGGTGAACACACACAACACATTACCCAAGAGAGGGCGACCATCTTCAGGGAAGACAGTGACATCAGGGAGCCCTTTGGATCCTCAGAAGAGACCATCCTCATCAGATGTGAGTCCCCCAGCCAAGAGGTCATCGGACCACCCCCCACTGGATGTACGCAAAGACATGATTGCACATTTCCCAGTAAAGACAAAGAGAGGGCGCTGCAGACACTGCAATAATGGATACACAAACACACTGTGTAGCAAGTGCAATGTTCGTCTGTGCTTCTCAGATGAAAAGAACTGTCTTAGGGACTATCACTGCAAATAAACACAGACTTCATTCAAACCACACTGAATGTGACCAAATAATTATTTCCAAAAAATGTTATTAATAAATGCTTATTCATAAAAAAATATGATTGTTGTGTGATTATTACTTATGATATATACTGCTATGGGGCTAAATAAGTGAACAACCCTGCAAATGAATGCTTAAATGTTCTGTATACCAGTTCAGGCAAAGTGAGTACAAATACAGAAATTCTGCTCACAACTAGGCCCAACGTTGCAATATTACAACATTTCCCTAAAAACTTACTAGAAAATAAAAAATGCGAAAAATCTTTAATTCCTACATCAGAGGCCTACTAAAACAATATCTGAGAGGTCAAAAAATTTTTTGCTCATTTTTTTCTATATTTGGGTCTTACAGGGTTAAATGAATTGGTGACCCAGTAGGTTCACACCATGAAAACATGCTGCTCAATACTGTACACCACCATCCTGATGAGAAGTCGAGTGACTGAGTGATGGGGTATGGGTGGTAAGCACAGAGAAGTTGCAAACGGAGGTTAAACGTTGCCATGGCTGTTCGGTGCCTACCTCATCACTCCGACGCAGGGGCACCCCAGCTTGTTCGAAGGTCCATATACTGAGGACCTCATTGCACATTGTTTCATTCAGATTGCTTTGTCCTAACGAGAGTTATTACAGAATATTCAGGACCTCTTTTGAGTGACTCTCCCTGTATAAAAACAAAAAAGGACAATAAAAACAAATAGCAATAAGGTACAGAGGTAGTAGCAAACATCAAATGTGTTAAATGTGTTAAATACATAATTGGTATGCCAGATTGAAGAGATCAATTTTGAGGGCAGTTTTAAAATGTGTTATTGAGTCTAGTTGATGGATATCAGAGGAAAGAGAATTCCAGAGTTGAGGAGCACTATGAGAGAACGCTCAAGCTCAAGGTGAGCCATTTTAAGAGAGAGTCCCCTTAAGCATTATGGACTGGCATCCCATTCATAGCTGTTAACTGATGTTGTCAGTGTTGACTGTTGATCTTTACAGTCCAGTAATGTAAAAAAAATCAGGGTATGGAAACACATTAGTTCTCTAATAAAACGGCTATAAGCTTTGTTGGTATTTTGGGGAGATTTGATTTTTTACCAGAACCTGTTCAAAGTGATTTACTTCACGGATTTGCACTCTGCTTCACTAAGACCATCAATATGATGAAGCAGGTACAGAACGAGTGAATGGAAGTGTCCTTTTCTGAACAGTGTAGCCTGCAATTGAACCAAGAATTTCTAATGACATGCAGTAAGTTTTATTTAAAATGAAGATACTGATGCTGCATATTTACCTATTTGCATTACTTGTCTAGGAGGTGCACAGTGATTACTACTGCTGCCTCACAGTTTCAGCAACATGAGATTGAATCCTTTGCTGGGTAACTGTCTGTATGCTTTGTGCTTGTGTTCCTCTTTTTTTCTGTTGTTACTCCAGTTTTCCTCCCACATACGCAAAGCCCTGCTTGGCAGGTTAGTTGGTGACTCCAGGTTGGCCCAATGTTAGTGTGAGAGAGGACCTGAGGATGAGTGGTCCCTGGGATGGATTGGTGCTCCATACATTGCTTTTTGCTGTCTTGTGTCTGATGCTTTGTGGGGTGGCCTCTGATCTCCTATGACCCTTGTTTGGGTTTAGCGGGTTAAAGAATGCTATGTGTTATACTATGTAAACATGAACAAAAAGAACCATCAACAACTTTGTTATATGAAGACAGCCATGCAAGTGCCTCACGACAAGGGTAAAACCTAACATATGTGATTAGGCAGCATTCATTTTAATCTGTAACATGAGATGTTTTAGAAATTATGACAAAATATTAAGAAGCATGGCTGAAGACTAATGAAATGACAGTAGAAGTCTTGTGCTAAGGGGCCAGACACTAACATCTGACATAGGCAATCCAGCTGCATATGACCACACTTTGAATAGCTAAAGTATTCCCTGTACGACCCCATATAAAAATATGAACAGCTACCAAAGAAGAAAAATTCCCTGCATGACCACTGGGGAGTATTTTGCACAGAATCCAAATCTCATGGCTTTGTTAACGCAATGAAATAAAAGCTTTTAGTGCAGACCTTTAGATGAGTTACCAGACGTTTTCCAGGATTCATGTGTATGAATTAAGCGGACAGGATAAAAGGCAGAGATCTTTATTATGCTGCGCAATGAGAGACTTACAGTGGGCCAAGGGCAAAAACTTTCAATTATGGAGGAAACATATTGATGTTAGCTGTTTCCTCACAGTGCACTCTTCCATGTGGCAGATTTGTAAGTGAGATATGGATACTTCTCACACGAAACACGTTTTCACACGCAGAGCTGAATCCACATAGTGACTGCTGTTGCTTTGTGCAGCTATAGAAAGGTGTACCTTGAGAATCATTAAGTTGGTATTCTTCTATCCAGCTGTTTTCTTTACCTTCTTAATCCAGTACAGGTTTTTGAAGGGTGCAGCCAAATCTGACAGCTCTGGAAGCAAGGCAGGAATCAACCCAGGAAAGGAACCAGTCCATCACAAGGCACATAAACTCATGTACTGTAGAAGAAATCTAAAATTGATTGTTGTAAAGAGGAGACAAAACTCCGTCAAACAGATTGGGCAACACCCTGGTAACCCAGTATAATTAGAGTATTTATAAATATGAAATACACACAACAAGCTGCAGATGCTCAGTGTAGAACTAATTTTAAAATGGCTGAGCTTCCAGTCATATGGGTTCAGGGCAGGAAGAGGCGGGTCCAGGAGGGCGGATAACAGAAGTGACGTCAGTGGTGGAATGGCTGTCAATCTTCTGTTCTGCAGATGGAGAAAGAGAGAAGGGTAATTGCCATCAGTAGAGCCCTTAAGCTGCCTCTCATGTGCACTTGCAGGACACTGCTAATGTAAGATGCATGTGTTTGGGATGTGGTGGGAAACCACACTAGGAGAGCATGCAAACTGCACACAGGACTCTGGAGCCGTGAGTCTGCCATCATTGTTCTCTCCTTCAGTCAGTAATGTTTTGAAAAATGCTAATAGCCACCGTTGAAGAGCTATTCTGGACTGAATGATGTCTTCTCAACATTGTTCTGTTTATTCTTAAGAAATACATCCAGATTAATCAGTAGCTGAGCAACAAGAGCTAAATAGACAGAAACAAACTGACTTCATTTTTTTTATATAGCAATATTTTATAGTCTGTACTATGCCAAGGCACTTTACAAATTAGGATACATTTTTAGTGCCTGCAAAATCACATTAAGGGTCTTCTAATATTTTGGAAGCCAGAACTGAAACAGCACCTTTGTGGTTTAGAGTTCAGTTCCTTATCCACTATGCCACCCTGCACAGGAGGCCGAAAAGGCTCAAAATGTTAAACACCATGTTACATAGCAGAAACAAGCCAAAATCATCTGTGAAGTTGAGCAAATACTTACAAGCTCCGCATTTCATCACATCTGCCTATGAGCTCAGAAAGTGAACACCCTGATCAGTAAGGAGTTAAAGTCTTATAAGTTTGTTTGCAAATTGAGATTAGTAGCTTACATGCCAGAAAACACACAAGGTGCCAAGACCATAAATAATGGGATTTTGTACTTTTTAAACAGATGACATCATAAGCGAGGGGGCCAAGGCACATTTTAGGAGTGGGTTTCCTTTTGTTATTGACTTAAATATAGCTAAGCCCCCCAGCCTGACCCTTGGCTCCCAAAGGCTTTAGTGTGAGTCATAGACAGAGGTTGTATTGGAAATTTCAATCAACCAAATGTGTTAATGGCTTTTGGTTTTACATCTAAACACTGTAAAAAGAATAAGTAAAAACAAAGAAGTGACTGGTGGTGAGGTTCAGCTGGGAGCAACACTTCGATCAGTTGTGGCTCTCCGAAAACTGTTGTCAGAGAAGGTGTGGCATGAAGGCTGTTTAGATAAGGGCTGACTTCATGAATTTACACTAAAGTGCAGAACCAAAATTTCTTAAAGTTCATTACATAACAACTGCAGTTGGCTTTAAATTTTACAACTGAAAGAATTGTCCTTTTTGTTTTCTACTTTTATTTGGCCTAGTAATTGCAAACGTACAGAAAAAGTACTGAAATTTACTGTTCAAATATCTGCCAAATATCTTCGGCGTAAAAAGTTATTCATTAGGAACAGAAGCATTCTGGCATATTCTGTCTCATTTCCCCACTTGTAAATTAGGGCAGGGTTTCCCCAATCTGGTTGCTGCCTGTAAGCAGTTTGCATATTTTCTTTGCTCCTTCTTGTTTTTAATATTTAGCAAGTTTATTGTGTCCTGTGATGTATTGGTGCTCTGCCCAGGGTGGACTCCTGCTCTGACTACAACTCCTTTGAGAGATGTTTCAGCTCTGGACTGTAATAAGAGGCCTAAAAAAATAAATTGACTTATTAATCCTGTTTGGCATCGGTCAGATTTCATATGCTTGTGATGGTTGCAGCTGCCATACTCTTAGAACCAGCGACTGTCGATAGTCATGACCTGAGGATGAGCCAGGCCATGAGGACACATAACAGCAGGATAAGGTGCAAGTAGTCCTTTCTATTCACAGATCCAAACTGAGTGAAAACGGTTAAGTTGCTTCATAAATTGTAATAAACAAACAAACACATAAATAAATAATCTTATTCTTTGGGCTGCTCCCTTAGGGGTCGCCACAGTGGATCATCTTCTTCCATATCTTTCTGTCCTCTGCATCTTTTTCTGTTACACCCATCACCTGCATGTCCTCTCTCATCACATCCATAAACCTTCTCTTAGGCCTTCCTCTTTTCCTCTTGCCTGGCAGCTCTATCCTTAGCACCCTTCTCCCAATATACCCAGCATCTCTCCTCTGTACATGTCCAAACCAACACAATCTTGCCTCTCTGACTTTGTCTCCCAACCGTCCAACTTGAGCTGACCCTCTAATGTACTCATTTCTAATCCTATCCATCCTCGTCACACCCAGTGCAAATATTAGCATCTTTAACTCTGCTACCTCCAGCTCTGTCTCCTGCTTTCTGGCCAGTGCCACCATCTCCAACCCATATAAATAAATAATACAAGATTAAAAAAATGGAATTTCTGTGGAGGTTAAAATGTCTAATAAATTAGCAATACATTAATTTACAAAACAAGGTTAATAGCAATTAATCCATTTGTTAAAATCCTTTAAATCATGGTGCTACCACTCTAAACAAATACCTCCTCTACTTAACCTTTAGGGTTCTCCGCGCACTCAACCTTAACAGGTACAGATCCCTGCCACTATCTCAGCAGAGTGCTGCTCTGAGCCTCGCTCCCGTCTCCCACCACCTTTCCTTGAACTTTAGCCTAGACATGTCCAATGGAGTAAGTCGCTCCTGCTATCTAGTGTACTCAGCAAGGGCAACCCCTGCCCCTCAAGTGCTGGCTGTGCATACCTCTTGGCCATTTTTCCAATCACCTACTTCCTCTCCTCAATGACACTGCCTTCTCCATGAAAATGCTTTCTCTTTACCATTCACTTTTGTTCAATTTAACCTTTGATTTTCTTTCTTTCTTTCTTTCTTTCTTTCTTTCTTTCTTTCTTTCTTTCTTTCTTTCTTTCTTTCTTTCTTTCTTTCTCTTCTGACCCCTCCCACCCAATTTTTTGGCCACAGCACAAGAGAATGCCTGGCTAGCAAACTCCCAATCAATACCTCTATGCCACTCGTGTGTGCGTCCATGTGCATTTGCACCTGCCTGCACTCTGAGCGCTCTATTTTATTAATTTAAAACTGTGCATTGCTACAGACCTCTCTTACTACAGTGCCTAGACAGAACTTAATAACTTGCATATCTGACCTGTGCCTGTTTTGCCTTTCTCATGGTTTTCTCCCATACTCCAAAGAAGTGTGTGATTAGTCTGATACGAGTGCTTATGATTTTCTGCATGAATGTGCTTTTCATTATATTGGTGTCCAATACAGGGCTGGCACTTATTTTGATTGTTATGCTGCCAGATTCTTACTGGTTCCATGAGACTCTTTAATGGAAAAAACTCAGTAAGAAATGGATATGTTGAAAATAGGAGGAAACTTTAAATAGAAGAAGAGCAATATAAACCTTATATATTGAATATTGTTCTTGCTCTGCATCAGTTTTGGTTGATAAAAGATTTATGGTCAAAGTTCTTCTAGTAATTATCAACATGTGTTCTCATAAGCTTATGATGTAAGGAGATCTGAATTGTGCATTACACCCTCCCTGCCTGAGACAGATCATCAACACCTGTAACTGCAATATATTAAAGTGTCTCAAAAATGTCACATTTTATTAAGGATTATAGTCTGTCAGATTCATGGAGGTTGTTCAATCCATATTTGAGATAATATTCCTTGTTCACACCAGAGTATCACTGTTACACACAAATTGACTTAAGTGTACAAATCATCTCATAGGTTGGGTTATAAATCTAATTAGCAAGGTTTCTAAAACTTAGCAATATTAAAAATTGCCCAGGGCTGTGCTCTATAAATAAACTTTGTCACTGAATACAACATTACATTTCTTTGACCACATGAGAAAATGAGGAAGTATTTTTTTTAATTATGGCATTCTCATTATGGACGTGGAGTAAAATTTAGAATATGACCATAGAGATTAACAAAGGTGTTTGGACCAAATTTAGCCACACAGAAAAATGATTAATATATTTAAATAATATTATGACTTTAAATACACTGGAGTGTAGTGAAAGTGATGCTTATCCCAGTGATTTTTTTGATAAAATAGAAATGGTCCAGTTTAACATAATGTGCTCAGAGGTGCTGGTTGAACCACTCAGACTCTCCGAAATTCAAAAGGTCTACATTTCTTACAAAGTGGGAAAACCACAGGCCTAGATGGCTATCCAGTGGAATTTTATAAATAGTCTTCTTTTTAATTAGCTCCATTAATATACAAGTAAGCTACTGTATGTTGAAGGAACCCAGATGAGTTAGGTTTATTCTAAAGAAGAATACAAACTTGTAAAGAGTATGTGGATCCTACTAGACCGATCTCTCTACAGAACAATAATATTAAAATCTCAGGGGAGGTTTTGGGCAAAAGCTAGTGCTCTCTCCTATAACATCACACGATCAAACTGATATTTTTTGTTATCTGTTGTGGCATATGCATTGTCAAAGTTTCAGTGATTGCTTAATGTAATATACTGTATATACCTGTGCAGCATCCAAACACCAGAAGTGAATAGAGAAAAAGTTTTTTAATAGAGCTGACTGGTGATATCTGACCCTTTCCAACACAAGTCTGGAATCGGATCAAACGAATGTGCGTGAATGAAATTATGATACTCCAGCCTAGTAGCCTGTTTGTATAAACAATATAAACTTTGATTTAGGTAATGGAACCAGACACAGCTTCCCATTAACACTGATGCTTTCTGCAATTACCGTCAAACCCTTTGCTATTCTCTTCCAGAAACAGCTAAGGATTAAGGGAAATATTAATGAAGGATTTGAAAAAAGCATTTTTATGCTAATGACTTGGCTGTCTATATTAGTAATCCATACCCATCATTGAATATGTACTGAATCTGTTGGATAAATTGTTTATGTTTTTCAAGGTTTACACTTAGTAATGAGCGAATCCAGCCACCAGGACCACACGAGCCCAAATATAATGGGGAGGGTTGCATCAGGAAGGGCATCTAACATAAAACCTGTGCCAGATCAATCATGCGGGTGAGAAAGAGAATATCCATTCCAGATTAGTCAAGGCCTGGGTTACCAATGACCGCCATCGATGCAGCTTTTCAGCAAGGTATTGGTAGAAACTATGCTACTGCTGGGTGAAGAAGGATAAGGAGAACAAGAGGGGGAAATCAGGTTCAAAGGCAATGGAAGAGGAAGAAAGAGAAGTGTGCGGAGTTCAAAGTCGGAACTTTGAATGTTGGCACTATGAATGTCAAAGGGAGAGAGTTGGCCAATATGATAAAGTGGAGAAAGGTAGATGTATTGTGTGTACAGGAGGCCAAGTAGAAAGGGAGTAAGGCCAGAAACATTGGAGGTGGGTGCAAACTGTTCTATCATGGTGTGGATGGAAAGACAAATGGGGTAGGTGTAATTACAAAGGAAGAGTATGTTAAGAGTGTTTTGGTGGGGAATATAATGTCTGACAGTGTGATGAGGAAAAAGTTGGAAATAAAAAGGGTATTGTTAGATGTCACCAGTGCATTTGATTTGTAAGTGGGATGTGAGATGGAAGAGAAAGTGAATTAGATGAAATGGTGAAAGAATGAAGAAAGAGCGGTGATCGGAGCAACCTTAATGGACACGTTGGCGAAGGGAACAATGGTGATGAGGAGGTGATGGACAGGTGTGGCATTATGTTGTGTGGAAGACTGCCGGCTTCCCAGGCCGGTCCGCACCCCCAGGCCGACAGGAGGAGCTCTCCCGACAGCACGATCATGCCCCGAGGTCCGGCAGGGCCTTATGGACTCTGTAGTGTTTATACACAGCCCTGCTGGATACCTTGGGGACCACCAGGAGTCGCTGTGGGGGGACTTGTGGGATCTGTTGTGCCCTATGACCCGGGAGTACGTCACAGTCACGTGACGGGAAGGAATGGCGTGCTCCCGGGGTAATGTGAAAGACTGATTGCCCTGACCCGGAAGGAATAAGGAACTGTGGACTGCTGGGACAGGAACACCTCCGGGTCAGGGGCTATAAAAGGACGGTGCCTCAGTCCAGACACTGAGCTGAGCTGGGAGGTAGAGGAGCAAGTGTCTGGGCGAGGAGGAGTGTTTATTGTTATAGTATTGATAGTGGTTTGAATGAGTAGTGTGGAAGGTGCTTGGTGCACTGAGGAAAAGATAAATAAAGGGTCTTCGACTTTTACCTGGTGTCTGGAGTTGTACCTGAGGGTTCAAGGGTGCACTACTGCCCCCTACTGCCACAGTTGAAATGAAAGAAATGAGAGAAATATTGAAGGGAAGATAGTGGTTGAATTTGCCAGAAGGATGGAAATGGCAATGGCGAATACATATTTTAAAAAGAAGGAGGATCACAGGGCAATGTATAAGAGTGGAAGTGCACAAAGGTGGACTATGTCCTATATAGGGGATGCAATGTAAAAGAAATTTCAGACTATAAAGTGGTGACAGGGCATAGTGTAGCTACATAGCATCGATTGGTGGTAGGCAGGAAAGAGTTTGAGGTGAAGAAGAGGAAGAGAGTGAGAATGGAACCAAGAATGAGGTGGTGGAAGCTGAAAGAGGAAGACTATTGTGCAAAATTCATAGAGGAAGTGAGTCAGGTGCTGGGTGGTGGTGAGGACAAGATAAATGATTGGAATAGCACAGCTGAAGTGGTAAGGGAGAGCGCTAAGAAGGTGCTTGGTGTGACATCTAGACTGAGGAAGGACAACAAAGAGACTTGGTGGTGGAATGAGAAAGTACAGGAAAGCATAAAGAGGAACAGGCTAGTAAAAAGAATTGGAATAACTAGAGAGAGATGATGAAAGCAGACAGATGTATAAAAAGATGCACCTCAAGGTGAAGAGAGAGAGCTGGTGAAGGCTAAGGAAAAGGTGTTTGTCGAGCTATATGAGAAGTTGGAAACAATGGAAGGAGAAAAGCACTTGTACCGAATGGCCAAACAGACCAAGTGAGGAAAGACATGCTGAAAGGTCAAAAAAGATCCAGATAGAAATTTGCTGACAAGCGTGTGTTGAAAAAGTGGAAAGAGTACTTTGAAGAATTTATAAATATAGAAAATAAGAGATAGTGTAGGTTGGATGAAGTGGAGATAGTAAATCATGAAGTACCGAGGAATCAGCAAGGTTGAAGTTAGGGAAGCTATGAAGAGGATAAAAAGTGGAACAGCAGTGAGCCTGGATAAAATATCAGTGAAGAAATGCAGATGTTTAGCTGAGATGGCAGGAGAGATTCTAACTAGATTGGGTAACAAAATTTTGAATAGTTAGAAGATGCCTGAAGAGTGGAGACGAAACATAGTAGATTAGTACTGATTTTCAAGAATAAAGGAGATAGTCAGAGCTGCAGTAACTACAGAGGTAAAAAGATGATCAGCCACACCATGAAGATATGGGAAAGAGTGATGGATGCTAGGCTGACAGGAGAGGAAGTGATCTGTGAGCAGCAATATGGTTTTAAGTCAGAAAAGAGTACTAGAGATATGATGTATGTCTTAAGATTGTTGATGGAGAGGTACGGAGGTCAGAAGGAATTGCATTACATGCTAGTGGACTGAAAGAAAGCGTATGATAGGGTGCCAAGAGAGGAGCTATGGCACTGTTTGAGGAATTCAGGAGTAACAAAAAGATATGTGAGGATGGTGCAGGATGTGTATAAGGACAGTATGACTGCAGTGAGGTGTGCAGTAGGAATGGCAGCCTAGTTCAGGGTGAGAGTGGGATTACATCAAGGATCAGCTCTTTACCCATTCCTATTTGCAATAGTGATGGACAGGTTGATAGGCGAGGTCAGATCGGAGTCTCCGTAAACTATGTTTGCAGATGACATTGTGATCTGTAGTGAGAGAAGACAGTAAGTGGAGATGAATCTGGAGAGGAGGAGATACACACTAGAGAGAAGGGGAATGAAAGTCAGTAGGTGTAAAATGGTGCACATGTGCGTGAATGAGAGGAAAGATAATGGAAGGGTGCGACTGCAAGGAGCAGAAGTGGTGAAGATAGACAAATTAAAAAACTTGGTTTCAACAGTCCAAAGCAACGGAGAGTGCAGCAAAGAGGTGAAAAAGTGAGTACAGGCAGGGTGGACTGGGTGGAGAAGAGTGACAGGAGTGATTTGTGATAGAAGAGTAACTGCAAGAGTTAAAGAGAAGGCCTATAAAACAGTAGTTAGACCAGCTACGTTGCATGGTTTGGAGATGGTGGCACTGACGAAAACAGGAGGCAGAGCCAGAGTGGCAGAGATAAAGAAGTTATGATTTTCACTCAGAGGGTAAACAGGATTAGGAATGAGTATATTCGAGAGACAACACAGATATGGCAGTTTGGTGTCCAAGTGAGATAGGCTAGATTAAGACGGTTTGGGTGCATGCACAGGAGAGATGAGGAGTACATTGGGAAAATAATTTTGAGGATGGAACTGCCAGGCAAGAGGAAAAGAGGAAGACCAAAGAGTTGGTTTATGGATATGGTAAGGGAAGACATGAATACAGTCCATGTGGCAGAAAATGATGTAAAAGACAGGGTTAGACAACCACGGATGATCCAATGTGGCAACCCTTAAATGGGAGCAGCCAAAAGGAGAATAAGACAATTAGCAAACAGTGGAGTTTACTTTCGCTTACAGTTTTGTGAAATTGCCTCATAAATTCATTTTATATGAAATTTTTCAGTTGCAAAATTCAAAACATGCTAAAAGTGAGATTTTTAAAAGTTTTGTTGGGGTGGAAAGCAAGGAATATTGCCCCCTTAAGGGTCATTTCACAGCAAAAACCTTTCAATTCTGTGTCAATCTTCCATGGCTTCTCCTGTGCATCTATCTTGTGTATTGCATTCCTGCACTTTCACACTGCTGGTTCTGCTTTGCACTGCTCATTTATGTAGTGATTTGGGCGGTTCACCGACAAAAACGCGATAGACATATGAGCGCCGACAAAACTGTGACGGACAAATGAGCGCTGACAAACTCGCTAACTGGTTTTCGACAAATGCGCGCCGACAAACTCGCTAACTGGTTTTCGACAAATGCGCGCCGACAAAATCGCCACGACAAAATCACAAGAGAGGCCAATAGAGTGGAATGCGTACGTGCGCAATATGTACACATTATGTGCTAGGTTATAACTGTTATAACTGCTGATGGCATGCCGCGAACAAATAACTCAGTCGAGGGTAACGCGTCCTATACAAAGCGGAATTACCAGCAGTCAGGCAGCCAGCAAGAGTAAATATGCTCAACTATCAAGACGTCTTTCTGCAATTCTTCCTACATATGCAGGGTGTAATCTTAAAGACTGTCTGCGTGCCGTGTCTCATAATATTGACTTCTAAAATAAACATTATTATATATGCTTTAATGGCGGCACGGTGGCGCAGTGGTAGCGCTGCTGCCTCGCAGTTAGGAGACCCGGGTTCGCTTCCCAGGTCCTCCCTGCATGGAGTTTGCATGTTCTCCCCGTGTCTGCGTCGGTTTCCTCCCACAATCCAAAGACATGCAGGTTAGGTGGATTGGTGATTCTAAATTGGCACTAGTGTGTGTTTGTGTGTGTCCTGCAGTAGGTTGGCACCCTGCCCAGGATTGGTTCCTGCCTTGTGCCCTGTGTTGGCTGGGATTGGCTCCAGCAGACCCCTGTGACCTTGTATCTGGATTCAGCGGGTTGGAAAATGAATGGATGGATATATGCTTTAAACTTTCGCGATTTTGTCGGCGTTCATATGTCTATCGCGCAAATGTTGGGTCACTGATTTGGGCTACCACTTAATTTTTTTTTTTTAGATGAATTTTGTCAGTTTATTAGATTGTATGTTATTGCCCTGGAAATACTTACATTTTTTTTTCAATTTAAATTTTAAGTGCATCACAAGTTTATTTTTCATTCTAAGTTATTGAGTTGCTAGACTGCATGTCATGGTTACTAAGGACATCCTGAATGACTGTAATCACTAATGCTCGGTAATAAAATTGGTTTTTGGATTCCTCAGTTTGAGCTCTAACGAATGAAAAATACATTTTTGAGTTTGGATTCTGTGGGTTCATGCCTTCATAGTAAAGTGCTTTATCAAGTATGGATTTTTATTATGACAGCTCCCTTTCCAGTCATAAAGAATTTCTGAGTTTTGATTTTTGTGTTTTCTTCTTCTTGAAGTACTCTGTGCCTCCAGATGTGACAGATGTGCTGGTGACCTATGATTCACGCTCACCGCCTACATCCCCTCACCCTGGTAAGTTACTCTGCAATTATTTAGTGCTTAGTTGACCCTTTGCACAGACACCAGCACCACATCCTTTTACATACTTATCAAGATTTGAAAAGCATAGTGAAATCTTTCATGAGCAAGTAAAAGAACCCAACCTGAAAGACCATGATGGTAAAATTTTGTATTTAAATGTAAAGCACATGAAATGTGTACCTTCTATAAGGTAATTTCTGTATATTGCAGATTTAAGCAGTTAACATGGCACTTGCATTATTGAAAAGGTAAAATGGAGAAGTAAGTGAGTAAAGAGTAGCATGTAACCTAGGAAATTAATTACTGGAAAATGTTGGTTTGTTTAGATCAGATTATCCTTCTCTGAAATGAATGGCGCTGATAAAGCTACTCGATAGCACACAATTGAATCTTATTAGGGGATTTACCTGCTAAGATGGATAATGACAGAGGTGACACAAACTGAAAGCTTCTTACTTTGACTTACTTGTGTAAAATCCAGTTAGAAAAAGTTAGTGAATGGGGATCAATAGTGCACTTTCACAAAATGGCTATTCATTTTTTAGATTCAATAGTGTGTATAAATCCCAGGCAAAATCTGTCATTCATTTCTGTTTTATGTTCCAGATAATCTGGTTGTTGCCATTTACAGCTATGAACCAACACACAGTGAAGACCTTGGTTTTCAAAAAGGAGATAAGATGAAAATACTCAGCAAGTAAGTCATAAATGGATGCTGTTACAAGTCAGTCATTCATATCTGTTCACATTGCCAATTTTCCATTTTGTGTAACAATAAAAAAAAAGATGAACTAACTTGACTGCACTTTCTGAGGACATAATGCATCAATATGTCACACTGCACTCTTGTTGCATCCGCATACCACAATGCATCCTTCTGATTATTCATGTCTCAGTCCTTTTGCTTTTTGCTTTGTTTTACCCCCATAAAACTGGTTAAATGTTTTTAGAAGTCAGGTTTGGCAGTTTGCCTAATTGCCCACCTCAAAACGTTGTCAAGTAATGTTTTTGTTCTTTTTGATTTTATCTATGGGGGAGGAGCTAAAGTTTTAGATTTGTCAAAAATTTCGATGGATCTCAATGTTTTAGCGTCCCTTAATACTGAAAACATTGATATCTCAATGATGAGTGTGTCTGTTTGCGTGTGTGTGTCTGTGTGTCACAGTTTCTTGGGGACAGTGTAGAGCTAATACGGCTGAGCGGAAAAAATACCAAACTCAAAACTTAAGCCTGTTATGAGATGACGATGTGCTGATTAGTTTTTGAGCGAAATCGTCCAGGCAAAAGAGGCACTCTAGATAAACTCTCAAATCCTGTAATTTATGCAATTAATTATGAATTCTTCCCTTCAATTGCTATCGTGATGACCTATTTTATGATCAGAAAGATCAGCATGTGAGTGATACATAATTACTGAAATGTTCTAGAATAGTTACATGGTTCCTTGGGCGTAAAGCCTGCAGACGCTTATGTCCAAAATTTTAAAGGTCTGGTATTCATCTGTTTTCAGCAAACAACATTATAATATATACTTGTTCTTTATTTCTAATTTTTCTCTGGATATTTTGAAATTTTGTTTATGTCCTTGCAATAACTACAACATACAGTGCATCCACAAAGTATTCACAGCGCATCACTTTTTCCACATTTTGTTATGTTACAGCTTTATTCCAAAATGGATTAAATTCATTTTTTTCCTCAGAATTCTACAGACAACACCCCATAATGACAACATGAAAAAAGTTTGCTTGAGGTTTTTGCAAATTTATTAAAAATAAAAAAACTGAGAAATCACATGTACATAAGTATTCACAGCCTTTGCTCAATACTTTGTTGATGCACCTTTGACAGCAATTACAGCCTCAAATCTTTTTGAATATGATGCCACAAGCTTGGCACACCTATCCTTGGCCAGTTTCACCCATTCCTCTTTGCAGCACCTCTCAAGATCCATCAGGTTGGATGGGAAGCGTCGGTGCAGAGCCATTTTAAGATCTCTCCAGAAATGTTCAAACGGATTCAAGTCTGGGCTCTGGCTGGGCCACTCAAGGACATTCACAGAGTTGTCCTGAAGTCACTCCTTTGATATCTTGGCTGTGTGCTTAGGGTCGTTGTCCTGCTGAAAGATGAACTGTCTCCCCAGTCTGAGGTCAAGAGCGCTCTGGAGCAGGTTTTCATCCAGGATGTCTCTGTACATTGCTGCAGTCATCTTTCCCTTTATCCTGACTAGTCTCCCAGTTTATGCTGCTGAAAAACATCCCCACAGCATGAGGCTGCCACCACCATGCTTCACTGTAGGGGTGGTATTGGCCTGGTGATGAGCAGTGCCTGGTTTCCTCCAAATGTGATGCCTGGCATTCACACCAAAGAGTTAAATCTTTGTCTCATCAGACCAGAGAATTTTGTTTCTCATGGTCTGAGAGTCCTTCAGGTGCCTTTAGGCAAACTCCAGATGGGCTGCCATGTGCCTTTTACTAAGGAGTGGCTTCCATTTGGCCACTCTACCATACAGGCCTGATTGGTGGATTGCTGCAGAGATGGTTGTCCTTCTGGAAGGTGGTCCTCTCTCCACAGAGGACCTCTGGAGCTCTGACAGTGTGACCATCGGGTTATTGGTCACCTCCCTGACTAAGGGTCTTCTCCCCCAGTCGCTCAGTTTAGATAGCTGGCCAGCTCTAGGAAGTGTCCTGGTGGTTTCGAACTTCTTCCACTTAAGGATGATGGAGGCCACTGTGCTCATTGGGACCTTCAAAGCAGAAATTTTTCTGTAACCTTCCCCAGATTTGTGCCTCAAGACAATCCTGTCTCGGAGGTCTACAGACAATATCTTTGACTTCATGCTGGTTTGTGCTCTGACATGAACTGTGAACTGTGGGACCTTATATAGACAGGTGTGTGCTTTTCCAAATCATGTCCAATCAACTGAATTTACCACAGGTGGACTCCAATTCAGCTGCAGAAACATCTCAAGGATGATCAGGGGAAACAGGATGCACCTGAGCTCAATTTTGGGCTTCATGGCAAAGGCTGTGAATACTTATGTACATTTATTTTTAATAAATTTGCAAAAACCTCAAGTAAACTTTTTTCATGTTGTCATTATGGGGTGTTGTGTGTAAAATTCTGAGGAAAAAAATGAATTTAATCCATTTTGGAATAAAACTGTAACATAACAAAATGTGGAAAAAGTGATGTGCTGTGAATACTTTCCGGATGCCCTGTACATAAATAGTAGTTAAAGTGGATTCAGAAAGTATTTCAATTCTTTCATATTTTATGTTTCTGTCTTTCATAGAATCATTTAAATCATTTTTTCCCCACATCAAGCAACACTCAATTCCACATAATGACCAAGCAAAAGCAGGATTTTAGAAATTTTTGCAAAATTGTTAAAAATAAAAAATATCCCAATAACACAAATATTCAGACCTTTTTCTATAGCACTTGAATTTAGGTTTCCCAATCTATTAATCATTGTTGAGATGTTTCTACATCTTGTTTGGAGTCCACCTGTGGTCAATTCAATTGATTTCACATGATTGGGCAGGGCACATACCTGTCCCACAGTTGAGCAAAACTCAAGCCATGAGGCAGAAGGAATAACTAACCATGATTCTTCCTAGAGCCAGCCACCTAGCTAAACTCAGCAACTGTTAGAGATGTGGCCTTGGAAAGAGATGTGAAACGTTCCCAGAAGGACAACTACAACTGCAGCACTTCACTGATCCCCAGATGACAGAGTGGACACACAAAAGCCTCTCCTCATTAAAAGAAACATGGAGACCTGCTTGGAGTTTTCAAAAAAGGCACCTAAAAGCCTCTCAGACTGTGGGAAACAAGGTTCTAATGAAACAAGAGTGTCATGTCTGGAGGAAACCATTCAACACTATTACTTGAGCAATATCGTTCCAACAGTGAAGCATGGTGGTGGCAACATCATACTGTGGGGTTGTTTTTCAGTCATCAGGATTGAGGGAAAGCTAAATGGAGCAAAGGACAGAGATATCTTTAATTAAAAATCTGCTCCAGAGAGCTCTGAACCTAAGTCTGGGCCAAAGGTTCAACATGAAAATGACCCTAGGCACAAAGCAAAATCAACACAGGAGTAGCTTAGGAACAACTCTGGGAATTTGTCTTGAGTTTCCCAGCCAGCACTCAGACTTAAATCTAATCGAACATCACTGGAAAAACTGGAAAATAGCTGTCCACCAATGATCTCTATCCAACCTGACAGAGCTTGAGAAGATCTGCAGAGAAGAATGGTAGAAAATCTCCAAATCCAGATATATGAAGCTTGTCACATCACACCCAAGAAGACTCCAGGCTGGAATCATTGCTAAATGTGCTTTAGTGAAGTATTGAGTACACGGTTGAAATACTTGTGTCACTGTGGTAGTTTAGTTTATTTTTATTTTTTAATTTACTTTCAAAAAATTTCTAAAATCCTGTTTTGCTTTGTCATTATGGGGTATTGAGCTTTGCTTAATGTGGAGAAAAATTAATTAATATAATTTTAGTGCAAAGGTTCAACATACAATAGCAAAATTTGAAAGTAATGACTGCTAGCTTGATCTGTTAATTCTACCTGACACCACTCATATAACTGCTATTTTGTTATAATTGGAGGGCTCTCTCTCTCATCCACCCATCTGGATGAAAATTAAAGCGCAGTTTGAGGCATGTCTTGGTCACGTGTTGGCTGAATTTGTAAATTCAAGTTAACATTACAACTAGTTGACCATTTTTTTTACTTTGTCACAATCCTTTGGGCTGATTTTCTGTAGTTTTAAACTGTTCTCTTTGTAAGTTAGCATAGCTGGTATTAAAGATATCACTGATAAACTACTGCAACAACAACATTTATTTATATAACACATTTTTGTACAAGCAATGTAGCTTAAAGCGCTTTACAAGATGACAAGAAAAGTTATATGAAATGAAAAACAAAGGCAGCAGTCTGATAATGCTATTCAAAATTTACATGTGAGTATTGATATAGTAGCTGTAGCAGCAGCCAGTATGAAATTTTAACCCCGGTTCTTAGGGCAGTGAGGACAGCAGTTTTAACCACTGAATCACTATGCTGTTAAGTTTAAATGTAAATAGTAGCTAAATGCAGAAATACATATCTAATAATAATATACATTTTTAATATATTGTTCATCAGAATTAGTACCTCAACATCTTAACTAAATTTGGGCTCTGAATTCAAGCCCAAAATATGTTGACGAGGCCATAAAACAAGTTTGTCTCCTGTGGCAGAGATATCAGAGTACACAAACGAAACATCCCAAGGCTGAAGGCCAAATATAAATAGAACGTCTGACTAGCGAGAATGAATCCCTTTTAAACCCTTTATCATTTTATAATAGCAATAAAGACATTGTTTGCGATAAGCCGGTGGTTTCCTCTTTATGCACATGTAAACATTTTGCAGTGGGCAGCAATACGCATCAGTCTCTTGGCGCTCTGACGTTTCTGCTTTCCAATGAAACATCAGACTTACAGTGCTGGAAGTGGCTATGAAAGGACATGAAAAACTGTTGTGACTTTATGTAATTCTAGTTTAATTGAAGCAATGAATTAAGATGGATAGAAGATTAGATTTTATTTGAACTGTCAGTAAAATACTGTAAATGATAGAAATAAGTTAATAATAGGTTGTATAAATAAGCAGTCTTATCAAAGTATTGAGTACTAAACCCTTACAAACCTTTATTAATTCTTTAGTATTATTGATATAATGGCTTAATAATATAGCTCAACGTCCAGAGCAATGCAGCACCAGATACAAGACAGGAAATATGCATGGGGCTGTGCCAACACCACCTAAACTCACCTACATGGAGTCAATTTAGACTCTCCTGATAGCCTAACACAAGGGTCTAAGTTGAAAATCTGGGCAAGACAGAGCCACGTGGTAAGAACCACATCCTGCTTGCTGCGTTTCTCTCTGTCATTTCTCATCAATCGGTCTCACATCACTAACCATGTTAAAGTTTGCATAACTTTAGGAAGCAACTCCTATTCAGTTTCAGCTTTTGAGCTGTCATGTCAAATATTTCGTTCCACATAAAAATGTGAGATGCCAATGTCAGTGGAGTCAGTGGTGTTTTTGACAAGCCCTTCGGAGGAATGCAGCAATAGCCTTTTCTTCAAAGCTTCAACTCTATTTTTTTAGATTTTGAAAATGCTAATGATTGAAGTAGGATCCAAGCTAATTTAAAAAAGACCAGCACAATGCATGTTTACATATAGTACATACAGATAACTGTGTTAGAAATATATTTTGTATGACAAATCCTTTGTTCATGTTGTTTCATCACCTCCTCCTTTTAATGGACCCCATTGTTGAGAATCTTAAACTGTTTGTTCACAGAAATGAAGGGGAATGGCTTTTGGCACAGTCTCTGGCAACTGGAAAGACGGGTTATGTCCCATATAACTTCATCGTAAAGATGGACACCATGGAAACAGAACCGTAAGTCAATTTGATCACAACATGTCAAAAAATGTTTTCATTTATGAAAGTCATAAGTCTTTACAGTAATGTTAACAAGTACCTCCTCAGATGAAGAGCAAAGCAGTCAACTCTTTCCAGTCACTAATGAAAACTGAAAACAAAGCTGGCCTCGTCTGTGTCACTGATCGCTCATCTGTTGTTGTTGCTCTCTTTCAGATGGTTTTTCCGAGATATCAGCCGGCTTGAAGCACAAAGGTTACTTCTGGCTCCAGGAAATGCAGCAGGCTCCTTCCTTATCAGAGAGAGTGAGACAACCCCTGGTAAATATGCTATCTATGACAAGCTGCTGAGCATTTCCTTCTCTTGAAACAAATCACAATATCTGACTGAGTATGGGTTTGTACCGTAGACACAAGTAAAAAAAATAATTTGGACACTATTGATTCATTCTATCAATTTAACTAGATTTATATTATTAACAAAGTAACATTTTAATGTAAATTCCTCATGTTCATTTTCCATAGATCACATGCAGTCAAAAGAGAAACAAAGGGTACTTAAGCATCCCAGGAGTTGAGTGTGCCTTCAATTTTCTAAACAGTTTACACTCTTAACACCTGGCAGGCAAACGGCAATCAATTCTTAACTCACATGGTAGCCAGCAGACTGACCTATGAAGTATCCATTCATCCATTCATTGATTTCAAAAATATCAAGGGTCATCAGTGGAACAGAGCCTATGCCAGTAACACTGGGCGTAAAGCTGGAGCCAGACATTTATGCGACGCCAGTTAGTCACAAGATACATACTGTACATACATAGAGACGTGGGGAGAGTACCTGAACAAATCCAAAATGTATTATGTGATATTATCTACTTTAGAATTCTGCTCTGTACTTGTAATATTTCAATTGCATTATTATATTGTATTGAGGATTACTTGAGTTCTGTTCTGTGGATTGTATTTACCCCCTTTTTTTTTTGACACCCACTGCCTGGCCCATCCTACCTGAAAAGGGGTCTCTCTTTGAACTGCCTTTCCCAAGGATTCTTCCATTTTTTTTCCCTACAAGGGTTTGTTTGGGGAATTTTTAATTGTCTTCTTAGAGAGTCAAGACCCTGGGCTGTTAAAAAGGCAGGGCCTGTTAAAGCCCATTGCAGCACTACTTGTGTGATTGTATTGTGCCTGGAGAAGCACTTGCACAGACATTCAGAAAATGAGAAAACTTCACACAGTCCTGGACTTTGGAAGAATGAGGTAGCTCTTGATAACCATTGTGCTGCCATTTGATGAAAACCATTCTGGACTCAAAGGGATAGCCTGGTTAGGACTGTTGGAAATGTTGCTTTTGTACCCAAGGGGGGCAGTACCTCAAAGGTGGTGATAGTAGATCATGATTTAACTGCAGTCCCCTTCTTCAACTGTACTTTTAAAGGTGAAAGAAAAGTTTTTTACCATTGCCACTCCATTACAATTGTTTCATTGAACTTATTGTAGCAAATGAACATAAATCTGGAGGGGTGGTGGCACAACTGATGGTGCTTCTGCTTCTTAGCTTCACAGCTCTCCTAGCCACTCCACTGCCTTCATAGAGTTTTAATGTTCTCTCAATATCCATTTATCTTTTTCTGGTGTTCTAGTCTCCTCTCAGACTCAACTGCTACATAGTGAGTGAGAGTGCCTTACGGTGCATTGGTGTCTTAACCAGATTTGTTTGCTTTCCCTCTGTCACTCTAAAAGAGTGTGTCCACTGAATGGACCATTCTGATTCAAACCCTAAACCCCTTAGGCACTTGGTATTAAAGCCACATTTACATTTATGTTTTGCATTGTTTCACTCATCTGCCTAGCGTTTCTAACCTGTGTAGTGAGAAGTTAAGGAAACTGACAACTTTTATTGGCTAACTAGAAAGATTATAATATGCAGGCTTTCAAGGGAACTCAAGCCCATTCTACAGGCAAGATGTAACCTGTGCATTAAAACTATTAGTCTATGGCGTCAAAGGCTGAAGCATCATTATTCACTACTACTTGTGGTATGTGCATCACAGCATAAAACATGTTATCTACTTTGAGAAGGTTTTTACTTAAATTTGTTACACACTTCAGGTTCTTACTCGCTGTCTATAAGGGACTTTGACAGCAACCAAGGAGATCACGTCAAGCACTACAAGATACGTAACCTAGATTCTGGAGGCTACTACATCACCCCACGGATTTCCTTCAGTACTCTGCGAGACCTGGTGCAGCATTACACACGTAAGTGTCATCCTCACTTCTGTTTGTGACGTGCGTTTGATAATCTCGGTGCCAGCGTTTTATGACTTTGATTAAAAGAAAGGTGGAGGCAGATGTGACCATGTCTTAATCACGTCTGTCTAAGACGTCAGGCAGTGCCTTTCATTCTGTCACTGTGTAGCAAATGAACTTAACTGAACAGTTTGTTTGTTTCTTTGCTTACTCCACATGCCTGGCATTGTGATTTTGTATAATTATTGTAGCATGGTGCAGTGTTCTGTAAGTGTTTGAACAGACAAGCATGACTTATGAATTTTATTTTTTGTGGCAGGAAATGCGGAAGGCCTCTGCACACGCTTGACCAAGCACTGCCAGACACGGATGCCACAGAAACCTTGGTGGCAGGATGAGTGGGAAATTCCCAGAGAGACGCTGAAGCTTGAGACAAAACTGGGGGCTGGTCAGTTTGGAGAAGTCTGGATGGGTAGGTGGCTGGCTGCATATTAAAAGAGTATGAATCAACCTCTGCCCTCATTTTAAAATGATAATGACAAAAAGTTTTTGTGCTTAACCCGCTATGATTCCAGGAAACAGAAAAGAAGGAAACACATATAGAGCGTTCAGCATGCCTTGGTGATCACTCCACAAATGCATCTCCTTATCAGAGCATCTGCTTCAGCTTTGTGGTCTTTTACACAAGGTGGTTCAGTTATGAGTTACTGACATTGTACAAGAAAGGCAACCATTACTTTTTCAGTTTGCTTTATGCACTACGTTGTCTTCTATTCTACTGATTTCTGTATCTTGAATTTTCATATTACCATCTTATTGAAATTCAATTGTTTTATCAGAATGCAATGATTTTGGAATCCTAAGTCACTGTTTAAAATGGCACAGGATGATACACAGTAGCATTTATTGCATGGTTGGTCTGCCTGGGTCTGTGTCAGTTTTCTAGTGGACCTCCAGTTTCCTCCCACATCCAGAAGGTGTGCAGGTTGGGTTGACTGGTGAATCAATGCTGGCCTGGAGTGAGTGTAGCCATGAAAATGACCTCTGATGAACTGCTGCCCCAACCATAGCTGATTCCTGCTTTGTGTTCAGTGCAGTCAGGGTAAGGCTCTGACAAAACGCTATAATTTATAATATGTAATAGACAATGGATGAAGGTGTACCTGCCCTGCTTTTATTATTTTCTAAGATGTAATAATATGGAGAAAATTTCCATCACTTTACGACCCATTTTTATCAGTTTAGGGTCAGGGGGAACCACTATTAGATATAAAGTGGGAACCAAACCTCGATGTGGCTCCAATCCATCATGGGATACTGTGGAAGAAATTAACATATTAATTAAAGAAAGAAACTTATCCTGTACTAGGAAACGTTTAATAAAACCTCTTTGAGACAGAAACCAGGCAGGAGGAAACTTGTCCATTGCATCCTTTATTTACTCATCAGCAATTCCTGAAGAGAGAGCATTCATCACAGTAGTCTGGTACAGAATGATCAGAATGGTCAACAATACAAGGGCAGAAGTCCATTGTTTAGAATAACTGAATTTACGTAACAGTGCTAATTGATGCATACATTTTTTCTGATTGGTTCATTGACTTCATTCAACTTATCTAATTAAAAGTCTATTCCACTAGACTGTTGTTCTTCTCATTTCTCCTGAGTTCAGCATTTACCCTTGAAATCTCTAAGCATTGTTACAACTGTCCAGTCTTGTTGTTTACTGGACATCTCTTAATCATCTGCTTGTACATTTTGTGTATTACGTCAACCTTTCTCCTAGTACATTCTTGTCTTTTATTCACTTAACCATTTCAGTAGTTCTCTTCATGACATTTCTAAAACAAATGCTTATATATTTCAATGTGCACTGCAAACCAAAATACTTAACTATTGTTACCTCAAAATTATTCCTTTATAGTATACTCACTTAGACGTCTACATTTACTCAGGGTCAGTTTAGAGTTAAGAGTTAATCTTACATATGTGAAAGGGGAAAGTAAAGAAAAAAAAAACACATAGCGTGAGAAGAACTTTCAAACTCTACAATGGCAGCACCCAGGCCCACGTTAGGAAACAGGACACTGGCGCTCTGATGTGGCAGCACCAGCGATCCCCTCTTCACCTAAACATTTTATTTTTAAATGTATTGTTTGTTATTATTATTATTTAATCATAATTAAATTATAGGTACAACTTTTGCTGTTTTTAATGGAAAGCTATTTTAATGAGCTGCACCTTTATGTGTTTGTTGTGTAGAGCGTGACTCCCAAGTTCAGGCCCAGGACATTTCTGTGGCTGTGAGTGTTTGTTCTCACCAATTTCACAATTTAATTTATCTCATTGTTTGGTGAGCCATCCTTTTCTATTCTCTTATTCTAAAAAATCCTAAAATATATTTACCTTTGCCTGGACTTTAAATACTTAATTGTCCATTGTCATTTTCTTTTTAATTAACCTTGTTCTATAGAGTTTACCCTGTGAAAGGCGCTATATAGCCCCGACCCGCACAGACCACGCAGAGGCAACGTGTACAAAACACACAGGTTTTATTTTCTTCAGCCGTGGGCACACGCCTTCCCGTGTCCCACAGGCCCAACACAGTCCCAAACACAGTCCCAAAACACAAACTCACAATTCTCCACCACTCCTCCCAGGCAAGCTTCGTCTCCTTCTTCCTCCCAACTCTGGCTCGCGAGTGGTGGTGGCTGGGCCTTTATAGCCCACCGGAAGCATTTCAGGTGATTAACCACCTGGTCCCGATTGCACCTCCGGGTGGGGCTGAAAGCTCGTCCAGCCGGGCTGTGGGAAGCAGGCAGCTCCCCTAGCGGCCACGCTGGGCCCCAACCAAGCTGTGGAGGACTCCATCTCCCATGGAGCCCTGCGGGTGGTTGGGGAGTGACCGACGGCCAGGGAGGCTGCCACCAAGCGTCCCGGGGGAGGTATTGGACTTCCCATGGCGGCTCCCCCGGAACATAAGCAGCAGAGGCGTCCCTACCGGGCATGGGACCCGGCTGTCCTTCACAGTTCCCTCCCTCAGATGAGGCTTGTGGGGATCATCGGCCTGCCCGCAGGGCGGTCCTCTCCAGGACAGGGAGTCGGCATCCTTGGCTCCACGGCTGCGCCCTGTAAAAACATAATGAACAGGTCTGGGGGTGCTGCCCCGACGTCCCTGCCACTCGGACGTCCTCCTTGGACAAACCCTCCAGACATGACCAGCGTGACCACAAGAAAAGCACAACCGACCCCTCCAGCTCGACCCTTGCGGGAGCGGAAGCAGGCAGGAAACTCCTGCCCCTCGCCCACTCGGGAGGGCTGGTGGCGTGTTAGCCCCGCAGCGTAGCCCTCCTGCAGTGCCACACTAACGGGCTTACGCTGCACCTTGTCAGGAGTCCCCGACCTCTTTGTCCGGGTCCTCCTCTTCCTCTGGGGTGCACTGACGGTCTGGGTCCCCTTATGGGAAGAAGGAGACCCTGTGCCGCCTGCACCCCTTTAGGCGACCGAGACCGGTGCAGGCAGAGGGGCGGGGTTGTTTGGCAGCCGACATCCACCAGCTGCCTCTCCACATGTTCCTCTGCCACAGTATCGGTCCACACGGCGGCGTCTTGTGTAGTGGGCGGGGCGACCTGGCAAGCAGCACTGATCATATCCGTAGCCGTTGCGCTCTGCCCCTTTTCCTCTATGGCCCAGGCTTCACCTACCTGAACCGCTGTGTCCTGCAGGCAGGAGGCTGGCGCCCCGTCTCTCCAGCCATTTAACAACGGCCGCCATCGGGGCGCCGATCTTCCAGTCCAAGTCCTCCTTCGTCTCCTGCAGGACCTGAAAAACCTTAACTAAGGACTGCAGAGGAAGGAGAACATGTTTCAACTCCTCTACAGCCCAAGAAAAGTTAATGCGTTCGGTCGGCGCTGGACTTGAAGTCCCCTTGTTTCCTCCCACCGACCGCGAGCCAAAAGACCCTGCGGACCCTCCGCAGTCCGTTTGGGAGTCCGAGAGGCTCGGGAGAAGGTCCGTCACCCCGCCTGCGAACTGTCCTCGGCGGGCGGCTGACACACTCCCCTTTACCTGTTTGGAGGAGCTCCTGCTCCTCTAGCTGAGTCACCGCATCGGGAAACTCCTCCGGGTTCTCCTCCTCCGGCTGACTGGCCGGCCCGAAGGGAAGACACAGCCCAGCCTCGCTCTCCCCGTCGCTCTCTGCACCGTCACGCCACAAACAGAGGCCATCTGCCCACCAACAGGTGGTTCGTCCCTCGGGGTCAGGAGGTAGGCTGACGCAAACGCGGAAAACCCTTCCCGTGGCCCTTCCCTCTTGAGCCCGTCACCTACCTCCGGTTGTGACCCGTGGAGCGGGCTGGCATGCCGGCGTCTGGAGGCTGGCTTCTGTGTCCGCCCGGCTTTCTTTTTCCCCATGGCGCGGTGCCTGTAGGAGATCTTTGGCGGCCTGAGTTGCGCTGTGCTGTGCTGCGCTGGCTGGCTTGCTTGCAGCTGCGACAGCGTTCTCTCAGCGCTGTGCTGCGCGTGTCCGCCGGCAAGTCATGCAGCGCGTGCCTCGCTCTTCGCCTCGGTGGCGCTCCGTCCCGGGAGCGTGCCTGCTGCAGTCAAAGGCCGCTCTCAGCGCTGTACTCACAATAGAGCACGCTCTCTGTCTCGGGGCGCGCTCGGCACTGCGATGCGGTGTGCGCTCCTGCGCTGAGCTACGTGCCCCAGGTGTTGTGCCGGGCCGTTACACACAATTTTTATGCAGGTCCCGTCCAAATGGGCGGCCGGAATCCTGCCGACTACGCCAGATGTGAAAGGCGCTATATAGCGCCCGACCCGGCACAGACCACGCAGAGGCAACGTGTACAAAACACACAGGTTTTATTTTCTTCAGCCGTGGGCACGCCTTCCCGTGTCCCACAGGCCCAACACAGTCCCAAAACACAAACTCACAATTCTCCACCACTCCTCCCAGGCAAGCTTCGTCTCCTTCTTCCTCCCAACTCTGGCTCGCCGAGTGGTGGTGGCTGGGCCCTTTTATAGCCCACCCGGAAGCATTCCAGGTGATTAACCACCTGGTCCCGATTGCACCTCCGGTGGGGCTGAAAGCTTCGTCCAGCCGGGCTGTGGAAGCAGGCAGCTCCCCTAAGCGGCCACGCCGGGCCCCAACCAAGCTGTGGAGGACTCCATCTCCCATGGAGCCCTGCGGGTGGTTGGGGAGTCACCGACGCCAGGGAGGCTGCCACCAAGCGTCGGGGAGGTATTGGACTTCCATGGCGGCTCCCCGGAACATAAGCAGCAGAGGCGTCCCTACCGGGCATGGGACCCGGCTGTCCTTCACACCCCTTGTATCAAAATGCTGAAAACACCAAATGCTAAAGGAGTGCAAACATTTTAGTGCCATATTCAGGGATCTGCTGTTTGAAATGTTGCATAACAATCAGACAAGTAAAAAATGGCAGCGAAATATTTTTTTCTCCCTATTTGCATTCAGTTTTTGTAACAAGATCTGTACCGCACATTGCTATTTGTTAGCATTTGGATACAATTAAGAAGGCAGACTTTACAGATAAGCCACAATTATGTAGAAAACTACATAAAGCTACAGTAATGGATGCAAATATTTATGATTTCTTATAAATATTTGCAGACCAGATAACTATTGAGACTGATTAAAAGTAAAAATGATAATTATGAATTTGGTTAGAATAATATTCAGCAGTCATGGACTGGATTTGAAACCATTGAGGCTGAACATAACATAACATAAAATTCTCAAACTGACTTTATTTAATTAAGAGCCTACCCTGGCAGAATCGAGGGCAGGCACTAGATCTGGACAGGGCACCAGTCTATCACAGGGCATGCTAACATACAAACATCCACACATACCAACACATGCAGCCAGCCTACCCCTAAACTGTGCTAATGATTTATTAAACAACAAAATGCACAAGAGTGGGAAACACAGGAGAATCTAAAAAAAAAAAGCAGAAAGAATGCCCTCTTTGTCACCAGGGCTCTTTTTTGGTCTCCTGTTGCGGTTTTACCACTTGCCCAGCATCAAACGTACTTTACCACCAGCACAACAATTTCCCCATATTCATTCTTCCCTCTAGTACTCTGCCAGCTTGTAAGGTTGACCTTTTGCCCTACCCGTGCCTCCCCTGGCATTAATACACATTATTCTACGTACTCAGAGCCTACGCTTAGATTTGCTCTTAGTCTGATGTTACTTTCAGAGTTCGATTTCTGTGCCTGAGTGCACATTTTATGTGCTCTTGAGAAGGAAACGCAACCTTCTAATCCATCATACTAGGTTACACCGAGGGCTTCATATTTATGTAAAACGATTCAACCACATAACAATGGAGAACTCTATTTGAGCTATAAATAAAGCAATTGTGTGGATAATGCATACAATGAGAAGGAAATCAAGGAAGGAGCGCCTGTCTTGTGTTTATATATAGCTTTTATTTTTAGAAATAGACCTTTGACTTAGATCTTAGATACACATGGTGAAATATTTCTCGCCTCAGTGGTTATTTGCAAAACCAAAGTCAAAAGGAAATTGGGGCCATACATTGTTGATGATACTCTGATCAGACAAAAGGTGAAGGTCTTGATTTTAGCTTCTCTGTCCAAGCAAGTTAGTGTAGAAGTATCAAAGGGGAGCAAATCATCCATTCATCTTTCCTCAAACCTGTTTGTTCCAGTTCAAGCGTGTGGGGAAAGACAGAGCCTGCCCTAGCAGCAGACATACAGTAGCCATAGATGGTGTGGCATTCTATGAGAGAGTATTGTCACACATGCACATCCACACACCGTCAATCACTCATAGGTGTGTGTTTTGGATATGCTTGCTGGAGAGGTTCAGAAAAGAAAACTTCTTGCTGGTAGTAAGTGTTACCTAAGGACATGGTTTTGCCAAGCAATCTATCTGTCTCTTCATTTCAGGGTGCAGGGTTCCTATCTTTGTAGTAATTTAAGGAACCAACTCTGGATGGGATGCCAGTTTAACTCATCACACCTTAATGCACACTCACATCATTCCAAATTTGAGATGCCAGGAAAGACAGCCCCTCTGTGAAAGGAACCAGAGCATCCCAAAAAAATGCACAAGGATACAGGGAGCCTGCCATCCCTACACAGACAGGCACCATCCCAAGAGCTGAACGCAGGTCATTGAACTTTGAGGAAGTAGCATCAAACCTGGTACCACCAACAAATTAAAACAAAAAATCATATTAACCCTTCTAGTGTTATAAATTCCTCCTAATTTGAACTACAGAAGAAGCAAGCTCAGCCATAGAGTATGTGGTGGGTGATTAGCTAAAATGTTCAATATTAGAGCCTTGTTGATTTAAATATTAAAAAAATATTTAAATATTAAGCTATTGTTAAATTTGTCTTGGGGGAAAAAGTACTGTAAATGATAAAATATTCTAACTGAGGTTTCAAGTATCTAACAGATTTCAAGGATCTCCTTGCCTGTTTGTCCAAATGATTTTTGCAGCATCATTTCATGAGATCTTTGCTGCATGTGTCACCACTAAGCACAAAGGGACTGTTCTTTTGACAGGGATACTTTGCACTGAAAATTGAACGTGCTTTATAAAGTCTTTCTTGCGTGTAGTCCCATAAAGCACAAAATAAAAAATGTCATTTTTTTAGCAGTTTAACACCAATCTGGCATTCTTATTTTTGTGATGTACTAGATTTTATAAATATTCTCATGTCTGCTTAACTTAATCCAGGGTGACAAGAGGCCCCAAGCAGCACTGGGTGCAAGGCCAAAACCAGTCCAGGACAGGGCATAAATCCATCACTGCCCACAAATGTACATGCTTACTGATGCCAGGATTAATTCAGTTACCAATGAACCTAACATCCACATGGAACATTGCAGAACATCTAAGAGTTAAAGACAATGACCAAGTGTGATATTTGAACCCTGGTGGATATATGTATGAGGCTACACCACTGCGGCACCCAATTTTAACAAGAATTAGAATTGAATTACCATGCACTTATTGACTTATGTTGTCAGTTGGCTTTGCCATTTAGAGAAGGATAAGCCTTTGCTAGCTTCTATCACTGTGCTCTACTCTATCCCATTGTGGTTACAGTCATCTTGTTTCTTAGCCTTCCAATCTCAGGCATGTTTATTTTTTCGTACTTACAAAAACAATGCACTTATTCAGTTTCAGCCAAATAAAACTAGCCTGGGACCACAATCTTTCCTAAACAAACTCTTTTGATTTGATATATTTATTCTAGATCTCACAGTCATTCTCTTCCTTTCTATAGTAATATAGCTTCACACAGCCACCTCAGCTCTAAGACATTTGCACCTTGAACTTGGCTTGTATTCATCAGTCCTGTTTTATTTTCTTCAGGCATATACAATAATGACCGGAAAGTAGCCATCAAGAGCCTGAAGACTGGCACGATGTCTACAGCCGCGTTCCTGGAGGAAGCCAACCTAATGAAAAATCTTCAGCACCCGAAGTTGGTGCGCCTCTATGCTGTGGTCACGCAGGAGCCCATCTTTATTGTCACAGAGTTTATGGCAAACGGTGAGTCTGTTTATGTGACAAGGGCAATTTTTGGCTCTATTGGTGTACATTTTTAAGACACACTAAACTGTCAAATACAAAAGATTGCTTCAATTGAGCTGTTCCGCAATCTCACAAATCAGAAGCCATTAGCCAATATAAAAACCCAGTCAAGCCATAAATTAACCATTATAAGCAAATATCCACCCCAGTCTTTGTGTAAAGTTAAGTCTAAGAGACCCATTTCCAAGAACAAACTTTTCTTTGAGGATTGAGGAGGCTGAAGCGCTAAGTTATATCTGTTACTTTACAAAACAATTTTACTTGGTCGGTAAGTAAGTACACTATATGGCCAAAAGTATGTGAACACCCCTCCACATTACTGAGTTCAGGTATCTTAACCTCTTGTTAACAGGTTCTAAAATCAAGAACATATCCATACAGTCTCTTTTAAAAAACATTGGCAGTAGAAGGGGTCATACTGAACAGCTCAGGGACTGCCATTGGACGCCATCTTTGCCACAGCTCAGTATGTATTCTGCACAGCTAGATTTGTCCTGGTCTACTGTAACTGCCATTATTGTGTAGTGGAAGAGTCTAGAAACAAGAACAGCTCAGCCATCTGGTGGTAGAGCATAAAAACATATACAGTGCATCCAGAAAGTATTCACAGCGCATCACTTTTTCCACATTTTGTTACAGTATGTTACAGCCTTATTCCAAAATGGATTAAATTCATTTTTTTCCTCAGAATTCTACAGACAACACCCCATAATGACAACATGAAAAAAGTTTACTTGAGGTTTTTGCAAATTTATTAAAAATAAAAAAACTGTAATCACATGTACATAAGTATTCACAGCCTTTGCTCAATACATTGTCGATACACCTTTGGCAGCAATTACAGCCTCAAGTCTTTTTGAATATGATGCCACAAGCTTGGCACACCTATCCTTGGCCAGTTTCGCCCATTCCTCTTTGCAGCACCTCTCAAGCTCCATCAGGTTGGATGGGAAGCGTCGGTGCACAGCCATTTTAAGATCTCTCCAGAGATGTTCAATCGGATTCATGTCTGGGCTCTGGCTGGGCCACTCAAGAACATTCACAGAGTTGTCTTGAAGCCACTCCTTTGATATCTTGGCTGTGTGCTTAGGGTCGTTGTCCTGCTGAAAGATGAACCGTCGCCCCAGTCTGAGCTCAAGAGCGCTCTGAAGCAGGTTTTCGTCCAGGATGTCTCTGTATATTGCTGCAGTCATCTTTCCCTTTATCCTGACTAGTTTCCCAGTTCCTGCCGCTTTGGGGAAAGCCCTTGTCTGTTCCACACAATGACTTGGAATGACATCCCAGTGAAGTGACCACAGCATGATGCTGCCACCACAGAGCTTTACTGTAGGGATGGTATTGGCCTGGTGATGAGCGGTGCCTGGTTTCCTCCAAACGCGATGTCTGGCATTCACACCAAAGAGTTCATCTTTGTCACATCAGACCAAAGAATTTTGTTTCTCATGGTCTGAGAGTCCTTCAGGTGCCTTTTGGCAAACTTCAGGCGGGCTGCCATGTGCCTTTTACTAAGGAGTGGCTTCCGTCTGGCCACTCTACCATACAGGCCCGATTGGTGGATTGCTGCAGAGATGGTTGTCCTTCTGGAAGGCTCTCCTCTCTATAGGGAAGCTTATTCTTTTATTTCACAAAGATATTGCCTGCTGCAATGATAATGTGGTTCAGCAGTTGGAGATGTTTAAGCATAGTGGCACCATGGAGCTGTCTTTCCTGCCTCACAGTGCCAGGGTCTGCTTGGAGTTTGCATGTTTTCCCCATGTATTTCTCTCAAAACTGTAACGCTTTTATTAAAACTACCATGCTGCGTAATCAGTTCAGTTTAATTTATTGTGATTTGTATAAAGTACCATGCTGTGTTTATTACAACACTGCCACTTTGAGTGAATCTCTCTCTGCAAGCCGTTCAGATTTACAACATAGAAAGTAATAGGTGAAAAGAAGCAAAAAAATAATCATACAGCTTTAAGCACACATTTGTCTGCTGTCACAAAATATGGCAGAACATAACAGCTTAAAAACAGAATTGGAGAAGCAAAGGTAGGATAATAAGCAGAATAGCATAGGGCTGGATGGGACGTATTTAGAAATTTTTCAAGTTATTTTTCACATTAGGGCACAGGTACCTATTAGCTCCATTAAATGCAAGAGCAATTTAGCTAATATAAGTATGGCTTACTTCCGAATGTAATTTCATGTGGCAAATTAATAAATAGCATGATGGTGAATAAGTAACTACAGATTGCTTTAATATTACAGACTACAACAGGATACAAATGAAGGAATTCTGTCCTTAGCAGTTTTAACTTCTCAGAATTTGTTAACTACTTGGTTTGATATTGATGGATGACTGTTTCTGGGTATAGAAAGACACCTTCGTCTAGTTTTTTCTCCCTTTTCATGGTAGATGGATGGGGAGAGTGGCTTAGCAGGGCCACAAGCTGCTTTCTTTACACATCAGTGCCAACACTTATAAAACTACACAGTTTGCTCCGATATTTCAAGGTTATTTAGCACCAGCTTTCGTAATGGTCACTAGCTGTTGAATTCTTGAAATGCAGTAAGACAACCTTAAAGTGTAGTGCTTCCAGTAATGTGTCCCAGAGTCAAAATGAGCTGCAGAATAAACATTGCAGAACAGAAGCCGTTGCCATGGTAATCTGCAGCTGCCCAGCTTATCCCTCCACATGCTGGAGAGAATCCTTACACCTTTGACTCACATTTCCTTCATTATGACTTTCAAGACAGGAACAAAGGAAGAATCCACCCAAACTGCTGCACAAAAAAAGAGGACTTGTTGTTAACTTTCTGCCCGTTTGCTTCCTAACCCCTGCTGGCCCTCCAAGTAATCATTTAAAGTAGGACAGACAGTCCACTTAACATTAAAGCGCTGGTGACAAACAGTAACCGCCAGCTCCAGACCACAGACAAGGCTGTAAAAACAACCAGGAAGACTCTGGTCAGCCCTTCAAACCAAACAAAGCCCACAATTATGGCCAACGCATGCATGTTGTCCAGCACTATGAAAAACTCAGATATCATTGACTGAGAAATTGCTGACCTCACTCACTATCAGCTTTAACAGCAGACCATCAATGATGTGCTCGTTTTTTATTCTGAAAATAATAGTCCTTGGAATTGTTGGCATTTCTGTGGACTCAGCTGATTAGTAATCTCTCTTTTGTTTGCTGTTAAAGTCATAATTGCTTATAAAAGGAATTTCAAAGAAACTAAATACACAAGCACACAAATACTTGATATAGGACCTTTCTACTGTGTACATCACAATTATAAACCCCAACATGGTGGTTGTTCTATTTTAATTCTCTAGTTATCTGAGTGAGGCTTGTTCCTCTCAAGCAGGTGCCCTTTATGCAGTTTACTGTTGCTGCTGAGTGCCTGCCAGAGCTCTCTTGACGTTTGCGGTAGTACAACAACAATAACATTTATTTATATAGCACATTATCATACACATAATGTAGCTCAAAGTGCTTTACATGATGAAGAAAGAGAAAAAAAAAAGACAAAGTAAGAATTAAAATAAGAGAACACTAATTAACACAAAAGTAAGGTCTGATGGCTAGGGAGGACAGAAAAAAAAAAAACTCCAGACGGCTGGAGAAAAAATAAAATCTGCAGGGGTAGTAGTAGGTGATACACAGGTTGTTTCAGTATACATGATAAAACTCTCCTTTCACCATAGGAAACCATTTTACTGGTATGCTAAGCATTAGGGGACAACTTCTAAAGACTGTGCAAGTGAAAAGAAATAGGAAATGTAATATTGTGTCGGTGTAATACTGTGTTAACGGTGATGTATTTGTGTATGGACTTTTATGTGAGCTGTGTGTTAATAATAAGTGGGGCTACTGTGTGCTTCATCTGGATCGGTAAACAGGAAGAGGGTGAGAAGAAGCTGTGCTGTGTTTGTTTGTCAATGACGGTGTGAGGTAGCGAATGAGTGTGGTTGCGAACAAGTGAAGTAGTGAGTGAGTGTGTTAATAAAACAAGCGACACAGTGAGCAAGGGTGGTAGTAAATGAGTGAAGCAGTGACTGAGTGTGGTAGTAAATCAGTGAGGTAGCGAGCAAGTGTGGTAGTAAATAAGCAAGATAGTGATTGAGTCTGTTTTGCGAATGACTGAGGAAACAAGTGAGTGTGGTATTAAGAGTGAGGTAGTGAGTGAGTGTGATTGTAAATGATTGAAGCAATGAGTCAATGTGGTTGTAAATGAGTCAGGTACCGAGTAAGTGTTGTTTGCAAATGATTGAGGTAACGAATAAGTGTGGTTGTGAATGAGTGAGGTAGTCAGTGAGTGTAGTAGTGAGCAAGCGTGGTAACGAGTGGGTGAAGTAGTGAACTTGTGTAGTAGCAAGCGGGTGAGGAAGTGAGTGAGTGTGGTAGTAAATCAGTGAGACAGCAAGTGAGTGTGGTAGTAAAGCAAATGTGGTAGTAAACAATTGAAGCAATTAGCAAATGTTGTAGGATTGAGGTGGCAAGTGAGTGTGGTAGCGAGCAAATGTGGTAGTAAACAAGTGAGGCAGCAAGTGATTGTGGTAGTAAATCAGTGAGGTAATGAGTGAGTGTGCTTGTGAACGAGTGAGGTAGTGAGTGCCTGTGGTTTGGGAATAATTTAGGTAGCAAGTGAGTGTGATAGTGAAAGACTGAGGTAGTATAAGTGATTGTAGTAGTAAACAAGTGAGGCATGTCCTGCCCAAGGATGTAGGTTCATCTGTGACTCTATACATAAATATATTCATAAAGTGTTTATTTTAATAATCTGCAGGAACTGCAATATGCTATTTAGTTAACATGGATCACAATCCCCCAGTGTCTTGAAGAATTTAGGTAGTTATTGAGGTAACAAAAGGTCCTACAGTTGTGAATGGAATCTTTATTAATTTTTTTGTGATTCCCAGATTAGAGATACAAATCCTTAATAAATCTTGTTGGGGGATTTCAAACCCAAGGATTTCAATTTAACTCTGAATTTTGTTCTTCAATGTTTTCCTATTTATTGTCAATTTCATGGCCATTTTGTTTTTGTCATGGATTCCAGCATTTCAGGATATGTAGCATGGTTCTTGCCATGGTTAAATAGAGTATTCCATGTTAGATAGGGAATGCATGACAGATAATGTTACTAACGTGACCATATAACTGTCACCACATGCATTGCACATTATCTGAGATTGTGGTTTGTGTTTTGGTGACATTGACCTTTACTATTTGACTCCAATTTTTGATTAGCATTTTGTATTCTGATGATTCCCTAACCCTAACCCAACTACAATTTTTTCCCGGTTGTCTTTATAAAGTTTTTAATTGCCACCTTTTCCTGTCAGTACAAAAACTCAGATCCTCCTAATGTAAGCAACCCCGAGATGCAACATGTCTATCATGATAATCGCAGTCTGCAAACAGAAGTGAAAGACATTCACAAATAATTTGGTGATGTTTTTACGTCATTCCAGCAAATTGTAGGGGCCATACATGACATTAAAGGCTAGATAACCTGACTAATGACAGGCTGGACCCAGTCAGATCAAGTAACCCACCACAGCTCATCCTGTCCGGTACGTGGAAGATCCTTATATGTGCAGAGGATTTATAAATTAGTACAGGATGATTTTTGTATATACAGCCACACACACACATTAATCATAGGGCTTGAATAGCCTTTATCAATTTTTTATTGGATAATAAGCCTCTGGAGTGGGCGATCACTAAGTATGATAACAATTATGTACGCATCTTCTCATTAGACTTTCAGTGTTCTTGTACAAACAAAAGTGGCTGTAAACAAAATATTAGAACACTGCCAAGGGAAAAAGTCTGTTCATGATTACATGTCATTTTCATATGACTCAGAGAGCCCTGAATCATTCCTGGGGTCTCCTACAAGCTTGTCATGCTCATAAAACCTCCACCAGAAGACATACAGAAGGCCTCCACATAAAATGCCAAAACCCACTTCAATTGGCTCCTTTTGATCTGGAGGGTCAGCAGCTCTACTCCGAAGCTTTCCCAGAAGTCTATGCTTCTCACTCTATCTCTAAGGGAGATCCCTGCCCCACTGCAGAGACAGCTAATTTTGGCCACTTGTACCTGCAATCTCATTCTTTTAGTCATTCTCATGGCAATAGGTGAGTGTAGGGACATAGATCGACTAGTAAATTGGGAGATGCTTTGCTTCTGGTTCAGTCCCTTCTTCCCCACTAAGGATTGGTATAATGACTGCAATTCTGCGCTTGCTGCCCAAACTATCTGTAGATCTAACCATCCCTTTTCCCCTCACTCATGAACAAGACCCAGAGGTACTTAAACTCTTCCACTTGAGGCAATAATTCACTTCCACAATTCACTTTGAAATTTATTTTGTTTTTGAATTCTTCCTTTAAAAGTTGTTAATTTATTGTGGGTTCCATCATTTTGGGATGTGTAACATTGCTGAGATGGGGATAACTTAATGAAATTTGCGATTCCAACTTGAACTTTACCATTTGCCTCTAATTTTTGATTAGCATTTTATGTTTTGAGGATTCTCTTTTTGACCGGTAATAACATTCTCTATGCATTTTGACCACATCACTCTGTTACTCAATATTAGATAAGTGTACTTAATAAAGTATCCACTAAATGTGTGTGTGTGTTTGTGTGTGTATGATATGTTTGTATGTGCATAGATAGACCCAGACCTGCCAACACTAAATTGGATTTATATATATATATATATATATATAATATGTGATATATATACACAGAAAAACAAGTCCCAAGAGTTATGTCCTGGTGCAGTTGTTCCCTGTGTGAATTTTCTCCAGTGAAAATGTCCAAATATGTGTGCAAAGTTGACTCAGGAAAGAGCTATGAGGGCACGTCTCTCCCCTCTAGGCACTACAACGAAGTTTTCCATCTCTTGTATAGAAGCTCCCTGTAGGAAGGAACTGGGTTTTTCTTTGGCTTTGTTTTTATTGCTTCTTTTTACAGCACTTACTGAGAAAATAACTATTAAGGAAAAAAGTAACAATACTCCTTGGCTGAGGATTTGCCTGTCATGTAAAATTGACTCAGTGCTTAAAAAAAAAAAATCATGAAATAGCACGCCAAATTGTACCCCTGGGCACAGCATTTTCTCACCACCTACAGGATTATTTTGAATATGTAGCGTCTATGTGAAGAATGAAAGTTCTTCTGAAAATAGAAATACACTGCTTTATTTGTATGGTTGGTAGCATCTCACAGTTACCAAAATTTGTGTCAAGTGTGCAGCTTCTGGGAAGCTTACATTGCTACGTTATGACATGCTGACTTTAAATTATGCCTTAGTCATGGCATACTAAATTGCTTTTTAATATACTCTCTGAATTTTAATGATCCTACTGTTTCTTCATTGACATTAGATGTGAAAATCAATGAAATGTTTAAACAAAGGGCACATTTTCCTCCGGCAGTGTAAGTTTTAACGTTGTTATAAGAGTACATTTTGTTGGTGGGTTGGGGTGCGGTGGTATTTTGTATGGGTATTACTGTCATTATGATTTTCTTTTTTTTGACTGTTTATCTTAGGAGATACCGGTTGGTTATTTCCTTCAACAGTTTATTATTGCTATTTTAAAAGCCAGCACAACTGTCTGGGCCCTGGTTTACAGCAATGGAGACTTTGCCAAGTTAGATAAGGAAGATCTGTATATACTGCTAAAATGTCGCAAATTGCAAATGACCCACCTACATTCCTGCTGTTAATTTTACAGTCAAATTGGTGTTGTCTGCTTTGCCTGATCTGGTGATTGACTGGTTTGATTTTTTACTCATTTGCAGGCAGTCTTGTTGATTTTCTGAAAACAAGTGAAGGATCCAAATTAACAATCAATATCCTCATTGACATGGCATCCCAGGTAAACTGTCATTGTATTATCTGTGCTTTGCAAAACTGAATTATTAATATTCTGTTAAAATATAAGAAAGCAGCTTGATTAAAGTCAATATAGATCTTCAATATTTTATGAACATGTCATGACAGAATATTCACTGAAAGGAATCACAAACAATCAAAACACTGAAATCTCCTCCGCATAGCCCAAGCAAAGTCTGTCATTTCTTGTGAAAGGTTGGAATCTTTGGTTGTAGCAAGTTTCATTATTAGAAGCTAATCTTACCTCTTAATCCATTTTACATCTTAATCCATAGTGGTGCACATTTCTGCTTTGGGAGACTGAGTTTGTAGGCTTTTTGCTGAAAGTTTAGCTTTGCGCATTCCAAAATCCCAACTAGGCAGATTCCCCCATTGGGAGTTTGTATGCCCAGTAACAGACTGGCAACATGTCCATGTTTGGATACTGATCAATTCTGCTGGGATAGCTTCTCTAAAACCTTACATTTAGAATAAGAGGGTTCAGTAAATGAATGTCCTGTGTATATAATCTGAGCATTTGCCAATAATATGTTTGGCACTTCTCAGTTCATTTCAGAAATACTGAATACTGAAGTCAAGGGTGTTAGTATTCCACTCTAAAGAGAGGTGGCACTGAAGCTGGTGTCTGGAAGGTTGCCACTTCAAATCTTGTTACTGCCAGAAGGGATCCTACTCCGCTGAGCCCTTGAACTAGGCCCTTAATCTGACAATTTGCTCCAGGGGTGCTCTATAATGGCTGACCCTGCACTATCACCTTCAAAGCTGCAGGATTAATACAGTTGTGACCACATAACAGTGCCAGAGAGCCCCAAACAACAGAACTAGTAATACAGCACATGTTAATAGAATAAAATAATGGATTTATATTCTCCTTCCAGGCACTTTAAACATTCCTCTCTCAACAGTAAGTC
This sequence comes from Polypterus senegalus, assembly GCF_016835505.1. Lineage (NCBI taxonomy): Eukaryota > Metazoa > Chordata > Cladistia > Polypteriformes > Polypteridae > Polypterus > Polypterus senegalus. The sequence goes on along the minus strand of NC_053170.1, from coordinate 51,407,927 downwards.
ACATGTATGCAGTAATTATTTAATAATTTCCAATTCTTCCTCCTTCCCCTCCTCCACTGAGTTTTGCCCGCTGCCACAGAGTCAGAGTCAGAGTCAGAGTCAGGAGGCAGCGGACAAAACTCAGTGGACCCGGGAATGCTTCTGGTGCCACTCTGTCTCCTCTATGAAGCACTTCTGGGCCATAAACAAAGTAGAGTTGTCCTCCCCCTTCAGATCCCACTACTGATTCCAAGTGAGCCCTAAAATGCACTTCCAGACTCCATTCCTTAGCACCCCTGCAGGTGTCTGAAATGGGTTCTCATACGAGGACCACTGGCACCTAGCACATGGGGGATGAAACCGCTCCAAAGTTCCGGCTTCCACTAGTCCAGCCATTATTTTATACCAGCTGGGCACAGAGTTGTCTGTACAACATTCCTCTTGGCTTTCTGTCCAGTTAATAACATGTGCTCTTCCTTAGCCCGGGATGTCCATTCTTATCCCACACAGTATACCAAAAATCATTCTCTACACATTTTTGGCAACTTTGGTTTATATACCGGTGACAAAATAAGCCTATTTTATTTCTTTTTTAATGACCATTACTAATTCAGTCCAATTCATTTTATTTTTGTGTAGCATTTTTCAATGATCGCAAGCTCAGAATGCCTGTAACAAGTCCATAGGTACAATGTGCTTAACACCTTCCAAATTACTTTTATACATATCGCATACACATAAACAAACAAACTTTTTTAAACACAAAGTGAGTAATAAGTAAAACCTAACAATATGTGTCAATTAACATTATTATTGAACCTTACCAGCATCCCTGGAGAAAAAGCCACTGGGGGGCCCACAGTCAGTGATAACAATCATTGTTAGACACAGTTACAATCCAGGGGACATCTGCCAACTGCTCAATGAACCCATCCCGGACATTCAACAGTAAAGTCTTTGCTGGGCCTTCTGATTTGACAACAAATTCTTTCCATCCTTTTATTTCAAGACTCCCAGTATCTCAGGTGTATTTCCCATTGGCAGGAAAACAACCTGGAACTGGAGTACAGAAAGTACCAGAGCAGGAAACACAGAAAAGAAACAAAAATAGGAGCAGGGTTAGTAACAGTTCATAATTATTGTATTACTTATAATTTTTGTAAAAAAATAGATGCAATATGCACAGCTAATCAGCAGCTCTAGTCAGGGTATGCTAGACTAAAGTCATAAGTCTTCTTCCTGATTTAAAAGCCTACACCCAAGGAACATCAGTTATATAATCAGACAGATCGTGCCACAACTCTGTAGCTAAAAGCTCTTATGTTTAATCGAAATATTTAGGATTTTCCCAATTTATTGAGTATAGTGATAATATTTGTGAGTTTATAGTGGATATTGGGTAGTCACAGTCAGAACTGGTCAATGGTAGTCTTGTCTCAGTTTTAGGACTGTCAATTACAGCAAACACTTTTTTTCAATTAAATTTTTAAATTTGATTGGTTGAAGAATGAATTATGTAGATGTGCTGAAATTATGTCTAGTATCACTAGGACCTAATTTTGGGTGTAAATTGCTAGAATTGGAAAGTATTTTGGCTTCCATATTGCAGTGATATTGTTGCATATTGATTTGAAATAAAAAAAAAAAGATCATGGTAAATAACTGCATTTTTTAACATGAATGGATGAAACATTTTAAATATTGTTGTCCTGGGCATAAAGCCATAATGCCACTAATTGTGAATAAACTGATGTGCAAAACCCAATACAGAATGAAACAAATGCAATGGAAGAAACAGATCATGTTTCTCTGGTCTAATGTTTGATGCTGATGGTCAAGAGAAAATCTTTGATAAATAACAATGGAAATGCTTTAAAATATGCTTCCAATTAGACATTGTAACAGAAAGAGTGAACAGCGATAAAGGGTAGGGGTGCCAAGATACAAATACAAATGATAAAAAAAATATAAATAAGCCTGAAATGGTTCCAACTGAAGCAGAGTTAAAGGCCTTTTTTAAAAGAGTCTTGTGCATAAAACTGCAATCTGCCCTGCCAGCAAAGACAATGGCTGTCTGTGTATGAAGCATGCATCACTATAATAAGGAATAAACAATTACTGTATTACATAATTATGAAATAATATAATTACAAAATAATTATACATTATATTTTCTAGAAAAATTGGAAGATGGATGGATATATATCAGAGTATGAAGCAGCAAATCATGGAAATTTTAGTTTAGGGCAGAAAATAAAAGCATTTACCTGTTCAAATGTAACACAGCCGCACATATTGTATGTTACCATGCCACAGGCAGCTTTGAACAAAATTCTGTTAGCGCTTGTTTAAATGTAAAATGGGTCACAGTCTACAGGTGTCACTGCTGATCTTTTTTCCTTTTAACAGGCTTTCTGTCTTTTAAAACTCAGTAAACCTTAGCAGAGAAACGTCTAACCATGAAAATGTCATCTTGACAGCTTCCTGTATGTTGTGCTACCCTTAACCAGCCACAGATAACATCTGATAACATTATACACAATGTGATCGTTGGCTTTTCTTGTGTGAAAACTTGGGTGTATTTTATCTTAAAGGTACTGCACAAAGAAGTAACAATGGCTTTAAAAGTAAAAAATGCTGAAAATTCCAGATTGATGCACAATAGGTGTATTTTAAACAGGGTGTGTCTTAAAGCAGAGCAGATATGATCTAAAGACATGTAATGCTTTGTTAGTAAAGTTAAGAAGACATTTATGGGGAAATGTATAACCTCAAAAAATGAAGCTTACTGTTTGTTAACCTTTTAAAAACTGATACAAATGAAAAAACCACTACAGCAGCTGTTGAGGGTTTGATATGTGCCTCTTTGCCAGCCTGGAATTACCCTGTAATCCAGTTGATTCTTATAAAGCACACTTATGCTTAAAAGATTAATGGAACGCGCGATAAATGCAAAAATAGCAGTACTGTAAATGCATTGAATACGCATAAATAGTGACCTCTAGGAGGCAACACTGAGCGCCAAACTCCAGACACAACAGCGCCAACACAGTCCCAGGTTCAGAAGAGGAATGTTATTTATATAGTACCTTGTCAGATATTGCTCTTTCCAGAAAACACAATACAAATCAATATAATTCTTTTTCTTTATGTTTTCCGCTGCTTCTGACTCCAGCTCCTTGATTGAGGTTAGGTGCAGTGTAATTCCAGGTTCTTCTGGTAAGCCTGCGAGTGTCCAAACTGAGGGCCATTTTCACCTGCTGGGAACTGTCCCTGGTACATAGACTCTCACAGTCCAACCATTATTAATTCTCACTGACTGGGATTAGAAGTAAGAGCCATCCTGGCTGGGTTGCTCTTATGTCCATGTGGTCTATTCATTATGGCCTCCCAGTTTGGTAAGGCATCACTCTCCATCCAGTCCATTTATTACGACATTCACACACACTCTGTCTCTCTTTATGCACATACATATATATAATACAAGCTCGCACCACCCGCATAGTAGTGAAACAGGGCAAACTTTAAAAAATAACTAAAAAAGAAAAAAATTGTAATAACTTGTATTGAGAAGAATTTATATTGCTAGCTTTTGCATCCGAGGACTTCGATATACAATATTTTTGGTTTTGCTATCAGGGGTGAGGATATAACTGTGATCTCTTTCCCAAAAATGTATAAAGTTGGCAAGGTATCTCTGGCCAAATGGAAGGTAGGTACGCTCCAATGTCAAACGTTAAAGACATATCTACACAGCTATGGTTTAAAAACAACAATATCAATGTTGTGGAGTGGCAGAGTCAGAGAGAGAACTTGATGAAGGCTGATGGAATGAAGACTGTTAGGAAAAAAAGTTTGATTCACCATGTTGTGCACATTGCAAAAACAATTAAGACCAACTTGGAGTGGCAGTCTGCAGACAGCATATTCATGGTATTACATTGACCATCTCAGAGCCCCCGTGCCAACATAAATTAAGCTGTGTGGGATCCCCTGTAAAGGACAAAGAACAGAAAGCTGCCAAACCTAAAAGAAGACTATATCAAATCAATAATTTACCATAGGTCTACTTAAAAAGATACACAGCTGTGTTCCAAACTTCATTAAAATGGGGACCACAAAATTATAACATGTTTCAAAAGCATATTATTGATACTTTTTATTTATCAATATTTGCATTTATTCTGTTATATAGTGTTTCGTAAGAACATGAGCACATACTGCCTAAATAACTAACTTCTAAAATATTTTTTTCTTGGGTGTCCTAAAACATCTGGTGCAGTCAAGCTCATCACAGGACTCCACCACTCACAAAGGCCCAGTTTAGAATCACTAGTTAACCTTCACAAGACATGTTTGGAATATGCAGAGACTCCAGAACAGTCACACAGATGTGGGCAGACAGTGACAGGGTCAGTATTTCAGTCAGCAACTCTGAAGGTGCAGGGATGGTTCTGTCTTGGACCTGCTGCTGCTTATCTAGAGATGTGAAGCAGAAGATGAATGAAACAATGCAATTCTGGATCTGTGAGGCAGCAGTGATAACCCATAGGTCTCAGTGAAGTTGTTTGAAATTACAGACCAGTCCTAATAAAACACAAAGTGCAAAACATAAAACAAATTATCATTAACGTGAAGGGATGATCTCAATACTAATTTCTAGTACAGTAACTTGTTTCTTAACAACTGTCCAAAGATGGTAATTAATAAATTAAATGACAGCTCTTCCTGTTAAATATTTGTGTAGCTGATGGGGTGGAGTTCCTCTCAATATTCTGCATCAGGAAGGAGCACTATGAGCCGTTAGTGCATAATCAGTAGCATTTAAAGAATGGCGTCTACAGCGGAAAGACAAAGCATTTAGAAAAAAATACAATATGTAGGTGGTATTTATTCCGATAAACCACACTAGGATGGAGGCCCCCTTGAACATTTACTAGTAAAAATGCTGTCGTAGGTGATTAAGGCATGGAAAATTTCAACATGCAATTGATTTCTCAATTTATAGCTCAAAGCAGAGCTTGATTATTCATATTGTATTGAAATAGGTGTCAGTTTATACATCCATCCATCCATTATCCAACCGCTATATCCTAACTACAGGGTCACAGGAATCCGCTGGAGTCATTCCCAGGGTGCAAGGCAGGAAACAAACCCTAGGCAGGGCACCAGCACACTGCAGGGCACACAAACACCAAGCACACACTAGGGACAATTTAGGATCACCAATGCACCTAACCTGCATGTCTTTGGACTGTGGGAGAAAACTGGAGTACCTGGAGGAAACCCACGCAGACATGGGGAAAACATGCAAACTCCATGCAGGGAGGACCTGGGAAGCGAGTGCCACCGTAGCACTTTTAAATATTAATCCATCCACTCATTTTCAGTTGTGACCCACTGGGCTGGCTACTTTGAGTAGTTGTTCAAAGCTGATCCTCAGGCTACGATGTTGGATTTCTCTGGGTCCACAGTCCTTGAGGCTGATCCTCCAATTAGCTGTGAACCACCCAATCTTAGTGAGATTGCAGAGGTGGTGAACCAGATGAGGGGAGGAAAGGCTGCAGGGATCTGTGGTAACCGGAGTGTACTTCTCCAGGCTGTCCTCCTGGCATTGCAAGCAATCTTTGCTTCCAATTGGGAGAATGGCATCATCCTCGTCCCAACTGACTGGAAAATGGGACTTGTTCTCCCTATCTGGAAAGGGAAGGGTGATCGCCTGGGTTGCAGCAAATACAGGGGGATAACACTGCTCGACTGAGGGTCGTCCTCAATAGGATCCGTGATCACTTGCTTACCTACCAGCGAATGGAATAGTCCGGTTTTATGCCTAAGAAGTCTACCATCAACCACATCCTGGCACTGAGGGTTCTCATGGAGCGCAAACGTGAATATCGGCAGAGTTTCTTTGCAGCCTTTGTCGATTTTCATAAAGCGTTCAACTCAGTTGATTGAGCTGCCCTGTGGAACATCCTGAGGGTTCGCGGGATCCCCTCAAAATTGCTGGATATCATGGCCGGCCTGTACAGTGGTACTGTGAGTGCTGTGCAGAGTGGAGGCAGAACCTCTGTGTTTTTCCCAGTTGATTCTGGGGTTCGTCAGGGGTGTGTTCTTGCTCCTACTCTGTTCAATGCTTGCATGCACTGGGTGTTGGGCAAGGTAATGGGGTCCAGCAGCTGTGAGGCATCTGTTGGTGAAGAAAGATTCACGGATCTTGATTTTGCTGACGATGACGTGATCTTCGCAGAGTCAATGGAGTCTCTAATCGGGGTGCTCGAGAGACTGAGCAAGGAGTCTGAGTGTCTGGGTTTGCGAGTCTGGGCTTGGGCCTTTAATGACTTCTTGGGTACAGCCATCAGCGGTGTGTCTGTTTGCAGAGAGAGTGTCAACCTTGTCGAGAGGTTTACTTACCTTGGCAGTGACATTCATGTCTCTGGTGACACTTCCTATGAAGCCCGCAGATGGTTTGGGACAGCATGGGGGGGTCATGAGGTCGCTGGAAAGGGGTGTGGCGTGATACCTATGCAAAAGGACGAAGGTCCAAGTCTTTAGAGTCGTGGTGCTTCCTTTCTTGTTATATGGTTGCGAGACAAGACATGGACGCTATCTAGTGACCTGAGATGAAGACTGGACTCCTTTGATACTGTGTCTGTCCAGGAAAATCCTTGGGTACCATTGGTTTGACTTTGTGTCGAATGAGCGGTTGCTCATGGAGTCCCGAATGAGGCACATTACCTGCATTGTGAGGGAGCATCAGTTACAGCACTACAGCCATGTTGCGCGTTTCCCCGAGGGTGATCCAGCTCATAAGATCCTCACTGTTGGGAACCTGAGTGGCTGGACCAGGCCAAGGGGTCACCCATGTAACACCTGGCTTCAGCAGACAGAGGGTCATTTCTGGAGGGTGGGATTGCACCGAGTATCTGCCTGGGGGATTACCAACCGGGATCCCAAGTTGTTTCGTCATGTAGTGGGTGCAGCAACGCACTGTACCAGTGCATGCTCCCCAACTTGATTTGACTCATTTTCTGATGCTGCTCTGTCTATTTTAATGTCAAGGGGAGTCAGTAGTGGAAAGCCCAGGCTAGAATACAGCTCAGGAAGAGACACCAGTTCATTACAGGGCTCACTTGGCCATGGCAGCAAAATGGAGAGGTGCCAGTTTACTATTAAAAATAATAGTTGCAAAATGGCTCATTACTTGGTTTTGGGTTCCCTTGTTGAACCATGGCCTAATGAAGTACTATTTAATTGTGGATATTGGTCTTTGTATATGAAATTTGTTCCCTCAGCTTTGAAATGGTTTCTAATATGTGTGTAAAGCAGAAATAATGTGTAGTAGGCCAGCGTTTCTCAACCTTTAAGTATTTGCAAACCGAGTTTTCATAACAGCTTTAATCGCGCCTCCCCCCCTAACATTTTTTTGAAATGTAGATGCATATTTTATTATACCTACTTAACTTTTATCAACATTTATCTAACTCTATTGTTCTAGTATCAGAATGTAGTTTTAAGTTAATTTGTTTTGGTTTCAACAGCTGTTTTTTTTTCATATTTTTGATTCTTGTTTTCTTTTTTTCACATCTTCGCGCCCCCCTTTTTGTTATTTCGCACCCCCCTAGGGGGGCTCGCCCCACAGGTTGAGAACCACTGTAGTAGGCTGCCTAGTAGCGACTTAGCCTGTGTGACTGTACACAACAAGAGGCCTAATTAAAATGAGAAACACAAATCTGATCTCACTTATTCATGTTTTTTTAATAGAGCCTGCAATGCATCTAAATAAATAAAGGTTCTTTCTAGAACTTTCATGTGAAAAAATAGTTTCCCTGTAGCACTGCTCTAAAGAGTCACTTTAGGACCATTGGTGTTTAGGAGTCTAACCTAAACTGTGCATCTTTCAGATGTGGGAGGGTGGCAGTTCACATAACAATGTAGAAAGCATCCAAACTTCAAACAGAATATGACCAGAAAGGAATTACACCCTAGTCCTGAATGGTGGCATAGCTAACCACTAAATCACTGTATTACACAGCATTACATATTATATTCAAAATAATCATCACTAGTACTGATTTGGAAGAAGACAACCAGCTAGATGAATTACATTTAATGAACCACAAAAATTGAAATTGGGTTCTGTAGATGAGCATAAGTTGCTATTTTATTCACTTCCAGATGGAGTATATCAAAAATATGTAGACTTGCTTGCCAGTATCTAAAAATAACCTCTGACAGGTGTTCCTACAATGACCTACTTCTTAATCAGGTGGAGTTCTCTTCATGAAGTTGCTTAAAACCATAAAGTAGTTTTTTCACGTCATTAATATGGAAAACCAACTTGTCAAATTTTACAATTGGTATTTAGGAAATTCCGCTTCAACTTCTGCTTGTAGAACTTAGATATCAGTAATAGCGTTGTTTAAGAGAAAGTAGGGAAGTCCTACTACTTAAGTGATATTTTAACTCCAGTTGGAAGAGAGCAATTGCATTGATAGCATGGGTGTCCTCCATTCTGACTTCTGCAAGAGCCTATCTGTCATTGAAGAGTAAAATTAATGAAAGCTGTGTGAGAAGTAGTATGCTCTATGAGAGCGAGATCTGGCAGATGGATGTGGGGAGCACCGTGATAGGAAGTGATAGGAAAGTGAATTCTGAGTAAAGAGAGAGGCTTGATGTGGAGGTGATAGGTGTTCTGCTTAGGAGAACAAGTCTAAGGTTGCTTGGGCATGTGGAGTAAAAGGCAGCGAATGGTTGGATGAAGAGGTACACCAAGTGGGAGATGGAGGAAATGAATCTCACAGGCAGGGCAGTAAAGGCATGCTTGTAGGTTATTTCAGATTACATGAATTAGGTTTTATTGGGTGTGAAATAAATAATAAGAATACAGAGGATGTGCAGAGCTGTAGTAACAGGTGGATAAAACTGATGAGCAACAGCATGTAGTTATGGAAAAGAGCACTGGAAGATAGGTTAAGAAAGGAGGATATGATTAGTGAGCAGCAGTGTGGTTTCATGCCAAGGTAGAGCACCAGATGTGATGTTTGCTCTGAGGGTGTTGATGGAGAAGTATAGAGAAGGCCAGAAGGAGTTGCATTGAGTCTTTATGGACCTGGAGAAAGCATATTACAGGGTGTCTCGAGAGGAGTTGTGGAATTTTATGAGTAAGTCGGGAGTGGCAGACAAGTATGTAAGAGTTGTACAGGACATGTACAAGGGAAGTGTGACAGTGGTGAGGTCTGCGGTAGAAATGACGGATACATTCAATGTGGAGGTGGGATTACATGAGAGATCGGCTGTGATGTTTGCTGATGACATTGTGATCTGCAGTAGGGAGCAGGTTGAGAAGACGCTGGAGAGGTGGAGATATGCTGTAGAGAGTAGAGGAATGAAGGTCAGTAGGAACAAGACAGAATACATGTGTGCAACTGACAGGGAAGTCAGTGGAATGGTGAGGATGCAAGGAGTAGAGCTGACAAAGATGAATGAGTTTAAATACTTGGAATCAACAGTACAGAGTAACAGGGATTGTGGAAGAGAGGTGAAAAAGAGAGTGCAGGCAGGGTGGAATGGTTGGAGAAGACGGTCAGGAGTGATTTCTGACAGATGGGTATCAGCAAGAGTGAAAGGGAAGGTCTACAGGACGGTACTGAGACCAGCTATGTTATATGGGTTGAAGACGGTGGCACTGACCAAAAAGCAGAAGACAGAGCTATAGGTGGAAGAGTTAAAGATGTTAAGATTTGCATTGGGTGTGACAAGAATGGACAAGATTAGAGATGAGTACATTAGAGGGTCTGCTCAGGTTGGACGGTTTGGAGACAAAGTCAGAAAGGCGAGATTGCATTGGTTTGGACATGTGCAGAGGAGAGATGCTGGGTTTATTGGGAAAAGGATGCTAAGAATAGTGCTGCCAGGCAAAAGAAAAAGATGAAGGCCTAAGAGATGTAGTGAGAAAGGACATGCAGGTGATGTGTATAACAGAGCAAGATGCAGAGGACAGGAAGATATGGAAACGGATAAAACTATGTGGCAAACCCTAATGGAAGCAGCTGAAAGAAGAAGAAGAAATAAATAAGACCGCTCCCTGAAACCTTGTTCACACTTCAGGATTTACCTGTGTTCTTTTCTGCCGCTCCATAACACATCTAATCTAAGGCATACCAGTCAAAACAGGTCTGTTTATGCCTTTGTTCACGTTATTATGAAAATATGTAGTGTGTTTTTTAAAATTGGGACATGCTGTTTATGTTCCACACGAACAGTAAAATTCTTTACTACTGTATTCAGAATGGCACTTGCACCTTCCCACATTACCTAGCAACCACACTTTCCTGTTTCTTGATTCCTGCAGATGATCTTGATAGTATGCATGTCCCATGTGCTGTAGAGCGTCAAGTTTCTTTTCCGTTTCCAAGGCATTTTTAGGATTGAGATCAGCAAGATGATACCACCAGGTACATGGCCAACGACTCAACAAAATTTCTACACATGACAGCAAATGGGTGATTTTTTTTCCGATATTGATGTTTAATTATTGCTAAATGACAGGCAAACGCAAAGGCCATTAATACATTTGAACACCTACAGACAGGAACAGATTTGGCCAAAAGTGAAATACCATATTTTTTGCCAGTTTTTATGGAAAACAAAACACTGAGTTTTGCTGGGAATTCAAGGCCATGTAAAACATTTTGCTTATCACTAGTCATTAGATTTTGACAGTCCTACCAACATGTGCCTTGTGAACCTAACACAAGCTGGCAGAAGACCAGAAACAAACACGAGAGATTTGGGGAACAATATCTAGACTCACGTTGGAGCTTCTGCAAATTCACTGTAGTAATCAGAAAACGTTGTTGAAGACAGGGTGGCATGTTGTCATTGTGCTCTTCATTAGGATAAGCTTTCCCATTAAGGGACATTAAATTACCTGCTGTTATGGACTTACACATCTTTGGTCCCTAATCACACCTCAGATAAGTTTTAGTTCAGAAGAGAGCTGCAGGGTGAGGAGTTAGACCAAGAAGAGTCGTAGTTTCTCAGTAACTGGCACCATAAAGCTGAATCTTCCAGGCCTGGAAATGATTGGCTATGGCAACTTGCCTCAGTATAAAGCCTCTTGTAGATGTTTTCCTAGTAAGATTTGTTTAGTTAGATCGGAATGTGCTCTGGTGCCAGTAGCCATTTAAGATTATTTAGGGAATTAAATGTTTCAAATATCCAGAGACTACAGGGAAACGGAATTGCCAGTAATCTTAGACTCTCCCTGCAGGTAACCAAAGAAAGGTGTGTAAATGGCTGCTTCCTGCTAAGGTATTTGAACTTGAAGTATGAGGAAAAGTGGCTATTAGAGCAGAGTAAGAGGTCACAAGAGAGCCAGACTGTCTAGAACACCTAAAGCTGAGGCAGTGCGATTGGTGCTGTGATTTGTCATCCTTGTGTAATTCCTTTTTGTACCTCCAGTAAAAAATGTAGGATTTGGGTGGTAACTGTTGGTTCACCTATGCAAAATGCGAAGTCCAAATATTTATTTTTCTACTTTGACCAAAACTCAGAGAAGGAATAATTATGAACACTTTTACTGTACATTTCACTTCTTTTGTTTTTGATTTTGTTTTACTAGTTTAGACTGTTATCGTATGTTTGGCTGATGCAAATATCCATGATCACTTATGAATCACAATATTCCAAAAAGGGTTTCAAGTATTATTTTATAGTTAGAATACAAGCCGGTGAAAGTGACCTGCTCAGGGTCACATATTGAGGAGGAGGTAGAAATCAAATTCATGGTTTAAATGTCAGGGCGTTAGCCATTACACTGCTTAGCAAGGACATTAGCACTGAGTGTTAAATAACACTTTTACTAACTTCAGTCATGTATTGTTAAAAAACCAGTGTACGAAGAGTTTCCAAGATATACTCTTCTTGTGTCTAAGCAAGTAGCATTCTGGAGGAAGTCACTGACTCCAATGTCCTTGTTGTCTTTCCAGATTGCAGAAGGAATGGCATTTATCGAGGCAAAAAACTACATTCATAGAGACTTGAGGGCTGCCAACATTCTAGTCTCTGAAGACTTAATCTGCAAAATAGCTGACTTTGGGCTGGCCCGACTAATTGAAGACAATGAATACACGGCGAGAGAAGGTATGTTAAAAGTGTTCTTACTGTGTCTGTGCAGGTTTTCACTCCCAAAAATGTGCAATTTAGGTTACCTTTGAATTCAAAATAAACTCCATTTTTGCTCTGTTCTTATGCACAGTGGAACATATAATGATGATGTCTGGGTCATTTATTTTTATATAACACAATTCACGGATGGCACAGTAGTGCTACAGATATTGTTCTTATGAAGTCTGAATATTATCCCTATGTCTGTATGGATTTCCCTCGACTTGCTCACGTTTTCCTTTCAAATCCCAAAAAATATACTGATTAGTTTAATTGGTAATTCCACAGATATATGTGAGTGGGTTCTGCAATAGACTAGCGCCTTGTCCACAGCTGTTTCCTGCTGTAAGGTCAGTGATGCTGGCATATATGGCACCTGGTCACTTAACTGGATGAAGCAGGTTTGAGAATTGAATGCATTGTTACAATACATTTGTTCTGCACTTACATACAGTCAGGTCCATAAGTATTTGGGCAGTGACACAAGTTTCATAATTTTAGCACTATACACTACCACAATGTATTTGAAATAGAGAGATAATTATTTGATTGAAGTGTAGGTTTTCAGCATTAATTCAAAGGGTATAATAGAAATATTGTATGGGCCATTTAGGAATGATACTCACTTTTATGCATTTTCAGGGTCTCTAAAATATTTGGACAATTGTCTGACAAGCTGTTCCATAGCCAGGTGGGAGTTGGTCCCTCATTATTTCATCTTTCATTAACTATTAAGCAGGTAGAGGGTCTGGAATTGATTCCAAGAGTGGAATTTTTATTTGGAAGCTGTTGCTGTCAACTCTGAGGTCCAAAGAGCTGACCATACAAGTAAACATATAGGACATCATTAGTCAGATAAAGTAAAATAAACCATTTAGAGAGCGAGCAGAAACACCAGAAGTGATCAGATCAACCATTTGGTACATTCTGAAAGAGATGGCACGTACTGGTGAGCTCAACAATACCAGAAGGTCTAAACAACCATGGACGACAACTGTGCCAGATGATCACAGAATTCTTTCCTTGGTGAAGAAAAAACAATTCATGACATTTAACCAAACCAAGAACACAATCCAGGAGGTTGACCTATCATTGTCAAAGTGTACAATCAAGAGAAGACTTCTTGAAGGTAAAGGCAGAGGGTTTACCCCAAGCTGCAAACCGCTGGTAATCCTGAAGCATAGAAAGTATAAATTAGATTTTTCCAGAAAATATTTTTAAAAAGTTCAGTTTTGGAACAGTTTTCTTTGAACAAATGAAAGAAAGATGAATGTGTACTATAATGATGGATAGAGAAAAGCATAGAGAAGAAAAGGAACAACTCCAATTAATATCACATCATCTGTGAAACATGGTGGAGGCAGTGTAATGGTATGGACATGCATGTCTGCCAATGGAAGTAAGTCATTGGTGTTTATTGATGATATGACTGCTGGCAGTAGTAGCAGGATGAAGCGTAAAGGGTTATACTATCTGCCAAGATCCAGACAAATGTTGCAAAACTGATAGGACGACGCTTCACAGTACAGATGGACAATGAGCCAAAACATACTGCGAAAGCAAACCAAGTGCTTTTCAAGGTATTGAAGTGGAATATTCTTCAAAAACAAAGTCAATCGACTGTCCTCAACCCAATTGGACATCCACTTCACTTACTAAAGACAAAACTGAAGGCAAAAAGTCCAACAAACAAGCAGCACATTAAGACAGCTGCAGTAAAGGCCTGGCAAAGCATCACTAGGATGGATGCCCAGCACTTGGAGATGGCCATGGGTTCCAGATTTAAGGCTTTCATTGAATGTAAAGGTTTCTCAACCAAGTATATAAAATAATTATTATATTTATGATTATGCTAGTTTGCCCAGATACTTTTGAGTTCTTGAAAATGTGTTTGAACATTATAAAAATGGCTGTCTTTTCTAAATGGCTCATACACTATTTTTGTTAAATGACCTAAATTAAAACTGCAAGTCTACACTTCAATCACATCTTGATTGCTTCATTTCAAATCCATTGTGGTGGTGCACACAGCCAAAATTATGAAAATTGTATTACTGACCTAACTGTGTCGCTCATAGTTAAGCTGATGTCACATTGCGTGACTGCCTGATGAAGACGGTGCTGTGCGAAGAGTTAACAGGCATTTCATCTTTTTGACTTTTTTCTGTTCCTTTGTGGTATGTAAAGTATGAGACATCATACAGACAAGCTTCCCTTCTGTTTTTGTGGTCCAAAACATTGGCATTCTTTATTTCTCATCACCGCTTTATATGTATTGTACTGGAACATCCTGCTGGCTGCCTCCGACTCATTAAGATTATGTAAGTGAAGGCAATGACTGAAAACTGCTGGAAAAGTTGTCTTATGTGACATGGCCTGTATCTAAACATTTGGAGGCATGCTTTGGAACCTTTTCAATGCAATCTTTTCTGATGAAAGTGATAATAAATATTAACTAAAGCTGAACTTATAAAACAGAATCGGTCCAGCTGAACATTTTGAATTTTCATTTGCAATCCTAATAGATGTCGGGCCCAGATTTATTCAACCCTTTAAAACAGCTGTTTATTTGGATTGTTCCTCAACTGAGGTGTAGCCAGGGGTAAAGAATAAGCAATTTTTATATATAATATGCCACCGTGGCTGTTTGTTTGTCTGTCCAGGATTTTAAATCACCTGTAGCTCGCAAACCGTTTGACCTATTGACCTGAAATTTGATACATATATACTATGTGACGTCTACTTTCGCTTTTTGGGGAGATCTCCAAGGTTATTCCTCTTTTTATTTTATTGTAGAATCAACTCTAGGCAGCGACTAGCAGGGTGGCCGTGCGGTGCATGCGTATGGGCGCCATTGTTATTCCCTACCACTTTCGCCATCACTTCCCTTACCTCTTCATATCTTAAATCATTCTTAAGTCTTCAATTTGCCTCAAGTGCCGGTGAAAAAAATGAGAAAAATGTACTAAGCTCTAATTGCAATATAAACACTGATATAATCAATTTTAACGCAAAAAGTTGCCGACAAAAGAAGAGAAGAAGCGGGCCATTAGGGTGGAGAAAAGAAGAACTGCTCAGGAAGCAGCAAGTGCTTCAACCTCTGAACAAATGAATGGTAAACGTACAAAGAGTACGAAAACTGTGAACGCTCAAGTCAATTGTATTCACTGCACGTTTTCGTGCAGTGTGCCATTACTGGTTATAAATACTCAGCATATGATATGAAGGCTAATTTCTTTAAATGGATATTTTCTTAATGTATGTTTGCATTTAAACATGCAAACATGTTCAGTGTGTAAGTTTTATCTTACTTACACTTGAAATAAAAGCACAGGATATTTTAACTTTGACAACATTCAGCCATACAAGTTAAAAAATATGGAGTTAATAAGAGGCAAAGATTTTACACCTAAAAAGCTAATTTTGAATTTTGATATGAGCTAAAGTTTAAGAGCATGTGTCAGTACTGGGTTTTGGCTTTGCCTTTTCTCACTCCTGCTTTCCCTCCGCTTCTTTTATTAATTATCTTGTACTTGCTTTGGGATACCTTTGCAGGTACCTTTTAATTTTATTCATGCTCTTGAACATTAATTTATTTTTTGGCTCTGTTTTTTTTTAACTTTACTGGATTAAAATAAATATTTTTCATTTTTACAACATATCTGTACTTGACTTTATTATTGGTTAATGATTATGGGGGTCTGCACCACAACCTGTTTTTCATGATGGACCAAAGTGCATCTGACAGTGGCAGGCACACACTTGCAGTGGCCCATTGAGGTTGAGCTATTGAGAAAATCTCAAATCTTGGGACTTCTAAGACTTTCTAAGTTAGGAGGCAGATCTAGATGAGCAAGTGTCCAAAAGGAAGCTATGTAAGAAATAATCATTTTATTTTTTAAGTCCACAAAAATAATACAAAACATGACTCCAGTAGACTTTTCCAGGGAGGCTGAGGAGTGTGATCCCTCTGTAGTTAGAACACACCCTCCGGTCCCCCTTTTTAAAGAGGGGGACCACCACCCCAGTCTGCTAATCCAGAGGCACTGTCCCCGATGTCCATGCGATGTTGCAGAGACATGACAACCAAGACAGTCCTACAACATCCAGAGCCTTGAGGAACTCCAGGCGTATCTTATCCACCCCCGGGGTCCTGCCACCAAGGAGTTTTTTTAACCATCTTGTTGACCTCAGCCCCAGAGATGGGGGAGCCCACCTCAGAGTCCTCAGGCTCTGCTTCCTCATTGGAAGGCATGTTAGTGGGATTGAGGAGGTCTTCGAAGTACTCCCCCCACCGACCCACAACGTCCCGAGTCGAGGTCAGCAGCGCACCATCCCCACCATATACGGTGCTGACACTGCACTGCTTCCCCCTCCTGAGACGCCGGACGGTGGACCACAATCTCCTCAAAGCCGTCCGAAAGTCATTCTCCATGGCCTCCCCAAACTCCTCCCATGCTCGAGTTTTTGCCTCAGCAACCACCGAAGCCGCATTCCCCTTGGCCTGTCGGTACCTATTAGCTGCCTCCAGAGTCCCATAGGACAAAAGGGTCCTATAGGACTCCTTCTTCAGCTTGACAGCATCCTTCACCGCCGGTGTCCACCAACAGGTCCGGGGATTGCCGCCATGACAGGCAACGACCACCTTACAGTCAGAGCTCTGGTCAGCCGCCTCAACAATAGAGGCACAGAACATGGCCCATTCGGACTCAATGTTCAACGTGGTTGAAATTCTGCCAGAGGTGGGAGTTGAAACTACTTCTGACAGGGGACCCTGCCAGAAGCTCCCAGCAGACCCTCACAACACGTTTGGGTGTACCCAGCCTAACCGGCATCCTCCTCCGTCATTGCCCACGTGAGTACTGAAGTCTCCCGGCAGTACGAGAGAGTCCCCAGAAGGTATGCCCTCTAGCACCCCCTCCAGGGACTCCAAAAAAGGTGGGTACTCCAAACTGCTGGTCGGCGCATTTGCACAAACAACAGTCAGGACCCATCCCCCCACCTGAAGGCATTTCCAGTGAACCCATTTCCAGTGAGAGTTGGACTCCACCAGGGCTGCCCTTTTGTCACCAATTCTGTTCATAACTTTTATGGACAGAATTCCTAGGTGCAGCCAGGGTGTTGAGGGGGTCCAGTTTGGTGGACTCAGGATTGGGTAACTGCTTTTTGCAGATGATGTTGTCCTGTTTGCTTCATCAGGCCGTGATCTTCAGCTCTCTCTGAATCAGTTCACAGCTGAGTATGAAGCAGATGGGATGGGAATCAGCACCGCCAAATCCGAGACCATGGTCCTCAGCCAGAAAAGGGTGGAGTGCCCTCTCAGGGTTGGGGGAGAGATCCTGCCCCTAGTGGAGGAGTTTAAGTATCTCGGGGTCTTGTTCACAAGTGAGGGAAGAATGGAGCGTGAGATCGACAGGCGGATCGGTGCGGCACCCGCAGTGATGCTGGCTCTGCATCGGTCTGTCGTGGTGAAAAAGGAGCTGAGCCATAAGGCAAAGCTCTCAATTTACCAGTCGATCTACATTCCTACCCTCACCTATGGTCATGAGCTATGGGCAGTGACCGAAAGAACGAGATCGCGAATACAACCGGCTGAAATGAGTTTCCTCCGCAGGGTGTCTGGGCTTTCCCTTAAAGATAGGGTGAGAAGCTCCTCCGCATTGAGAGAAGTCAGATGAGGTGGCTCGGGCATCTGATCAGGATGCCTCCTGGACGCCTCCCTGGTGAGGTGTTCCGGGCACGTCCAACCGTGAGGAGGCTCCAGGGAAGACCCAGGACACACTGGAGGGTCTATGTCTCTCAGCTGGCCTGGGAACGACTTGGGATTCTCCCGGAAGAGCTAGAAGAAGTCAAGCTCAAGCTCAAGCTGCTACCCCTGTGACCCGACCTCGGATAAGCGGAAGAGGATGGATGGATGGATGGATGACTCCAGTACCTTTTGTTGTGATTTACTGTTACTATTTTATGTTTGGTTTTTCAATTATTTTTATTTTTTCTTGATAGCCTAAGGTTTAAAAACATGCCAAATTAATTTCTGTTTTTGGTTTTAATTTGGCATGGTTTTCATAATTTTGTTTCTCGTGTCTTCTGACATTTTGGGTCTCTGTGAAGCCTACTGTTACTAACAACGCTCCTAGCTGCTGACACTTGACCTCCAGAAATGTTGACCCACATTTCCTGTATATGTTGATCCAGTTTTCAGAATTTGACCTCTTTGAAGACAACTATATTAAATCTTTGAAGTGGATCCAGTTCACTCTCTGGACAAATTAAATGTGTGCCTAATGGGATTATTGCTGGCTAAAATGTGGTTGTATACATTCTAGGCTGGTATGCTTGCTTTCTTTTTGGTGGGTTATATGGGGTGTCATTGAGTACATACAATAAATCTAATTCAGATATTACAGCACAATTGCCAGCTTATTTAGATTGGGCCACCCCAGTAAGTTCAACCCAAGAGCAGAACACAAGATGTTGAAAGAAGTCTCTCTGAACTTCAGAATTTCACCTTGGGACCAACAAGTAGATGTTACCACTGTTGATGCCAAAGTGTGTGAATCTACCCTCAGAAAGAGGATGCACAATTTAACTCTACATGGGAGGATGTTCCAGGAGGAAAACTTTCCTGTCCATAAAGAACATCAGGGCAGGACTAAAGTTTGCCCATGAACACCTAGGCAAAGACTGAGAATTCTGGACAGGGGAGGCAAAGGTAAAGTTACTTAGCCACAAAAACAGCATTTGACCAGAATACCAAGATACCAACTGTAAAGCATTGGGCTGGAAATGTTACAGTTTTAGGCCGCTTTGCTGCATCTTCATTGTACCAGGGGGTGCTTGGGCATTATGTGAGACCATCTGTCAGAAGACCAAAGCACAATGAAAATAGACTTCATTACATACCAATGACACTAAACACCTCCAAAAACAAATGGTTGAAAGAAAGAAATAAAGGCTTCAGGAATGACCAAGTTAAAGCCTGGTTCTGAATCGCATTGAGATGCAGGGGTTGGATTTGAAATGGGCTGTGCACACAAGCCACCCCTTAAACATCTTACAATTGAAAGCACTCTGCACAGAGGAATGGGAAAAACTTTCTTCCAGTCGATATCAGGGGCTGGTAGACAGTTATAATAAATACATACTTGAGGTTATTTTTGCCAAAGGGGACAATACTAGCTATTAGTCAAGGGTGCGCTTCCTTTCTCCATAGACAGAAGTGGCATAGCTGTTCATTTATCTTAGATAAAGATCAAATCTTGAAATGTCCACAAAAAGACTTTTTCACATGGTTGTAAATAAAAACTTTTTAGGCTGAGATGCGGGCTATATGCCAGAACACCAAGTGTTAGACCTCCCTATTTTTTAATAATCTCACACTCTAGCGCCAAACACTTGGCAGCGGTAACCAGCAGTAAAGTCCAATCTCCACCAACAGGTTCTTCATTTGGGCTGAAGGCCTGCCATGGCAAAAGATGATCCTACTTTCTTCACAAGAAAAAAAAATAAAAATCAAAGGCTAACTGGCTAGTACAGTAGAGTCTGCACAGACATTAGTTACGTAGTTGAAGAAGCACAACACGAAACCAAGTGCAAACAATTAATGGTGGTGAAGTAGACACAAGGTGGCAGCCATCTCTACTTCTATGTGATTATTAACTGTTTCAGGCTGTGGAACCTTCTGCCAAAGTCAAAGATACAGAGGACAACATTAACATTAATTCTGTAGTGTAATTCCTCATGACAACAACCACATTATATTTTACTACATATATTTCTGTACATTTCAAAGCTAAGATTTCAGACAATTACCCATAATTCCCACTCAGTCAGGACTCCGTGTATCAGCAAGCAGCCCTGGCAGCACTAATGGTTTGTGTCGCCAGGGATTGACTTTGGCAGAACTGGGGTGTCCAGGCTGACATCAAGATGAACTGAAAAGAGACACCTGAATAGTGATGGAGACTGAATGAACTATGGAGAGACTCAGTTTGAAGAAGAGCTGATAAAGAGAGGATCCAATCGATAAAAGAAAACAGCAATGGAGAAGGAAGCAGTGGAACTGAAGTGAACTTTGATATTTAATTTAAGAAAGTCTGAAATGGTTTCTCCATGTCAGTAGTTTTAGACCTCTTCAAGGACCTAACAGAGGGAAGTTCATTTAAGAGCACAGAAGATGAGCAATAGTCTGATTGTTATAGATAAATACTTTTTCATACTGTACATAACAAACAGCCATATACAGTACAAGTGATTTCAATGCCACGTTGCTTGGACACCATAACTGTCATCTTCTGGACAACTTGGCTAACGTCTGCAGACCACAACACTTTGAAAACCTCTGTTTTAAAGTTTGAGTATGTATGTTTCAAATTAAATGGTAAATTAAACCCGGCTTCTGGCGTGACGCTCCTTTCAGGTCAAAGAAATTGAGAAAGACTTAGAAGTCAGTCAAGGGATGCATTTCTTAAGGTTTTAAACCATTGTTCAGAATTCATTTCCTCTTTGGTTCTGAATACTAAAATCTGAAGACCAACTGCAGCCCCCCAGTAATGGGCGTTTGCAGTAACTGTGCAGATTTCACAAGTATCTAAGCAAGAGAGGCATGAAGAGCACAAACATGAAATTATTATTATAATGGAGGGTGATTTGAAACTTATGAAGGTTGAGGAAAGTTCCTGAAGCATAAATGCTTCAGTGTGTTTGTGTGTGTGTGTGTGTGTGTGTGTTTTGCGTGTGCATGCGGTGAACCTTAGTTTCAGTGACTGAAGGCTAAGAGATTTGCCCTCAGCTGAAAGATGCAGGTGGTTAAAAGGAGCCGGAAGCCTGAAGCAGAGCTGGGAAAGCGTTTGCAATCCTGTGACAAACCACAGCCTACCGCATTGTCTGCACACGCCGGTGGCTGCACACTTTCCAGCCAACTGACGCTTTTTCGTGCTGTAGCTGCTGTGCTGCTCTGGGGGACTTCTGCTTCTGCATATGACTGATGCACCTGCTAGCGCAGCCTGCAAGTACACTCTTGATAAGGACAATGGATGACTTAAGGGGTCGTTATGTGAAATATGTCAGCCTAGGCCAGTGTCTGTGTGCTCGGTCTTTGCCAGGATCAGATCTTGAAGGGGCTTGAGGAAGCAGTGACTTCTAATTAAAATAAGGGGTGACATCCTTTGTTCATTTTGCTGAGCTTGTGCTTTCTTCTCAGGGCTTCTTGTTTAAGTCAAACCAAAAAGCAAAAATGTGATCTATCTGAATGAATGTGATATCCTAAAGCAGTGTTTCATTATGATGATGGTGGCTGTCGTCTTTTGGCCATTCAAAGCAATTCATAAAGCTGTGCAGGGTGATTATGTGCTTCATGCTTGCCATACAGCGCCCCCTTGTGTACAAAGTGTTTCTAAGGAAAAATGCTGATGGGGCCAGTGTCTAAACAGTTAGTCTTCAGAATATTTGCATCTTTATGAAAAAGACAAAGTGTTTGTTGTATGTCTTTGTCACTTTTCATGAGTGTTAGAAGGAATAGAAGAAAAATAGAAGAGGTTAGAGAGAGACAAAATACTGTAAGTGTTCTGTTTTTTTTGTTGGTCTTAACATGTCTGCCTTGCAAGTAGAAATCATATGGCTTAAGGCTGCATTATATTAACACATTTTTAGTTCCATACAGGGTCACAGAGAGCTAAAACTAATCCTAGTAGGAACCAATTCATCATGGAGTGCACTCATGCATTTATTCACAGGGTCAGTTTGGGGTGATTCGCTAAGCCAGCCTGTACGTCTTTGAAATGCAGTTGGAAAAGCAGATAACCAAAAGGAAAAAAATAGACATGAGGAGAAAGTATAAACTCCATGCTGAAATTGACAGAGTCAGAATTAAATCCAGACAGACCACTAACCCGTGAGGCCGCAGAGCTTTAACCTTTAAAAATGAGTCACGACCCAACATATTTGATTTTGTAAAATACCTCCCATGCTCCTTAAAACATTGTCATCACTGGTAAAATTAAATACTTCTATTCATTTGTAACCTGATTTATTCATTGATAGGCTTAGAGGAGTGAGAGATCATCCCATTGGAATCGGGTGCAAAGCAAGAACCAAATCTGAACTGGGTGTCAGTTATTTGCAGCAAACTAATTATCCATCTTCTGTATCTGTTTCATAATGAGGTCTTAAATACAGTGCACATTCACAGTCAATCCCAGCAGGACTGGAAGAAGCACCAATCAAATGCAGCAAATTTTGGGAAATCATTTTGGAAATGAATTTTCTATCCTGGTCTCCCTAAAAAATATACTTGCCAGAGCCGAATTATGCTCTCACTGCATTGTTTTTGTGTACATTAAAGTCTGCACACATGAGTCTTGTCTATAAACAATAACTTTGCGATGTTTTTCTTTCAGGGGCTAAGTTTCCGATCAAATGGACGGCACCAGAGGCAATCAATTTTGGCACCTTCTCCATCAAGTCAGATGTCTGGTCATTTGGAATACTGCTGACTGAAATCGTTACCTATGGCCGAATACCATACCCAGGTATCTTTATCCATGACCCAGAGTAGCCGAAAGCAATTTCCTCATTAAAACGTCATTATTGAATGTGTCTAACAGTCACATAGATAGATAGATAGATAGATAGATAGATAGATAGATAGATAGATAGATAGATAGATAGATAGATAGATAGAGGGGGTGCAGTGGTAGTGCTGCTGCTTTGCAGTAAGGAGATTGTAAGTTTACTTCCCAGGAGAGTAGGTACTTTCTTCCAAACTTTCTTCCAGTCAATATCAGGGACTGGTAGATAGTTATAGGAAATATCTACTTGAGGTTTTTTCTGCCTAAGAGGACAATGCAAGCTATTAGAGGCAAGGGTGTGATTTCATTCTCCATTGACAGAAGCAGCATAGCTGTTAATTTATCTTAAATAAAAATTAAATCTTGAAATGTCCACAAAAAGAAAATAAAATTCATGGGGTGTACTTACTTTTTCACATGGCTGTAAATGCAGCTGTTGAGACCTAGAGGTGGGCTATATGCCAGAACACCAAGTGTTAGACCATCCCATTTTTAATAATCTCACACTCTATCGCCAAACACTTGGCAGTGGTAACCAGTAGTAAAGTCCAATCTCCACCAACAGGTTCTTCATGTGGGCTGAAGCCCTGCCATGGCAAAAGATGATCCTACTTTCTTCACAAGAAAAAAAATAAAAATCGAAGGCTAATTGGCTAGTACAGCAGAGACTGCATAGACATTAGTCAAGTAGATGAAGAAGCACAACACGAAACCAAGTGCAAACAAGTAATGGTGATGAAGTGAGACACAAGGTGGCAGCCATCTCTACTTCTATGAGATAACTGACTGTGTCAACCTTCAGCCAAAGTCAAAGATACTGAGGACATTAACATTAATTCTGTAATGTAATTCCTCATGACAACAACCACATTACATTTTACTACATGTATTTATGTACAAGAGAGTGCTGAATAGTGAGAAAAGTGCTGTATAAATGTAAAGAATTATTCATTATTATTATTATACAGTAGATAGATAGATAGACAGATAGATAGATAGATAGATAGATAGATAGATAGATAGATAGATAGATAGATAGATAGATAGATAGATAGATAGATAGATCTAAAGTTTACAGAGAATGGTGTGATAAACCAAAATAAAAACTAGTATCTGTTGAAAACAAGAAACACTTTTTAATAATAATAGTAATTATAATACATATTTTTGGAAAGAAACTAACAGTCAATTCATAAGACAGGATTCTACAGGCATTTGCTAATATTTGTATTTTTCTTTGTTTAAATGTTTGCATGTTTCTCACTTTTGCTTTATCACTGCTTTTCTAAGGGATGACCAATCCAGAGGTGATCCAAAATCTGGAGCGTGGATATCGGATGCCCATCCCTGAAAACTGTCCAGAAGAGCTTTATGACATCATGAAGCGCTGCTGGAAAGAGCTGCCAGAGGATCGGCCTACTTTTGAATACCTGAAAAGCGTTCTTGAGGACTTTTTTACTGCTACTGAAGCCCAATATCAGCAACAGCCCGTCTGAGTGTCAAGACACACTGGGTGACAGTGCTAGCTTTCTGTGGACACAGCAAATAAATGATTCCACTGTATATTTTGAATTATTTTTAGTATGCACCCAATTCTTTAATGACTATTAGTCTTCCAAAACTGTGGTTTTCAGTATTGAGATGGATTATTGCTAATATCACTTTCAATATGTCAATATTACTGTATACTGCTGTTTACTGTATTTACTTTGAGTCGGCTATTTTGCCTTTATTCTTGAGTATGACTTTCATAGGCGTTATTAAAATATCATATGAAGGTAACCTCTCAAAAAAAGTTGGCTTTTTACATGTGACAAATCTACAGCTCATCATTACTTATCTGCTCCTGTCTAAAGAAATAAGCAGTTTGGCCAATAAAGATCTCACATACAAGCCCTTGGAACTGTGGATTTCCAGACTCTAAATACTAATGGAAAGGCAATGCATTTGGTTGCCTGATGGTTAGCACCATGTGGGCTTGAGTCCTGGTTGTGCGAGTGTTACTTTAACAGTGTATTTATGGATTGTCCAAGAGCTACTCCTGTTTTTCTCTCATATTCCCAAAACTAGCATTAATGTGGCTCTGAGGTTCAGTGGGCTCTCTGATGGCACCCCATCCGGGGTTATTATTTGTTTTGTGCCTAATTCTTCCAAGATAGGCCATCGCCCTAGGACTCTTCATTGGATTAAGGAAGCCTCAAAAAAGTTTTATATAGAATTGGATTCAGGATAACCCACATGTTCATAAGAAGTTTTGCTAAACAACTAGTGTATGTAGATCTTGAAAACATATTTTGGTTATTCTACCTTAAATGTTACTCACTTTTAATCCTCACCAGGATGACACAGCAGTTTATTACTTTGTGCTTGTGCTTTTCAGCTCTGCTTCATACTTTGACTCTATCACTGATTGTGTGCAATTTGCACGTAATTTCCATGTGTATGAAGATTTTTCCTTTTCTAGGTGAGTGTGAATGCAGGAGTGGGCCCTACAGTAGGCTGGTGATCTGAAGATGCGTGCAGGAAAACAAAATGGGCACGACAGTAAAAAGGTAACCAAAGCCAAAACGAGAGACAAGATATGTGGTCGAGAGAGCAAGCAGGAGGTCAAAACTCACAAGAAGATTTGCACTAGGATTTTTTGAGAATTTTGGTATCACAGATTGGATAAGGAAATGCCTTCCCAGTTGTCTTTTCATCCTGTTGCATCAATTAAGCATGAGTCATGACCTCAAAGGCCGAATTTCTAGAAGCATAATGAAGTGGACCTAACAACAGGATCACAAAATGGTGGTGACTGAGGACCTATACTGGCGTGCAGTATGACATCTGAATCGCTACAGAATTCAAGAAAATAATAAAAATAAGAGATTCCTCATCCACAATAAAGGTATACTAACTAACTAATAGCATAAACCCAGTCACGGCAGGTGCCTTCTGCAGGGTCGGTTTTTGCCTTGAAGTCCATACTGCAAGTACAGTCTTCAGCTTCTTACGACCCAAAAATTGGATTATGTTGGTTCTGAAAATTTGTCCATGGATGTAAGGAAAAACTCACCATATACAGTAGAATCAGAAAGTATTCAGAACCTTCACTTTCTACGCACTTTAATTTGTTATAGATTTCATTTTAAATGAATAAATATGCCATTTTTTCATTAATATACTGTACACTGAATAACCCATAATGCCAAAATGAAAATACATCTTTAGAAAGGTTTGGAAATTCATTCAATTTCAAAGTTAAATCCCACATTTATAGTAGAATTCAGACCCTTGATTCAGTATTTTGTAAATGCCTTTTTGGCAGATTCTTGGATCAGTGGGGTGGAACAGTGGTGCAGTGGGTAGCACTGCTGCCTCACAGTTAGGAGACCCGGTTCGCTTCCTGGGTCCTTCCTGCATGGAGTTTGCATGTTCTCCCCGTGTCTGTGTGGGTTTCCTCCGGTTTCCTCTCACAGTCCAAAGACATGCAGGTTAGGTGGATTGGCTACTCTAAATTGTCCCTAGTGTGTATGTGTGTGTGCACCCTGCGGTGGGTTGGTGCCCTGTCTAGGGTTTTTTTCCTGCTTTGCGCCCTGTGTTGGCTGGGATTGGCTCCAGCAGACCCCCATGACACTATAATTAGGATAGAGCGGGTTGGATAATGGATGGATGGATCAGTGTCTGTAAGCTTTGCACACGTTGATTCGGGCAGTTTATCCAATTCTTCCTGGCAGATCCTGGGATGGGAAGGGTCTGCAAACTGCTATCTTTAGGTCTCTCCATAGATGTTCTATGGGGTTTAAGCCTGGGCTTTGGCTGGACCACTCAGAAACACTCAGACACTTGTCCCAAAGCCACCACAGCATTGTCTTGGCTGTATGTTTCAGGTTATTGTCATGCTGAAAGGTGAACAACCGCTCCAGTCTAAGATTGCATGCACTGAAGAGCAGGTTTTGTTCAAGGACCTCTTTTTATTTGACTGAATTCATCCTAACCTCAATTCTGACTAGTCTCCCTGTCCCTCTTGCAAAGAAGTAGCTCCATAGTATGATCCTACCACCACTATGCATCACCAGAATAGGGACTGTATTAGTCAGGTGATGAGAAGAGCCTTGTCTTCAATAGACATAGTGCCAGGAGGTCTGCCAAAGAGTTAAGTTTTTGCCTTTTCAGATGTGTATCTCATCTTAAAGCACTCAAAGTCCTTGTCAGTATTTCTTAACCTTTTCACACTATTTAGTGGAGGGTGTTTTGTTATACTCTGATTACATCAAAATGCGGGAAGGGAGGGTTTGGGCAATGATGATAAATGTGTTAAAAACTATTTAAGAGCAAGCTCCTTTGCAGTTTCTACAATGCAGGAAGAGCATGGGGGGCCAGCCTGTGACCCACATTCACTACAGGTGCTGGGCTTTTTTTTGAAGAGCTGATAATCCCATCCACAGTTTCAGAACCTCTGCTTTCACTGTTGTTTGGAAAACATCAAACAGGATTTTGCCAATCTACCACAAATGCCTGACTGATGTAATGCTGGTCATCCTTCTGACAGGTTCATCCATCTCAGGAGAGGACTTCTGTAGTTCTGTTAGAGTGACTATTAGATTCTTGGTTACCTACCTGACCAAGGCCCTTAGTCAGTTTTGGCTGGACAGTCCTGGTGGTCCCAAACTTCTTCAATTTATCAATTATTGAGGTCACTGTGCTCCTAGTAATACTCAAAGCTTTAGAAATGGTTTTATCTCTTTGCCCTGATTTCTCCTGCAGGGAGTTCCTTGGACTTCTTGGTTTGTTTTTTGTCCTGACATGTAGCATAAATTGAGGGACCTCATATACATAGTGTCACACACATGCACTTGGGAGACAGTTTATGGCCTGTATGTTCTTGCCAGGGGTTAGCACTGCCCACTAACTCTTTCTTCTCGTTCCCTGCAGACCTTGCCTTAAAGCCACTTCCGGTTCTCCGAAGTTAACCAACATCACTTCCTCTTCTGGGGCCTCATGCATAACGCCGTGTGTAGAACTGACACTAAAACATAGCATACAGATAAAAGCGGAAATGTACGTATGCACAAAAAAATCCAGATGCATAAATCTGTGTGTACACCAACTTCCACGTTCTTCCTCTACATAAATCCCGGTCTGCGTGAAATGTAACGCTCATGCATGCGCCTGCCGCCCATCCCACACTCCTTCCAAAATTACACCTCTTTGAATATGCCAATCAATATAAATAGCCCCTTATGTTTTGCGTTCTGTGAAAAGACAATGGCAAAAGCATGGGGAAAAAGAAGAATTTCAGCGAATACCAAGTAGATGCAAGGAAAAACGTACTATTTGTTGGTTTAAGTAGTGATATAAACAACAAAAGGAAGTTGATTGAGTGAAAGAGTGGCAGAGAAACTCAACAGTTCTTATTCAGAAAGTCGCAAAGAGCCCAAAATAAAAAAGAAGTGGTCAGATATTAAAATTGCCATGAAAAGGTGAGTCGTAGCCAACCGTCTGAGTGTCATATGAAAGCATATTAGATTACAGAGAAAAGAAAAACAAAGTAGAGACACTGTTGAAAAAAATGTCCAAATATCAACTTTAATCTCAAATGTCCACTTTAGTCACATAGTCTATTTTATCATTATAGCAGAACGTCAAAAACTTAATCTTAAAATCATTTAATTTACTAGTTTCTCAAATCCCATTGTAACTAAAGTAGAACGTTAAATGCTTTGTATTGTATACGTTCTTCTATGTAGTCTTTGTGTGTGAATTACTACGTGTGTCTTAAACGGGTTTTCTCTTCCACAGACAGGACACAGAATACATTACATTCATGATAATACAGCTCTGAACAATTTAAATATTAAGATGAATACTTTATATCATTTTCATAATGATAGGAATTAAAACATGTATTAAACATGGAGTGTAAGTGGACGCTATATAGCGCCTGACAAAAACACAGATTGGACACAAAAACTTTAATTTTCTTCACCTGTGGTGTACGTCTTCCCTGTGAACCCTACAGGCACAACACAGTCCCAAGCACTAAGCACACCAGTAAAGCAAAAGCACTTTCTTCTCCTTGGCACCACCACTCCTCCCAAGCAACTGTGTCCTCCTCCACCCGACTCTGGCCACTGAGTGAAGTTCGCTGGCTCCTTTTTATTGGGTAAGACGATAACAGTTCCCAAAAGGGGCCAGCAGCTCCTGCTGCAGCACACCCTGGCAGCCTGCGGAACCCCACAGAGTTGCACAGAACTCCAACACCCATGAAGCCCTGTGGGAGTCCGAGGCACCACTGCAACCCAGGGAGGCTGCCATCTAGCATCCAGGTGTAGATACTGGGCTTCCTATCCTTGATCCCCTGGCAGATGTGGTGAAGGGGCGTCCCGACCAGGCATGGATCCCGACCATCTGTCACAGGAGACAAGGTGCAGTGATAGTGACGAGCTGGTGCCCCATCCAGAGATTGCTCTTGTCTCTCACAAGATGCTTACTGCACCGTGTGCAACCTTCAATGAAATAATTTATTGCAGCAGTACTGTCTCTCTCAAACATACTAACCCCAAATTCCTATCCTTTTTTTTCTTTTTCCAAGTAACCAATCGCCACACGATCAGCTACAACAACAACAACATTTATTTATATAGCACATTATCATACAAAAAAAGGTAGCTCAAAGTGCTTTACAAAATGAAGAATAGAAAAATAGAAGACACAATAAAAAATAAAAATAAGTCAACATTAATTAACATAGAATACGTAAGGTCCGATGGCCAGGGTGGACAGAAAAAACAAAAAAAAACTCCAGACGGCTGGAGAAAAAAAATAAAATCTGCAGGAATTCCAGACCACGAGACCACCCAGTCCCCTCTGGGCAATCTACCTAACATAAATGAAACAGTCCTCTTTCTATTTAGGGTTCTCATGGAAGGACTTGATGATGATGGTCACGTAGACTTCTGGCTTTCAGTCCATCAATGTTGGAGCATCATGATGCTTTGAGTAGGTGGTGGTGGCGCAGGCCGGAAAAAGAAACAGAAGAGAGAGTAGGGTCAGTACGGATTTTAGAGCCACCATGAATAGTTATTATGATGAATTGAACATACAGAGTATCAGGATTAAGTTAAAGTGAAGTTAGGAGAAAGCCATGTTAAAGTAATGTGTTTTCAGCAGTTTTTTAAAGTGCTCTACTGTATTTGCCTGGCGAATTCCTATTGGCAGGCTATTCCAGAGGGCGGCACGGTGGCGCAGTGGTAGCGCTGCTGCCTCGCAGTAAGGAGACCTGGGTTCGCTTCCCGGGTCCTCCCTGCGTGGAGTTTGCATGTTCTCCCCGTGTCTGCGTGGGTTTCCTCCGGCGCTCCGGTTTCCTCCCACAATCCAAAGACATGCAGGTTAGGTGGATTGGCAATTCTAAATTGGCCCTAGTGTGTGCTTGGTGTGTGGGTAAGTTTGTGTGTGTCCTGCGGTGGGTTGGCACCTTGCCCAGGATTGTTTCCTGCCTTGTGCCCTGTGTTGGCTGGGATTGGCTCCAGCAGACCCCCGTGACCCTATTCGGATTCAGCGGTTTAGATAATGGATGGATGGAGGCTATTCCAGATTTTAGGTGCATAACAGCAGAAGGCTGCCTCACCACTTCTTTTAAGTTTAGCTTTTGGAATTCTAAGGAGACACTCATTTGAGGATCTAAGGTTACGATTTGGAATATAAGTGTCAGACATTCCGATATATAAGATGGAGCGAGATTATTTAAGGCTTTATAAACCATAAGCAGTATTTTAAAGTCAATCCTGAATGACACAGGTAACCAGTGTAGTGACATCAAAACTGGAGAAATGTGTTCGGATTTTCTTTTCCTAGTTAGGATTCTAGCAGCTGCATTCTGCACTTGTTGCAAGTGATTTATGTCTTTTTTGGGTAGTCCTGAGAGGCGTGTGTTACAGTAATCTAGTCTACTGAAAACAAAAGCGTGAATTAATTTCTCCGCATCTTTCAATGATATAAGAGGTCTAACTTTTGCTATGTTTCTTAAGTGAAAAATGCTGTCCTAGTGGTCTGATGAATATGATTTAAAATTCAGATTACAGTCAACAGTTACCCCTAAGTTTTTACTTCCGTCTTAACTTTTAATCCTAATGCATCAAGTTTATTTCTGATAACCTCATTGAATCCATTATTGCCAATTACTAAAATTTCAGTTTTCTCTTTATTTAGTTTGAGAAAATTACTATTCATCCATTCAGAAATACCAGTAAGACATTGTGTTAGTGAATCGAAAGAGTCGGAGTCATCAGGTGCTATTGATAAGTACAGCTGTGTGTCATCAGCATAGCTGTGGTAGCTCACGTTGTAACCTGAGATAATCTGACCTAACGGAAGCATGTAGATTGAGAAGAGCAGCGACCCAGGATAGAGCCTTGTGGAACACCATATGGATATCATGTGTCTTTGAGATTGTGATTACCACAACTCACAAAGAATTTTCTCCTGCCAGGTAGGATTCAAACCAATTTAAGACACTGCCAGAGAGGCCCACCCATTGACTAAGGCGATTTCTAAGAATATTGTGATCAATGGTGTCAAATGCAGCACTCAGATCTAAGAGGATGAGAACAGATAAATGGCCTCTGTCTGCATTTACCCGCAAGTCATTTACTACTTTAACAAGTGCAGTTTCTGTGCTGTGATTTGTTCTGAAACCTGACTGAAATTTATCAAGAATAGCATGTTTATTGAGGTGGTCATTTAACTGCATAATGACTGCCTTCTCTAGAATTTTACTTAAGAAGGCAGGTTAGAGATGGGTCTAAAATTTTCAAAGCAGAGGGGTCAAGATTATTTTTCTTGAGCAGGGGTTTAACTACAGCAGTCTTAAGACAGTCTGGAAAGACCCCCGTATCTAATGATGAATTTACTATGTCAGAATATTGTCAATTAGCAGCCTGATACTTCTTTGAAAAACCTGTTGGTATTGGGTCAAGGACGCAGGTGGAGGGTTTCAGTTGAGAGATTATACTATGTAATTCAGGTAAATCTATCCTGGTGAAAGCATTTAATTTGTTTATAACGGAGTACCGGGCTTTGGAGGTTCTGCAGTGTTGGGGAGATATACTATGTTATCTCTAATATCATTAATTTTTTGATTGAAAAATACAGCAATGTTCTCACAGGTTTCACTGGAAGTATTCTGGGGCATTCCTTTGTGTTACCTGGGTTTAACAGACGATCAATTGTTGAAAATAAGACTCTGGGATTACTAGCATTGTTATTTATAATTAGAGAAATAGCAGCCTCTCAAGACGGACAGTGTTATTGTATTCTGTTATTTTAACCTTCAATATCTCATAATGGATAGTTAGTTTAGTTTTCCTCCATTTACGCTCAGCTCTACGACATGTTCTCTTTAAATCAGACACTCTTTGGGTCTTCCATGGAATAACAATGCTAGAAGATTTTTAACTGTCTTTTCAGGTGCAACTATGTCAACAGCAGCTCTTACTTTAGAATTAAAGTTTTCCACTTTACTATTTACATTATCCTCGCTATTATAGTTGGCACTATAAACGGACTGATTGCTTAGAGTGTTTGTAAGTTTTAAAGCTGCTGCTGAGTCAAAGAAGCATTTTTTAACAATATGCTTCTCATGGATGTTTTCTATCATTATTTCTATATTAAAAAGTAGAAGGAAATGGTCTGATAGACCGATATCAATGACCTGCTTTATATCAACTTTAAGTCCTTTAGTAATCACTAAGTCTAACGTATGACCTGCTTTATGTGTAGGCTGATTAACGAGCTGTCTCAAATCAAAAGAGTCCAGGAGGTTCATGAATTCTTTTACTTTTTGGTCACACTGATTGTCGATATGAAAGTTAAAGTCGCCGACTATTAAGAGTGTGTCATAGTTTGTAATTAAAATTGACATTAAGTCAGAGAATTCCTCAAGAAAGACGTTATATTTAGGAGGTCTATACACGGATAATACTAGGACGTGAGAATCTCTATGAATAACAACGGCGAGATACTCAAAGGACTTAAATTTACCAAAACTAACATCTTTACATTTTAACGCTCGAGTAAATGTTTGCCAACCCCCTTTTTCCCTGGCGGTCTGCACGAGTAAAACTGTAATCCGAGGCAGATTGATTAAAACAGCCGCCATCTGAGTTAAGCCATGTTTCATTTAGTGCAATAAAATCAATGTTTCTATCACTAATAAGATCGTTTATAAGAAATGTCTTGTTAGTTAAAGCTCTAACATTTAATAGTGCCATATTTAATGTTTCTGAGGGCAGAGCTGAATTTATGCGTTATTGGTATTGGAACAAAAATAAGTTATTTTTGTTAACGCTCTGTGTGTATTTTTATGTAATCTACAATCTGTTTTATAGTTTTAATGCATTGTTGATCTAAAGTAGTAATTTCAATTAAATTATTGGTGTTTATGCCATACTGCCTAGATTTTTACGTGCATTAAGATTTGTTATTAGATTATTAATGTTGTGCACTTTAACGGAAGACTCTGTTAAGCCATTATGTCCTATCAAAGCAGTAGCATTACGGAAGGGGTTAAGTAGAAGTAGACAGTCAAGATAGACGAATTACCTTAGCGATGTTTTCGAGAGGACCCGGCGCCAAATCTATTCGGATGCAGTCCATCCCGCTTGAAGAAGCGCGGCCTTTCCC
Source organism: Polypterus senegalus (assembly GCF_016835505.1). Taxonomy (NCBI): domain Eukaryota; kingdom Metazoa; phylum Chordata; class Cladistia; order Polypteriformes; family Polypteridae; genus Polypterus; species Polypterus senegalus. The sequence continues at coordinate 51,374,547 of NC_053170.1, read as the reverse complement.
AAAAAAGGTCCCAGTTGTCAATAAACCCGATGTCTTGAGTCTCGCAGAAGCCTCTCAGCCAGTTCTTTAAACCCAGCAGACGACTGTAGTATTCATTTGATCGTCTGACGAGAGGTAGTGGACCCGAGATGAAAATTTTTGTCGATGGGGTCCTCTCCTTCATGTCTTTAACTGGGGCTACGAAGTCAGCCTTGAGAACCTCCGACTGTCAGTGCCTTATGTCGTTTATGCCGGCGTGTAAAATAATGGATCCAACTGCCCTCTTGTGCTCCTCGTAGATGGTCGGCGCCTGTCTCATCACATCTCGGACTCGAGCACCGGGAAAACAAAGAACAAAAGATTTTCGATTAGGGCATGTGATATTGAGGTTTCGTACAATCGGTTGAAGGCAAACTGGGGACGCGGAGAGGGTCGAATCGGTTTTGGATTGGGATGCTCATCTGTGCCAATGGAGGTGTTCTAGCCTTGAACTCCCGCCTGCATAGCTGTAACCTGCCGAGGTCTTCATCGGCGTTGTCGTTGCTCCTACGAGGCGCGGGGGTGAAGCTTACTTGCCCTTGGAATTGAGCGGCATGAGGTGGGGTTGATGTTACGTCGACTTCAGATGTCGAGGATGGTTTATCCTGCAGCCGAGCCTTCAAGTCTCTGAGGTACCTTCGTCTGGGCAGGAGTTTCTGAATGTGTTTGTCGAGTGCCTGGAGTTCTTCGACGACGACAGCAACGCGATTCATCTCACTGTCGGCCATTGTCTGCTTCTACTTCTGCTTCCGCTTCCGCTTCGTGACCTAGGAAAGAAAGAAAGAAAGAATGAAAACCAATTGAAAATGCTCAGGCCTGGTGGCCATGTCAACTCTGTAATAGATGCAAAACTATCTGTAAGCTTAGACTGCTGATTCTTCAAAACGTTTAAGGAACATCGAAATATCTCCGTAGTACATGTTTAATTACACCATCCATCTATCCATCCAGGATTGCGCCAGTCCCAGCAAGCATACAGTGCGAGGCAGGAACAATCCCTGAACGGGCCGCTGGCTTGTCGTTACTGCTGTCCACCATGTCCACACATGTTTAATTATTAACAATGTACATTATTTTAATGAAGTTTTAAACTTATCTGTATAATGTAATAAACATTATTTACTGCATTTCATCTTAAAAATGAGTAATCATGCTCAGGTGGCTCAGGTTGTGCAATATTGTAACTGTGTCACAAGTTTACAGTTAGGTGATTGTACTTGTAAGTACAAACTGTTCTACCAGGAACACTTGATGGATGGGTGCATTTAGACCTCTTGGGATGGAACTGTTTCTGAAGCGTAAGGTCCCTACAGAAAAGGCACTGAAGCATTTGCTTTACTGTATGGGAGAGGTTTAAAATGACTGTGCGCATGGCTGAGACAGTGTGTGCTAGATGCTGTATACCAATAATCCGATCAACCGCTGTACAGCTGTGATTCCACACTTAAATTTCTTTGGGTTAAATACTCTGAGTGGTGCACTGACAGTGACAATGCTAAAAGCAGCTATAGTATTTGGTATAGTTTGGCCATTCCGTGGACCATTATATTGTTACAGGTTAATTACAATCAGATGCCATAAACTAATAAACAATATGCAGTTTACTTCAGTGCATTTGATAAAGCCACTTCAGGGATGTGAATCTAAAAAATAAAGGGAAACCACACAGGAACAATAGCACTACTTTGATTCTGGGTGCCGGCAGTTTGCAAAACCGAGAAGAGAACTTATGTATGCCAGGGATCGAGCTGGCATGAAAATGTGCGTGGCTTTATGCCACAGTTTAGTTTTTATAGATTGCGATGTGAGTGGGGAAACGGGCGTACATGAGGCCCCTGGTCCTCAAGATTCCACCTCCACCTGATGTAATTTCCAGGTCCCAGAATTCCATCATCCCATTACGTCACTTCATGTTTACCAGCTATATGTGGCAGCTATCTTTCATTTTTTCTTCAGTTCTGTTTTGAGCTACATACTTACCAAAACTTTTTTTTCAAGTATTCAGAGTGGATCCCCAAACCTTTCACTTTGTTTTGTGTGTTCTTTCATAATAGGTGTGTGCTTTCTAAATGATGTCCAATCAATTCAACTTTCCACAGGAGAACTCCAATCAAGTTTTAGACACATCTCATACCTAAAGCAAACAAGATGAACCTGACCACAATCTGGATTATTACAGGTTCTGAATACTTATATGAATGAGAGATTTCAGTTTTTGAATTTTCATAGATTTGCAAACATACCTGAAAACTTGTCTTCACTTTGCCATTATGTGTCCCTTTGTCTTTTTAATATATTTACAGTCAATAATCTGGATAAGAATATAAAAAATATTCTGGTTACATCTTTTATGTTACTAAACTATTGGGAAAAGCAGAGAAGTAGAATCAATCCAAAGGGACAGAATAGAGGCATTAGCAGATTTGTGGCAGATGTAACTTAATGTAAATAAATCAAAGATATTAGACGTAGGAAGTAGAAATGATAGATTTGAAAACAAAAAGGGGGACAGAAGTTAAAACTTGGAACTTGAAAGTACATCTTATCAGAAAGAATTATGAGTTATTTCTGTAATTCCGGTCTCCACATTAGAAAAAATATTGTGGAAAAATCAGCCCTAGTCACACACAGACACAGAGACACAAGTGCAAAATATGCCCTTTTATTTTCTTCAGTGCACAAATCACCAACAATAAGCTCAGTTTCTTTCCTTTTCTCTCTCTTTCTTTTTTCTCTCTTTTCTTTACCACCTATACTCCTCCACACAAACTCTGTGCTCCACCTCCCGACTCCGAATGGAGTGAGGCAGCCTCTTTCATAGTGCATGGTTAAGGGGGAGGTATTGTTGTGGATATGTCCTCTCCCCCATTCCGACTGAGCAAGGCTACTGGCCGTCTGTCGCAATATATACTTATTAAATATAGGGAAAGCCCAGAGAAGAGCACCTAGGCTGAGTCAGGACCATCATATATATATCTCTCTTTTCCCTACCGCCTATACTCCTCCACACAAACTCTGTCCTCCACCTTCTGACTCCGAATGGAGTGAGGCAGCCTCTTTCATAGTGCATCAGGAAGTGCTCCAGATGCACTCTGATCTTCTTTCGGCAGCACTCCCGAGTGTGGCAGAAGTGCTGTAAGGGTCCCCGGAAGTACTGCACATGTTGCTGGATCTTCTTCTGGTAGCACTTCCGGGTTGGGTGGAAGTGCTGCAGTCCATGGCTCTGGGACTGTCAAAGCCACAGGCCCCAATAGGGCTGAGCTTCCAAGCTCCAATCCGGTGGCCCTGATGCAATCCAGGGAGGCTGCCCTCTCGTGTCCTGGGGAAGGTATTGTTATGGATATTTCCTCTCCCCCGTTCCGACTGAGCAAGGCTACCGGCTGTCTGTCACAATATATACATATTAAATATAAGAAAAGCCCAGAGAAGAGCACCTAGGCTGAGTCAGGACTGCAAGGTAGATTGAAAGAGTTGAACCTTTTCAGTTAAGTAAAATGGATTAAAGAAGACATGATTGAAGATAATAAAATTATGAGAGGAACTAAGAGCAGTGGATCACTTGTCAGTTACTTACTTTCAACAAGAGCACAGGAACACAGATGAAAGCTCAGTATACACTTCACACAAACGTTACAAAGTTTTTCTTCATAAAGATAATTGTAGACACATGGAATAAATTACCATGTAGAATGGTGGAGAGTTAAAACTCAACATAATGTTATTTTGGAAAAATAGGTAAATAGAATTGGGAGCTTTGTTAGGCTGAATGGCCTGCTCTTTTCAAAATTGTTCTGATGTTCTAATGGGTCATTGGTATTGAAAGATTCAGAAGCAGAGGAACATAATGGTATTATTTAAATAAACCAATTGATAATTCATCAAACACAATGGAAGTTTTCCATTATCACTAAAAGGTACTTGAGGATACATTGGAACCGTTTTCACACTGTATAGGAATAATTCATTCTATTTGGAGTAATGACAATCTGGCTGGCCGAGTTCTGACGCGTGGTCTGGAGATGGTTTCAGTCAGAGGTTACCTTTGGAGGCGGCTTGCATGCCATCGGGAACCATCAGCCAGACAAAATGTGGCAGGTCCTAGTTGGCTTATTACTTGTAAAGGAGAAGACCAAAAGATTTCAACTTATGTTCTCGATGTGGCCTCCACACCCTGATGAACTGCCTGTAGTTGAGTGCTGTGTAGCTCTGTAGTGAAGAAGTGTCTGGAGAAGTGCAATTTTTAAAGTTTTATTTAGACGCTCTACCCCCATTGGCTGAGGGTGGTAGAATGCTGTGCGTGGTGGCTAATTCCTTTACTCATCAAAAAGTTGTAAATTCATATAAGAGTGTAAGTCATATGCCACAATAAGAAAACGCTTTTTTTTACCGCTAAGAAGGCAAGCAGGGCATTCCTTGACCAGAGCTTCAATATCAGCATCAATCCCTGGCCACCACACAAGGTTGCGAATCGCTGCTTAACACGGACAATACCCAAATGGCCCTCATGTGCCATAGCCAGGACTCGTGCCTGGAGAGACCTTGGAACTACTGTGCAGAGACCACGAGCAACACAGCTTTCATTCCAGCAAGTGAGTTCATCCTTGACACGATGGAATGGCGCCACCTCAGCCGGTACTTGAGTAGGCCACCCTTGCCTGATTGAAGAAGCAGCTTGTGTTTGTAGTGTTTCATTTTCAAAAAACAACAACAATATTTAACCACCTTCCAACCAAAGTATAATAGAACAGATAGAAATGGCAAAATAAAATTAAACAATTGACACAAAAACATGACTGTACCACTAAGCTTTAAGAACATTGTTAAAGACTGATTAAATTCAAAGTCAAAAAATAACAATCCCTCAGATGGATTTGTATTAAAACCTGGTGAATCTCATCCAGAAGATATCCAGAAGTTGTTCTGCTTACAAATAGAAAATAATAATCTTGCTTTTTTATATTAACATGGCTTGAAAATGATGGTAACAAAGTAACATGGAAACACAGCACCCTGAGTATAATTTTATATGTAGTATATACATTGGCTTTGTGGTCGGCTTACTGTTTTTTTTTTCCCCTATAATTGTCACTGACCTGTAGAAGTCCCATTCACAAGAAGCAATTTCATAGGAGTTATCCCCCCCGCAGTCCAACTTCATCTAACCAACATTGCCTCTTGGTGTTTACCGGGTTTCAATTTTATAGGCGGTCTTGTTCCTGTCAGTTTGATAGCTAATGGACTTCCTTGTCTGCTGAATATTAAGCAGATGTTTGGGAATGCTGATCCTGCTATGTTGGGTTTACTTCACTGAGCCAAGGCCTGGTCCTGGTATTGCAGAGCTTCCAGGAGTGGTTTAAAATAAAGACATCCCCACTCTCCATTAAGTACGGGAAAGGTAGCTAGCGAGGTGGTCATATAGGGAAATCAATGCCAGCGTTGGCCAGTTACAGATCACTCTACATGATTCCCATTGCCGACCAATCATAACTTTAAACAATAGGCAGCCAATCACATTTCATTTAGATTGGCTTATGCAAATGAGGTGATGCCTTTAGTGAATATTTAAGAGTTTCTTAATCTTGTCTTTCTTTTTATTTTTCTTTCAACCACTTTTGCTGGCTTTCTGGCTCGTTTGCTGTTTTTTCCCCCTATGAGTGCCACCAGCCTGGAAAAGTTTCATTCGTGAGAAGCGATCCTGGTATTGCAGAGCTTCCAGGAGTAGTTCTAAATAAAGATGTCCCTACTCTCCATTAAGTAAGGAAAAGGTAGCTAGCGAGGTAGTCAGACAGGAAAATCAATACCAGTCACAGATCACTTTAGATGACTCCCACTGCCGACCAATCAAATAACTTTAAAAAGTAGTCAACCAATCACAAATCACTTTAATTAGCTTATGCAAATGAGTTGCCTTTAGTGAATTTTTAGACCCATCTCTTCCTGCTGTGTTTTCATTTTTTTCACCTTTCTTGGCTTGCCAATCTGCTTGCTGTTTAGTTTTCCCCTATAAGTGCCACCGACCTGCAGAAGTCCCATTTGAGAAGCGGCTTTCTACTAGTTTACCGCCCGTAGTCCAGCCACATCTACTCAACATTGCATCTTGGTGTTTACTAGGTTGCAATTTTGTGTATGAACTTATTCTTGTCAGTTTGATATGTGATAGATTTCCTTGTCTGAGATTGTCTGTTCACTGTTGAACAGATGTTTGTGAAAAGTGGTCCTGATATGTGGGATTTCTCCCACTGAGCACAGGCCTGAAATAAAGATGTCCACACTCTCCATTAACCAAAGAAAAGGTAGTTAGATAGGTAAATCATTGCAAGAGTTGGCCAATCACAGATCACTTCAACTAGCTTATGCAAATGATGAATAAGTAAATTTTAAGACCCATTTCTAGAATAAGAGTAAGGTCCAATGTCCAGGGAGGACAGAAAAAGCAAAAAAAACAAAAAAAAAAAAAACAACTCCAGATGGCTGGAGAAAAAAAATAAAATCTCCAGGGATTCCAGACCATGAGACCACCCAGTCCCCTCTGGGCATTCTACCTAACATAAGTGAAACAGTCCTCTTTGTATTTAGGGTTCTCATGGAAGGACTTGATGATGATGGTCATGTAGACTTTTAGTCCATCAATGTAGGAACACCATGATGCTTTATATAGGTGGTGGTGGCATAGGCCGCCACCACAAAGAAACCGAAAAAAGAAACAGAAGAGAGAGTAGAGGTTAGTACGGATTTTAGAGCCACCATGAATAGTTATTATAATGAATTGAATATACAGAGTTTCAGGATTAAATTAAAGTGAAGTTATGAGAAGGCCATGTTAAAGTAATGTGTTTTCAGCAGTGTGTTAAAGTGCTCCACTGTATTAGCTTGGCAAATTCCTATTGGCAGGCTATTTCAGATTTTAGGTGCATAACAGGAGAAGGCCGCTTCACCACTTCTTTTAAGTTTTGCTCTTGGAAATCTAAGGAGACACTCATTTGAGGATCTGAGGTAATGGTTCAACATAGTTCACATTTGACTGATAAAAGAACTGGGTAATAAAGTCAAGCACCTCATCTAGATCAAATAAACTTAGAAACACCATTAGAGTCCACCATAATGAAGATTTTCACCAATGAACCATCCATATAACCTAGCTCAACACAAAGTCTTAATGTAGAAATAAAGTTTCATTTGTTTTCTGATGAGATGGTAAAAGGCATATGTGTTATGGATTTGAACAGATTAAGACCTGAAGTAATTTTGCTGAGCTTTATGTGTTCCTTCTGTCTTTTCATTACACTTTTGTTGGTAACAGTTGTATATTGATGAAGTGAACAGACCATTTTATCTTTAATAACAGTTTACATCTTCTCCTATGAGTTTATAGAAGTTCCAAAACCACACAAGGCACACCATTATTTTAGGATGTCTGAAGCTGTCCGAGTCTTTTCCCAGTGCACTGAGCTTGGTACATCTTCTGTGACATCCATCCATTTTCTAACCTGCTGAATCTGTACACAGGGTCACGGGGGTCTGTTGGGACCAATCCTGGGCAGGGTGCCAACCCACTGCAGGACACACACAAACACACCCACACACCAAGCACACACTAGGGCCAATTTAGAATTGCCAATCCACCTAACCTGCATGTGTTTGGATCGTGAGAGGAAACCCACGCAGAAAAGGGTGAGAGCATGCAAACTCCACACAGGGAGGACCCGGGAAGCGAACCCGGGTCTCCTAACTGCGAGGCAGCAGCACTACCACTGCGCCACCATGCCGCCCCTTCTGTGACATGCTAGAATAAATTCTTCATTTTTTTGAAACAGAAGACTGCTTGCTTATATTAAGTTTTCAATTTTGCTTAAATGAAACATGATGAACTAATTTACTAAGGAATCTACAAGACCCTTATGGAAATGTAACTAACTTGCAAAAATTTTTAACTTAAAACTTTTTCAGAAAGGTTTTATAACTTAATGGTGAAATGACCAAAGACAGTAAGAGATTGTGCAGAACAGATATTTGCAGGATCAAAGCTTTTGAGTAGAGCCATCAATCATAAGGACAGCTAGCCAATCATATGTGTTCAATGTCACATGTTGCAGAGCCCACATGTGATTTTTGACATATATAAAAGCAGTCCGAGGGACTAAGAACGATGACATAGGGACACTGAGACACTTCAAAAACAGAAAGAGAGAGACCATGTCAGAGAACATAACTTAGCATCATGTTGATAGCTGAATCATAAAGCCACCTAGGACAATATCCACACTTGACATTGCAGATTTTCAGCAAACTTTCGAAGACCATATATCCAGATTTTGCTGTTTTTTCCGTTATACTTTCTACTATTGATATTATTATACTTTAACAAATATTATGTTGCTTTTACATTTATATATTTTGTCTTTATATTTAGAGAGGTTGAAGTAAGAAAGCAAATAGTAGAGCAATCTGTGCAGGGGAAAGTCCCCATTTGCTCAACCCTACAGGTTAATCAAGGCTGAGAGGTCATACCTCAGTAGGAAGAGCAAATGCAGCAGAAGTAACACACCATTAGCTGGTAATAACCAAAAGGTGTTTGAGCCTTCATGAGTCTCTGAACACCCTTACATTGTTAGTGCCAGAGACAGTGAATCCCTGTGTGGAGTACTGAGAAGTGATAGGCATTGTAGGCCTCAGTGATACATATTTATGTATATTGAATCCTACATAGAATACTAAGGAGTGACTTGCAGTTACGCAGCACTCATAAGTAATTGTGTGATAGGATCTCTGGGGGTGTGTGTGTCTGTGTGTGTGTTAATTCTTAACGTGCGAGAGTGGACTGATCTGGTAATCTCAATTATACCTCAATAATACATTTGCATAGTGGGTATTGTAAGAGAAAAGGTTCTTGACACTGCCAGCCTTTTTAACTAGGGTATTCTCACATTTATACCAGCACATTTAAATATAAAGAAATAAATATTATGTATAACATTTAACCTTGCAGCTTTTTTTCTATGATAACATGTATGAAATCAGATTTTTTTTTAATTGGTATTCCCATAACTTTTAATGATTAACTATTTGGGACTGTATATAAGGGCGGCATGGTGGCGCAGTGGTAGCGCTGCTGCCTCGCAGTAAGGAGATCTAAGTTTGCATGTTTACGGGGGTTTCCTCCGGGTACTCTGGTTTCCTCCCATAGTCCAAAGACATGCAGGTTAGGTGCATTGGTGATCCTAAATTGTCCCTAGTGTGTGCTTGGTGTGTGGGTGTGTGTGCCCTGTGGTGTGCTGGCGCCCTGCCCGGGGTTTGCTCCTACCTTGCGCCCTGTGGTGACTGGGATTGGCTCCAGCAAACCCCTGTGTTAGGATATAGTGGGCTGGGCAATGACTGACTGACTCTATATAATACTTACTTCAAAGGTGTGTTTCTGGAGTATACTGTTTATCTGTATGCTGATTGATGAAAATGACAATATATTCAAATGCGTTATGTAAAGACACCTAAATGAAAAAACACTGCTCTGTTTCATTTCTTTAGCTTACCATACTGCCTTAACAAGAGCATATGGGACTCCACCAGCAGGTGTAAATAAAGGATGGCCATGTTTTTGAGATCATATATAACAATGGCTCAAGACTCTTCTATATTTACTGAGTATTTGCTGCAACAGCAATATTAACTGTTTGGTCTAAAAGGTCAAACACCTAAAAGTTATATTTTAAGGTGCTCCTGTATAGTTGAGCTCCTCACCCTATCACAGGAAGTGAGCCCATGAGCCAAGAGCATAAACCTCATTTTTGGACACTCTTGTGCACTAGTATTTTTGGTCACTACTCAGTACTTATAACGATACCTACCTGTTGCCATGCATGCCCATCTGAGATTTACCTTCTGGGCTCATCAGAAGTAAGCACTCCATTCCAGAATATGAGGGAGTATTGTTGCTTATGGTGTCATCTGTTTTTTTCCAAAGCCTTGATGACAACTGACTCTACCCCTTCTGATCCGTCCACTATAAAGATAAGGCGTTCCTGGTATGTATCGTTTAATTCTGGGACACAGCAGACCGCAGAATGGTGGCTCCGACTGAGTATTGATTTCTCTACAGAGCCTTGAAGCTGGCTCTTTACTTTGCTTTATTTTATTTTTTGTTATTTTTCTAAATGCCATTGAGTGACTGTTGAAGGTGTTCAGAGTTAGCAAAAAATAAAAGGGGTGATCCAGGTGGTACCCTAACATTTTTTCTAGAACTGGTGTGTTCCCTTAGTTGATGACACTGCACAATAGTCCAAGGAATTACTCAACAAGTCCAATTTCATCTTGATATTCTACCTACTAAAATCTGAAGAGCAGAACAGCCATAATGTAGGCCTGACAGAGTGCCACACCCATATTTTACCAATTTGAAAATCTCAACACAACTTCCATTCTTCAAATCCAAATCACTGATTAGTACAAAGCTGTTTCCTGAGCATCTCATACTCCTTCATCACCTTCCAAAAGATACTATAGGTTGCACCGTGATAAGCTTTGTTTCAGTCGATTAAGCACCTTTTTACAGGACTGGTAAACTCACACAATCCTTGAAAGATCTGTGCAAAGAGAAACAATTTGACTAATGCTCCACAGTCAAGGCATAATAGCATTGCTCCTGCTGGATCTATGGATCAAACTTTGAATTCAATCTCCATTTGAGCATGCTGGTGTAGGATTTCCGAGGGAGTTTTTGTGGTCAAAAATTAATTCAATAATATAAATGTACAATAGAATAAAATAAATGTGGAAAATATATAAGAAAATCACCAAGAGAAAAATAACTCCCTGGTGCTCACAAGTAATTTCCAGACATTTTCCCCATTTCTTATTCATGGTATTATAAGAGTGAAACCAGCTTTTGATTCTAATGGAGTTTTACAAACAATGGATGAGCTTAATGTGTTTACCACACATTAAATATGCAACACAGAGGTATGAAAAATGTAATTTTGACTGATCACTGAAATGTTGATATTTACTGCACATGATTAATGAATACATAATATTTTATTTGTTCCAAAGATATGTATTACAAAAGAAGTGTTATGATATGACAATCAAGTGTAAGTTTCAGTGAAACAAAATTAAGAAACTTAAAATATATATTAGAGAAACAAATAACAGTTTTATTAATAAGTTTAAAAACATTAACCTCTTTAAAACCTGCATCCTAACTGAGAACGAAGAGCTAATTCAGGAGCCAAACAGACGTATTGTTGAAAAACATTAATGATTTTTGGTGAAATGTATCCATCCATCCATCCATCCTCTTCTGCTCATCCGAGTTCGGGTTGCGGGGGCAGCAGCTTGAGCAGAGAGGCCCAGACTTCCCTCTCCCTGGCCACTTCTTCGAGCTCTTCCGGGAGAATCTCAAGGCATTCCCAGGCCAACCAGGAGACATAGTCCCTCCAGCATGTCCTGGGTCTTCCCTGGGGTCTTCTCCTGGTTGGACATGCCCGGAACACCTCACCAGGGAGGCGTCCAGGAGGCATCCTGATCAGATGCCCGAGCCACCTCATCTGACTCCTCTCGATGCGGAGGAGCAGCGGCTCTACTCTGAGCCCCTCCCGGATGACTGAGAGACAAAGAGTGCTTCAATAGACCTCTTATGACGAAGAAAAAATTTGGACGGCGTTTTCCCTCGCCCAGACGCGGGTCACCGGGGCCCCCATCTGGAGCCAGGCCTTGAGGTGGGGCTCGATGGCAGGCACCTGGTGGCTGGGCCTGGACCCATGGGGTTCGGCAGGGCACAGCCCGAAGAGGCAACGTGGGTCCCCCTTCTCATGGGCTTACCACCTATGGGAGGGGCCAAAGAGGTTGGGTACAGTGTGAGTTGGGTGGTGGCCAAAGGCGGGGACCTTGGCGGTCCGATCCTCGGCTACAGAAGTTGGCTCTTGGGACGTGGAATGTCACCTCTCTGGTGAAATGTAAAGAAACTAAACCCAGTTCCACACAAAGAAAATTAAACTTTTTCTAGCTTTAGATAATATAAGATACTGTTTTCCCATTGAGTTATAGAGAGAGCATTAAAATTCTTATAATTGAACAGATTTTAATACAGGAAATAACAGATAGTTTATCATAAGATAGTCTAAACTCATCTGAAATATCTCTAAATGCTGTGGCTAATGAACACAATTTAAGCAAATCAGCCACACTGATTTTTGTAAAGTGTTATAAAATAAAAACTAAATTAATTTTCACATTTATATTGCATTAATTTAAAAATACAATTAAGAAACACAAGACTTTCAGCAAAATCATGAGTAAAAATCGACAATATAGATCAAAACAACTGTGTTATAATATATTTAGGTAAAAAGGTTAACAATAAAACCTAATGCTGTGTCATTTTTCTGTTAGACTCTTTTGAGACTTTCATAACAAATTATATTTTTAAGAAGTTTACACACTGTTTATGAAATTTATGGGTATCCAAAATAAAATATTAATGCATTGAAATAAAATAAAACCTGCTAGTATCTAAAACAATAAATTAGGAATTGCACCTATATGTACTGTATGTCAGTTGAACTTTCAGTTAAAAATCTGAAGGTTTATAGTATCACAAAGTGCCTTCATCTGCTCCAGTTCCTTTGTGGAATCTAAGAAAAGGGAAGAATATAAAGTACGAGTAAATGGCAACATGACCTCTCATACAGACTATAAAGCCTTGGCTACTGTCCACCATTACTTGATTATATGTAATTATAGGATCCTTTCCTTAGTTTAAAACACAACTTTGCATGTTTTGATAAATGGTGACTGTAAATTTCTCTAGTGTAAGTCTGTTTTTAAAAATTAGAGTTAGGCTTAGTGTTTGTAGAAATGGTTAGGGGGTAGGGTTTCCCTTTTATGAGATGATTCTACATACATACAGTAAAAATATTGAAAAAAGAATCATTATGTGTTACCTGGTAAATGCAATCCCTCTGGAAACTGTGCCAGTGCCAGCCTCATGGATGCTTCCATTTTATCTTCTAGAGTTTTTATGACATCAGTCTTAAGGGATTAAATAATAATTATAAATAAAAACTTTGGTAAGTATTTAACTACTATACTTACCAATATACTAAAACATTTTTACTAATATAATTAATGTTAAAGTTACTGTTTTTGCTCACAAACACTCTGATTTCTATGAATTATTTCTAACAAAGTTCCATTTATAGGCATAGAAAGATCGGTACTGGAATGGATGAAGGACAGCACAGCTATAATGACACCCATTATATTCAATCTTTTATGACTTTTCATTATATGTATATAGTAAAGTTGTCCCATGTAGAATTGTAGAAAGACCTAGTGGGGCTTGGTAGTGTTTTGGCCTTGAAATATCAGTATCCATGTTTATTAAGCTTTTCAGAGTAGAAAAACAGTCCTAATAGATCTCAAAAATTTTGTTATGTTTAATATATCAAAATGGACAACTTTGTGTGCCAGAGTTCATCAATGTTCATTTAAGACCAATACCTAAAATATATTTTATTTATGTATTGCTTTGTTGTTATTATATTGAAAAAAGATATAATTACTATTGTGTGTTTGTCTTGTGAGTACATATTCAGCTCCAGATATGTTTACAAGCCTGATATATTATTTTGAAGGATGTGCTTACTGCCTGTTTTTGAAAGCTTCATATTTATTTGTGAATAAATAAAAGTAATATAATATTAAACATAACACACTACTACTACTAACATTTTTGGAATATTTTTATTACTGTTTTTAAGTAACATATAACATTTGATATATTACTTTTTAAAAGTAACTTACCCAGCACTAGTTGTGATATACTCAAATCATTGCTATTGCAAAGCTACATTTTGCCCATAATCAATAAAAGTAATGTTACCAATAGTTTCATATTGGCTGACAGCCCAAGGCTTCTTCATGTAAATGGAGTGATCATGTGACACACAAGATTTGTTACAAATATTATTACATCTCTGTCAAATCAATATTTTTTATGAGTACAGTGTTGTCCAGTGTTTTCAAAATATTCTGTCTTTCCTGGAATGTGAATGTCGATCCGTGTCTGAATGCCATCTGCTGGCAGCACCAAGTGAGTTAGAACAGCTCATGATGTCTCCTACGTCCTAATTAAGTTAGGAGTAGTTTTCTAAATTAGAAAAACTGATAAGTAGGGCTACATTTGCGTCACTCTGAGCTCTTTGAGCCAATTGGACAGTTCTGCTCTGAGACACTTGTTAAATATGGGCACTTGCATCTTTTTTCTTCAGTACTCACAACCAACTGGAGTTTTTTTTTTTCTTCTTCTCCTCTCTAGCCATCTGATCATAGTATATGTTATTAAAGTCGATACTAACATTTGACATTATAAACAATGCATACATGAATCATCAGATTATTCAATTTATATTTTTTCTTTCTTTTTTATTTTTGCAATTGTACTATTTCTTTTAGTATGTGTAGATCACCCTAAATTACTCTAATGTTTGAAGCTATTCAAAATAAACAAATGTTGTTTTAGTTCAGTGGATATGCTGTTAATTTTGCCACGTAAGATTATTTGATATTTTGATGGCCTTTATTTTAGGACGACTGATGTCTTACCATTTTTCATGCTTGTTGCCCCAGTTGATCCAAAGACATTTTTAGATCAAAGTACTTACCTGCGCTAATTTATATCATTTGCTCCTTGAGACAAAATAAAAACTGAAATTTCACTCACGTTTAGGTCTTTAAACTCAGCCAGCATGTTTTTCATTGCTTCTTTGAACATGGTACTTTGGCATTCTTTCAGTTTTTCTTCAAACATTTTCTGAATTTTATTCATTGAATTTGGGCCTTGTACTTTACTGGCATCTTAAAAAAAAGATTAGGTGAGTATATTTTAATTTATAGGAATGAAAGCGGAATATACATGATTGCTATACTCCATCCCCTTAACTGCTCTTCCTGCACAGACTCACAAATACTGTGAAGCCTATCACAAGCAACAACAACATTTATTTATAAAGCACATTTTCATACAAACAATGTAGCTCAAAGTGCTTTACATGATGAAGAAAGAGAAAAAAAGACAATAAATAATTAAAATTAGGGAACATTAATTAACATAGAATAAAAGTAAGGTCTGATGGCCAGGGAGGACAGAAAAAACAAAAAAAAAAAACTCCAAACGGCTGGAGAAAAAATTCAAAATCTGCACGGGTTCCAAGAACCAATGCAGGCCAAGATACCAGTCCATTGCAGGGTTCACCGAGGCACAGTTTCATTCACTTTAACAGAGCATGGCACCATATATTTGGACTTGGGCTGGAGCCACAGTGGCCACCCCTTTGTGTACGTCACTGCTTGGAATAACTGGGTTCAGCAAATGAATAGATAGATATTCATGAAAACTCTCACAACTTTCCAGCAACTGACACCTGTAGCAATCTAGTATGGTTGTAATGTTTTAAATAAACACTTTATAAAAATAAATTAATATTATTTGTCTTTAAGCCATTTAATAATAATTTCTTAGTCATTTTTCACTTTTGATAAAAATTTTAATCTCAGCTTCAGTGAAATTCTTTTTCCTAATTTTCTTTGCTCTTTATAATGAATACAATATAATTAATAATGTATTTGATCTGTTCTTAACTTAATTTTTGTTTTTGTAAAAACTTGATTGCTTTGTATGGATTGTAATAAAATTAAAAATAAATAAATAAATAATGTATTTTAAAAATGTGACCTTTTAGGGTGCCTTAAGGTTGTGGCTTTAGATTAATCCCACATACACGTAGTGCCTGCTGTATACACTATAATTTCTACTCTGCTAGATCTGCTCTGGTCAACTGTAAGTGCTGTTATTGTGAAGTGGAAGTGTTAAGGATCAACAACAGCTGAGCCACAAAGTGGTAGACCATGCAAAAGTGAAGACCACACTGAAGTGCATAGCACATAAAATTACCTATCCCCTCTGGCATCACTCACAACAGAATTCCAAGCTACCTCTGGAAGCAACATCAGCACAAAAACTGTGTGTTGGGAGCTTCGGTAAGATGGGTTACTATGGCCAGGCAGCTGCACTCAAGCCTAAGATTGCTATGCGTAATGCCAAGTGTCGGCAGGACTGGTATAAAGCTTGCTATTATTGGTCTATCTGGCAGTCTGATGGATATGTCTGAGTTCAACAGATGCAAGGAGAACACTACCTTCTGTACTGCAGAGTTCCAACTGTAAAGTTTGGTGGAGCAGGGAAAAATATTTGGGGCTGTGCTTCAGGGTTTCAGCTAGGCCCCTTGGTTCCAGTGGAAGATACTGTTAATGCTACAGCATACAAAAACATTTGAGACACTTGTGCACTTCAGCTTTGTGGCAACAGTTTGTGGAAGGCCCTTTTCTACTCCTGCATGACTGTGCCCTGTGCACAAAATCAGGTCCCAACAGACATGGTTTGATGAATTTGGTGTAGAGGAGCAGGAGTGACCTGTGAAGAACCCTGACCTGAACTCTCTTGAATACTTTTGGGATGGATTAGAACACTGATTGTGAAGTTTTCTCATCTGACATCAGTTGTTAACCTTACAAATGCTCTTTTGGCTAAATGGACACATTCTCACAGACACAGCCTTCCTAGAAAAGTGGAGGCTGTTATAGCCACAAAGTGTGGGGGGCAAACTCCAAATTCAAATCCATGGTTTTGGAATGAGATGTCCAACAAGCCCATAGAGGTGTGATGTTCAAGTGTCCACAACCTTTGCGCTAATATAGTGTACAGCACTTTGTTATATTTATAGTCCCATGCCCAGCCATTCAAACAAGTGTTTCAGCAAATGCTTTTAAATCTGCATATGTCTTGTCTTGTGCTATGATTTACACTTACTATTCATGTAGTACGACTGGTATGTGAGCGCACTGGTTAACACTACAGCCTCACACGTCAAGAACACTAGATTCAAATACTGATGCTATTGGCATCTGTGTTAAGATTACATCTTTTCCTAAGTCTGCACCGACTTTTCTCTTTATATTCTGGTTTTCCGCCCATGTTTCTAAAATGTGCATGTGAGGTTATCTTAAAAGCCTACAGAGAGAGATTCCTGCCTTACAGCCTATGATTCCGAGCCAGCCTCTGATCCTCCTGATCTTGTATTGCAGGTTGTGATAGATGGATAGATGTTAAACATTCTTTGCTTTACTTTGAGTTAATGTTCTAAAATTAAAAGTTGCTAAATAAAAAAGCAAACTTTCAAAAAGTAGCCATCAGGTTAGGGATGAGAGATTTATACCACATACTGTAATACAACTTAATTTATTTATTTTCAGAACTGTACATCAAATGCACTGTTTATTCCAAGGCCTAATTTATTTTATGTCTTGCAAGTTTAGCTGCATTCAGTGCCCTCTTGTTTCTTTTTTTCATTCTGTGGTGGTACATAAAACACGCTACTCCACACAGATGAGCCTCTTTCCTGTGTGTCAAGTCCAAAACACCCACTTTGGCTTTTGCTCATAGCTACATTGTACTTCTGGGTGAGTGATCGATGGTTGTCAGCTCTCTTGCTCAAAAGCCCATTCTTATGACTTAAGACAAAATCAAAGGTACCACAGAATGGCTGGACTGATTTGCTAAGATGTTAAAGTACATGACTGTCCTTAGACTTGCTTAGATTATAAGTCTACAACTGAAAATTGCTGGAAAAGTTGTGTAATGTAACATTGCACTCTGAGAGATGGAAGTGATCCATTTTTAACTTCTAAAATGTAACATGCAAGATCTGAAAACATTTCCTTTTAAATTTTCTTCTTTACCAGCAGCTACAGTATAGTTTTTAGTTTTTGCATTTGAAAATAACTGTTGTGATATAGGTATCCAAATTTGTAAATCACAAAGTATAAAAAGAATGATGCTGTGCATGATCCTCAAAAGGCTCAGGCAATACTCAAACCTGAGTCCTGGCTAAAAGTTTTTAGTCATGTTTACCCGCAATGCCCATTTTAACATCCTTAAAGAAACTATCTCAACTTATACACAGCTTATGAAATTGTAATATGCAGAAAGCATTATTTTATACAATTTGGCTTTACTTCAGAGACAACTTAAATCATTACCTTTATAAACTGGTTCCATTACCTCCAGAATGGACTGCATGATACTATTGTATATAATTATTTTTCTGTGGAGAATTTTTTTTTCCAATAACACCAATACTCTTCTTAACTATAAGCAGAACACAAGGAAAACAATTCATAATATCATAAATGATTCATTATAACTAATATTACCCAACATTCTATTAATATTGTTTGTTAGAGCTTCCACTATAATTCTTAGAGTGATAATTTAATTAAAGTGTCTGAAGGACAATGCATACAACTGAGAAAA
Source organism: Polypterus senegalus (assembly GCF_016835505.1). NCBI lineage: Eukaryota > Metazoa > Chordata > Cladistia > Polypteriformes > Polypteridae > Polypterus > Polypterus senegalus. The sequence goes on along the minus strand of NC_053170.1, from coordinate 51,356,165 downwards.
ATAAGCAGTTTTTCTCTTTAAGAACAACCTCATACACACAGGTGATATTTAGATGTACTGTTATTCAGACCTGATTTGTTTTCACATATACTATATATAAAGATGGAGATGAGAGTCTGCCCTTCTGTTCTCTATAGGCAAGTAGAGACGTTCAGCTGTTGTCTGCCTTTCTTTATTAGTTTATCATCTTTATCATTTGAATGTCTGATGTGCACACAGGGTCATATATCTCTGCTTACTGCTGCCTTAGCTCAATAGAAATTGAATTCTGATAGAATGATATATGCTTTGGCAGCTTATTATATTTTTTGTTAAGTTTAGAATATGATGGGGCAGACGTACTATATGATTGCTCTGCTTTGGACTGGAACATCCATAGAGTGGTCACTGGTACACTGTTTGAAGTGAACAGAAAAACGTTCATGGGCAAATGTGCTATGGAAGGAAGATATTAGGCTAATATTAGGTGACATCTGTGGTTTTATTATACTAATGCTTTATTAAGTATTATGGGGCACATTAGGTCTACTACAGTATCTGTGTGTCTTCTGGAGAGAAGACAAGATGCATTCTTAGGAGCAGTATAATTTAATTGTGGAGCTGTGTGGTATGTTTGTTATGAAATGAACACATGAGAAATTCTGTTCTGTCAAGAGATGAAAAATTGTAGAACATGGAGAAAAATTTAAAAATGGGGCAGAAGATTAATCAGAAGTCAGTAAATGAACTTTGTGAAAACCAGGAAATCAAGCATAAGAAACATCTAAACCTGAAACATAGACAACAGTCACAATTGAGAAACAGTTGTACAGTAATCCCTCGCTATATCGCGCTTCGACTTTCGCGGCTTCACTCTATCGCGGATTTTAAATGTAAGCACATCTAAATATATATCACGGATTTTTCGCTGGTTCGCCGCTTTCTGCGGACAATGAGTCTTTTAATTTAGGTTACATGCTTCCTCCGTTTGATTGCCCAGTTGATTTCATACAAAGGACGCTATTGGCGGATGGCTTAGAAGCTACCCAATCAGAGCATGTATTACATATTAACTAAAACTCCTCAATGCTAAAAGATATGCTTCCCGCGTGGCGCTTGTTTTGTTTGCTTCTCTCTGACTCTCTCTGCCTGACGGAGGGGGTGTGAGCAGAGGGGGCTGTTTACACAGTGGCTGTTTGCCTAGAAGATAGGACGCTCCTCTACAAAATGCCGCTTTATCGCGGTGCTTCTGTATACTTAAAAGTACGTATTGATTTTTTGATTGTTTGCTTTCCTTAGCGAGTGCTCTCTCTGACATTATCTGCTCTTCACGGTGCTCCTTTGAAGATAAGATATGTTTGCATTCTTTTAATTGTGAGAAAGAACTGCCATCTCTGTCTTGTAATGAAGCACAGTTTAAACGTTTGACTAAAGGGTGTTATTTCATGTCTAGAGGGCTCTAATAATGTTAACAGTGTGGGAGAGTTTATAAGGGCTTAAAATATATAAAAATAACCATACAAACATATGGTTTCTACTTCGCGGAAATTCATTTATCGCGGCAGAGTCTGGAACGGATTAACCGCGATAAACGAGGGTTGACTGTAAATCCATAGCCATTTAATTCAAAACCTGAAACACTTTTAGTGCAAGAAATGATCAAACTCAGATAATGAATGTAGTGAATAATCAGCTAAAACTGATCATGTGATGTCACTGAACTTGAACTCAGGTTCACCTAACAACCTGAAGTCACTTACTTGCACAAAATAGCGGCACCCACAGCAGAAAAAAAGATGGCAATGCATTCAAATAAAAATGAATGATAATTAATTTATAATATGCCATAACACAAATCTATAACAAAAAAATGAATAATTGAAGTCTTTACATTCCAAAATCTGGAATAAGGTTAAAGAAACATTTGAGAGAAATGTGTCAATCCATGCTGACAATTGAATCTATTTAATTTTATAGCTTCGTAGGGTTTTCATTCTGTTGTGTCAAGTTATTTTTATCTTGCATATTTTTGCACAACACTGATATTATCCAAAATGATTTGTCATCCAGGGCAGATTACTAACACTGACACTTTTTTTTGCTGTTCTTCTCCTTCCTAATTTTTTATTATAACAGAAATTTCATAATGAACACATGCAGGTGACAATGGGACCATGTTAGATAGTGAACTGATTCTTTGTGATTTGCATCTCTTTGCTAATTTGCAGCTACTTAAGAAAACAATAAGTAATTAAAACAGTAAATGCTTAAAACAAAAAGAACAACTGGTTTACCTAAAATGAAGCCTAAAATGATGCACAAGCCCTAATTTCTCCAGAAGCAATAATTAGCTTCTAGTAGTGAAATTAATTTGGAACCAAAAACCTGTACCCACTTGCACACCCACAGGAACAAACTAATACACCCCTGTTGTATGGGAAAAAGATACAAAAGAAGTATAACAGATATGAATGATGTATCAGAGTAGAGAGAGAATGAAGGATGAAGGATTATTGAAAATGAGAGAAGTAGCAGTGTGGCACAAATGCTATGCACTTGGACATATTTCCAATGTACAATAACTTTGTATTACACCTGGTGAGCTTATTGCACCACACATGACATATTTAACATGCTGTAACTCCAGTGCAGGTAGAGCTTAGGCCACCCACCAAGGTTGGTTTTATTTTATGTGTTGATTTTGAACTTAAAACCAGTCATGAATGAAGTCACCCAAACAGTGTGATTAAGATCTGTGACCTTTCCTGTTCTAAGCTTAAATTAAACTGGACTTTGGAGGGTGGTGGGATAGCATTTGTATGACTGAAAGAGATAAGACGACAATAACTTTCAGGACGCAGTATGTACAACAGACCAAAACAGGAACATTCCGAATCAGACATGCTTAAGGAATACTATGTTTTAAATAAATGCATGTTCAAAAAGAACTGACTTCAGTAAAGAAGCGACATTATTTAAGTGGTTCATCATATATCCTTTTGTGAAAATATATTCCAGCTAAAACAACTGCTAAATTAACATATTTATGGAACAAAATAAATGCAAAATGCTAAAATGAAATTTGTTGAATGAATAATTTATAGAGAGATCTCGAATATGTGGATTAAATAAATAATAAGCAAGATCACTATCAAGACAAAATGAAACACTTGTGAGCACAGCATTAAGCACAGTTCAGTTTTGTGTGGCTGTAAATGTTATTTATTTTTAAAATATTTAATTCATAACCTTATTAGCATAACTGAGAAAGTCATACATACTTCAGTTTTAATGTATATCAGCCTGTAAGACTGGGCAGTTTTCTTTGATTTGAATGCCTCATATTCTAGGAAGTTTGATTGAAGCAAGGTCAGGCTTCCTTTTATATTTCTTTTGGTACAAGCATTGAACCTACAGATATGAATTATGCATATTAGTCAATTTGAAATTTAAAAATCACCATCATAAAGCAGTAGTACTTGTGATTTCAAAATTGTATCTGCAATAACGTTAGGCTAAGAATGATGCATATGTCCTTTGCAATTGGGTTTAACCCTTTATAGTTTTTGCTCAGAAGAACAGACAGCAGCAAGCTATTGGTCATCCTTTAGGTTTTTTGCAGGAGAGCAAAAGTTCTATGACGGCAGAGTATGTATAAAAATGAAAAACCTTCCACAAAGATGTAGTATGAGAAATTAAGCAGCTTTTTGTGAATATAGCTCAATATTTACATTTTGAAAAAAATATTATGTCATAATCATTTATTGCGCCATTAACAGGTCAAGCAAGGTATTAGTTGTTGAAAATCGTAAATGCATGATTACAGAATAAACTTTCTTCCAGTGATGTCTTTAAACAGATATATAAAAAAGTTAAAGTAGACAAAATTAAAACAAAAAAATAAAAAATAAAACATGATACACAACATTATAACTGCAATACTACATAACATAATCAGACGCACTTGATAAAATTCAGGGTCTTTCAATGGAGTCTACCCAGGTAGCAATGGACATAAGAAGGAATGCCAGCCCATTGCAGAAAAAACTGCAACAGAAGTCCTCTAGAATTTACTTTGTTCTGAAACATTCAGAAAACATCTTTTACTTTTTGCTCCTCCAGTGTCAGGTAGGCATTAATTATATATTTGTATCATAGTATTTTATGTGTTCAAATACTATCTCTTTGTTACTCATTTGTATAGCATAGTGGTTTTAGACTTTGGACATCAAACAGTCAGGTTGTGGGTTCAAATCTCACTACTGATACCATGCGACCTTAAGTGAGTCACCTTACCTGCTTGTGCTCCAATTGGAAAAGCAAAAAAATATAATAGATCATATCTCAGATGTTGTAAGTCACCTTATATGAAAGCATCAGACAAATAATAATTCTTCTTTTTTTCTCCCGTTAGGGGTTGCCACAGCGGTGATCTTTTTCCATCTCTTCCTGTCCTCTGCATCTTGCTCTGTTACACCCACCACCTGCATGTTCTCTCTCATCACATCCATAAACCTCCTCTTAGGCCTTCTTCTTTTCCTCTTACCTGGCAGCTCTAACCTTAACATCCTTTTCCCAATTTTCTCAGCATCCCTCCTCTGCACATGTCCAAACCAGCGCAATCTCACCTCTCTGACTTTGACTCCCAACCGTCCAAGTTGAGCTGACCCTCTAATGTACTCATTTCTAATCCTATCCATAATAAAAAATAAAAATAATATTGTGCAGCACTATGACCAAAAAAACAAAATTTATTAAACTAATCTGAATATTTAGTCCATTAATAGGTAATAGGATTAACATTTCCTACTAAATAACAAAGTACATAATTGAGTAGACAATTGAGAATAAACTTACTGGAAAGTGCTTTTGATGGTGTTATTCACGGTTGCATAAATGGGAGAAGTCAGTTTATTGTTGAGATCAATGAAATCTCCTCTGGATGAACGAAAGCTTCCAGAATTTTTGCACAAAGCCTTAATGGTCTGATGATAGCCACTGAAGTTCATCTTTTCCTGCCAAGGCAATGTAGGCACTTTAATTTGTTTAGAGAATGTTATAAGCAACATTATACATTTTGAATAAATGATTTATAGTGATTTTGCCCTGTTAAGAAGATCTAACTCCCCATTCAGACATGACTAACAAGGAAGCGTTATTATCTATTTTATTGAGGAAATATCCGTCCATATTCTTGGTAAAACCCTGCCAATACTTCCTTCTGCTTCACATATATTTACCTTCTAAGTTTTGACCACCCTGCCCAGTAACCAGAATAAATAAGCATTCTAGGCAGACCCCTCTCCCTATTGTGAAGTTATCCAAAATAGATGTCTAACTGCTGCTCCTGGTGGTCCAAGCCCACACAGCATCTGTTAATGTTCTTCAACCATTAAAAGGTTAAAAATCATGGAAACCTTGGATATGCTGTATAGCCTTATGTGTGACCAAAACTGTCTGGACCCAGGCAGCCACCTTCCTTACCCTGATATCTCATGAGCTGCTTTAATGGAGGGAGGGAGGGAGTTTGAGCCTGATGTCCTGTACTTTATCCTAAGATCCCTTGATTCTCTTTATAAGCTCAGTATAACAGTCCCTAAAGTTGATACTCCATTCTTCTTGTATCTCTTCCAAACTTTGAGGTTTCCAAAGCAGATCTATAAATTGCATTCCCTAACTATCCCTTGTAGTCAAATAATAAGTCAGATATACAAAACATAGATGAACTTAAATGCCCAATTACACAATGTGCTGTCCTTTTGCCAAATTTAGAGATATATACTGCTAAAATATTAATAATGTATTTACTTACAGGTTTTAAAAGTGAGTTGAGATTTTTTAGACAATCCTTTTCAGCTTTATCCACACCATTTTTCAGTTCCGTCTCCAGAGTTTGTAGAATTTTGCCAAAGAAAACATCCAAGGTATGGATTTCATATTTAAGTTTTTTGGTCAAGTTTATGTAGAGAGATGTATTCTCATTATTCTGAAAATAAAATAAAAAAGCCAATAAAATCACAAAGAAAAATTTGCAATCAGACTAAAATTCTGAAATATTTTAAATGGAAGTTTGTTTTCAAATCCCATTCCAAGTCATTGCCTGTGTGGCGCTTTTTGTGTCTTTGCCATTTTTCCCTCATGTCTCTAATTTTCTTTTTCTACCCCACTGATGTGTACTAGTTAAATGGTAACTTGTAATTGTTCAGTTTTATTAAACATGTGTGCGTATGCAAATGAGCCTTGTCCTGCATACTTGCTGTGCACCCTATATATCTATTAATTGACTCTGGAAAATTGATAGATAAAAAACAGGGAAAAAAAACTTTCTAAAAAAGGGCCTGTTAACTTTGACCCTGAAACATTCTCTATATGTACATAGTATAAATGCCATGGAGATGGAGGGGCATCCCAGCCAGGATCGAGAATGACTTCTTTCCTGGCCAGAAAGCCATAATGGAAAAACTGCAGGAGTGGAGGCACAACCCGACTGGAACGCCTTGTAATCTTTGTCCTGGCTGGGATCAAGAAATAGTGAATGAACTGGGTGAACATGGATATTAGGAGCAGTTCATACCTCCAAATAGAAAGTGGTAGTGCTCCTCTAGGCTGATCCCAGTCAGGACACCTGCAGGGTTGCATGGGAATTAGAGAGTGGAAGTGCAGCCCTTGAGTGCCATCAGAGGGCACTGCCAGGGCAGGACAACACCAGTTTCCACATATCCTGGAAGTGCTCCTGACATGTAGTGCAGTGACACTGGAAGCATTCACAGGTCTAACTAGAAAAGAAATGCACTGCTTCACATCAGAGAGTCAGAGTGACGAGGCAGTGGGCGAAATTCACCAGGAGCAGTGGAAGGAGAGGAAGGAATTTATAAAGTGATATTGTGGAGTTTGGGGCTGTGTGCTCTAGAAAAAGAGGTTGTTGAAAATAAAAATCTATTATTTTAAACCCAGAGTTGTTCTGGGTGATATTGTATTCGAGCTTTGGGGCGTAGTGGCACCCTGTTGTGGTTACAATGGGTAAGTTTTCAAAATATATTGCACTTCTGAAACATGAAAAATTTAATAGATAATTTATGTGCACACTTAATGACATGACATGTTATGGGTTAAAAAACCTTTTTCATATGTAATATGTCTGCTTATCCTTGACTTTTTATTAATTGATAAGTTGGAAGGTCACACATGTCAGTTCTCTTTTTAAGCACAGAATGAAGTATAAAAACTATAGCATAAGTATTCTATCATGCTGATCCTCTCACAAGATTGAGTTTTTCAGTCAGGATTTAACATTGATGACAATGCTACCGTTTACTCTTGTTATTATTACTCCTTTCTATATTAATCCTGCATCTACAGGCTACTTAGAGGCCATCCTATATAACAAGATAAAACAAAAGAAAGTAATTCATTTGCTCTGTCTAACTGGGAATCCAGGTAATTTAAGAATGTCTCTCAAGAAAAATAAAATCATGTACCTTATCTCCAACATATTCTTTAGTGACATTAAGAAAGGATATAATTCCAGACACCTCAGAAATATAATTTTCCACTGTTTTCTTTGTTTGGCTGATATAGATCTCCCTCAAATACCCCTTTAATGATGGGAGTTCTGTTAAGTATAAGAGAAAAGAAAGTCATGAATGATAACATTGTCAATAATACATATAAATTGTTTAGCAAGTTTGTTTTAGTGACTTACTGGACTGCACTTACTGTACTGGCCAGTGAACTACAAAGTTGCTGGTTCAATTCCTGTCTCTGCCTTACTGTGTGACAATTGGAATGTATACTGAACTTAATAAATCACATTGGACAAATGCATCAGCCAAATATAATATTATTATCTCTCTATTATAAAAAAAAATCTTGGAAGGGAGACTAGGGAGACGAGACGTGATCTTCTCAGATCTTCTAGGAAGACAATTTGACGTCCCGTGAGAGATACTTTAACGTCACGCGAGACAAGACAGCAAGACAACATTTAAAACAAGTTCACAGGCATCTAACCTAGCAGTTGTTGGAATGCTTTTGGCAGACACGCTTCATGTGTTCCCAGCTCTTAAAACAATGATAAGCAAGAATCAGAACATGCACCTCGCCAGCAGCAGCAAGCCAGCAGATGATCCGACTGCTACTTCTTAGCATGCATTCGGCCAAACCCCACCACCCTTCACAACGCAAGCGGCAGAGATGCGAAGTTGCAAAAGGATAGCTGCTGTACAGGCTTTTAAATGATCAATGTGAGCGCGGCAAGCAGAATATGCAGTTCACCAGCAGCAGCAACAAGCCAGCAGATGATCCAACTGCTTCTCCTTAGCGTGCGTTCAGCCACCTATTATAAAAAAAATCTTGGAAGGGAGACTAGGGAGACGAGACGTGATCTCAAATCTTCTCAGAAGACAATCTGATGTCCCGCGAGACGAGGCAATGGGACAACATTTAACACAAGTTCACCGAAATCTAACCTAGCAGTTGTTGGAATGCTTTTAGCAGACAGACATCATGTGCTCCCAGCTCTTAAAACAACAAGCAACAAGCAGAACATGCAGCAGCAAGCCAGCAGATGATCCAACTGCTACTCCTTAGCATGCGTTCAGCCAAACCTCCCCCTCACAACACGAGCAGCAGAGACACGAAGTGACCAGCTGTTGTACAGGCTTTGAAATGATCAACACGCAGCGCGACAAGCAGAATACGGATCTCGCCAGCAGCAGCAGAAACAAGCCAGCAGATGATCCAACCGCTTCTCCTTAGAGTGCGTTCATTCGCTGCCCCCCTTCACACCACGAGCAATGTTATACGTCCTGCGAGAAAGAGATTTAACTATTATTATTATTAATAAGAAGAAGAATGTGAGGATGGTAACAAAGTGGTTATAACATTGCTGCCACACAACTTGTCGTTGCTCAGTTCATTCCCAGTGCATCAACTAAGTGTGAAGAGTCTGTATTTTTTATCCAGGATTTATTATGATAATGAGCTAGATAATGAGCTAGACTGGGCATAAGTTAGTATTAACTGAGATTAAATGCATATTTAAAAACTTACGATTATAAGATGAAAATCTTACCAGTTTCGTCAATTGTAAGGCTACTTTTTTTTTTTAGTGTGATATTCCAGTACTCCTTAGAACTCACTGTAAATACCTTCAGGGTATTCTCGACACCATGCTCCTCAGAACCCATTAGAAATGTCTGAAAATACAATATTAAACAAATAACTTATAAATTAAAGGGTAAGTGTGTATATGTATGTGTGTATAGAATTTAAATTACAGAATGTATATACTGTAAATCATATAAAATAATTATTTTAAAAAGATTTCTCTTTTAAGGCCACTACAAGCTTTATTGAAATGTTTAAAGAGGGTATTCTTTTACAAAATAATTTATTGAAAGTCACACAGAAAAGTTTGTTAGACAAGCATGGAAATTATCATTCTATTCAAATGGGTTCATCAGTTTATGACCCCTTTTAAACATTGGATGAGGTAATATTAGGCATATAGTTGTGTAAACTGGGGTTTAACATTTTGTGCGATAACACTATGTTCAATATACTCATATTAACAAATCCCAAGCTGGAATTAAAAGTCTCTCCCTCCCATTGAGGAACTCTATAACAAATGCTGCAAAACCAGGGCCACCAACATTATCAGTGAGCACAGTCACCCCCACAATGTACTGTTTGTGCTTCTGCCATCTGGCAAGAAGTACCAAAGTATATTGCCCAGAACTGGCAGATTTCATAAACGTTTAACCTCACAAGCAGTTAGACTCTTACATACAGTATGGTGCTATTCTGTTAATACAGGGTAATATACTGTATAACATGTCTGTGCATATTAACTTCTGTTTAGGGTGTATGTATGTGATTATGTATGCATTTTGGTGATTATCTGTTTAATATTCTTGATGTTACTCTTTTTTTTTATTTTTGTTGGCTGTTCTTACAGATAATAGGGCTGGGTGGCACAATTTCTTTCTGCTTTGCATTGCTGTGTGTGGTTTGACAATAAAGTTAAACTTGAACCCCGAAAAATGTCAAACTTCACTACAGTAAGGCCTACACTTGGTACAGAATATAAAGAATACAAGTCTTCGTTAGCTACTGTATTTACTTGATGCTTGAACTAAATGTTTGCTTTGAGATTTCACTTTGTGGTATTCTAAAATTTTTTGAAGTCACATCATAGCAGTTTAATGGACACATACTTGAGAGCATATAGATCTGTTCAAACATAATTAAGATTCTGTCAGGTCAGACATTTACAGAAATGCCTGGAAGTTCTGCTTTGGCTACTTGCAACCACTGTTCATATTTTGTTACATATACAGATTACATATTGAGTGCAGTACCCCACAATTTGATATAATAACTGAAAGTACTGTTGTAATTGATCATTTTAAATTTTTGACAGTTGATTTTTATAAATGAGAATTTTGTTTGTGTTTGAAGTGATAAAAGCTTAACCAAGTGTGGTATTTACAGTATGTACTTTACAGCACTGTATTCACACTGTATTAGTAATGCATTTACATGCATTTTAATAGAATGGTTACTCACAGAAATACAGATTCTAAAATGCAATGAAAACTCTTATTCAGGCTAGAGAAGCCAGGACATTAATCTTTGAGAAGCCAATTTAACAAATGTAGATTTCTCCATGAGTAACCCAGTTATTTGACCATGTAAACCCTTAACCAGGTTACAGTTATGGATTTTATATTTTGCACATTTCTGTTGCACTCTATTAGCCTGCGTATGTGTTACCTTCACACACACTTCCAGCAGCCACAGTGCCCACAAAGATACATTTCTTGAGACATATACTTTGGCGATCACATTATTCCTTCCTCTGGATGAAACAATCTGTCTCAGTATTTAAGAAATTGTTAAATTTATGTTAGTGAGTTGAACATACAGTGCTAATCTCAGAAGCGCAATTTTGGGGGCAGTGGGGTAACAGGTTTAAAGTAACATGCATTAAGTAGTCTAATTACTTTTTAAAGTAGTAAGTAACAAAACACAATTCTTATCTTATTGAAGTTAAAATACATGTGTTATTATTATAACAGCAGCACTTGGGTATAAGGCACGAAGCATACATACTGGTATGCCACATCTTTGAAATCTCCCAGTCTCACAGCCATGCAGGAAAGAGAGTGTTGCATGCACACAGAAGCTTAAGGATATAAAAAGCAGCTGAACATGATTTACATCATAGCACATGAAGGAGTACAGGTATTTATAAAACACAAAAAAATTATCACATTTGGCTGTGTTTCAGCTCCGTTTCATGAAGATTTATGAGCCTAGGATTAAATAATAGATGCTGGCCAGTCAGATGTACAATTTTTCATATCAAAAGAAGATTAGGTAATGAATAAAACACACCCTGTTCGGAATGCATTGTATTTTATAATAGGTAACTATACTGTGTAGCATACTTGTAAGTAATGAGTAATGTAACTAAGTTACTTTTGAAGATAACATTCCCTACACTGCTCAAGAGACATGGGCTCCATGTTTGCTTTCAGATTCATGGCGGTCATTGATGATGTTTAATCTTTTATATCATATTTCTATGACATCAGACCATTTTGCCAAAGGAAAAGTTTAAGGGGACTCACACATATAAACGGGAGTTTTTAAGAAACCAGGTTAACAGGTTACTCACCTTACTGTTCTTTAGTGTGTTTTACATATACTGCTCTTCTTACCCTTTATGTTTTATTTGCTCAGCTTTTATGTTTGTTACATTCTTTTGACTATACTTTTGGAATTGTGTTTTGTGCATTTTTCTATTTTTAAACTACTCTTTAATTTATTTATTTGTTTATTTTGATTCTTGCTTTGGTCGTGCTTTGGTCATTTGTTTTCTCCGTCTGCATGTTTAACATTTAAATCCATTATTCTTGCTTATTATTTTTGGAATTTCTTAGTATTTATTGGATTTGTTTTGTATATTTGCATTTGTGAACTAAGTTTTTTTGAGCTTTATTATTGTCTTTATTTACTTTTAAAAAATATTTTTTTATTCACGGTTGTTAACGCTTATGATTCGTTTTTCAAATATTATTAAAATATTGTCAAAGCAGAATTTTGTTTGATATTTTCTAGCATATTTTTTTATTTTTGTAACCCTGTTTTCACAGTTGCAGCCATATTTTTGGTGGCAATGGTGTTCACTGTTACTAGACATGATTTTATAGCAGGGGTGGGCAAAATCAGTCCTGGAGGGCCGCAGTGGCTGCAAGTTTTTGCAACAACCCAGTTGCTTAATTAGAAAACAACCCTTGCCAATAATTCAATTTCATGGCTTGTTAGTGTTTTAACTCTGCCATGTCAGGCCATTCTCATATCCTAGATTTGTATTTCTTTCTAATGATATCATCTAAATGATATGAAGTCTAAAATGTATGAATAATATTCTATCTTTCACTTTTTTCTCTTCACTGTCCTCCTAAGTATTTAATTAAGCCAAATAGTGCACAATACACACAGGTGTAAATTGAAACAAGCAAAATGGAGAAATGCTGCTTTCTTTTGTCATTTGAATCTTAACTAATAAAAAGCCATTAAAAACCAAGAGAACAGCTGTTTAAGACTAAAATAAGCAAAAAGGGTTCAAAATCCTAATGAGTGAGGCAACTAAAATGAAGCAGAAGAATTACTTGAGCAATAAATGCTTCTTAATAAGCAACTGGGCTGGAACAAAAACCTGCAGCCACTGCGGCCCTCCAGGAATGACTTTGCCCACCCCTGTTTTAGACAATTTTTTTACTTCCATCTCCTTCAAAAATATCCTTTTCCTGGTCATCATTTTGGTATTTGCCATTTAGAACATTCATGCTTTATGTAATACTAGCAAAATACCCGCGCTTCGCAGCGAAGAAGAAGTGTGTTAAAGAAGTTATGAAAAAGAAAAGGAAACATTTTAAAAATAACGTAACATTTGCTTTCTATTCGTTTGCATAAGCACAGTCCTTCACCAGCAATTATTTAATGTTAGCTCAGACCCGGCACTTAAAAGTTTCTGTCGCACTTTTGCTGAGTTTGTGCCAAACACGTCCTCTCATTAAACTTGTATCTCGCGAATATCGTATTCGTCTTAGGCATGACAAACACCAGCGGCAGCGTGTCTATGAACTTAATTTAAAGTTAAGCTTTACACCTTGCTTTCCTATTCGTTTGCATAAGCACAGTCCTTCACCAGCAAGTTTAACTCTGTTACAGCAATTTTAACTCCGTTACAAAGTGATCCAAAGTCTCGTTTATACCCTTCTCATTAAACTTGTATCTCGCGAATATAGTATTCGTCGTAGGCATGACAAACGCCAGCGGCAGTGTGTCTATAAACTTAATTTAAACTTACGGTTTACACCGTGCTTTGTTTCCGCAGTAGCTGCACTTATGAATATGCTTGTATGCATCACTCGCTTCATATTCTTTTGCTGCCTTCTCAATTGTGTAATGCGTTTTTTATTCAGCGCTCTTTGGAGCTCTTCGTTGTTCTCTGCATACTGCATTCACAGTCAGTTCACGTGAGCTGCTCGGACTACATGCATCGAAGTTTCTCAGCTGTGCTTGTGCTATCTCGTGCGATGTCCACGGCTTTATTTAATGTTAGCTAAGACCCGGCACTTAAGAGTTTCAATCTCACTTTCGCTGAGTTTGTACCAAACACCACCCTGACCATCTCATCTTCGTTTGCATAAGCACAGTCCTTCACCCGCAAATATTTAGCGGCAGAGTGTTTCTATTGGATTGCTGCTGACGGACGGCCTTATATGGGCAGGCACTCAATTACGTGGGAGGCGTGATGATGAGGGACGCAACTCCGCCTCACACGGCAACCGAGCTGCAGGCTATGGCCGTATATATGTACATAAGTAGGTTCCAGTTATGACTGTTACGCGTAGAATTATAAAATGAAACCTGACTAAGTTTTGTAAGTAAGCTATAAGGAATGAGCCTGCCAAATTTCAGCCTTCTACCTACACGGGAAGTTGAAGAATTAGTGATGAGTCAGTGAGTGAGTCAGTCAGTCAGTGTGGGCTTTGCCTTTTATTAGTATAGATGTACCTTTTATAAATTGTGATCTTTAATTTTTCCTGAGTTTTAACTGATGGATTAAATTTGAAATCACATTGTCTTGGATGTTTCTGTTCCCAAGAGTTTAAATTCTATTATTTGTTTTGTGCTTTCCTTAGAAGTTGTTAATTTGTTATTGTCATTTTCAACAGCCATTTTTTTTCAATTGGGCGTCACTATTTTGGGATCTTGAGCAGCCAAAAGAAGAACACTATTTTAATCCTTCTCATAATCCTGTGGGAGTATACAATTACTTATGTCACCTTGCAAAATGGTATAAAGGTCGTCAAGTTAATTTCCAACCTATCAGACTGTATTCAAACATAGTAATACATGTGACTTTCATTTTGACTGTGTGATTGTCTTCTGGTAGTATTTCTTTTTGACTACAATTTTTTGGTTATTGTTATTAACTTTGATAATTGGTTCCTTGATTTCCAGTGTTAGATCTTTGCTAGTTTTTTGACCAAATCTTTTCTCAAGGTCTTGTTAATAATAGATATACAGACTATATTACTAGACAGTACAGTAGCACTGTTGTGTGGCCAAGGTTTTAGGACAGTTTTGTTCTCCATGTCTGACAAATAATGACAGCTAGGATTCTATAGCATTTGACAATTTCTTTGTATCCTTTCCATATTACTGCTTTGCTTATAATTCCACATGCTCAGACTGGAATGCTTTCGGGAAGTGTCACAAAATTTAGGCAATAAAACACTATTGCTATAATGTGTGCTTCACCATTCCTTGAGCATGTATTTATTAGCATGTGATGACATAGGCACTATTTTATATATGGTATGCGTGCTGCCAATGACAAGACAAGCAGGCTCAGGCTGAGAAGGACTGGGAAATGAATGTATTCATACAGGCTAAGGTCAAAACCAAGAAAAACAAATAATATTTTCATCAAAACTAGAGAGAAGGCAAACTTGTAGACAGAAACAATCCAAAAAGTAATAGCCAAAGAAAATCAACTACAGAGGCAGCACAATAAAACTTTTGATATTCACCAACTTGGACAGTGGATGAGTTTGTGGATCTAGCTTATAAAGTGCTGTGCTTATGATTCAGTATGGACCACCTTATGGAGACACACTTCTAGCAATCTCTTGTTGCTTGGTTGCAACTAAGCAACAAAATGGTGACGTCCGTGAAAAACAAAACAGCATTGCAGCAAATATAAAAATAAAGATGTTAGAACTTTCAATCTCTAGAATGATGTTTTCAATTGCAAAATTATGCTAACTGAGAGATTACCCAGAGAAAATATCTAGAAAATTTGATTATGTCCAGGAAAAATTACTGCCTTGTGATTCTGATTTCTTTTGACTATCCCTTGCTCTCTTTTATTTTTTTGAAAATCATTTCCAGGGTTTTGGACTAATGAATTTATTGGTTACTTTTTTTTCTAATTTCAATGCAGTATTAACAATGCTGAAGGCTATTGAGTCATATTGTTTTGTTACGGGTGCTTGCTGTCTTTTTGAAACCTTTTCTATTAATTATTGCATGACATTGTTCACATGTGGATTCTTCATACAAAAGTATTTTAGCGTTCATTCTTGTTAATGTATTCTGGAATGAATTCCCACACTGTCCCCAAATGATTTCTGGTTCACATTCTGAGTTTTGTTTTCTTTAATATTATCTTCTTGGTTACAAACCTTGGCTTGTTATTTTGATTTTGTGATTTCTCCTGATTACCTTTCCATTCTAAACTGCTGCCACCCATTGCAGTCGGTGCAGAATTACTTCACTGTCTGAACATTACTGCTTATTGGGATAGGCAAAACTCTCAAAAAATAGTCAAAGAAGAAAAAGAAATTTAGTAATTTGTTTAATTTTAGCATTCTGCTGACACTGAGTTTAGGTCCTTCTGTTGTGTTTTCATTTGGTTTGAAGACATATTTTAGATCTGTCAAAGCAATTATACACTTGCCAGGTGTTTAATATAATTGTGCAAAACCTGATCTGCTTTTGCACCAGTCAGCCATTTCAAGAAAGCAGCTTTACTGCTTTGAATACTCTAAGCGTCCAGAGGCCACCGTTACTGCATTAAATATAATGTATTTTCTTACAAATAAATATAGTTACCACCTTAACTACAGAAGCGTGGTGTTTAGTATGGGCTCACAGTTATCTTAATTTATGTGTACTGTAGTTCTACGATAAAACTATTGACTAAAGCCTAAAAGGACCTAACAAAATTGTTCAGACAACTTCTTTACAGTATCAACATTAGATCTACTACAATAGAATTTTTATGTTTTTAAAACAAATCTACATGCATTTTGACACTGATATCTGTTTTTCTGCAGAATTATTGGCAATATGTAAGGGAGTTTTTATGCAAAATTGAAAACTGAGCTTTTGCATCATCAACAAGTAGACTTAATATGGATAAAAATACAATACCTATAATGTGGCAAAAAGATTTCTAAACTATACTGCTCCAATCTCCCTGAGGGAGACACCATAGCACATGTCATTCCTATCTACATGCCCAGAGGCAGGACCTGCTCCTTCTTCTGTGCTGTTGCTTTCTTATTCAAAACTGGGCTAATCTCCACTATTAGCCTCCTATTTGTTTGAGAAACCCAAGCTATGGAACTTAAACTTAATGCAAACATATTTTTATAAATACAGGGATTTGCAAAACGAAAAAGAAATTGTTCTGTTGTATTGACTAAATAGGTTATGAGGCATTATTACATATTTGGTAACTGTAACAAAAATAAAATGGAAACTCTTACTTCTACTTTTTTCTTATATTTCCTATCAATCTTCATTTTGGCTTTCTTATTTCTTTCATTTATTTTTCTATTCAGCACTTTATTTTCATCTTCTGGATCCTGTAAACAAATATTTTTAAATAGGTTAAAAAATTTTGTATGATTAAGCAAAATGTTTATTTAAAATTTGACAAAGGAACACAATTTTAAGCAATGATAATAGTACTAGTAAGTCTTAATTCTAATACTAGTACTAGTAATTCCATGCTTTAATGTTACTCCACTTCAAATATTGAACGAATGATTTGCCAATTCAAAAATGACATACAATGTCTTTTAAACTACATAAATATGCTAAATGCTTTTAAAATAAAAGGATACTCACTGCTTCTCCTGCATTTCCATCACTAGGAATGAAATGAAACATTAGTTTAGTTAAACTCAAAACAAGAGTTTAAAGTAATACTTTAACACTAAAATCCTAAATCACCTTGGGATGCCAGTATCATCGGTTTTGGTGCAGATGATGGTTATGTTTTGACATCTTCCTCCACCAGCAATACCTGCTAGTCCTGTGTTCAGGATTTCTAACACATTGCTGTCAGATTCAGCTCTTTTAATATCCGCAACAATCCAAATACAAGAACACCTGGTAATATACTATTTGAGGAATAAAAATAAGTGCTGATTTGTTTTTTACAGTTGCAATATTTATGATTTTCAGACAAAATATTTTACACTTTAAAGATATAAGCTAAGCAGGATGCATACCTCCTTCCACATTTTATTTCTCTCTTTATTCGAATCTCCATTTCCTGGAAGATCAACCAGTACTAATTTATTTGGTAGGCCACAGGTTTTTGGCACATAAATTTTAATAAGTTTCACCAGAGGCCAGTAAGAACAGAGAGTTTCTTCATCTAAATCACTCCTTATGTAGGACTTTATCTCTTTAGACAGCTGTGAAGCCTGCATTAAGTTAATAAACACGATTAAACACATTTTAGATTTATTCATTTCAATTAAACATAACCATGTAAATACTATATCTCAGAAATAACATAGCATTTTTAAATCACAGTTACTCAATTCAGGGTCATGGGAGACCTTAGCCAATCATGACAGCATTGAGTACAAGTCAAGGACCAGTCCTGGACAGGAGGCCTTTCCATTTTAGTGCCCACTTACACACACACACACACCCTGTAGACTAGTTATAAATCACCAGTTAACTTTACCTGCACAGCTCTGGGATTTAGAAGGAAACCCTCACAGAGAATAAGAGAATGATGTGCAGACCGCCTATGGACCATGTCAGCGTGTCATATTCAAATGGACACTGGATCAGCGAAAACGCAGTAATTGATAGTTCAAAAATGTCACGATAAATATATCAAGGATGGCCCTTTTTTAAAAGGACACTGGTTTAAAATATAATGATAAAGTAGAGAATATCAAAAGGCAAAGGGCATTTATTTTTATGTGTCTGTCTTTGACTCAAGTATTTCCCAATTAAGATTTTAGTGTATCTGCAAGTTAACATACCCTGAACTTTTGTACTCTTCTGGCTTTTCCTGATTCTCATTTTCAGTTTATAAACTTTTGAAGCAAAATGTTTGTGTGTGTGTGTGAAAAACTAATTATAGCCTCTCTGTTTTCTATACTTGGCATTTATGTAATACTTACAGAAAGTACTTGACCTCTGACATATAAAAGATAACATTGGTTTCTTTCCCACACAGCATATATTTATTCAGATGTGATTCTTTTCTGTAACATCCATGAGTTTCTACCTGCACAGGAGAATCCATCCATCCATCCATCCATCCTCTTCCGCTTATCCGAGGTCGGGTCGCAGGGGCAGCAGCTTAAGCAGAGAGGCCCAGACTTCCCTCTCCCCGGCCACTTCTTCCAGCTCTTCCGGGAGAATCCCAAGGCCTTCCCAGGCCAGCCAGGAGACATAGTCCCTCCAGCGTATCCTGGGTCTTCCCCGGGGCCTCCTCCCAGTTGGACGTGCCCGGAACACCTCACCAGGGAGGCATCCAGGAGGCATCCTGATCAGACTACTCTCGATGCAGAGGAGCAGCGACTCTACTCTGAGCCCCTCCCGGATGACTGAGCTTCTCACCCTATCTTTAAGGGAAAGCCCAGACACCCTGCGGAGGAAACTCATTTCAGCCGCTTGTATTTGTGATCTCGTTCTTTCGGTCACTACCCATAGCTCATGACCATAGGTGAGGGTAGGAGTGTAGATCGACTGGTAAATTGAGAGCTTTGCCTTACGGCTCAGCTCCTTTTTCACCACGACAGACCAATGCAGAGCCCGCATCACTGCGGATGCCGCACCGATCCGCCTGTCGATCTCACGCTCCATTCTTCCCTCACTCGTGAACAAGACCCGAGATACTTGAACTCCTCCACTTGGGGCAGGATCTCTCCCCCAACCCTGAGAGGGCACTCCACCCTTTTCCGGCTGAGGACCATGGTCTCGGATTTGGAGGTGCTGATTCTCATCCCAGCTGCTTCACACTCAGCTGTGAACCGATCCAGAGAGAGCTGAAGATCACGGCCTGATGAAGCAAACAGGACAACATCATCTGCAAAAAGCAGTGACCCAATCCTGAGTCCACCAAACCGGACCCCTTCAACACCCTGGCTGCGCCTAGAAATTCTGTCCATAAAAGTTATGAACAGAATCGGTGACAAAGGGCAGCCCTGGCGGAGTCCAACTCTCACTGGAAACGGGCTCGACTTACTGCCGGCAATGCGGACCAAGCTCTGACACCGGTTGTACAGAGACCGAACAGCTCTTATCAGGTGGTCCGGTACTCCCGGAGCACCCCCCACAGGATTCCCTGAGGGACAAGGTCGAACGCCTTTTCCAAGTCCACAAAACACATGTAGACTGGTTGGGCAAACTCCCATGCACCCTCCAGGACTCTGCTAAGGGTGAAGAGCTGGTCCACTGTTCCGCGACCAGGACGAAAACCACACTGTTCCTCCTGAATCCGAGGTTTTGACTATCCGACGGACCCTCCTCTCCAGAACCCCGAATAGACTTTTCCAGGGAGGCTGAGGAGTGTGATCCCTCTATAGTTGGAACACACCCTCCGGTCCCCTTTTAAAGAGGGGACCACCACCCGGTCTGCCAATCCAGAGGCACTGTCCCCGATGTCCATGCGATGTTGCAGAGACGTGTCAACCAAGACAGTCCTACAACATCCAGAGCCTTAAGGAACTCCAGGCGTATCTCATCCACCCCGGGCCCTGCCACCAAGGAGTTTTTTGACCACCTCGGTGACTTCAGTCCCAGAGATGGGAGAGCCCACCTCAGAGTCCCCAGGCTCTGCTTCCTCATTGGAAGGCATGTTAGTGGGATTGAGGAGGTCTTCGAAGTACTCCTCCCACGGACCCATAACGTCCGAAGTGAGGTCAGCAGCGCACCATCCCCACCATATACGGTGTTGACACTGCACTGCTTCCCCCTCCTGAGACGCCGGACGGTGGACCAGAATCTCCTCGAAGCCGTCCAAAGTCGCTCTCCATGGCCTCTCCAAATTCCTCCCATGCCCGAGTTTTTGCCTCAGCAACAACCGAAGCCGCTGCCGCTTGGCCTGCTGGTACCTATCAGCTGCCTCCAGAGACCCACAGGACAAAAGTCCTACAGGATTCCTTCTTCAGCTTGACGGCATCCTCACCGCGGTGTCCACCAACGGGTTCGGGATTGCCGCCACGACAGGCACCACCACCTTGCGGCCACAGCTCCGTCAGCCGCCTCAACAATAGAGGCACGGAACATGGCCCATTCGACTCAATGTCCCCACCTCCCTCGGGACGTGGTTGAAGTTCTGCTGGAGGTGGGAGTTGAAGCTACTTCTGACAGGGGACTCTGCCAGCCGTTCCCAGCAGACCCTCACAACACGTTTGGGCCTACCAGGTCTGACCGGCATCTTCCCCCACCATCGAAGCCAACTCACCACCAGGTGGTGATCAGTTGACAGCTCCGCCCCTCTCTTCACCCGAGTGTCCAAGACATATGGCCGCAAGTCCAACAACACGACCACAAAGTCGATCATCGACCTGAGGCCTAGGGTGTCCTGGTGCCAAGTGCACATATGAACACCCTTATGCTTGAACATGGTGTTCGTTATGGACAATCCGTGACGAGCACAGAAGTCCAATAACAAAACACCGCTCGGGTTCAGATCGGGGGGCCATTCCTCCCAATCACGCCCTTTCAGGTCTCACTGTCACTGCCCACGTGAGCATACGCACAAACAACAGTCAGGACCCTTCCCCCCACCCGAAGGCGGAGGGAGGCCACCCTCTCGTTCACTGGGGTAAACCCCAATGCACACGCTCCGAGTCGGGGGGCAATAAGTATGCCCACACCTGCTCGGCGCCTCTCACCAGGGGCAACTCCAGAGTGGTAGAGAATCCAGCCCCTCTCAAGGAGATTGGTTCCAGAGTCCAAGCTGTGCGTCGAGGTGAGTCCGACTATATCTAGCTGGAACCTCTCGACCTTGCGCACTAGCTCAGGCTCCTTCCCCTTCAGAGAGGTGACATTCCACGTCCCAAGAGCCAGTTTATGTAGTCGAGGATCAGACCGCCAAGGTCCCTGCCTTCGGCCACCACCCAACTCACACTGCACCCAACCTCCTTGGCCCCTCCCATAGGTGGTGAGCCCATGGGGAGGAGGTCCCACGTTACCTCTTCGGGCTGTGCCCGGCCGAGCCCCATGGGTGCAGGCCCGGCCACCAGGTGCTCGCCATCGAGCCCCACCTCCAGGCCTGGCTCCAGAGGGGGGCCCCGGTGACCCGCGTCGGGCAAGGGAAAACGTCGTCCAAGGTTTTTATTCTTCATCAGAGGTTTGTTGAACTGCTCTTTGTCTCATCCCTCACCTAGGACGAGTTTGCTTTGGGTGGCCCTACCAGGGGCATAAAGAATCCTCCAAAGTGAAATTAACCGCATCAGCTAAATGTAGCCAGTTTTTGTTGTGATTTAAATATCCACCCTATACTCAACATCCTATATTTTAGATTTCTTTATCACAGATTTGTTTTGCTAATTGCCATATATCTGAGAGTTACATGAACAAAATGTTTTCAATATTAATGATTTGTTCTTAACATCCACATAAATCATTGATTCAGACCGAGTAAGGGGATTCTATGTGTTTATTTTCTGTTTACACAGCAAGGAAAAGTCAGATTTGTGCAAATAGATGGCCCAAGGTAAGGAATAAACACATCCTACTAAAGCACGGCAAGGACTTTCAAGTGAAGATAGTGTACCAAATAGACTGTAATAAAGAAAACTGCACTCATTTGCTTTTAAATATTTGAATTATTTTAGGTAATTTTTATGTATCATATTTCACAAAACTTTTTTTGTCTGCAGCTAATGATTGTAGGACCTCTGGAAGCTCAGATGCTATGCATTACACTAAAATCTTATTGAAGTTTTGAAAATACATGGCACTGAAGATGTAGATGACAATGATAAAGAAATCCCTAGGTTTGTTTTGCAAAATTAATGCAATGAGTCTTCACTATCAGTCTTGGTACTTGCTCCTCCTACAAAACTGTTGCAACAGGCAAATCAGGGTCCATATCTGGTCAGATGACTTTCTCTGCCATGTCTGCATCACCTTGTGGCATCCCATACACTGTCAAAAATTCTGTTGACCTCTTTAGCAAAATATTCTGCACTTTGCCATAGGAAACTTCACAACTATTAGAATGTATAATAAGTGAAATGTTTGACTCAAGCGTCCATTACTGACAAACAGACAAGACTAAATTACAAATATTTTCAGTAATTTTAGTGCTCCTAATCAAAAAAATTGAAAAGCTTACCGATTTAGATATGAACTTTGACTTCAGAGAATCATGAATTTTCTTATTAGTCAATTCAGATAAACTTTTGGTTAGTCCATCTTTTCCATAAACAGCAGTAATTTTTTCTTTTGCATTTTCAATTTCACTGTCCTCTCCATTGTCACTATCATCATTATCATGATTATTGTCATCTTTGCAGCTCTCCAAAAACTCTTTCAGCTCTTCGTCCCATTCCTGAAATTCATAATAAGAAAGATATAAAAAGAATCCATGGTGGAATTCCAACATAACATATAAAAACAACAAAAGGTATTGTTAGACAATGGGTGGTTTTTTGAGCACAGTGATCAGCATTAACTCTTTACAGCTCCAGGAGAATGAGCTCATTTGTTGGTCTAGTCATGTCTCCCTCTGTTATAGCACATCTTTATTTGAAAACAGCAATGTCAGATCGGGGGGAGCGTGAACGTGACTGAGAGAATTAAACTGAATAATAATAAAAAAAGCTAACCTTTAGAAATTCCATAAATTTACACCGGCTGTTACAGACTCAAATCAAATGTATGTTTTAATTGTATAATAATAACAACAATAAGAGGACAGAATCGAACCCGTGACCTCTTGATTATAAGTCAGCAGTTCTTACCGCTGGACCACCCAAGCAGTTATGCCAGTATTGTACCCTAACCCAATTTCTTTTTCTTTGGTTATATTCTTGAATAAAAGCACACTTGTTATGTTATATGTGTACCTTTTGTGAAAGTGTTTATTTGATATTTGGACTTCAGTCTTCACACATTATACACTTTATGTCAAAATTAGGTCATTATTATTATAACATGAAAACATTTCTGTTTTAGCTATGTAGTCAACATTTCTTATATTTCTCATATTTCCTGTCATTCTACATTTACCCAAATCGTCGTGGATACAGAACACACATGAAATGCATGTGTTCCAAATAATGATAAATTATTTACCCTATACAACTCCTGGCACCTCACACCCAGATAAACAAGACTTGATATGGGAGAACTTTTTGCCAGAGTTGAGCTGTGGCTGCGTGTGTTGATCAACAAATTTGCAAAACAAAAGACGCTGATGGAGAGGTGCGAAAGGATTTAAGGTGGGTTGGAATTACAAGTTTTTTCATAGGCCTTGGAAATTCTAGTTTTAAAAGGTTGGCTTGTGCCTGTCAGAAGGACTTCTTCTCTGGGTCCCATCCAGAGTAAGCAGAGGAGATGGTGAGTTTTTGAAACTGTTTCCTGCCTTGGATTTTACCTTCATTTTAATGGATTATTCATTCAGATTTATTTTAACCTCCAACTTTGGCACTAATATTATGGACTTGTTTGGAAGCAATGCACTTTTGAACACCGTTTGGTTTTTAAAAAAGCACCTTACCACTTTTACAGCAGCCCCTTGCTGAATGTTTATGTCCTTATTTGCCTGGCTCACACTGGTCTATGACTATTGTTGGTGTTGGGTTAAAGAGACTCCCAGAGAGCAACCAGGGAGGGTGGAGCCAACCCGGACCATTGCACCATGCTATACATCCAAAATAAGTGAGGATCTTGTTCTTCATGTTGGGTATAACATTCACCCTTCTATGTCTGCCTGTTTCTCTTTCTTTCTGTGTATTTGTACATATAAAGTTGTAATTTTAGCATTGCAAAAATTATCAATAACAAACATAATACCAGATTCACAGGGCTCTTTCTATCACAGAATCAATATGTCATATAAAACTGTCCCTGAGATAGATATAAGGACTTTTAAACAGATGATATATACAGTGGACAGAGACAACTTTTTTCTAATTTTAGTTTTGTACATTACCACAATGAATTTTAAATGAAACAACTCAGATGCAGCTGAAGTGCAGACTTTCAGCTTTAATTCAGTGGGGTGAAGAAAACAATTGCATAAAAATGTGAGGTAACTAAAGCATTTTTAAACACAATCCCTTCATTTCAGGGGATCAAAAGTAATTGGACAATTGACTCAAAGGCTATTTCATGAGCAGGTGTGGGCAAGTCTGTCGTTACGTCATTATTAATTAAGCAGATAAAAGGCCTGGAGTTGATTTGAGGTGTGGTGCTTGCATGTGGAAGGTTTTGCTGTAAACAGACAACATGCGGTCAAAGGAGCTCTCCATGCAGGTGAAAGAAACCATCCTTAAGCTGTGAAAACAGAAAAAGCCCATCCGAGAAATTGCTACAATATTACGAGTGGCAAAATCTACAGTTTGGTACATCCTGAGAAAGAAAGCAAGCACTGGTGAACTCAGCAACACAAAAAGACATGGACGTCCATGGAAGACAACAGTGGTGGATGATCGTAGAATCATTTCCATGGTGAAGAGAAACTCCTTCACAACAGCCTACCAAGTGAACAGCACTCTCCAGGGGGTAGGCGTATTGATGTCCAAGTCTATCATAAAGAGAAGACTGCATGAAAGTAAATACAGAGGGTGCACTGCAAGGTGCAAGCCACTCATAAGCCTCAAGAATAGAAAGGCTAGATTGGACTTTGCTAAAGAACATCTAGAAAAAGCCAGCACAGTTCTGGAAAAACATTCCTTGGACAGATGAAACCAAGATCAACCTCTACCAGCATGATGGCAAGAAAAAAGTATGGAGAAGGTGAGGAAGAGCTTATTATCCAAAGCATACCACATCATCTGTAAAACATGGTGGAGGCAGTGTGATGGCTTAGGTGTGCATGGCTGCCAGTGGCACTGGGACACCAGTGTTTATTGATGATGTGACACAGGACAGAAGCAGCCGAATGAATTCTGAGGTGTTCAGAGACATACTGTCTGCTCAAATTAAGCTAAATACAGTCAAATTGATTGGGCGGCGTTTCATGATACAGATGGACAATGACCCAAAACATACAGCCAAAGCAACCCAGGAGTTTATTAAAGCAAAGAAGTGGAAAATTCTTGAATGGCCAAGTCAGTCACCTGATCTTAACCCAATTGAGCATGCATTTCACTTGTTGAAGACTAAACTTCGGACAGAAAGGCCTACAAACAACGATCAACTGAAAGCCGCTGCAGTAAAGGCCTGGCAGAGCATTAAAAAGGAGGAAACCCAGCATCTGGTGATGTCCATGAGTTCAAGACTTCAGGCTGTCATTGCCAGCAAAGGGTTTTCAACCAAGTATTAGAAATGAACATTTTATTTCCAGGTTATTTAATTTGTCTAATTACTTTTGAGCCCCTGAAAATAAAGGGATTTTGTTAAAAAATACTTTAGTTCCCTCATATTTTTATGCAATCTTTTTGTTCAACCCACTGAATCAAAGCTGAAAGTCTGCAGTTCAACTGCATCTGAGTTGTTTCAATTAAAATTCATTGTGGTAATGTACAGAACCAAAATTAGAAAAAAGTTGTCTCTGTCCAAATATTTATGGACCTAACTGTATATATACATACACACTAGGGGTGTGCCCTTCTGGCTTCCTATGGTGGCCCCACCCCGATAGTTTGCTTTGCTCGCTATCAATGCACTGTGGAAATTTTTGTTAAATGAAAAAAAAAAAACATTTCTACAATATTTCACACAGGGAGGACTCAGGACACAAACACACAAACTCACAATTTCCCTACTGTGAAATAGCCGCGCTTCCGTTGCACCACCATCATGGCTTTGTCAACTACTAATAAAATCTCAACCACTACTGTTTTTGGCGGAGCAGATGTATATAATGTTTTTTTTTTAACATATTCATGTTAAATTGGTTGTAATGACATGAGAGTATCATTATTGCATTTTGCTAATGAAGATGAAAAGAACTGATATATAGATGTATACTAAATGACGAAGAAAATGGGTGTTGCTTGAAAAGTTAGAATGATTTGGCTAATCTTTTCATATACATAGAGAATATAAATGGATGTGAATGTTTTATTTAAGCAGGTTTGAAATGTCTTGAATTATACTAAAATGTTAAGCATATGCCTAGAAATACCTAGAGGTAAAAGATTACATTCTATACCTTTACCTCATACTCATCTTAAACATCATATTCAAATTGCTTTTATGTTCTCTGTAGACATGAAAATACTTCTACAATATTACTACTAATATTAATAGTACAGATTCATTCATTTTTTTCTGAATCTTCTTTAACTGAAATTTCAGCTTATTCTGACTAAATATAAATTTATGTCTGCCTATAATAGGCAACGCTAACACACAACCCTGAAAAAATCTACACAGACATAAAACCTGTAATGTACAATTATCTGGTTAATATGAGTAATATTAAAAAAATACCCATGTAGTGATTTTTTTATACAAATTTGGACTTCTATAGAAACATGGATTCTAAGAACTTCGAAAGAATGATCTGCATGTCAGTATAGGGTTGTGAACTTATTTTGAGGTTATGAAGATTTTATGTAATTGTAAAATGTAATATATTCTGTAAACCTCTTTGCTTATGAACTCGATCTCAGCTCTGTACGTTAAGGCATTGTTTTCATGAGCCTGTACTTGGACAATGCAGGAGGTGCAGGCTTTCGATGATGAAGTGGGCAGCAAATTAATTTCATTTAGAAGAGCATTTATTAGTGAGCTCTTTCCTGTTCCTGTCATGCCAAATATTCCAATGAAGACTTCCTCATGAATATGCCTTTCTTTCAAGTTCAAGACCTTGTCTCTGTAAAAGGAAAAAACAAGTAAATACTTTAAGCATGCTTTTATAAATTAATTATTTATTTAAGAAAGTAAACTTCCTCTTAAAAGAAAAAGCTTGACTTCAATTAATGTCCACTAGTTTTGTCATAAAAATTCCAAGTCTGTGGTCTTTATCTTTCCAATGGTTGTGTATAATGACAGGAAGATATAAATGTACGATACTCGACTTTAATATTCCTTAGATTTGTACTGCCACACCTGACATAAACTGATATCAAGTGAAAAGCTGAAGAATAAGTTTATAGAGAGATGATGAAATGAGAAAGAACCCAAATGGAAAATTGAGTATTTGGCATATTTTTTAAATAAATAAGGTAAGAAATAATGGTAATGTTGACATTAAAGAATAAAGAAAGGCTGTTGACTTAGTCAAAGTTAGAAAATAAAGATAAAAAAAAATATATAATTATTAAATTAGCAGCTAAAAATGACATCCTCTGCTTTGGTCACACCAGCATTTTTAATTTGAGTATCAAGTACAATAAACCAGATGTCTAGCAAGATTCACTTAAAGGGTGATTTTAGTATTTTTCTAGTCAGTTATTTCTTCACAGTCTGGGTAAATATTAATTGCCACATGAGAGTGTGTTCTAAAGTGAAGCATTTTTTGTAATTAAAAAAAAAAAAATACCTAGTCGTTCTTGCATTTTTGAAATGATTATTGAGGGCACAGGTAAAAGCATGAAAGAAATAGGGTAGGGATGGGTGCCAGAAAGCGCTTTCTGTGAATACCTGTCGTTGAAAACTTTGGAATTTACTGCTACTAATAGTTTTTTATGTCATATACAAAAGCCCCTTTGTGAGTACCTGAGTCACCCTGATGGCAGACCTGAACATGCATGCTTATGACTCGGGAACAAAAGCACCCAGAAAGTAATACATTTTATCACAGTTTCTTGGTATACTTTTCTTGAGGCAAGCATACACTTCCTGTGTGCTTGTCTGCTCGCAGTGGCTGTCATGGGCAGAGTTTCGACATTTTCCATCGGTGACCACCAATCAGTTATTGAATTTTACAGTGCAAGCTGAATTGGTTTTGCTGAGAATATGGTAAATGAAAAAAAACAATTTAGGATAACTTTTTTGAGAAAGTAAAAGTAATTAGTAACTTTATCTCAAAGACATCTAATTAACCCTAGAATATAATGAAGTAGTTTGGAGCTGTGATTGATAGTAGTTTTAAACCAACTTTATAGCATTTGGAAAGACGGCATCTGGTTCTGTCCCATGTTAATACAGAATCTTGTAGCAATCGCATTGTATCCACAATCAGTCCCCAGCTGCAGATGCTTTCTGAGTTCTATGACTGAAATAGCTGAAGCTTCAGTGTTTTGTTTTTTCAGATTTGTCAATGCTCTCATTATGAACGAGCAATTGTAAATGTGAGACCTTTTCAGTAATTACTGTCTAAGGGTCTGCAGAACAGAGGCAACAATTCACATCTGGGCACCATCACTCAATAATGTTCAAGGTGAAGAAAGGTTGCCATGGGGGGAGATGAGCAGTGAGGTGAAATTCACAGCTGGAACTTTTTAAAATGGCTAAATCTTACAAAGAAAAGTTTTGCTTTTATTTTTTCTTCTTTAAACTACATGGATACACCTTTTCACAATGTACAGTATGCGTAATCTTAAAATGCAGTACTTGCACGCTTGGACTGAAAAATGGACATATTCAGTTCATTGTCAGAATTTGTTTTCATATTTGGACTCATGAAACTGCAAGAACATGTGTGCCTTTCTTATTATTTATAAAGTAATTCCTCCCTTTAGAACACAAGTCAAGTGGCAAAAGAATGAATGCTATGATTTTAAACAAATACCTTTGATATATTAGATTTTTTAAAAGAAGTGCCTGTAACAATGATAGAATGCTTACTTATTAAAGTATTGTATTAAAATAATTCTTTACAATTTAGAGTAATACAACAAATATGTTTAAAATACAGTTCTTTATGTTGAAAATATATTTAAAGAATTGCAAAGCAAAAAATAATTAGTTCAGTAAAAATAAAATAAGCATACTTTAACTCTTTTAAAAAGTCAGTCTCTTTCTTCCCAATACATGACAAAGGTTCCAGTTTATTATATATCTGTGATATAATATTTCTTGATTCATGTTCCGTATCATAATCTAGAAAAAATAATTTTATTTAGGATTATTTACAGTGTGCACCACCGGGAAGCATACAGCTGCCCTAACCCGACACAGACAGGCAGAGACACAAGTGTAGCACAACACACTTTTATTTATTACAGTGGGAATATGCTTTTTTCTCGCTCCGCAGAGCACAGCACAGTGCACTAAAATACAATTCACAGTTCTTTCCTTGTCTTATTTTCTCTCTCTCTCTCTCTTTCTGCCTCCATTCCTTTTCCAGCAAGCTTCGTCCACCTCCTCCTGACTCTGGCTCCTCGAGTAGTAGCAGCTGGCTCCTTTTTTTAGGACACTCCAGGTGTCCAAAGAGCTTCTCCCACCACATATGGAAGTGCTGCCAAACAGGACTCTGCAAATGGCCACGGGCCCCAGCAGGGATGAGCTTCTATGCTCCAAACCCATTGCCCCACTGCAAGCCTGGGGGCTGCCCTCTAGTGTTCTGGGGGAGATAAAGTCCTGAATAAACTCTCTTACCCGGTCCCCCTTCCACTATCAAGGCGTCCTGGCTGGGTAAGGGCCCCAGCCAGCCACAGCAGCTTAGAGCTTTTTTTAATAATGCATTTTCCTGATTAAATAATTTATTTCATAATAATTGTTTAATATTGTTAGCATAAAAAAACAATGTTTTATTTATTTTATTCACATACTTACAGGCCGTCAGCTCTTCATCGTTGTCAAAAAGCCGACGTCTTTTGTTTAATGTAAATGATCTATCTTCATGAAGTTTCTTTTTACCTATTATAATTAAAATGGTAGACGTCTTAGTTTATAATATATATAAAGACCCAGCACCCTACATTGAACTTTTCAATTTTTAAAAAAGAATCCTTTAAATGCATGTTAAGTAATCTCAGTTTAACCACACAAATAAACAGTTCTGGATGGCAATATCAGCTTTCATCTGAGTATGGTGGTCTCATGGCTGAAAATCTAATTTGCTACAAAGTTCCACAGTGCTTTACAGTACAAATGTGACTCACTTTAATGCTACTGCCATGCTGCTACTGCCCTGTGGATGTATTCCTATGATCAATAGAAGGGATAACGATCTATAGAATGATGGATGATCTATCGATAGGCCAAGGAAGTAAACTTGAAAAATACTGGTTGATATGGGGACATGCCTTGAACCCAAAGTGCATATGAATTTTCACCATAAATACATCCTCCTCAATTTAATCTCAAGTTATGGTGTCCTCAGCAACACTTCTTGCCCTTTCTTACCAGTAGTTCAGTTGGTTACTAAGCTAACCTGATATACTCAACAGAAAAAATGAATTTATTGTTGCTAGTGGGAATGTGCAAACATCTATACATCCAAGCATGTGATGCCTAATAGCCAAAACCCTTTACAACAGGGATGCCCACACTTTTTCGGCTTGCGAGCTACTTTTAAAATGACTAGGTCGAAATGATCTACCTACATTATATACTGTATATATACACTGAGTATACTTTATACATAAAATGTATGTTGTTGTACCTTGCATAACTGAATAACCTTTATGGCACAATAACACAATAACAATTCAATACATTTATGGTCACTACAGTATTTGGATTTACTAATCTTCATGTGGGAAAAAACTGACTCGCATAAATAAGTAGAGCCGAATAATGCAGTCAAGGAGCTTTTGAATTCACCCGAGTGAAAAATGACGGCTGTCCGATTAACTCCGATTTTACTTCCCTCTCCTTTCTCTTTCTCAGATCGCTTTTTGGAAGGACGTCAGTTTCGTAGTTTTTTATGAACAGTTCGAAAATGCCTTTTCACATTTCCCTTCTTTGGAATAGCAATGATAGGTTGACAGATCAGACAAACGCACTTCGATTGTGACATTGTGAGAAAAAAATCCTCTTCCAATTCCACATCCAGCTCATACCCTTCCCAAACATTTTTTTTAAATCCCTTCTTTAGTCGATTTAAATTGGAAGGCTAACTACAGTAGATCACAGCCGGTGGTTTGTAGGATCTCACGCGTTTGATCGTGCGTGCGGGATGTGCAGTGTGTTAGAAGAAAAGAGATCTCAGACTGGCTGCCCTGGATGTCAATCAATTGGCAAATGCCATAGGGAAGATATATGATAGACTAACGTTTAAAAATTTTTTTTGAATGCAGCTACCTTTGCGATCTACCGGTCGATCGCGATCAACGCATTGGGCACCCCTGCTTTACAACTACTGTACTGATGAAGTGTGCATTTCAGAAATCAGAATCAACAGATCCTAAGTAAAAGGTATAAAAATACCTGGACTCGTTAGGAACTGTTGGCTTCATTACAGCAGCTCTTCTCCCAACTCTGGAAGATGTAACATAGCTTCTGCAATGAACTAGGCAGTTCACAAATAATTATTAGTATGAGAACCAATGTCACATAGACTGGCATGCCTCCATCCAAAGTTAAATGTTTCATAATTAGTGTCACTGCTATGTATGAAGGAATTTTAGATGCAGACAAGGAAGTCAAAACAAAATTCTATAGAAAACTCCTGAGTATAATTGCCAGGTTGCCTAAAAATGAAGACTGGATGCCACAGTAGGTATTTTGGTATAATATGGAATTTAAAAAAGAACTGAGAATCGTTAGTAAACCTTTGCACTATGACAGTCTAGTTGTAACAAATGCAGGCTTCCAGCACCTTAAAAAGAAAGGGTGCTCTAATGACTTAAAAGACTGCAAACACTAATGAACACCTCTTAATAAAGTCATGATGGTCAAGTTCAGTGATAGATATTTTTTTGTACCAAGGAGCAGTAACTAGCAATATAGCTGATTCTGCCCCTAAACATGTACAGGATTTCAAAATATAATTTGTTTTATCTATAGCAAAATCATGAAAGCTTTTCTTTAGCCCATCTTCTCTGTATAAAAATTACTAATGACCTCCTTATGGCAGCTGATTCTGGTTTAATTACTATTCTTATCCTCATGATCTGAGAGCAGCCTTTGACACTATTTGTCACACTACTCTTCTCAATAGATTATCTTCGATTGCATTACCCACACTCCACTAGACTGGTTCAGGTCCTACCTCTCAGGCCGCAGTCAGTCTGTTCAGCTTAAAACTTTCACATCCCAACCCACCGCTGTTACTTCAGGTGTGTCCCAGGTCTGCTGGGACCCCTCATTTTCATTATTTATGTCCTTCCCCTTGAAAATATATTTCATAAATATAACAGTAGCTTCCACTGTTATGCTAATGACACCCAGCTCTATCTCACTAGGAAACCTCCTTTCCATCCACCTCACTTATTGATTGCATAGCAGAAATCAAATTCTGATTTTCTTCAAATTTTCTTAAATTGAATCCATGCTATTATGAGTATGGTTGTGTGTGAGCTAGCTTTGTGATAGATAGACATCCGGTCCAGGGTTGGTGCCTGTCTTGTTCTCAATGTTTTCAGGACACTCTCTGGACCACTGCAACCCTGAAGTGGAATAACCAGGTTTGTTTTTGTTATATTATACTACAGAGCTTCATACTGATACTAATGTATTATTTTTTAACTTTCTCCATAAATACTATAAAATAAAGGATCATGACCAGGTTAAATTTTTCACTTTGGCCATTTCTAGTGTAATGTCTGTCTGGATGTACTTGAATTTGTGTCAGAGTATTTGTGACACACATTAGTCTTGAACAAATCAAACACAGTCATATTTGGCACTCATAAGGCTAGTGCCCTATTTAATATATATCAATGAATGTAGTTTCAGTGTTTCAGACCCCAGATGTTACAAAATATTTCAAATAAAAGTTGCAGAAAATGAAAATATCTACAATTTCTTTTATTGCCTTCTTTTTGATGTCTCCCATTATTTCCTCTCTATTTTTGATACAGTGATATAAGGTGTAGTCGTTTAAATGCCCACCTTAACAGAATGTAATTGATGAAATGATTAACTTTCATAACTGACTTACCTGTCTGTTGAAATGGGACTTTAAAGTGGGTATCAACTTCTTCAGCAGTTGTGAAGTTTAAAACTTCATTAGAATGAATCTGAGAAACTTCTTGAGCTTTCTCTGAGGGACTAGGTGTGGTGTTTCCATTACAAGCAATTTTCTTCCCAGTAAACAGAGTATTATTATCATTAGGTAAGGGCGTTGAGCTCATGGGGACCTCAATGGTTAACTCTGAAATATCTTTGCTGGAAGTGGGAAATGACTCTGCAAATGTGATTGCTGCTTCAAGGTCTTCAGGCTGCAGCATGTGTAACTGGACCTGGGTTTCTTTTGGTAATATAGTCACAAATTGTTCCAATACAATCTTGTCTAGTAACTTCATTTTTTCTGCTTCTATGGGCTTAAGCCACTGGATTGCTAAATCCTTTAGCTTCAAAGCAGCAAAGCGGGGTGACTCACCAGGATGCAACTTCAGTGAACGAAACTGCTGTCTATATATGTCAGATGTTGACCTGTAGCAATGAAGAATGGCTTCTTTGACTTGAGAATATGACCTTGCATGAGAATCATCCAAACCAGCATAGGCCAACTGGGCTTCACCACATAGAAGTGGAGCTAATCTTGGGCACCATGTCTCTTCAGGCCAATTGTAGTGCCGTGCCACTCGCTCAAATGTTTTCAGGAAGGCCTCGGGGTCATCCTGTGGGGTCATCTTTGGTAAAATAGTTTGCAACAGGCCAGTCAACTTTTCAATTTCTTTCATGTGATGAGTATCCCTTGTATTCTGTCGCTCTGCCTCTTCCTGTTGTGCACTTATCAACTGTTCAAACATTTTCTTGATGTCGTTTGGATCCATTGTTTTAGAAAATTCTTTGGCACTCCTACCTCCTCCTAAAATCATGAAAAGAGACTTAGTAAGTCAGAAACAAATACATTTAAAAAGAAACAGAATTTATATACACATTTATAAAATCGGAAGAGTTTAACATTTAGAATGGGGGACCAAAGGAAACAAAAAATATATATTATTATATACTGTTACATATTTACATTATATCCCAAGTGAAATATTGTGGATTTTACATCATTTAAATATACAATACAAAACTAAATCTCACTTACATTAGCCTGTTTAAATGCTGAAATTACAAAAATGTATAAAAGTATCATTTATGTTTGTGGCAATATAAGTGCAGTAACTTCTTATTTTATAAACAAGTTAGAAAATGTCTGTAGGATGTAACATTCAGGAGCGTTTTGGGATTGGGCAAACTCTTTGAAAGTGTGTTTTTAATTGTTATTTACTTTATCACAGAGAAATTCTTGTTTATAAAATATTTTATACCAGTGCTGTGTGAGACGTGTGACCACTGCATTAGTTTTTACAGGAAGCCCATTCAGACATATGCTAGGGCCAAAAAGACACACGCACCTCTGGCCACTTTAATAGCTCCAACTGACTACTGAGGAACAGTTTGCAAATAGGAGCAGCAACCTGACATGTAAAAAAAGGAAAATATACAAGTTAAAGTGGCCTCTCTAAAGCAGAATTTGAAACAGTAAACTAATACATAATTGAAGTCATACAGAAAATATCTCTGTTTCTTGTAAGGATAAGAGACATACAGGTTGCTTAGGGTAAGATG
Source organism: Polypterus senegalus (assembly GCF_016835505.1). Taxonomy (NCBI): domain Eukaryota; kingdom Metazoa; phylum Chordata; class Cladistia; order Polypteriformes; family Polypteridae; genus Polypterus; species Polypterus senegalus. The sequence goes on along the minus strand of NC_053170.1, from coordinate 51,321,092 downwards.
GATTTATTTATGATTTTCATTGAGATTTAGCTTTTTTACAGTAGCCATGGCTTTACAAAAACTGTTGAGTAAAAAGTATCCTTTATTGGAGATTTATTTTAGGAACATAGTGAATTAAGTGGTGTCCCAGCCCCCTTAAACACTACCCAGGATTTATAAACACAGTTTATAAGATTTGAGTCTTAATGAAAATGATTAAGTTTAACATAATATATCATCATTGAATTAAAGATTATTAGTATTTTAATATTTATAAAAGATGTGTTTATTACATAATGAAGAATAAGACTCAATGAAATATAAAGATTGCCTTTATAGTAAAAAAATATTTTTAACATATATTTTTCATTCATTTCTTGAAAGTCAGGGCATAATACATAGCAAAGCCATAATCATCACATTAATAGCCGCCAGGTGAACTGAGAAGGCACCAGGTTTTTATAAAGGACAGTTTTCTGCCATGGTCTTAATGGCTTTGATTTTTATTTTAACCTCAACTGTTATTTACCTAGTTTTTATGGATTATTTATTTTTTGACTATTTTGAAGCACTGCACTTTGGACACTGTTTGGATTTACACTTCTGCACATTTACACCATCCCCTTGCTCAATTTGATTTGTCTTCATTGCACAGCTCATCCAATTACGTTAACAACAGTGTTGGGTTGGAGAGGCTCCCAAATTGCAAGAGGGAGCGTGGAGCCGGACCCTCATTGTCACAAAAGAAGGCTACCATTCAGAAACCAAGAGGAAACCAAGAGAAACCAGAAGGACATCACTGCAACCTATGCATTGATTTGGTAAAAATTCATATTTTATTATACTACAGGTTATTTCTGATTGATAAACACTTAATACTGTATATTACATTAACTAACAAAAATTCTGATTTACGACTGTTTGCCAAAGAATTTGCACAGGGTTACCCCTTATCAAGCGGGGTCATTTTTGCTAAATCGCTTGTAATTTGACCTCTCCAAATTAGAATCATTGCTGTTATTGAACTATCTGGAGTATAAACACATGTTTGGTCTCTTTGTAAAGGTAACATTCTCTAGTTTCACCCTTAGTAGTCAGAATCACTGTAGGTGTGACTGATCAAAGGTTATGCACATTAGAACTCACAAAAAAAATGAATTGTTTTGTTCTCGCCTAAGTTTTTTTGTGAAAATAAAGGCCTCTATAGCTGCAGTAGGTAGGTGAGGACAGAAACACACTATGTACCAACAGAATAACTTGTTGACTACTCACATTTCAAATTTGAAAAGAATACCTGTAAAAATGTCATTTTTACACCAGTTATTATGTGGGCATGTCCAGGTGCTTTTTAGAGGGACCTATGGTTTATCTATTATCCACATTTTGGAACGTATGGAAAAAGTGTAATAACTTTTGAATGCTTCAACCCACATATATCAATAAGGGCTCTACTGAAAGCTTACACCTAAAGGAATCTATATCTACATACAGTGTCACTCTATTAGTTATGGAAATTCATATTCCATAATAAAAACAATTAAAAATACACATTTCAATATAAAACAAGTCTTATGGGCCAAAAAAATATATATATTTTATTTTTTATTTTTTTTAATAAAATGCACACAAACTATATACATTTTTTTACAAACTGTTACAATACAGCTCAGCGTTTTTCCACGTGCCACTGATTGTAGCAATCGTTAGCAGGCAGAAAGCACAAGGGCGTGTCACATGTCGCTCTCTGCCTCAGACATATCCTGGTCACTGATCACTGTCACACCGCGTACATGCCTCTATTACTTAATCGAGAGTGTATTTACGTTTATCTGTACTTTTATCCATATTTAAAATGCGAAAAAACTAGGTGAAATCACAATAAACAACCACGCACCAAGTCTGCAGACTGGCACAAATGCCAGCTTCGCGCAGCTCCGATCGGTTTTGTTTACAAGTTGGTATGGCAAGTTACATATCGGCATGCTCAGCTGCTCATTGGCTGTAAGTTTGGAGTGTCACTCACAGCGTCCAATCAAACTGGTAGATACTACCAGGGTTTGGAGTTGTGCGTCATCGTTCAGCTGTCTGTGACACTCGTTGGCTATACGAGGTGCCAGTCACCCCCCAGACCCATCGTAATTGGCCAACTTAGGTGTCAATCAGAAGCTAACACTTCCGTGTAACATGCTTTAGCATGGTTATTGCCGACAGAAACAAATTACGTCTGATATGACCAATAGAAATGAAAAAAAATGTCGGAGCTAGTCTCGAGTTAAAAAACATTTTCTGGAGTTTTTGTCCCTTTGAGGATCTATCGTGTGTTTTGGACCTAATCGTTTTACTGGATTATATTCCCTGCAGCCTTACGGACAGAATGAGATCAATATTGCTCGGAAATATTGATGTTTGACTTGCAGAGAGCCTTCAAAGGTAGTCAAAGGTAGGAAAAGTCAGCTCTTAAAAGTATTTACTTCTCTGTAAAAAAGGATTTAGTGTCAGTGCTGTGGTTGTTGTGTGTCAAAATGGTTTATATCATTGGAAAGTCGAGACTCTGAATTTTCATTTGATGTGTAGTATGTCGAGGTGCATGACAGAGGGGCATGCACACATGGCTGTGACATGATTGTGACGTCGTCCAATCGTCGTTATGTACCGGGACCGGTACGTGTGTATGTTAAGTTAAGTAATCAGTAGATGTTGGGACACCTGTGCAAATTGTTTGCTTCTACTTACAAGGTTTAATTTATTTTAATTGCTGCAGAACATAGAATAGGTTGTAACCTATTAGATGTTACCTGATGAGGGCCCATTTTGTAATATTTTGAAATTTACTTTTTTCAGTTTATACTAAATAAACTTGAAATTTAAACCTCTGGCAGTTTACTGCTTACCTTTTCATCATTTTAGGTCATTCATTTCAACTGATTACATTTGAAGAAAAAGTGGAAAAACATTTGACTGGGGGTGTTTTTGCCATAATAGTTGCTCATCAAAGACACAATTTACTAGAATAGCAATAGCCATATTATTTCATATCTGGAAAGATACCAGAAAGTGAAGTACGTACAATAGTGTGTAGATTGTTAACAGCAGTTAATATTGAATCTCAGACTAATTACTGCTTTCTCTGGGATACCTCTGGTTTTAAAGTCCAAATTCAGAATCTTAGATTGAGTAAGAGCCCAGTATGAATGTCAGAAGGTATGGGCATGAATGTCCCTCGAAGATGGCTTGATGTCCCGTATAGTAATGGATTACTTCTTGTGCCCAACAGCAGATAGGTCATGTCACACCTTTAAACCTCTACTAAATAAGAATGCTCCAAAAAAATGACTGTACTGTCTTAAATGTTAACTTATAACAATAAAAATGTAATTCAGTGCTTTTTGATTATGAAAGAGTGCATTGCTTTTGTTTTGTATTCAGGGCTGGACTGGGAAGCTAACCCAGGCCACACAATACAGTATACACTATTTTGTCTTGGATTTTTTGTGAATGAGGAGACAGTAGATTCAGCTTTTATACATACATTTTACTCTTACATTTTAGTTTGAAGACAACCTCTGATAAAGTGTGGAACAATACTTCATAAATGTAAACACTATAATAAGTACAATATTTTATAATAACAACAAAAAATATCAATTTCAAACTACCTACAATTCTACATACTGTACTGTCAATCTTTGTACCTGTTGCCTGCTCAGAATAACTGCCTCCTTGCAATGTCAAACCTGTTACTTTTATGCATCTTTCAGCCTATTTTTCAAGATTTTTTTTTTCTTTATTTCCCACTCTTTCCCATTCCCTCTCTTTGACTCCATTTCAAATTCTTTCTAAATAATGGTAGCGTCACTGCACGAACACCTGTCTCACCACACTATTCTTCTTAATTTGTGTATGAATCGCCACAGTTGAAATGGTGATCGTTTTAGTCTACTTCATGAATAAAAAAAAAAAATAAATAAAACATTTCGTATAGCTATTTAGTCAATTTGAGGGGAAAAAAGAAAAAAAAAACGTCAAAATGTGACCATATGTTGCACTTGTGTAAAAAAAAAATATATATATATAATCCTAAATAGAAAGAGACCAGTAAATGTTCCATTTATTTTTTACATATATTTAAGTTTTGTAATTTTTACATTTTATTATTTAATGTTTCCTATAATATTTTAAACCTCATATGTTCAGTTTTTTTCTATTAAGAAGCTGTAGTTTTACTGTATATTAATTTTTATTTTTTTGAAAAGTGCTAGTATACTTTATACATATTCTTCAGTGCAGCATGTACAGTTAAGAATAATTTCCCCAGGCTGTTAGAGGTTTTCATTAGCTAATTACATTTATAACATATCCATATTTTTTTTTTACACTTCATTAAAATTTGAAACAAAAATAAAACAAAATATATACACAGTAACAAATACCAAAACCCATACAACATCCAAATATAATTCAAAGTATATTATAAAGTTTTAAACATTCTTCATATATGACTTTAATCACAAAAGCACCAAACGTACGTGTGATGTCTGTGCAGAAGCGGATGTGGCGTGTTGTAGGAGGAAAACGGAAGTATTAGTTATTGGTGCGGATGTTAAATAAAGAAAAGATAGTTAAGCATTACACGTGTGTGAACCACTATTTCTGATACAACCCTCCAACGTTAAACCAAAAGGATTTTTGCCCACTACAGAACAATTATACGCCTGCTCATTTTCCAGTATCTATATATATACTAGCAGAATACCCGCGCTTCGCAGCGGAGAAGTAGTGTGTTAAAGAAGTTATGAAAAAAGAAAAGGAAACATTTTAAAAATAACGTAAGATGATTGTTAATGTAATTGTTTTGTCACTGATATGAGTGTTGCTGTCATATATATAGACACAGACACACACACATACACAGACACACACACATACATATATACAGTATATATACATATATATGCATATATATACATATACATATATATATACATATACACATATATACATATGCATATATAGCAAAATACCCGCGCTTTGCAGCAGAGAAGTAGTGTGTTAAAGAAGTAATGAAAAAGAAAAGGAAACATTTTAATAATAATGTAACATGATTGACAATGTAATTGTTTTGTCATTGTCATGAGTGTTGCTGGCATATATATATATATATATATATATATACACACACACATATCTACATATATACAGACACACATTTACATACACCTATATCTATCTATCTATATATGTATATCTATATCTATATCTATCTATATATGTATATCTATATCTATATCTCTCTCTATATATATATACTGTATATATATATGTATGTGTATATATATGTGTTGTGAAACCTGGCCCCGGCACAGACAGACGGACAGCATATTTTGCTCCACACACTGTTTATTTACACTATTTACAGGTTCAGTGCACTCCACGCAACCCCAGTGCCTCTGCACCGATTTCCCCAAAGTCCAGGGCCCACAGTCTCTGTGCCTTTGTCCTGGCCGCCTCCTGTCCTCGCTCTCCAGCTCAGTCTGCTTCCTCCCGACTTCCACCAAATGACTGGAGGGAGGCCCTTAAATAATGCCCGGATGAGCCCCAGGTGTTTCCGGCCTCTTCTCTTTAGCCACGCCCCAGGCGTGGCGGAGTGTCGGCTGCTTTCCTGGCGGCTCTCGGAGCCACCAAAGTCTTCCCCGGCACTTCCTGGTGTGGCGGAAGTGCCAGGCTCCGGGATAATTAGGCACGGCGCCGCCTGGCGGTGCCCGGGTCCCTACAGGGCTGGGCTTCAAAGCCCTGTACCCAGGCCCCTGTCTAACCAGGACGGGCGCCCCACTCTGTCTGGAGGAGGCACTTCGCCCTCCTCCGGTCCTCAAGCGTCCCGGCGGGCTCCTGCCCGACCGGCAACCGCCGGGATAAACCCGGCATCGAGGCGCCGCCTGGCGGTGACCACGGGCCCCTACAGGGAAGGGCTTCCATGCCTGAACCCGTGGCCCTAACAGAACCAGGACGGGCGCCCCTCGCGGTCTGGAGGAGGCACAAGCCCTCCTCCCGTCCTCCTGGCGTCCGGCCGAGGCGCCACAGTGCCCCCACCGCTAGCGAGGACACGTGGGTCCGAGCGGCACAACCGAAAGGGCAGCACGTCCCCAGCGAGGGTCCTACTATGTCCCCAGGGCCCAACACGGCACCCTGGGACATCTGTCTTCGCACCCTCGCCCGGCATAGCGTCCCCTGTGGTCTGCGCCGCTCTACGCCCGCTGTTCCCCAGCGAAGTCACGTAGTCCTCCCGGCGTGGAGCCCTCCCGCGGAGGCCCGTTCAGGCGGCAGGTCCCTGTCGGCGTCGGCCTCAGCGCTCGTCGGGGCTTGGGCCTGTAAAATAAAGGAACAGAGGGCCAGAAGCACAGCCAGGACACTCACCCGGCGCCCGTCGGTCTCCGTGCTCGACCGTGCTCCTGCCCCCCTCCGACAGCCCCAACTTGCCTGCTGAAGTCCTCCGCCGCAGGTTCCATGCCCGTCCGGCTCGTCGGCCTCGGCACCGCTCGCCAGGCAGCTCGCCCAGCCGCCCAGGGGATCTCCTCTGTCCATCCAGAGGGCGGCCCTTCTCGAGCAGCGCGCAGCGCCCGCGCCTCTCCCTATCGGAGGAATGGGCATTCACCCTTCGATTCCTCCTTCTTCTCTTGGGCGCTCTGGCGGTCTGGGTCTGAGCACAGCAAAACTCAAATCCAGCCCGTCTGCGTCCAGGCAGAGCGACAGGAGACAGCTGCGGGCTTGAAGCGCAGGGCGCTAGGACCAGGGCACTCAGCAGCCCGATCCTACCAGCCCTTGCGTGTTCGATCTCCCAGCCTCGCTAGCTGTCTGCACCGCCGCATCCGCTGTTGGGAAGTTGCCTACCGGGCCGGTCGTCCTGTAAACAGTCACGGCCATGTTGTGAACCCCCACTTGCTCTCAGGGAGCGGCAACACTCACCACTCCCGCCGTGTTCTGCCTGCCTCCGGTTCCAGCGCGCGCCGATCCTCCGTCCCACGCGGTGTCTCTCGGCCGACCGCCATCTCCAGCAGCTGCTCACACTGGCGGCGAACACGCAGCAATTCCTCTAAAGAGCGGCTTGGCGGGCGAAGGGACTCCTCCGACACCGCCGAGCCGCTGGTGGAAGAGAGAGACAGGCGTCGGTGGGCTTACCTGTCCATCAGCTCCGCGCGCGCCTGCCTCCTCTGGGCCCTCCCTCTGGCCCAATCGGGTCTCGGTTTGGCACGAGACTGGCGTTCCTTGGGCCCGCCTCTATCCAATCATCGGCGGCACGCAAGACACACCGGCCAATCCATGCCTGTCAGCGGGGGGACCTCCGCCCGCGGCCATCTTGCCTCCCCTGCTCCGAGTGCGGAGGCGTGCCTCTTAAGCGGCGTTGTGACTGCGGCGATTCCTTGAGCCGCAGCGGCTCCGTTTCCGCCTTCTTTGCTGCGCCCGTCGCCGCGCTGCCGACAGCCCGTGGCGCTTCGTGCTCCTGCCACGGGCGCGGATCCGGTTCGTCCCTCCCTGTAGAAATGAAGGTAAGACCGACCCGAGGGCCGATGAATGCAGGGCAGGGCACTTACCTCCGGATCCCGAGTCTGCTTCCTCCCGACTTCCACCAAATGACTGGAGGGAGGCGCCCCTAAATAATGCCCCAGGTGAGCCCCAGGTGTTTCCGGCCTCTTCTCTTTATACGCCCCAGCGTGGCGGAAGTGTCGGCTGCTTTCCTGGCGGCTCTCCGAGCGCCACCAAAGTCTTCCCCGGCACTTCCTGGTGTGGCGGAAGTGCCAGGCTCCGGGATATTAGGCGCGGGCGCCGCCTGGCAGTGGCCACGGGTCCCTACAGGGCTGGGCTTCAAAGCCCTGTACCGAGGCCCCTGTCTAACCAGGACGGCCGCCCCCACTCTGTCTGGAGGAGGCCCTTGCCCTCCTCCGGTCCTCCAAGGCGTCCCGGCCGGGCTCCTGCCCGACCGGCAACCGCGACGGGATAAACCGGCATCGAGCGCCTGGCGGTGACCACGGCCCCTACAGGGAAGGGCTTCCATGCCCTCAACCCGTGGCCCCCAACAGAACCAGGGCGGGCGCCCTGGCGGTCTGGAGGAGGCACAAGCCCTCCTCACGTCCTCCTGGCGCCCCGGCGGGAGCCACAATATATACACACACATATCTCCTTTGGGGTGCGAGGAGCTGTTGCTGGGGGTGCCAGAATCCACTGAGGAAGAAAAATTTAAAACATTATTTGTACAAAATCTTAATTTATCTATCCATTCCTAAATAATTAAATGGGCAGGCTATTTCGTATCAGTGCAATATGCTGCTTGTTAAAACGGATGACTCGTAATCTTACGTGCACTTAGTGCTGCGTGGGTATTATGAACTATCATTATTTGTTCAAGTTCTATTTAAATTTTAAATATAAGTAATTTTTATTTGGTCGACAGAAATATGTTTAGTAGGAATGAAAGTTAAATTTAATCATCATTGCAGAAATTTTTCTTCACCATAGAAATTTAAAGACTAAATCCAACTTCCATTCCTACCAAAGATATTTCTGGCGACTAAATAGAACCTACTGTAATATATCCAAATTCGAGCTATTGAGCTGTCACCTGCCTGCCTGCGTCACCTAAAGCGCTCTTACTTTTTTTTCATTCATTTAATCTTGGCTAGTCGCGGAAATATTATAACATGGAAGGAGGATTACACCGAGTATGGCTTTACCAAAACAATCATTGATGTCGAATAAAGTATCTATGATTCCTAAAGCTTAAATTGGTGATCTGGTTTTCTGCGTTAACCTCATATTTTTTCATACTTCTTCCCAAACAGGGGTTGCGAGAGTAAAATGAATCATTAAGCTGATATATATATATTGAATATATTGAAATAGTTTTACTATCAAATAATGCAAACAGTACGCGGCACGTGCTTCGCCCTAATTCTGCACTCATCAGGCAGTACACACGCACTGCACCCACTCTCGCGAATCGAACCTAAGACGTCAGCGCTAAAGGTGAAGCCTCTCATGTTGCGCTATGGTGTGTGGGTCATTTATTTGACAGTATTGTATATATATATATATATATATAACTTTTGAGAAAGCAACGTATAGTTTTGTCCAGGAGGAAAGCAATGTTGCCTCAAATCAATGGCCACCTTTGTAGGGTGTGCCCCTGAGACTTATTAATTGTCATTGCGAAGCCTTACTGGAAATTTGAGGCATTTCAATTCAAATGGGAGATCAGAGGGTATAACGGTGATGCCAGCAATACATTCAGAGTGTGGCGCTCTGCTTTTTCTGTGTAGCTACCTTCACACAGCCTCTCCGCTGCTTTATAAACGAACGCCATAGAAAGCCATCACCTTGTAAATTGTGTAATGCGTTTTTTGAACAGGTTTGATGCATGGAAGTGATCACTCGTACTGCGTTCAGTAAGTTCTCGTGAGCTGCTATCTTGTGTGATGTTGCGATGTCTACGGCTTAATTTAATGTTATCTAAGACCGGTACTTAAAAGTTTCTGGCTGCACTCGGTTGTAATATGACAAGCTGCGAGCTCACTTTTGAGAATGCAAGTATAGTTGTCCAGGAGAAAAGCAATCTTGCCTGAAATCAATGGCATCGTTTTGTAGGGTCTGTCCTTTAGACTTCTTATTTGTCATCGCGCAGCTGAGCCTTACTGGAAATTGGAGGTATCTGAATTGAAATGGGAGATTAGAGGGTATAAATGGGGCGCGAGGAATACATTGGAGAAACTCTAGAGACAGCGTGTGTATTAACTTGTGGATTTTTCTGTGAGTATTTGGTGGGAGTGTGATGAAGTTGCTTCGGAAGACGCCGTTAGCCGCGGAGCTCAGCTCGGAGCGAAATGAGGTAAATGGGAGGGGACATGATGACGTGACTCCCCCAACCGCGTTAACTGTCAATCCCCCACAAACACAGTCTCGGAATTTGCATAAGCACACCCCTTCACCTGCAATTTTAACTTAGTTACAAAGTTATCAAAACTCTCATTTATATCCTGCGTCCTCTCATTAAACTTGTATCCCGCATTACCCGTGGGCATGAGAAACACCAGCGGCACCCTGTCTATTAACTTAATTTAAAGTTTAGGTTTACACCTTTCTTTCCGAAGTAGCAGCACTCATTAATATGGTAGTATATGTCACTCGCTCGCTTCTTATTGTTTCGCTGCCTTCTCAATTATATAATGCATGTTTTCTTCAGCGCGTTTTGGAGCTCTTCCTGGTTTTCTACGTAGTGCGTTGACAGTCAGTTCACGTGATTACGTGGGAGGCGTGATGATGTCACACAAAACTCCGCCCCCCACGGAACTGGCTGAACTCCATTACAGTAAATGGAGAAAAATACCTTCCAGTTATGACCATTACGCGTAGAATTTCGAAATGAAACCTGCCCAACTTTTGTAAGGAAGCTGTAAGGAATGAGCCTGCCAAATTTCAGCCTTCCACCCACACGGGAAGTTGGAGAATTAGTGATGAGTCAGTCAGTCAGTCAGTGAGTCAGTGAGGGCTTTGCCTTTTATTAGTATAGATAATTCACTAAGACAAGACACCCATGGAAAGCACGCCAGAAGGGGCGTGGATTCACTAAGCCACCAAGTAAGACACCTATGGCGCACGCAGGAAGGAGCCACGCCCACCAACTCCAAGACCATTGGATACGACGATAACTCGCAGAGCAACGCCCACCAACTCGGATGCAATGACACAGAAAAAACGGCGTCATTTATATTCGTCTATCATAGAGGCCACATGCACCTCCGAGCCACGTTGACTGTTAATAGAGGCATGTTTCTCGCAGAGGTGAATCGCCATATGCAGCTTGTAAAACGGTTTGCGAGGGGTATCCCATGGGATCCTTAAAACAATCCTTTACAACTGAGGTTAAAACACAATAAAGTAAGCAGTCTTTAAAAACCGAGTTTTCGGTTACGACGCACGACCGCATGCACCATAGCAAACTGCTTTACACGCTACATACAGCAATTCACATCCGAGACAAAAATGCGTCTTCTTCACTCACGGACAATTATATGTTGCTCTCTCCAGAGTTCCATCTTTTCATTCACTTTCTGTTGTGTCCTCAAACCCTCCCTTTTTAGACAACTGTGTCTTTCCAGACAGACATATATATATTCACTTACTGTTGTATTCTCACACCAACCCGTTTTAGACAACTGTGTCTTTCCAGACAGACATATATATATATTAAAATGTACCAAGCAGTTATATGAGAATAATATATTTTTTTCTTTTTAACAATATTTTCATCTTCATTGTCATTCTATTTTTCTAGGTGTTCTAATTGTTTAATTAATCCATTATTTAATAATAAGTGGGTCTGACGCTAAAGTAGTTGCAGCCTTTGATTGTTCAGTGTTGTTTGCCTGCGTGTCTGCTCTGCTCTTTTTCAATTATAATTAATAAGATACAACGAAGGGGAAAAACTGCAAAGAGAGAGAGCAAAATATAATGAATCAACAAAAGAGAGTTAAGCATTTAAATCTCTAGCAAAAGCAGAAATATTTCTAAATGTCTTATAAATGTAAAAATCATTCTGCTGTGCTTTTCTGACTGTAGAAGAAAAGAAAAATAATTATAATTAATCCAGCTAATTAAATGAGCTCAGTGTTGACTCTGATTATGAATGTGATTGGAACAAAAACCTGCAGCCACTGTTTGCCCCCTGGACCGAGGTTGGGAAGCACTGCTGCATGGGATGCAAATGTAGTATTTAAGAAGCAAAGTAGATACTGTGCTAAAAATATGAGAACAATTTACTTAGTTAATACATAATGGATTTTACTATAGAGTTATATGGTATACGTTTACTCATTTTCTGCCCAGTGATGAGAGAAACTTGAGCAAGGGTCCATCCAACCATACTGTCTGCAGAAACACATTAAAAGAGTAATGAAGAAATTTTAAGGGAGGGAATGGGAAGAGAACTCCACACAGTGGAGTGCTTCAGTTAGGCTTGGGTTGGTCTTTAAGCTGATCTTCACTGCACACATTCATGGCCCAGTCAATCAAATTAATTAGGACAATAAGGCATTTGGAACGAAAATAATCCTTTAGTTACAATAATTATTTAAACAGACCAAAGATTTTGTAACAGTTTTACAGCTGAAGGTATATGTTGGTCCACACAGGAATTATTTTCATCTGTGCAAAGTCGGTGGAAATATTAAACAAATAAATTTAGCCTTATGCTTCTTCAGCCCACCAATTCACGGAGTTATTAAACTAAAGATATATTGTTCTATATCAAGAATAATCAAGAATAAATTGATATTGTGTAATCATGTTTTAAGATAACAAATGGCTTTGCTGCAGGATGATTATTTGCTACACATTATCCTGAAGGTTTGAACACTTACATGATTAAAGTAATATTTAGCACTAAACAGCAGGTGGCAGTTTTGGACTTTAAGAGACTTAATATTCACCCTGCAGATGTTAGATCATGGGTGATAAGCTCCGATCCTGGGGGGCAGTTCAGCCACTTTCGTAACTAGTAACCAATTATTACTGCTACTTGAACATACTTCTATTATCTTTTAAATTTTAATGGATTTGCCTTCTGAGATTCTAAACCTTTAATTGTTTCATTTTTCTTAAATTCATTACGGTTGTCCCTTCAGATCTATGATATAAAAGCATTGAAGAAACAAAGTGTAAAAAAAGTGCAAATAATTATTTATTCATTTAAATATATTTACAAGGAACCATCCATTAACAAATCCTAAATTGTCAAATGGTAACAGCATATGATAAATATATTCTCTAAGCATAAAATGGCATTGAGCTGTAATTCGAAAGCCTGCTTTGCTGCTTATAAAAAAACAGGAGTGGCTGTGAATCACAGTGAAGAGAATCAAAACACATAAAACACTTTTAAGTATACAAGTTGTGATTTGGAAGCAATTAGTTCAGCTCAAGTTTCTGCAGCATTACCAGCTAGACAGCAACTAAGCTTTATTTGGATATGTTATAAATGTAATTAGCTAATGAAAACCTCTAACAGCCTGGGGAAATGATTCTTAACTGTACATGCTGCACTGAAGAATATGTATAATGATACTAACACTTTTCAAAAAAATAAAAACTGTTAATACACATTAAAACTACAGCTTCTTAATAGGAAAAAACAGAACATATGAGGTTTAAAATATTATAGTAAACATTAAATAATAAAATGTAAAAATTACAAAACTTTTTCTATTTAGATTTTGTTTTTTAAAGGTTTTTTAAAAAAATATCATTGTTGAAAACAGAATTCTCTTTTTGAAATTTAATTAATTTAGCTTCTTCAGTGGATGGTTAATTCTTCATCATTATTATAAGTAATCACACTACTAGCCAAGTTAACTCTAACAAAGACAATGAGTAATACAGCTACAGAAAAGAAATAACTACTTGAACATCATGGAATGCAAATTACCAAAAAATAAAAGGTTTCCTACCACTTGAGGTGCTTTAATTAAATTTTATTTTCCTTTGTTTTTGTAAGTGATAAAGCTCCACAAACCTCATCAATAAGCACGTTCACATGCAAACTGAATGCATCTTTTCCTTTTTATAAGATGTACAGCTAAATTTATAGTCTATCACCAAAAGCTTGCAATGACCACACCTTTTGTACAGAACAGAAACTCAAAATATATTTGCTTGTCACATCATGTACTTCTGTATTGTGCCTTAACTGAGGAAACTGAAAGTTACTGGTCACTGTTTCATGAAATGAAAGCAGAAAAACAAATTGTATTTATTTACCTTTTAAATAAGAGAAATTATATAAGATTGGTTTATATATGGCTTCTACTTTACGATACCGACAATTCTAAGGAAATTTATGTGACAGTAGATGTAATAAATATAAACCTTATTTCTCTATCTTCCCACATTTTACATTCTCAATGTAACTTGTGTTCATATCAAGGGTAATCATTGTGCAACTTCTGCTCTTAAAAAAAAAAAACTAGATATTTTTAAATAATGATGCCACCTCTGCGTGGTATCAAATCTCAGACCACGCACTCTTCATGTGTAGCTCCTGACTGGCAGAACGAGTTGCCCACCTCCATTTGAAGCTGTGACTCCATCAATATTTTCAAGAAGCATTTGAAGACTCTTTTGTTTGACACATTTTTGTCTAAGTGATATCTGTTAGGTTTTGTAAATCTGGGTATTGTTGTTCTACATTTGTGGAAATCAATTTTGTAAACTTGTTCTGTAACACTTGTTCCCAAACTGTCCCCAGACTGATGTTACTCGATTATGTGAACCTCTTTTGCAAGTCGTTTTGGAAGAAGCATCAGCTAAGCAAATACATGTAAATGTGAATGTAAAATACTGTATGTAGAAGAGTAATGTTTACTACTAGAAGACAAAAGAAGCTACAGTAACTGATCAAGATTGAAACTTTACTACTGTGACCACACACACACCATGTTTCCACATGAGTACAGGGAAAGCTGCACAGCCAGTCCGAACAAAATGCTCACAAAAGTGTGGATAATTATTGACCTACCCTCATATATATGCAGTATATTTTGCTAGAGTCATCAATAGTGGAATTTATTTACACATTTTAAAGATTTGCTTACTTCTTTTGATACATGTTTTGGGTGTTACATTAGCAAAATTCATGTTTTTTGAAGCAAAGCCAACAGTTTTTTATTGTTTTAGCTATAACTGAAAAAAGTATAACACTGATGTTGTTCATTCAACGTAAATTTTCTCTTTCAAGCAACTTAAGATTAGTAATTTAGTTTTGTAGCTTGAAATATTTGGTTTCATAGCTCAATGAAAGTAAAAAAAAATGTTTGAACCAAAGTAAGTTATGGTGAAGGGAATAAACATAAAAATCCTATTTCAGTTAACCTAATGTTTTAGGTTGTTCGTGTGCTTTGTTTGAGGGGCCGCTTGTATATTCTTCCGGTTGAACTTTCCAGCGCGCTGGCTTTCCAACTGCCAAAAAAGAACAGTTTCCCGAGTGGAGTGGAGTGGACGTGGCTATACAGGTCTGCTCATTTTCAGCAGGAGACTTTTATAACGGAGGAATTCTGGTAAAATTAACAGTTGAGAAATAGGGTTACTTAAGTATAAGAATTCGCAATAAAACATACTTTCAAGAAAGCTGTAGAAATGTTTAATACTTTTTTGTTGTATATTTAAGATTTACATTGTAAAATGCTTGTGTATTTGCACTAGATTTTTAAATACAAAATATGTAAAAAGTATAGCATTGGAATGTGTTATGTTCATAATATTTCTAATAGCATAAAAACAGGTTACGACCAATAAATCATTTTAAATTGTAACAACTTAAACAGATTTACTTCAGTATAAAACAAGTGAATTACACCCAATCACTCTAAATGATTTGCCTCAACTTAAAAAATAGATTTACTTCAGTATAAAACATGTGAATTATACCCAATCACTATAAATGATTTGCCTTAAGTTAAAAATTGTGGGTTCAATAAGAAAAAAAAAGAAATATATTGGTTCAGATTGAAAATATTAAGTGGTGTGAATCATTACCTTAATTATTCTAAGTTGAATGGAGGTTATACTTTTTTCAGTGTACAGGCATATGACAAACAATTGCATGTAACACATCAAGATGTCATAACCAAGGTGACAAGCCAGACAGGGCTATTTTTGAATACTTTCCTCAGGTAAATAAACAAAAATAACGGACTTGGGTCATAGTCATATCTTTAGGGTAGTAATCAATAATGGGTTTCCTTGTAACAGTCTTAGACCAAAGTTATGTAGGGTCACTCCACTGAATCATTTTATGGATTGGTTAAAAGTCTTCCACACACCTTCTTGCAAACTGCAGCTGAGCCCTGGTGCAAGTTGTTATTTAACAAGGACTTCAATTTTGTAATGGCTCCACGAAGACTACTTTAGTAAGTACCAAGGGAACTGGAGTCATGTGCTGGGTTTTAATAATTGCACACTTGGGAACCAGTGTTGTTTACTAGACTTTCTTAGTCTTATCTGTTTCATTATTGTATTTGATTTTTTCCCCCTATCCATTTATTAGAAATGTATTTAATTTGTTTTTTTGTTTCTGTTTTTGAATGGTGCCTAATAATGACATTAATATTTTTTGCATTTTTCATAATTATGGTCAATGCTGCCATCTTCTAGAAAACCATTTACATAATGCATTGTGTGAACTTAGCAGAAAGGCAAAGCTACTTGATAGATTGGAAACTTCTTCTGGAATTTCAGGAAATCTCTTTTCTGATGTTTTCTGATGTTTATATTGCTCCTTGACTAAACTCAAACTAACTTGTGCAACTGTTGTGTAAAGAAAGCCATAGGAAATGTCCTCTGGGACTCCCTGTTACTTATGTTCACCCAAGGCTAAAAACAAATGTTGTTACAGTGTGTCCACAGGGGTGAGTGTGTGGGGGTTGATTGGGATTGTTGGCGTTTTTAATGGAAGGAGAAATAAAGAGGCATATATACACCATTAAAGAATATCAACCAGACAATCTGCAACTCCTTACTTTCTCTAGCAGGAAAAAGGAAAACCAACAGCTAAATGAAAGATTTCTTCTTCTTTTATATACCATCAAGAGTTTTGCAAGTAACTGATTGTTTGTCGCAGAGGACAACTTCTTCAGCCTTTATAAAAAATTGGTATGGAATGGGCCATACAATATTTCCATGTAAATAACACTTTAGTGATACTGCTTGAAGCCACTCAATGGAAGATTTTACAATACAGTACAATACATTGTGAAATAATATAGAATCAAATCCACAAATATTATACATTATCCCTAAATAGCTTTCTCTTTATAGTTAAAAACAGGTACCATATATACTCGCATTTAAGTTCTCCCGCGGATAAGTCGGGGCTTGATTTTACTGTATAATTTCTGGTATTTTATAATGTCGGTCATATAAGTCGAATGCGGAAAACTCACGCTATTGGTCCAAGAGATTATGATATGCTAACGTCTACCTGAGAGAGTAACCATGGAGCACACTGCCTTTTGTTCTATGCATTGTGCCTACGTGACCACACTCTTTAATGTTTTTTGTATCTCACACCCTTATACACTTTTATTGTAAGAGCATCTCTTATCTACGATGGAGCGTTCCATCAGAAGAAAATATGAAGCTGGTTTAAAATGAAAAGCTGTTGAATTTGCGAAATAAATTGGTAATTGCGCTGCTGCAACAAAATTTGATGTGTCTGAGAAACTGGTGCAAGATTGGAGGAAGGAGGAAGATGTAAAAAAAAAAATTAAGTGTCGTATTTTTGAATGGGTGTGTAAGTCGGAGTCTGATTTTATGATCGATTTTTCTGATTTCAAGACCCAACTTACAGTATATGCAAATATATAAGGTACATCTTACTTTCAGTTTCTTGACTAAATTAGTAAATGTTAGGAGTAAGTAGAAGTTCATATTTTCAGGGAGAAACATATTTTTTTTTTATTTTAAATGCCTCCATATATAGGTTGTCTGCCTTCCACCATTGTTATCACTATCTTTAGCCTTCAATCTTTTACATTTTTTATATTTTTCCTTCCATTCTTACCATCCATTTTCAAATTCCTATGGCTCTTATTTAATTCAGCATCAATGCCTAACTAGACAGGGAACCATCCTTGGACCCTGGTAATGGTTTGGTCCCTTGCATGGCACCTTCTTGTATACAATAACTTTAAATTGCTCCTCTTTTAAATCAGGAGAATGTAGAGTTTTTCATAAAAATAAAATACTTTGTCTCTTGATTGTATCAACAATTTAGTCTTAGACTCCTGTTTTTTTATTAATCTCTATAAATTTATATGTATATATTTATAGTATATGTAATTCATTCATAGGCACTTTATTGTTTGTATCAGCAAAGGATGCTGCTTAAGTGGTTTATGTCCAGTTATAGAGCATATACAGTACATTAACTGGTAAAATGTCTTATTTAAAGGTTTAGGTATACAGTATAACATTTACTTTTAAAAACACAAAAATAACTACCCAACAATGATTCAATCATTAATCTGTTTCTGATGGGAGTTTTCTCAAAAGTGCTCTTCCAGCTCTGAATCTCATTTTCTTACCATAGTTATCATGCTATCACTTGCATCAGGCTATCTCACAGAAAACCATTCTTTCAAAAGTATGAACTTTCTCTTTTAATTTTGATTGTTTGAAGTTCACCTAAATGTCTTTTCCGACACAAATTGATCCTTTGGCGGAGGATAAACAGTTAGCAATTAAATAAATACACAAAAAAAGGATTATCGCATCCCAGACACATTAGGAAATCTAGTCAGAAATACTTTTGTCAGTGGCAGTTGAATTACCTGAGAAAGTCACATAACTCATATTATTCCCTCAGCTTCTGCGTCTTCTCTCATTGGGTCATGCCGACATTTTGAGTAAATATGTTATTTAATTCAATAAATAGTTACAGTATATAATCTTACACATATATACATATATACAACAATGTTTAAGCATGCAAGTTACATATTGTGAAATGAACAGCCTCGACACACACAAAAAGGTTTTGGGCAGCCACCTATATATTGTCCCTGGCTACAAAAGGGTTTTGAAGGAGTACTCATGTGCACTGTTTTGAGTCCTGAACTGAACTGCTGGGATGTGGGCGACTTTAAAGGCCAAAACTGGAAGTGATGTCATACGTGGAGCCGGAAGTGGAAGTGACGTCGTCTGTGGTACCAGAACCAGAAATGACATCATTCGTGGCACCAAAACCGGATGTGGCATCATTCATGATGCCGGAACCGGATGTGACATCATTGATGGTATGTCTGGTAGGTTTTTCCATATCTGGCATGCAAAGATAACAGAAGTAGGATTAGTGCACCCTGCGACCCCCTGGCCTGGAGGGTTTTTGCCTCAACTTGGTCCACTCAGCTTCCTCCTACTCACATATATGTGACAATAAGTAAGGGTACAAGTTATTTTTCCATCTTCTCATCCTTCTTTTGTAATTATAGTTGTAAGCGCTGTGTACCTGTCCAATATTACAACCTTCTTTCAACAGATGGCAGGATGTGCTGTTATGGCTAATTTAGACTTCACCACCACAATCTGATATAACAGTCACAGAAATTCAGCTGCTCCAGTTTTCCAGTAAATCTCAAAATCACCTCTACCCTCACTATTGAACAAGACCCTGAGGTATTTGAACTCCTTCAGGTGAAATTGCCGCTCAGTCACTACCTGTAGAAAAAACACCTGCTGTACAATCTTTTTTCAAAAAGTGACTATAACTTCACATATGGAGATGCTAATTTTAATTCCAGCTAATGAAACTAAAAGAAAAGCATCACCAAATAGTAAACGGCACACTGTAATGATTCAAACTGGATACTCTCAAAATCATAAACAGGAGAGGAGACCTTGGCACCCTTTGTAGAGTCCAACCACTACACTGAACGGGTTTGACTTAACACCAAATACGCAGACCCAACTCTCAATGCAGAAATATGGGACTTTAATGGCATGCAGCAGTGGCCCTGAAATCCTACATTATTGTAACAGCTTACATGAGATACATGATTACTTTACTGGGAAAGGTGCAAATTAACAGAAAAATACGTAGACTATTAACCCATACAGAGGCATGAGTGTTTTTGCTTTCTTTATATATATATATATATATATATTGTGACAGAGGTGCTGTTGTCCCCTTGAACCCTCAGATCCGATGTCAGACACCAGATAAAAGTCCAAATTATTAATTTATTAGGACAAATATTCCTTTCCATAATACTCATTAACCAATAATCAATAATACACAATCCACCACTCCCAGACGCGTTGCCACCCTTCCACCCAGCTCAGCTCACCCGTCTGGGATTTCCCAGAGTCCTTTATAGTCAATGACCCGGAAGTGCTTCTGAACCCTCAGTCCATGTGATTTCCTAGCACTTCTGGGTTAGATTAAAACTCTTCTTTTTGATTCCCGGAAGCACGTCATTTCCTCTGTCCATGTGACTAGGATGTACTTCTGGGTTATAGGACAAATATAAGTCTTTGAGCCTCCCTGCAGCATCCCCTTGCGGCCCCCATGGTATCCAGCAGGGCTGTGAAGGAAAACTCCAATATCCATGATGCCCTGCTGGAATTTGGGGCACCTCCATGCTGCCGGAAGGGCTCCATCTAGTGGCATGGGAGTGTTGGCCGGGATGAACGGCCGGCCATTGTCCACTATATATATATATATATATACTGTATATATCTATAGACATTGTGGCAGACGGCTGGGACAGAAGAGGGAAGCCCCCTAAAATTACTTCACGGGCTTGGAGCATGGAAACTCAACCCTGAGGGGGCCCATGGCCACTGTCAGGGGGTGTCTGAAAAATCCTGGAGCCCTGGACTTTAGCACTTCTGCCACACCAGGAACTGCTGCCGGAAGAGAATCTGAGTGCACCTGGAGCATATCGGGGTGCATTATAAAGGGGATGACCACGATCTAGGTAGGCAGCACTGTATGAGTTATGAGGCGAAGCACTTTGTCTGCCTCACTCCATTCGAGAAGAGGAGGTGGCAGAACAATAAGGAGAAAGATAATAGAATGAAAAGAACTGTGAGCTTATTGAGACTATTGGTACACTGTGTATTGTGTGTGGTAAAGAAAAAGAAAATTAAAATGATGTGTTCTGGACATTGTGGGTCTATGTCTCTGTCTGTAGCTGGGCTGATCTTTCTACAACATTTTTATACATATATATATATATATACATATGTGTAGATAGATAGATAGACAGATAAAAAGAGTCAATATAGTCTACATTTTTCAAGCACTGATTTCAGTCAGTGGAATTTATTGCTACATGATCATCTTCATGATCTTCTTCTTCTTTCGGGAGCATGATATAATTGTTAAATTATGTGGCAAAACAGCATACAATCTTTTCTTTGATTAGACAGTTTACTGTCTATTAAAGGAAACTTGCACCTATGACCCTGAACTGAATGAAAAGGGTTTGAGGATGTTGTATGATGCAAAGAAAACACTTGTATGCAATCTAAGTTTATACTCTTCCCTTCATACCTCCTTGCAATCTAAGTTTATACACATACTGGTATTGAAATTATTTATTTTTTAAAACAAACTGCGTAAAAGCATTGATTCTGGGTCATCACAGCAGCAACATCAGATTTGTCATTTTTTTATATAATGCATATATTGCAAAATGTGAAGGTGTGGCTCCACTGTTACACAAAACACATCATGCTTGATCCTCATCTGTATGTCAACATGAATTAAACATTGCACAGACTTTGGGACTAAAATTAAAAAGAAACAAGCCCTTCTTCATAGTCATCATTTATTTGCTCACTGCATCAAAACAAACTTGTTTGTAAGCAATTTCTTTAATTCAAATATGAGCTAAACGTCTTTATTGAACAAAAAATTAGAGACAGAGAACAAAGAAAAGTAAGTGGGATATCTTACACTATACTCTAAAATATTTAGTAAATGCCACTGATTGCAATTAACATTAGTGAAAAAATTATAAAATAATGTATACAATACATCCTCCTTAGTTGATAAATGTTATTGCAAAGACAGACCACACTTTAATGAATTAAATATTTTATTTTAACAAGTATTAAAACTTTTTTCTGTAATACTTAGAAACTAAAAGAACACCAAATCATAAAGATCTGGCTTGCAATAGAGACAAACAGAAAGCACTGGATGATACCAGATATTAAAAAAGACAACTTTGGATGTTGCTTCTTTAGGTAGACCTTGCAGTCTTGATGATACCACTCATAAAAATGGACTGTAAAATTGTTGATATAACTTTAATGAATAACTATTTCTATTAACATTAGAAAGTCAGTACATGTTAGCATTCAAAGATGAATGCTAATTAGTTAAAATAAAAAGTATAGTACTGAAAATAAAAATGAAAGTAGAATTTGTCCAAGCTTGAGATTTTAGTCAAAAATATTAAGATTTAAAATTTCACAGAATCTCTTCATCTTCTTCAGTTCATCCACAGAATCTAAGTAAATGATAAAAATATGCTAATTAATAAAGACATTTTTAAATACATTTCTTTCAAAATGTCATACTCTTTGAAGATTAAGCTCTTGTCCACTTTTACAGACATTTGTTAAATTGAATATTTGTTTGTCCTGCAATGCATCAGCACCCCTCCATCGACTGTTTCCTGCTTTGTACTCAATAATGTCAGGGAAGGTTGTGCCCAAGTTAGAGAAGCAGGTGTGGAAAACAAATGAACCAATATTTATGTAAAACAAGAGCTCCTGTAAAACACAACCTGCAACTCTCAGACCTTTTACACATTATGATTAGTTATTTGTTTCTTTTGGATATTCACTGTAGAACACTGGAACATTATGGTAGAACATTGCTCCATGATAATCTATATAATATAACTAGTAAACTATGTGGCAAAAATTGAATAACAATCTTTTCTTTGATTAGATAATTTACTGTTTACTAATGGGATTATGATTAGTTACTTATTTCTTTTGGATTGTCACTTCTTATAATGAATCTAAATATATAATATACTAGCTGAAATACCCAGCGTTGCGTCAGTCAGTATCCGACCCGTTATATCCTTACACAGGGTCATGGGGGTCTGCTGGAGCCAATCCCAGCCAACATAGGCGCAAGGCAGGAACAAATCCCAGGAAGGGTGCCAGCCCACCACAGGGCAAACACACACACGGGACAATTTAGGATCGCCAATGCACCTAACCTGCCTGTGGATTATGGGAGGAAGCCGACGCAGACACAGAGAGAACATGCAAACTCCACGCAGAGAGGACCTGGGAAGCAAACCCAGGTCTCCTTACTGCGAGGCAGCAACGCTACCACTGCGCCAACGTGCTGCTCAAAAAAGAAAAAAGTATTTTTTTTTTTTAATTGTTTGAGAAAAACATAATTAAAAAAAAAACAACTCTAAAAACAAAGTAACAAACAATAAAGTCTCACTAATATCCTTGTCTTGCGGTCTTGTATGTATGTTATCATCCAGTTGAAGCTCGGAACCAGCCAACTCTATTTAATTTGAAAAGCAACAGGGTTGGAGTGTGACGTCAGAGTCTCTGGTTGCTATCACTTCCTTTACTACTACATGTGACAGAAAGCCGCTTTGCGGATCTTACGAGATCAGTGTGTGCGCTTCAATGTTTGATGAATGTTTCGATGTGGTGAAGCAAAATACCGACATACAGATACATTTGTGGTGCTTTTATATTCAAGCGTTCCATATTCCTGATCGTAATGATACGATACATTTTATAAGACTCACATACCGTCTTCTGTGCCATCTTTTTTTTTAGGGCTTCCTCCGGTACTGACAGGAGCGGCACACAGCAATAGATCACCACACTGAACACATTAAATGTATGGTATTCCAACTCTCTGCACATTTAGAATCCTTAGATTTATACTTGATATCACTTTCATTATGAAAAGCATTAAAGTATGTATGTTACATTTTACAGATAAATTGGTAATTTCGTTTAAATAATGAATACTGTTAATAATTATACCCATGGGAGTGACATGGTGGCGGAGCGTTAGCACTGCTGTCTCGCAGGGAATCACGTCGCTGATATTCCCTGCCTGGATTTTACATGTTTTCCAGCTAGGTTTCCTCAGTGTGCTCCGGTTTCCTTCCAAAGATATGCAGATTTGGTTACACTTAAATGACGCTAATGTATCTGAGTGCTTGTATTCACCTTGGATGAGTTGATGCCCATCCAGGGATTGTTTCAGCCTCGTGCCCAGTGCTTGCTGAAATGGACAAATCTCTGGACTGATGGATTTAATCATTAAACATCCTTTTCATAGATATTGCGGTAAGGTGTCATCGGAATTTAATGGGTGTTCCAGGCAATTCACAACGCAGCGAAGCCGAACCTGTTCTCACCGTGATATCTCGCACTGCCACCTGGTGGATTCCTCCAGATTTACGTAAAGTACATGCGCAAGTATAAACCGTACAATGCTTGCGTAGCAGGAGCATCCACTACAGCATGCGTCGTGTCGCGTGAAGTATAAACCCGGCCTTAGGAGGTTTCTTTTTGCCGGTGTGTTGGCCTCGCTTGCGTATCCTCAAAGCTGGAACCCTTACTCCGACTCTACATCC
Source organism: Polypterus senegalus (assembly GCF_016835505.1). Lineage (NCBI taxonomy): Eukaryota > Metazoa > Chordata > Cladistia > Polypteriformes > Polypteridae > Polypterus > Polypterus senegalus. Next base: position 51,296,931 of record NC_053170.1, on the reverse strand, counting down.
ATCTCATTTCCAGGCCAGACAGACACACACACTTGCACGCGTAGAACTCTATTTAATTTCAAAAGCAACAGGGGTGCGGTGGCGCTTAAACCTAAAGAATGCTGGCAGTCACCTCCAGTTCGCCCTCTGGTGGTCATTCAGAGTTTCAACTGAATGATAACATGCATACAAGACAATAAGATCACCCCCCACTATACCTAGAAGGGGGTAGGTTACGGCTGATTTCATCCTACAGTATTTTTAGTCGACCAATGAGAAACATGTGTACCAAGTTTCATGAAAATCGCTCTAGCCGTTCAGACGTGATGCTGGAACATACATACATCGACTTTTATATATATAGATTACAACTGACTCATCCATTTTTAGATACAGATTATAGCTGGTTATAAATCTACTTGTGCATTTTTGTACATTAATTATTTATTACCTGGAAAATGCATTCCCTCTGGAAACTGTGCCAATGCCAGCTTCATGGATGCTTCCATTTTCTGTTCTAAAGTTAAATTGACTTCATCCTTTAACATATTGAATAATAATAAACATACAGATATTTACTAGCATTGCGTTAGTCACAAACATTTAAGATTTAATGATGCAAGTAAAAATTAATGTTTTTGCATATTAGTTATTTGTTGGTTGTATGTATTACAGATAATAAAATGTTATTAGGGTCATAAAGTTAGCAAAGAAAGTATACAGCTTTAAGTTTAAGTCTGCTCTCAAGTTCAAGTTAATTGACTGTGGAACATAGTTTACATAGTACAGTGAAAGTTTTACTTGCATGTCTCCTCAAAAAAATTAACAATAGTACAATACAAAGTTATAGATATATAAAGTATACATACAGTAGCTTGCAACACATATATAGTATATATAGAACTTTATGACCTATGGATAGAAAATCCCTGAATGTGTTGGTGCAAGTGCCAGTGGTCCTACAGTATATCTCAGGCCAAGAAAGGATGCAGGATGGCACAGTTCTGTAAGATAAGTGAGCATTGCACTGTTCATGTCCTAAAGAGAAGATGGCTTAGTACTAGTATTATTCTAATCGACATTCACAATCCTCTGCAGTGCTTTGCATTCTCTAGATAAGCAGGTGCTATACCCAGATGTTATACAGGCAACAAAGAGTGAATCTACTCTGCAGCCGTAGAAGTTAGGCTGTGTTCAAACTACTGAAGTGACTCAAAAGGCAAAAGAAATTTTTGCCTTAATGCGATACAAATCTGATGTTCTTTTGGCTTCTCCCATTAGGGATCACACAGATCATCTTGTTCCATATCTTCCTGACATCTGCATCTTCCTCTGTTACACACACCACCTGCATGACCTCTCTCACCACATCCATAAACCTTCTCTTAGGCCTTCTTCTTTTCCTCTTGCCTGACAGCTCTATCCTTAACATCCTTCTCCCAATATACATAGCATCTCTACTCTGCACATGTCCAGACCAATTCAATTTTACCTCTCTGGTTTTGTCTCTGAACCATCAAACTTCAGATGACCCTTTAATGTACTCGTTCCTAATCCTGTCCATCTTTGTCACACCCAATGCAAATCTTTAATTCTGCCACCTCCAGCTCTGTCTCTTTCTTTCTGGTTAGTACCACCGTCTCCAACCCATATAACATAGCTGGTCTCACTACTGTCCTGAAGACCTTCTCTTTCACTCTTGCTGATACCTGTCTGTCACAAATGACTCCTGACACTCTTCTCCACTCATTCCACCCTGCCTACACTCTCTTTTTCACCTTTCTCCCACAATCCTCGTTACTCTGTACTGTTGATCCCAGGTATTTAAACTCAACCACCTTTGCCAACTCTACTCCCTGATTCTTCATCATTCCTCTGACCTCCCTCTCATTCACACACGTATTTTTTCTTCTTCCTACTGACCTTCATTCCTCTCCTCTCTAGAGCATATCTCCACCTCTCCAGGGTCTCCTCAACCTGCACTCTACTCTCGCTACAGATCACAATGTCATCAGCAAACGGGGACTCCTGTCTAATCTCGTCTGTCAAATAAGAAAGGACTAAGAGCTGATCTAATCCAACCTCCACATTAAATGCATCTGTCACTCCTACCACAGTCCTCACCACTGACACTTCCCTCGTACATATCCTATACAACTCTTACGTACTTCTCTGCCACTCCTGACTTCCTCATACAATACAACAACTCCTCTCTAGGCACCCGGTCAAATATGCTTTCTCCAGGTCCACAAAGACGCAATGCATCTCCTTCTGGCCTTCTATATACTTCTCCATCAACACCTCAGAGCAAACATTGCATCTATGGTGCTCTTTCCTGGCATGAAGCCATACTGATGCTCACTAATCATCACTTCCCTTCTTAACCTAGTTTCCACTACTCTTTCCCATAGTTTCATGTGCTGGCTGATCAATTTTACCCCTCTGTCATTACTATAGTTCTGCCCATCACCCTTATTCTTAAAAATCAGTACCAGTACACTTCTTCATTCCTCAGACATCTTCTCACTTTCCAAAATTGCATTAAACAATCTGGTTAAAAACTCCACTGCCATCTCTCCAAAACACCTCCATGCTTCCAAGGGTATGTCATTCTCTCACACTCATTCTCTTCATTCATCAACCTCTCAAAGTACTCTTTCAATCTGCTGTGATAGCAGTCACTGTCCAATCATTGCCAGCTCATTTCTTGTACCTACACATCTCTTGGTGCAACAGTGCCTGCAATAATCATGAAAATATCAAAAGCTAGCCGCCTGGCTTTTTTCACATTCTCGACCTAATCATGTAGAACTGTTACCATCCTTTAGAGCAAACTGTGATGCATACATTAGCTACAGTATTTGTGCATTCATTTTGATGGTTTTAATATCACAAGTCATCTTCCAAATTTGAAGTTTTTTGTTGTTGGCGACAGAGATGATTCGTGCACATATCAGCGTGTGTGCCAGTTTGGAGGACAGATGCTTGAACATTACAGTTAGATACAGGTCACTTGTACTTATGAATATGAGCTGTCAAGATAGATTTATCTGATTTGAGCAAAAAATCTAAATTGAGCAATGAGGCTTATAAATTTAACATAGCCTTTGGGAGATTAGAGGCAGAAGGGCAAGCTTTCATTGGATATCTGAGGATGTAAATCTGTTGGTAAGCCTTCTTGACAATAGTTGAAATGTGCTGTGCCCACCAACAATGATGGTCACATTCTCAACAGCATCCCCTTCAATGTAGATGAGGGTGTGTTTTGCCCTCTGAATCCTGAAGTCTATGACCTGCTCTCTGATTTTGCTAACATTCAGGGTGAGATTATTGTCTTGGTTTCACTGAGTCAGCAGGTAAACATTTTCTCTGCAAGCCGTCTCCTGATTGTCAGTGCTGAAGAATATGATGGTATTGTCTTTAGTAAATTTAATGATAGAGTTTGAGCTGTGTCTGGATACTTAGTCAAAGATGAACTAGAAGTACAGTAGGGTGCTCAGCACACTATACTGTGGAGTGCCTTGAAGTTATGATGCTTGCCAGTCTGTACATGCTAACGTATATTGGTTAAGAATGACTAGACTCTAGTTGCAGTGGCAGATACTAAATTGAGGGTATTCCTAAACTGATGAATTAGCTTTGCTGGTACAACCGTGTTAAACGTTTAACTGTTGTCTATAAACAGAACTCTGGCATCAAAGTTTTTATTATCCCAATGTGCCCGGATAGTTTGAAGTGCAATTGGATTTGACATCCTCTGTGGGCTATTTGTGACAATATGTAAACTGGAAATGCATATGATTGTCTGGAATATTCTGTTTAACGTATCCCAGCACCAGTCTTTCAAAGCACTTCATCAGGATTGGAGTGAGTACCCCCTGTCACCAGTCATTTAGACAGGCTCCCTTTGTTCTTCTGGGCACAGTGATAATTGCATTTTTGAAGCAGGCAGGGACCAGAGATTCTTTCTGTGAAATATTAAAAATGTCATTGAAGATGTCGGCTAATTGGTCACCACAAGTTTTAAAAACATGACCTGCAATTCCATCAGGGTATTAATTCATGTAAAAGTCCCCTGTCTACATCATGTACAGAAAGAAAGAGAGATAAATCATGACTTGCTGGAGGCAATTGATTGGTGAGCTTCTTGCTATTGTGATTAAAAACCGGTCTAGAAGGCATTAAGTTCATCAAAAAATGAAAATGTAGATGAGACTCGATTAGTCTTTAGTTTGTATTCTTTTAGCATCTCTAATCCCTGTCAAAGTTAGTGCAAATTAATACAGCTGTTCCTGTATTTCTAGTTTACAACCAGACTGATGTTTAGGCACTTGGACTGCTTTTCTAAACATTTAGTCATTATACCCACCTTTAGTTTAGCAAACTCAGTTAGCATATTTTGCATTGCATCTTTGAACATGTAGCTCTGGGATTGTTTCACTTTATCTTCAAGCATCGTTTTCATTTTTTTCATGCAGTTCTTGCCTGTCTCATTGCTGGCTTCTAAAAGAGAAGAGTATAATAAATTATTTTTCCATACAAAAATAAGAAGAATAGGTTATTTGTAACTTTTATAAAGTGCTATACTCTAGCCTTACTCTTGTTTATCTAACACACCCTTGATTGCTGCAGCCCAATACAGAGGAATTAACACAAGTAGAAATAAGTCCTGAAGATGATGCCACTATATATCCTGGGACAAACAGATAATAGTAATAATAATAACAACAATGTCATTGCCCTGCATTGGGCTGGCACCCTGCCTGGGGTTTTTTTCCTGCCTTGTGCCCTGTGTTGGCTGGGATTGGCTCCAGCGGACCGCCGTGACCCTGTTGTTAGGATGTAGCGGGTTGGATAATGGATGGATGGATGGATGGACAGCAATGACACTATTTATATAGCACATTTTCATACAAATGAGGTAGCTCAAAGTGCTTTGCAAGATGATGAAAAAAGTTTATAAAAAATAAAAATATAAAAATAATATTAGGCAATGCTAAATAAGAAAGAATAAAGTATGGTTCAATGGCCGGGAGGACAGAAAAAGCAAAAAAAAAAAACAAACTCTAAAGAAAAAAAAATAAAAACAAAATCTGCAGGGGTTTCAAGGTCATTAGACTGTCCATCATCATAATAATAATACATTTTATTTATATAGCACCTTTCCCATGCTTAAGGTGCTTACAATCACACACTCCAGAGTAGTTCACAGTGACTGGTCTATAAATTCAGTCTGTGGCAGGAAGAACAAACTAACTTGTAAGGTCAGCACAAAAAGGCCTTAAAAAAATGCATATTTATTAACTTTTCTGTACATTTTGTTTTTGCTGTTCATATAAATAGTAACTCAAAGCTTTTCATTTGCCCACAAAAACTATTTCCAGGAATGCTTACTTTAAAGAAAAGCTTTAATCATTTTTGACATACCACGTAAAACTCAATATGTAACTAAATTCAATTAGTTAGATCCAAATTCATTTCTAGCCAGACCCACAACTGAATAATGTTTTGTGCCGGGGCAGGTTAACTAATTTGGGGTTTGCTAGGCTTTGGCCAGTATGGAGCTCCATTGATCTTCCTGTCAACACAAACACCCCCTAACACACACACCTCTGTACACCTTACCTTCAGATAGTGACCTATAAAAACATGAAATGAAGATCACTGTGCGGTACCTTATGCACTCAACGTTGCTTTTAACATACCACTGCAACAAAATCACACAGGCCATAGAAATGCGCACTAAAATGCCCAATCCAACTCTAGACCAATCATATGACATCAACAATAGTGGCTAGGATAGGAATCAGAATTTGTACTTTGAATTAACGCTGATAAAGAGAATTTTGTAAATATAATTTGTTGTCAGCACTAGTCTTTACCTTTATAAACAGGATCCATTTCATCTTGAACAGACAGCGTAATGGTGTTGTATATGATTTTTTTTCTGTGAAGGACTTTTTTCATCAAGAATGCCAGAACTCTTCTTAGCTAACAGCAACAAAAATGAGAAGTAAACCAGCATAACAGTTTTTCAAATATTTGACTAAATACCCATATCAGGGTATCTAAAAAAATTGGTAAGTTATCTGTCTGTATGGGTGTGCTTGTACATAGCTGAGATGATTTATTATGTACAGTTTTGATGTTCGGTTGTCGAGTATACATTTGGGTAATAACCCTAAAATTAATGTTTAAAATAACTTGCATTGTGCCTTTTTGCAATCATTTGATGGTCCTAGAGTGAAATATGCATTCCGATAAGCAATGTCATCTGTCTGATATTGTTTGCTGTCTCCTAAACTATAAATAAAAGGATGTATGACCAATTAACAGCCTATTTAAGTTCTCAAACTTTCATTTGCACGTTATTCTTCTATTGATGACTTTTTTACACACCTACAGTCAGTTAGTTTCACATGGTATTTAGACAAGCCACTTTCCTGCAAAAAAAACTATTTGTCTTTAAATTCTATTGCATTTTAGTTCAGATATCCTCCTTAATATAAGATTTAATTGATTAGTATAGAAATTAGGCTTTACCATTCACCCTAATCTGTCCTTCAGCACTCATTTTACTGTACTGTCCTACTACTGAATTTTCTAGTTAGAAATATAGGAATTGTTTTCTACTATGCAGTATAAAGAAACTTAACCCATGCATTTACTTCCAGAATAACTGAGAACTGAAACACATTATTTACGATTTTTAAAATTATTGTCTTTCTAATATGCACTTAATTCAAAAATGATGCCACAAGGATAATTATGACTCAGCTCTTTGCTGGTCCCCATGTATATTTAGGACAGATTTCAAAATCATGTCTAACATTTAAAGTTGTTAATAGCTTAGGCCTTATTTGTGTACATTCATTCATTAACTAGAGTGTACATAACAATTGAAAGCTGATGACTTGCTAAAAACTCCAAAGAATTCTTCTAGAAGGTGGAGCATTTAGCTAAGGGGACCTCTAACTATAGGTGTTAGGAATATACTGAGGCTTTAAATTCAGGTTGAAGGCTGTTATGCATCCAGAGAGGACTAGTTGGACCACAACATATTAGAATATTATAAAACTGAGAAGAACAGTTTTAGCTAAAACTGGCTTGATGAACTAAACGGTCTTATCTCGTTTGTCAAATTTCTTATGTTCTTATGCAATAGACCATTCAGCCCAAGAACCTCCTCCATCCTGTTTACTCAGATCATTCAAAATAATAGAAAGGTGAGATTTGAAGGCCTGTAAAGTTCTGATCTCCACCATATTACTTGGTCCAGCAAACTTCCCTGAATTGCTCCTGACAAAGAAGATGTGAGCAACCATGAGAACAGCATTAACCAGAGCAGTAGATGCAGGAGCGTTAGAGAAAATGTGATGAGAGTCAATATTTAAGCAGATGGTGTACTGTATATATGTCTGGTGTGGAACTTTAGCAAGCCATTATCACTGTCATTTATACAGAGTTATTTCGTTTATTATGTGACTTTGTTTACATTGCATTATACTTACATTATTCCCAATATATTTGAAAAGTAAGCACACTTTCTCTCTGAAAAGTAAATTGGGTTGTAATGTGCAGATTTATTCCCTCTATCATCCCACTTTTGGGCATTATACTACACTCTTACAAATAAAGGGGCCAGAGTGGTTTTTCAGAATGATACCATAGTCCAGGGGTCCTCAATCCCTGTCCTGGAGAGCCGCAGTGGCTGCAGGTTTTTGTTCTGACCTGGTTGCTTAATTAGAAAGCAATTCTTGCCAATAAAGCACTAACAAGCTATGAAATTAAATTAACTCTGCTATGTCAGGTCATTCTCATATCCTAGATTTTCTTTCCCTTTCTATCATGCAAATGATTTGAAGGCTAAAATGGACGAGTAATTCTCAGTCCTTCACTTTTTTCTCTTCATTTTTCTTCCAAGTATTTAATTAAACCCAATAGTGCAGATAAATACACACAGGTGTAAATGTAAATAAGCTAAATGGAGAAATGCTGCTCTCTCTTGTCATTTGCATGTTATTGACAATAAGGAGCAATTAAAATAGCTGTTTAAGACAAAATTAAGCAATAAGGGCTCAAAATCACTAAAGTGAAGCAGAAGTGTTACTTTAGCAAGAAGTGCTTTTTATTAAGCAAAAACCTGCAGCCACTGCGGCTCTCCAGGACCGGGATTGAGGACCCCTGCCATAGGGGAACTACTTTTGGTTCCCAAAAAACACATTCACATGAAGGTTCCAGAAGAACCTTTATTTATTTAGATCCATGACAGGCTGTATACAGCAAATAACTATGAATTAAATGGTAACAGGTTTATGAAATATCAGTGGGCCAAGATTTTACTGCATGTGTCCAGTAACCTAGGCTAATTATGAGTTTTCTTAACCTGTTAATGTCCTGCTAGGTAGCCTACCATACAAAGATTTTGTGGTTTTTTTTTCTAAATTAAATGAAAATTTTCAAATCACAAAGAATCAACTTCATATATAAACCCTGCCCAGAACGAAATGGTTCTTTGTCAAACAATAGCTCTATGAGGAACCACACAACCAAGTAAAGAACCATAAAATGCCATTAACGATCCAGTATTTTTACGAGTATAGTTGGGACAGCACCTGATGTGTTATAGTACTATAGCACTATAGGTCTCATAGATCAAAAGGCAAAGTGTACTTCGTTAAAAGGTAATTTTGTTATAATATGTTATAAAATGTCTTCTGATTTAAAAGATGCATGTGATTGTGAAAAAGTCACAGAATGAAATTTGAAAAATAAATAATTTATATACATTGTAGTGTACCAGTGATATAATGAAAAGTTTTGTTTAGGGAAACCATTAGCAAAACAACATAATACTAAAATAGTTAACTGTGGACTTGACAATATATTTTTATTCATATGAGGAGAAACAATAAATCATACTTCAGTTTTAATGAACACCAGACGATATGATTGAGCCGTTTTCTTTTTTGTAAATGTGCTCTCTTCTTGAAAATTTGTCTGGAGTAAATCCAGGGCTGCTTTTATACTTCTTCTTGTGTTCTTATCAAACCTGGTGTTAAAAATATTGATAAGAAAATTGAATTCTTTAGCCATTAAACCTAAGCAGTTTCAATAAAGAAGGCAATTAGCTGCATTTTAGTAATATTACTTACAGTTTGTAAAAATAGTAATTCGTAGTTTAAATCATTATGCCATGTAATATGTATTACTCGCAGGCAGTGTTTGGTAAAGTGACACATTCAAATTAATTTGCATTACGTAGTGTCACACATGCACATTGGAGAACCTCTTTGCAGGCTCAGTCAAGATATGTAATAAATTGCCGAGACAAGAGGGGATGCTACTACTAACATGGTCATCTCTTTCTTTCCCCACAGTACTCAAGAAGCCTCCCGATGACTGTGTTTATCCCGCACCTTTCTGGTAAAGTCATTATAAAATGGCGTCCCAGAGCAACCTGCTGGAAAGAGCTCCACTAGAGATGACCGCTTGGCTTGAATCTTTGTATACAGGACACATGATTATGAGCATGCATTGCCCACATATTCAAGGTCTCTCACCGGTGCTCCATCGATATCTAGTCCACCATTATCTGTTTCATCAACCACCTCAGGACATGGTCCAATGCCAAATTGAACAAATATGGTGACAGAATACAACCTTGCCTTACTCCTGTCTGTACTCTAAAACACTGAGATCTCTCTTTATCAATTCTTACACATGATTTCTAGTACTTTATTAAAAGCTTCTTTTTATTTTATATATATATATATATATATATATATACTATATATATATATATATATATACTCGCTTCACTTGCCAACCCCCATCCCCCTTCCCTGCCGCCTGTGCTTCGCGCCAACAAATTCACAACTCTGTCACTCGTGTATATGGATTTCACTTTCACCAAACAACAAAACTTTTAATTCTTATGGATACGCCTCTTCATTGGGAAGAAACACTACTTTTCCCTGATGGCAACACAAATTAGATGATCTACAAGTCTCCGACTTAAAGTTTAAATCTGAACAATATATTCAGTCTCTTTTTGCTGTTCTGTTATTTCACAGAGTAATTATTTCAGTTTGTTTCTGCTAATGCAATCTTTACTGTCATTTTTTTGAGACTTTAGGATGTTAGTACTTCCAATATCTCTAACCTGCTCTGCATGTGTATCGTGCCAACATTTTTTAATTCTTTACGACATTTTAATTTGTCATCTACTCTTTGTCTTTTATTTCTGGCCCCGGGTGTGGTTAAATCCCTTGGCACAAAGACTCGTCTCTCCAAGAAAATCACGTCTCGTCTCCTTCCAAGATTTTTTTAGATTTATTTTTATAATAGAGAGGTATTTTTTATTCACTATTTATATTACTAGGTAATATTTAGTTTTATATATTTTTTTAACATTTGTTTAGTTTTTCTTTTTGATAATCTATGAAACACTTCAGTTCAACTTATTACACTGTGGAAAACAGATGCAAATTTGACGTGACTTGAGTTTAAATAAGCTTTTTACAATGGTTAGGCCTGCTGTTCCAGTGATCCAACATTTAGGTTTAAATCTTGCATATGTACAGGTTTCTCTCCTAATTCTTATTCTTATTCTAATTCTTATTCCCACATTCCAAAGATGTGTATGTTAAAAAAGGTTTATTGGAAATTCTGTATTAGCCTGCAGTGTGTATGCACGAGAATGTGAAGAGCAATGAACTGGCACTCTATCCAGGGTTGCTTCTTGCCTTTTGTGCCTGATGCTGGTGGGATAGACTTCAGCCACTAGAACCCTGAATTAGCTAAAACTGATTTGAAAATGTTATATTATGACTTGAAGAAGCGTATTTTTCAGAACTTCACTGAAGTTTGCTTTCAGCAAGTATTATTAATGCCTGTAATTTCACTTATTAACATAGTAGTCTGTTAAGAATTATGACCCGGCTGCTTATGATGGAACTGTACAGAGTTAAAAACTTAAAACATTATGAAAGTCAGGCATCAAAACTTTTAAAAATTAAGCTATATGCTGAATAATTTATATAAATATGTGTATAAAATAAAAAATCATCTTACTGGAAAGTGTTTTTTATAGTGTTATCCACAGCCGCATAGATAGGTAAGGCCAATTCATTGTTAAGATCAATGATGTCGCCTTTAGAAGAGCGAAAACTTCCAGAGTTCTTGCATAAAGCCTTAATTGTCTGGTGGTTCAATCCTTCCTACGTAGAAAATATATGTATTTTAAAATATGAAAACACCATACTTGTAAAACATTTGTTTAGAATTTTTTCATAATGAATTCAAGAGCTCAACAGATAAAATAAAATGTTGAATTGTTTTTACGTAAACATAACAAAGAGGCAAAGTAAAAATGGTTCTACTTGTTCTGTAGACCTTTTGGAACATTGTACCCATGCTCTTTGCTTTCACTGTGATTATGTATTCTCTTTTTATAGTCATCTCCCTCTAACCACTCAGCTTTTTTCCTTGTGACCAAACTTCAAGCCTAAGAAGCTATATGGAATTCTCTAGATTTTAAAGTGCTCATGCCAATTCTTTTATTTGGTTGTTGTCAAAGATAATCCAAAACAAGAGTCCAATAAACAGTGCATCAAGAAAGAAAAAAGAAAAATATAAAAATAGGTAATACTAAGTAACAAAGAATAAAGAAAAGTCTGATGGCCAGGGGGACAGAAAAAACAAAAAAAGAAAAAACTCCTGAGGGAACAAACAAAACAAAATCTGCAGAGTATCCGAGGCCACGAGACCACCCAGTCCCAACTGGGCAAGACAATTAATTTTTTACTTACAGGTTTTAACAGTCGCCGAACATTTTTTATGCATTCCTTTTCAGCATTTTCCACACCTTTTGTCAATTCTTTTTGCAGTATTTTAAAAGTATTCTCAAAGAAATTAGCTAAAATACCAGCCTCAGCTTTAAGCTTTTTGCTCAATTTAAAATACAGAATTTCATTCTCATCGGCCTGGAAAAAAATGGAAAAATGAGGAAATTTAACAACCACCATATTCAAAAGGAAATTAATATACCCCACATCAGTCAAGCAGAGTGAAAGAAATACATCAATCAATAATTATTCTTTTTAGAAAATACTTAGGTAAAATATTCTTTACAGTAAAATATTCTTTAATAGCTCCTACTGAATATATAAAATCCAAATTGTACTTTCCGTAAGGGGCTCTGTATTGGTAATATTTTATTAATTTATAATCTTCATAGAATAGTACCAAGGTCTGCATTTATTGAAAATATATTTCTGTATAGGACAAGTTTACGTATGTACTTCTAATGAATTAATTCATGCTAAAAAGGACAGGCTGGGTGTTAAATAATATTGAATCAAAATTTCTCTTAACTCTTTCGTAATATTACAGTCTTGGATAACTTTGTGGTCCAAGGTTTTATCATACAAACTTTTTTAATTGTGGTAATTATCAATGCTCATAATCTACATTTGTACTGTACATTCAACAAAGTTTCTAAAAATGTATTTCTTTTTCATACTGCTATCTTTTTTCATAGCTTGTGACAACCCCTAAAAGGAGCAGCCGAAAGAAGATCTTTTTTCATAGCTTACAGAGCTTTTTTTATCAATTTCCTTTTTGATATTGGTAATTATCAATCCTCAGGATTTAGGTTTGTACATTTTATTCAACAAGCTTTCTAAAAACGTATTGCTTCTTTTTCATACTGCCATCTTTTTTCATAGCTTACAGAGATGAGAGTAAGGCATTGGCCAGTTTATTAAACTTCTTCCACTTGAACATCGCCTTAAAGTGATCACATTTTGTGTTTATTAAGCTAATGGAAATGGTGAAAATATCAAAATATCTAACTAACTATTCCACAGATTGTTGTATACATTAACACTGGCCCATGTAAAAATGTTAAAATGTGTCCTGTATGAAACACTAATATCTCATCCCAAAAATATTTTTGACATTCTTGCATGATTTTCCTATACAGTACAAGTTAGAAAATATACTTGTAATATTATTAATTCTTTACATTTATATAGCACTTTCTTACTCAAAGCACTTTAGTGAGTGGAGAGCCACTTCAGCCATCAATAATATGTGGAATCCACCTCAATGATGCAATGGCAGTCATTCTTGCACCATTATGCTCACCACATATTAGCTGTTAAGTGGTGAGAGAGAGAGAACCAGTTAGACACGTGGGGATGATTATGGGGACAGAATAACTAGGCCATGGTAGGCAATTTAGCCTGGACATCAGGATACACCCTACTGTTTAAGGAGGATGCCCAGTGATCTTTTATAACCACAGAGAGTCAGAACTTGGATTTTATGTATGTCTCATCCAAAGGAAGATGCCATTTTCACAGCACAATGTATCTGTCACTGCACTGAGGTTTTGAGATCTACAGACAGATCACTGGTAAGCACTCTCTGCTGGCCTCACCAACACCTATTCCAGAAGAAACGCAAGCTTTTCTTAGATGGTCTCTCATCCAAGTACTGGTCCCGGCCCAAACCTGCTTAGCTTCAGGTGAACAATTTGTTCTGAAGTGCATGTGGTATGGCTGCTGACATGTGTTTGGAGATTTTTGCCAATTTGAAAGTGTCATCATTTTATTTTTTTTTCAGTTACTTCATCAAAGAGTCAGTTATCATATTTTTGTAACATATTTTGGGTCATTCAAAAAAAACAGCGATGACAAAATACAATTACATGGGTTAGTGGACTAAATTAAATACATACTTTTTATTAATAGCACTTTACAGTATCATATAGTAAACAACTTAGCCTAAGCAGGCCTTTGGTGGCTCAACAGCTTTCACTGACTGTAGATATTAATTCAAATGATGTAAAAATGACATCAATGAATCCCCTATTGTAAAATATTGATTATAGAGGATCGAAGGCTAAACTGAAGTTCAAACTATTTAAACATGAAAGACACATAAATATATAAAATCTATTAAATCTCAAAATTGTTGGCTGCTTTAGACAATGAGGAATAATGGAGAGCATTTATATTAGAATGGCTTACAATTATTATATTAGACACTAAAGTGCTCTGGAAGTGACTGCACACCATCTTTTCACTTATCCTTAATATGTATGTGTCAGAGGGGGACATTTTTGTACACTGGGTCATTTAATTTCTCTCTTAGGAAAAGAAACATGCAAATATTACATTTAAAGCCCAGCAGATGAACAGACAATAGTCACCCATTGTTTGGACTGAGGCAAGAAGTTAAAGGCAAATTTCCTGGGTTATCCTGTAACTGATTATTGTCCATCCATCCATTTTCTAACCCGCTGAATCCGAATAGGGTCATGGGGGTCTGCTGGAGTTTTTCCCTAGCCAACACAGGGCACAAGGCAGGAACCAATCCTGGGCAGGGTGCCAACCCACCGCAGCTGATTATTGTAATATTGGTATTTACTGTCTTGCAAAAGAGTCACCACTTTGACAATATTGGTTTCTTGACATTAGATCTGTACTCAGTAATGGGAACTGAAGGAGATTTAAGCTCTGGCCAGGAGAAGGCAAATAGAGGAACAGTCAAACTAAAAACGCTGCCAAGACACTCGGACATAGCACAGGGGCTCGCAGGCTGACAAGGGTACATGGCTGGCACGATGTGACGCACAAGGACAGCAACACTTACTTCCAGGGAGGAAGAGACAGCTCCACAAGGAGACGCCAGTTGTGGATCCAGTGAGAGAGGGAAGCGCATGAAAGGACCGAACAAAGCTGGTAGATGAGAAGTGAGGCGTGCCTAGGTCACAACAACATAAGGAGCCCAGAGTGGGAAAAAAGGAACGTCGAAGAGACGCTGACAGGCATTCAATGATTTGACAAAACTTCTGTTGTGAAACGAGTGTCTGGTGAACAGAGTGCATCCATGGACAGTTGAACGATTAAGTGTTGGGGTAACACAGTGCGAACACTGGACTCTGCACCACTAAAGGTTGTATCCTCCAATTCTGTTTTTGATGGACTTTTAGAGTGTGGACTGTGTGTTTTCCTTTTAAAAAAGGAAATTTGTTCTTGATATTATTAGATTTTGTTTATGTTCATTTATCTTTTTAATGTACTTATTATTGTCTAGAAGCTACTGTTGTTTTTCCTGAAATTACTGTTGTGTCTTTCATTGTGTGTTTACTCACCGCCCAATTTAAAGAACCCTGTGTGCTATTATTGGTAAATTTCAGGAGTTCACAGTCTCTTAATAAAACTGTCTGGCATAGTCGGATATTTTAATGGTGTCTAAATTAGATTACTTGTAAGTGTGACCAGATACCTGTCACATATGTTCTCCAGAGCTTTTTTGTACCAATCATAGTTACTTTTCTTATGAAGT
Organism: Polypterus senegalus; assembly: GCF_016835505.1. Taxonomy (NCBI): domain Eukaryota; kingdom Metazoa; phylum Chordata; class Cladistia; order Polypteriformes; family Polypteridae; genus Polypterus; species Polypterus senegalus. Next base: position 51,281,592 of record NC_053170.1, on the reverse strand, counting down.
AATGTCATAAAGAAAGCTAACGTGTCTGTTAGGTCAGTTAAATTAACCAAAAAATAAGGCTTGAATATTCAAATTAAAAACAAGTAAATATTTGAATATATTTGAACTCAGGTTAGTAACTCTAGGTGTTTGTGATGGTCTGGGGTTTGCTCCACACTCTCCATTGCATTTGGGAGCCTGTTGAATGCAACACCATCGATAGTCATGTATGTTTGTATTTTTAATTCTTACTTTATTATTATGGTAATGGTTTTGATGGAGCAAACTACAAAAGCTTAAAGCAAGATAAAATCATTTGGGCAGCAATTATGTAAATATAAAAGACATCAAAACCTGGTGCAGGTTCACCCCTTAAAAAAGCAACTGTATAGTCATTTTATTTTCTGTCTGGTAGTGACAGCTGGGAGAACAAATCCTTTTGCAGATAGCAAGTCATAACCATTTAAGTTCTTCTGCTACTTAAATCCCGATCAGCGTGAAAACTGTGCTTGTAGCAAATGTAACACCCCAACTCCTCCCAGAATTACGCCTCTTTGAATATGCAAAAAATAGCTATATAAATCGCCCTTAAGCACAGCCTTCTGTGAAAAGACAATGGGAAAAGCACAGGGGAAATATAAGAATTTCAGCGAATACCAAGTGGAGGCAAAGGAAAAACATACTATTTGTTCAAATAAACCGTGGTATAATCAACAAAAGGAAGTTGATTGAGTGACATAGCATGTTGGAGAAACTTGAAAGATCAAGTTCACAAAATCGCACAGTGCCGGAAATAAAAAAGAATTCACATATCAAAGTCGCCGTGAAAAGCCGAGTTGTAGCCCACTGTCTGAGTGTCATATGAAAGCTTATTAGGGTACAGAGAACAATAAAAAAAATAGGCACACAGTGGGGGAAAAAGCACGAAATATCAACTTCAATCTCGACATTTCCACTTTAATCACATAATTTATTTTTTCATTAAAGTAGAACATCATAAACTTCATCTTAAAATCGTTTAATTAACCAGTTTCTCAAATCACATCGTAATCAAAGTAGCACGTTAAATGCTTTGTTTTTTTTTTTTGTTTTTTTTTTTTTATGTTAAATTATGTTAAGAACAGATCGATCCCCTCCCCTGAGAGAGAGAGCAAACCAAATGGTGTAAGATATAAGGTTTGTAAACATACCTAAGTTAATAAATGCTCTGTGCTTTATGAACTTATTTTAAAATATTACTGATTAGATCCTGCCATGTTTTGAAAAAAAGTCTGTACAGATCCTCTAACTGAGTATTTGATTTTTTCCAATTTTAAATAATATAACACATCAGTTTCCCACTGACTTAAAGAGGAGAGTTTGGGTTCTTCCAGTTTATCAGAATAAGTCTGCGTGCCAAAAGTGTAGTGAATGCAATCACGATTTGTTTGTCTTTCTCCACTTTAAGCCCCTCTGGAAGAACCCCAAACACAGCTGTTAATGGGTTAGGAGGGATTGTGAGTCCAAGGCTGTCTGAGAGGTAATTAAAAATTTTTGTCCAGAATAATGTTAATTTGGTGCTGGCCCAGAACATGTGACCTGTTGAGGCTGGGGCTTGGTTGCAACGTTCGCAGGTTGGATCCTGCCCTGGATACATTTTGGAGAGTTTTAGTCGAGACAGATGTGCTCGATATATAATTTTGAGTTGTATAATTGTATGCTTTGCGCATATGGAGCTCGAGTGAATTCTCTGCATTGCTACTTTCCACTCCTTTTCTGATATGTTAATTGGGAGATCTTTTTCCCAGTGTCCTCTTGGATCTTTGAAAGGAAGGGATTGTAAAATGATTTTATATATTGTAGAGATGGAGTTTAATTCTTTAAAAAAAGCGTGGATGAGGGTGCAAGATGAGGAAAATCTGGAAGGTTCTGTTTAAAAAAGTTCCTGATTTGGAGATAGTGAAAGAAATGTGTAGCTGGAATGTTAAATTTGGAATGTAATTGTTCATAGGATGCAAAGACGTTGTCTATATAAAGATCTCTAAGCAAGTTAATTCCAATTTTTTTCCAGATATTAAAAACTGTATATGTTTGTGAAGGTTGAAAGAGGTGGTTCTCTTGCAGGGGTGCCACAGATAGAAGCTTCTCCGTCTTAAAATGCTTTCCACATTGGTTCCAGATTCTAAGTGAGTGGAGTGCAATTGGGTTATTAGTGTATTGCCGATAACGTGTGTTTATTGGAGCACAGAGCAAGGAATACAAAGAAGTACTGCAGGATTTTACTTCTATTGCGGTCCATGCCTGTGTATGTTCTTCTATTTGTGTCCAAGTTCTTATCGCCTGTATATTTGCCGCCCAGTAATAAAACTGGAAGTTAGGTAGAGCCATGCCGCCTTCTACCTTTTGTCTTTGTAGGGTAAAAATGCTTTGTTTTGTATTTGATCTTCTATGTGCTCTATGTGTGTGAATCACTATGTGCTTCTTAAACCGGCTCTCTTCCTCCAACTGGACACAGAATCCATGACATTCGTGATATTACATCTCTCTGAATAACTAAAATACTGAGATGTATACGTAATGTCATTTTCATGATGATAGGAGTTAAAGCACGTTATTAAACATGTGTTTCACTTCAATTAAATAATTTATTGCAGCAGTACTCAGAGGCGGCTCTAGGCTTGTGGTGGCACTGGGCAGAGGAAGAATCGGTGGCTCCTTCCCGCCAATGTCATGCACGGTGGATGGCCACGTCCGTTGCAGACACTGCATAGCCGCCTTGTGCTCATTACAAGCATTTAACTTTTGCCGAAATTTGTCGCTGCGTTTTTTGCTGTGTTGTTATTTTCTCTTTCTGTTTTATATTCAATATATATTGCTGTAGCTGTCACTGCAGTCAGTGCTTTTCTTTCCCCAAGTAACCGATCGCCACACAATCAGCTCTGTAATAGAAGTTAAGCCATCTGTAAGCTTAGCGCAGATTCTTCAAAACGTTTAAAGAACATTGAAATATCTTCGTAGTACATGTTTGATTATTCTATCCTTAACGACCAGTGAAGAATATAGATTATTTAAATGAAGTCAAAGTTTAATCTGTATAATTTAACAAACATATTTTGCTGCATTTCACCTTAAAAATGATATCGTCATCATATGTAAATACGCGCTTTATAAAGTGGCTCAGGTTGTACGATATTATAACTGTAGTGCAAGTTTACAGTGAGGTTATTATACTTATAAGTACAAACAGTTCTACAAGGAGTACTTGATTGACTGCATTTAAAGTTCTTGGGATGAAACTGTTTCTGAACCGCGAGGTCTGTATAGGAAAGACTTTAAAACGTTTTGGCGTGGCTGAGACAGCGTGTCCTTGAAGCTGTATACCGATAATTCTCTTTCCGATCAGCTGCTGCTGTGATTCACACTCAGATACAGTGATATAACTCTGAGTGGTGCAGTGAAACTAATATGGAAAAAGATGATCCGCTGTGGCAACTCCTAACGGGAGCAGCTGAAAGAAGAAGAAGAAAAATAAGAAGAAGAGGAAGGTGCAGTGAGAGTAACAACGCTAAAGCAGTTATGGTATTTGGAATACTATGGCTGTTCCCTGGACCATTATATTGTTACGAGTTAATTAAAATCAGATGCATTACACTAATAAAAAATATGCGGTTAGTTTCGGTGTATTTATAAAGCCGCATCATGAAAATAATGAGTAACCACACAGGAACAGTAGCATTGCTTTGATGCTGGGTGCCGCCAGTCTGCAAAAATGAGCAGAGAACTTGCGTACCACAAGGCATGAGGTACCATGGAAAAGTGCGTGGCTTTACGCCAAGTGTAGGTTTTATACATCACGATTTGAACGTGGAAAAGTTCTTACGCAACATTTCTGTGCGTACGCACCGTTTATACATGAGACCCCAGATCTGCACTCATTAATGGGACTGAAGGAGATTTAAGCTCTGGCCAGGAGAAGGCAAATAGAGGCACAGTCAAACTAAGAACGCTGCCAAGACACTCGGACATAGCACAGCATAGCACAGGGGCTCGCAGGCTGACAAGGGTACATGGCTGGCACGATGTGACGCACAAGGACTGCAACACTTACTTCCAGGGAGGAAGAGACAGCTCCACAAGGAGACGCCAGTTGTGGGTCCAGTGAGAGAGGGAAGCCGCATGAAAGGACCGAACAAAGCTGGTAGACGAGAAGTGAAGCGTGCCTAGGTCACACCAACACAAGGAGCCCAGAGTGGGAAAAAAAGGAATGACGAAGAGATGCTGACAGGCATTCAATGATTTGACAAAACTTCTGTTGTGAAACGAGTGTCTGGTGAACAGAGTGCATCCATGGACAGTTGAACGATTAAGTGTTGGGGTAACACAGTGCGAACACTGGACTCTGCACCACTAAAGGTTGTATCCTCCAATTCTGTTTTTGATGGACTTTTAGAGTGTGGACTGTGTGTTTTCCTTTTTAAAAAAGGAAATTCGTTCTTGATATTGTTAGATTTTGTTTATGTTCATTTATCTTTTTCATGTACTTATTCTAGTGTAATAGAAGCTACTGTTGTTTTTCCTGAAATTACTGTTGTGTCTTTCATTGTGTGTTTACTCACCGCCCAATTTAAAGAACCCTGTGTGCTATTATTGGTAAATTTCAGGAGTTCACAGTCTCTTAATAAAACTGTCTGGCATAGTCGGATATTTTAATGGTGTCTAAATTAGATTACTTGTAAGTGTGACCAGATACCTGTCACATATGTTCTCCAGAGCTTTTTTGTACCAATCATAGTTACTTTTCTTATGAAGTAATGTCATAAAGAAAGCTAACGTGTCTGTTAGGTCAGTTAAATTAACCAAAAAATAAGGCTTGAATATTCAAATTAAAAACAAGTAAATATTTGAATATATTTGAACTCAGGTTAGTAACTCTAGGTGTTTGTGATGGTCTGGGGTTTGCTCCACACTCTCCATTGCATTTGGGAGCCTGTTGAATGCAACACCATCGATAGTCATGTATGTTTGTATTTTTAATTCTTACTTTATTATTATGGTAATGGTTTTGATGGAGCAAACTACAAAAGCTTAAAGCAAGATAAAATCATTTGGGCAGCAATTATGTAAATATAAAAGACATCAAAACCTGCTGCAGTTTCACCCCTTAAGAAAGAAGCAACTGTATAGTCATTTTATTTTCTGTCTGGTAGTGACAGCTGGGAGAACAAATCCTTTTTAGGATAGCAAATGATAACCATTTAAGAGCTTAGTCTTTCATTGGTCTTTCATTATTGTGCTTGTAGCAAATGTATTCGCCCCCAGCATCTATGCAGACGCATTGGGGCCTATGCACTAAACAAAATAAAGTAAAAGGAAGACGTTGGTTTGAAGTACTTTATAGCAGGAACCAAATCAGCTACATGGTGTTCTCAAAAATATACAAAGGAATACCTTCTCTTCTGCATTTTCTTTGGGAACATTAAGAAATGATATAATCCCAGACACCTCAGAAACATAATTTTCGACTGCTTTCTCAGTCTGGTTGACATGGATCACCTTCAAATGCTCTTTTAATAATGGGAGTTCTATAAACAGTAAAAAAAAAAAAAAATTATTTGTATTACCAGTGACAACTGGTTCAGCTAGTTTCTCTAACTAAAGAAAAAACTTCCCTGGTCTGAAAGTAATCTAACCCATTTTTGCATTGTTCTGGAAAACATTACTTTTATTGCATCATGTTAAATAAATGAAACAAAAAAATTAAATGGATTTGAAAATGACTAAAATATTATTCACAATGAAATGCTAATTTCATACAGAGAGATTATTTTCTGTTATTTTGGAAAAAATATGTGAGCCAGCATCATTGCTGGCAGCAGCCAAGTCTACATGTTGAGAAATGATGCAAGAATCAATGTGAATAACACACATAAAGCAGAAGTAAGCTAGCAGGTTTCATTCCATCTGCCCAAAGGGATGCATTGTTCAACAGTGCTGCATTTGTTCTTGGCTTCAACAAGACTAACGACAGGGTGCTGCACTGTGCATATGCAAATTACCCTTAAACCATTGGGAACATGTTGTATTTTGTCAGCTTCTATCCATTTCAGTTACTGTGTAATTCTTAAATTGCCTTTTCTTTTTCATTTTCCCTTGCATATTTTATCTCAAAAATGTTTCATCAAAAATCATTTTAAAACCCACTGGCTTACCTGTTTCTTCAAATGTTAGGATTTTCTTTTTACCCTGATTGTTATTCCAATATTCCTTAGAACTCACTGTAAACACTTTAATGGGACTGTGGACAGCATTCTCCTCAGAGCCAAAAAGAAATTTCTGAAAATATAAGTTGAATTACTAGAGTAAGTTGCTTAAGTTGTGATTTGATTAGCAGGCCAAATAAACACATTGTTAAGATGAACCTGCTTTAAGGAGTGCAAGCTGCATGTTGTGTACCTGCTTTGTCAATAGCATATTTGGCACCAGCCTCAATGAGGTGTTTATGGAAAATCACTCCATCACAGGACTCATTCTCGCATTATCACCAATTAACCTAACTTGGAATGTGGATAAAAATCAAAATGTATGGACATTACAAACATTGACAAAGGGAGAGTGGGAAAACTTCACATAGCAATCGACAACACTGACCTCGCCAATAAAACATATCCTATATTGAGAGTGAGGGACTAATACTTTAGCTTGGATTCCATGATTGTTTATTGTCCCATGTAGTGCGTGAATGTAAGAGCATGTACAGTAATGCCACACCAAAACTGAAATGTTTAATTTTACTCATTAGGGAAAATGTTTGCTTTATTACATTAGGGTCAAGGGTGATCTATGCAGGATTTTTTTTTGGGGGGGGGTCCCATAAATTGTAATGTTTTTTTTTAGTAGGGTAGAATTATCGTAGCCTTCTTTCTTTTGTCTGAGGCCTCCATTAAAGTCCAAATATATACCAGTATATTAATCAGCAATATGTAATGTTTTTGTTGTGTCTGTATTTACTCTAAACCTGGTAACAGTGGTAATATTTTCTGAGCAATCCATGATCACAAGACAGATTTAAAATGAAACAAGTAGGCACAAAAAAAACGCATAAGCAGAAGATCTCATGAGACTCCAGCTCACCATGACATTGACTGAGTATAGAAAATGGACAGACAGGGGGGAGTTGCTACTGTTTTCTTTAGGATTTGGGAGTGTGTTGTACAATAAAACAAATGTCAGAGCTTTAAAGAAGGCAGTGCCTTTTATCAATCTGATCTTTGCACTACAGTATAAGGTCTGTGAAGGATGGCCGGGGCTAATGCCCGGCCATGACGCCCCTTAAGCATATGTACCAGGGGAGCAAGCAGGGGAAACCCAACATCTCCCCCTGGACGCTAGATGGCAGCCTCCCTGGGTTGCAGCAGTGCCTCGGACTCCCCCAGGGCTTCATGGCGGTTGTAGTTTTGTGCAGCCCTGTTGGGTTCTGCAGGCGCCGCCAGGGGGTGCTGCAGTTGGAGCTGCTGGACCCTTCTGGGCACAAGTTTCGCCACACCTGGAAGTGCAGCCGGATGTCGGCAATCAAGCACCTGGAGCACTTCTGGGTGCCCAATAAAAGGAGCCAGCAACCACCAATCAGCGGTCAGAGTCAGGTGGAAGAGGACGAGGTTGCCTGAGAAGGAGTGGTGTGGCAGAGGAAGAGTGGTTTGCTTTTGTGTGTCAGTCTTTTGAGACTGTGCTGTGGCTGGGGATCACGGGGAATACGTGCCCTCCAGCTGAAGAAAATAAAAGTTTATTTATTTCATACGTGTGACTCCTTGTCCAATCTGTGTTGGGTCGGGCGCATATATAGTGACTTTTTACAGGTCTTATACAAATACACAGAAACATGGTACATTCAAACAGTACAAATTGATTTTCTTGTCCTTCATCAACCAAAGACTCATGATTAAAACTATTTACAGTTAAAACTGTATTTTCTTTTATTTTATTTGAAAAGAAAAACACAAATTCTTTTAAAATGTCGTTTTTGCCTTTCTGTATAAGTGATTCTGTTACTTCCAGTATTGCATATAGTAAAAATTACATTCAGTGGCAAAAAAATAAAAAAGAAATACATACTTCTACTTTGCTGTTACATTTGTCAAAAATATTCTTTTTGACTTGACTATTTCTTTTCTGTATAATCTGTCTCCTTATTTGACTTTCATCACATGAGCCCTGTAAATAGATACATTGAAGTGACAGTATTATGTGATGTTTTAATAAGCATACAGCTTTGAGTTAGGTTGATGCTATTACTAACAATTTAAAGACAATATCAAACAAAATGCAAATTTAAGTCTAATGCAAAAATGAATATCGTTTAATTTGAAGAATTATTTTGCTTCTGCTCAAGGCCGAATTACATCATTCAGCCTACAAAATAGACATATTGCCAAATAATAACTGAGATACACACACATATATTTAATATGCATACAGTCATAGCCAAAATTATCAGCACCCCTGGAATTTTCCCAGAAAATGCACCATTTCTCCCAGAAAATTGTTGCAATTACAAATGTTTTGATATACACATGTTCATTTCCTTTATGTGCATTGGAACAACAAAAAAAAACAGAGAAAAAAAAACAAATCTGACATAATTTCACACAAAACTCAAAAACGGGGCCGGACAAAATTATTGGCACCCTCAAATTAATATTTGGTTGCACGCCCTTTGGAAAAAATAGTTGAAATCAAACGCTTCCTATAACCATCAACAAGCTGCTTACACCACTCAACTGGAATTTCCGACCACTCTTCTTTTGCAAACTGCTCAAGGTCTCTCAGATTTGAAGGGCGCCTTCTCCCAACAGCAATTTTGAGATCTCTTCATAAGTGTTCAATCAGATTTAGATCCGGACTCATTGCCGGCCACTTTAGAACTCTCCAGCGCTTTGCCTTCAACCATTTCTTGGTGCTTTTAGAGGTATGTTTGGGGTCATTGTCCTGCTGGAGCACCCATGTCCTCTGACGCAGACCCAGCTGGGCCCTACATTGCGCCCCAATATCTTTTGGTAGTCTTCAGATTTCATGATGCCTTGCACACAGTCAAGGCATCTAGTGCCAGATGCAGCCAAACATCCCCAAAACATCTTAGAACCTCCACCATGTTTGACTGTAGGTACTGTGTTCTTTTCTTCGTAGGCCTCATTCCGTTTTCTGTAAACAGTAGAATGATGAGCTTAACCAAAAAGCTCTACCTTGGTCTCATCTGTCCACAAGACGTTCGCCCAGAAGGATTTTGGCTTCCTCAAGTACATTTTGACAAACTCCAGTCTGGCTTTTTTATGTTTCTGTGTCAGTAGTGGGGTCCTCCTGGCTCTCCTGCTATAGCGTTTCATTTCGTTCAGATGTCAACGGATAGTTCGAGCTGACACTGTCTGCAGAACAGCTTGAATATGTTTTGAAGTTGTTGGCTGTTTATCCACCATTCGGACTATCCTTCTTTGCAGTTTTTTATCAATTTTTCTTTTCCGTCCATGCCCAGGGAGATTAGTTACAGTGCCATGTGTTGTGAACTTCTTGATTATGTTGCGCACAGTGGACAAAGGAACATGAAGATTTCTGGAGATGGACTTGTAGCCTTGAGATTGTTGATATTTTTCCACAATTTTTGTTCTTGAGTCCTCAGACAATTCTCTGCTCTTCTTTCTGTTCTCCATGCTTAGTGTGGCACACTCAGACACACAACAGAAAGGCTGAGTCAACTTTTCTCCAATTTAACTGGCTTCAGGTGTGATTGATTTATTGCCAGCACCTGTTTCTGCCACAGGTGAGTTCAAACGAGCATCATATGCTTGAAATAAAACGATTTAACCACAATTTTGAAAGGGTGCCAATAATTTTGTCTGGCCCATTTTTGGAGTTCTGTGTGACATGATGTCAGATTTGGCTTTTTTTCTCTGTTTTTTGTGTTGTTCCAATGCACATAAAGGAAATAAACATGTGTATACCAAAACATTTGTAATTGCAATAACTTTCTGGGAGATATAGTGCATTTTCTGGGAAAATTCCAGGGGTGCCGATAATTTCGGCCATGACTGTATGTCAAATGCATGAAAAGATACAAATCTACTCACAGTTTGTCCTGAAACTCGTAATATGTTATAATCACTGGGAAAGAAATCAAATTATTTGAAGTCAAATTATGAAAAATAATAATAAATAAGTTATCATTTAACCTTTTAGTTATAATTTAAAATCTCAATTCACCTTAGAATCCCAATTTCGTCTGTTTTGGTGCAGATGATGGTTATGTTTTGGCACTCTCCTCCACCGGCAATGTCTCTCAGTCCTGTATTTAGGATTTCTACAGCGTTTCTGTCAGATTCTGCTCTGGTCATATCCGTAACAATCCAAACAGATGAACACTTGCTAATATACTTTTTTTGAGGATTAAAAAACAGGCATTTATTATTGTGAAATTTAGTGCACAATAACAGCAAATAATTAAACTAAAAATGACAAATACCTCTTTCCACATTTTATTTCTTTCTTTGTTCGAATCTCCAGTTCCTGGAAGATCGACCAGTACGACCTGATTTGGTAGATCAGGGGTTTTTGGAACAAAAATTTTAACAACCTTCACCAGAGGCCAAAAAGAACAGATGGTCTCATCGTCTGCATCACACCTTATATAAGGGGTTATCTTCTCTGACAACTGCGCAGCCTAAGTGAAATAAATAATAAACACAATGTAATCCAATGTATGGTTATACCATTCACACAAACATAAACCTGATAATAACAGTATAAACTTGGACTTTAATTTAGTTTGTCATTAATGATAGAGCCTAGGTTTAAATTTAGGTTTTTTTTTTTTTTTAAGTTTTGCAATAAACGGTTAAATTTACTTACTGCCCAAAACAAAATTATAATCAAAGTAAATGTGATAATAAAAATCAAATGCATCTGCCCAACTACCAAACTATCAGGAAAATGCTTACAGTTTTTAAATGAAACGTTTTGGTAGAATTTAAAATATCATTGATTTTCTCTTTAGTCAATTCAGAAAAGCTTTTATTTAGTCCATTCTTTCCATAAATGGCAGTTATTTTTGCTTTTGCACTTTCACTTTCAGTATCCTCCCCGTCGTCTGTCTCATTATTATCTTCATCTTTTTCATCTTCTTTACAGTTCTCTACAAGCTCTTTCAACTCTTCTTCCCATTCCTGCAATAAAACATAACAATTCTGAAATAAAGAACACCTTTATACATGTATATAAAGCATGTAGCTGTGTATGGTCAACAATGGTTTGAAAAAAATATTTATAAAAGTATTTGTGGTGCAAAATTACAAAATAGCAACCTCACTGTCAGCAATGTTGTTGGGTAAAGGACAATGTACCTCAAAACATGTGAGAATTCTACGGCTTCTGCTACTTAGACCTTTATTTCCCATTCCCTCAATGATTCAGATACTTGCTCATAAAATAATATTGTTGAAGTCTTCTGTGTGAGAGGGGTTCAGATATAAAGAGGGGGCCTTATGATACACATTGTCAAGTACTGAAATAAGGCTGGAAATAACCCCTGTTTCACTAGGATAAGCTGGGACAACTACAACTATAAAACAGTTCAGAAAACAATCAGTAAAAGTTAAGTACAAAGAAAAAAAAAGTTTTGCATATCAGTGAGAGGTTTAAGAAATGTAGAGAGAGCTAAAATTGCACTGCAAAAGGTAGGCAGACGACATTAATGGGAAACTGAAGGCAGCAGCAACAAAAGTAATTCCAAAAGCATAAATGAGATTCTTAAAATTCAAATGGGATAAAAAAACATGGCTGGAGTAGAACAGTAATTTGGTGAACATGCAAGACAGGTATACAAGGTGATTGACAAGCTTAATGAAAAACATAAATGACAGAATATAATAAAGGTATGTGGCTCAAAGGTCATCTTCTTTGTATTGAGTTAATTGTTAAAGCACAAGATACGATGTGAGTGCATTCTGGGCAATGCAGTCTCACAGCATCTGCACAGGGTTTTCTTGGTTTTGTACTATATCTCTAAAAACAGGTCTAAATTGCCCTCTAAGAGTGACTGCGAATGTGTGTGTGATTATGCTTTGTGATGGACTGGTGCACATTCCAGGGATGGTTATGGTCTTCTGCCAGATCTTTTAAGGATAACATGAATGGATGGATGAATAGACATATAAATGGTTATGGACATCACCTCCTTCTGCTAAGTGGACTGGGACCACAGCGGAACCCATCAGAAAAGAATCGAGAACAGCTAACATATTCATTAAGGTCTGATGGATATGCTAGGGCCACGAATATCAAAAGGAAATTGTCCTATAAAAGGATAATGGTAGGTGGCAAGGTGGCGCAGTGGGTAGCACTACTGCCTTGCAGTTAGGAGACCCGGGTTTGCTTCCCAGGTCCTCCCTGCATGGAGTTTGCATGTTCTCCCCATGTCTGTGTGGGTTTCCTCCCACTGTCCAAAGACATGCAGGTTAGGTGCATTGGCGATTCTAAATTGTCCCTAGTGTGTAGGTGTGTGTGTGTGTGTGTGTGTGTGTGCGCCCTGTGGTGGGCTGGTGCCCTGCCCTGGGTTTGTCTCCTGCCTTGTACCTCATATTGGCTGGGATTGGCTCCAGCAGACCCCCATGAATCTGTAGTTAGGATATAGCAGGTTGGATAATGGATGGATGAAGGATAAAGGTAAGGCAGTTTACTATTGGACATGAAGATTTCCCCAGCATTAATATGTCACCAGCTGAAATAAAGATGACCCTGTGTTGCTAGCCAGGGAAGAGAATTCTCACTCTGTTTTGCAGAGTAGATTGAACTGTATTTAATACTTACTTTTTTTTAATGGAACACCTTGTTCCACAAAATGGGTTGGAAGCTGTTAAAGGTGGAATATAACACACAAATGTATAGATGTGAGTCAAAGGTTTTATGCCTGGTGTGATGCCTTGATAAGCTGAGCATACTTGAGCTGTCACATATTGTATTATAACTCATACAATTATGTACAAATCATACTTATTTTGTCTGACTTTGGTTGATTTTATTTTAATAGTAGCAAATGCAATTATAGTCAAATGGTACTATTTTTATAATAGACAATGTACATAAGCAAAAGCGCAATACTGTAGAAATATCTCAGCATATTAAAAACTCAAACAACAAAATAAAAATCAAAGATTTTCATAGTAAACAAATGAACATATTATCAATACCAAGTATGTTTTCAGTGGTTGTTACAGAGCATTTATAAATAATATGGAAACACACATGATTAAGTCTATTTTTCATGTACTGTTTACAAACTGTGGTTATTAACATGGAATTCAATGTTACAGCCACCTCTTTGCTGATAAATTCGATCTCGGCTCTGTACTGGGTGTTGTTTTCATGAGCCTGCACTTGGACAATACAAGATGTGCAAGCTTGTCTTGATGATGTGGGCAGCAAACATATTTCATTTAGAAGAGCATTAATCAGTGAACTCTTTCCAGTTCCTGTCTTGCCAAATATTCCAATAAATATTTCTTCATAAATGTTCTTTTCTCTTAAATTCACAATCTTTTCTCTGTAAAAACAAATCAAAAGATAATTGCTTTTCAAATTCATACAATTGCCTTCCAGAACAGCACTGCCCAGCTGTATGTCAATACTGAGCACTTGCTGTGTAACTAGAGTGACTCCGACCCCAGAGAAGTGGGTCAGTCCTCTGGTTACACAGGAGCCATGCTGTTACTGTGCATACTTACACTGTGCTTAAAAATACTTTTTAAATGTTTATTCACTTTTGTTGTATATAAGGGTAGATTTTTTTATGTTTTAAATTATTCAGCCTATTAAATAATCCAAAATAAGACATTTTTATGTTTGCACTTATAAGAGTGCATAAAGTAAATTTTGGAAATGTATAAAAACTAATGATAAATCACTGAATCAAATGTTTTCTGCCCAATTCCTGTCCAGAGTGCCTGGTATTGTCAATAACATTCTACAATAACATTAAAACAATGCATTTTAATAATAATAATACAATTATAATATTAACTATTAACTAAGTTTTTTTTATGTATTGTTTTGAAAATAGATACAATAACATGATAACTAAGAACACAAATAGGGAAACAGACACATGAATAAAATAAAGGTATACATACTTCAGCTCTGCTAAAAAGGAAGCTTCCTTTGTTCCAGTGCATGACAAATCTTTCACTTTTTCATACATTCTTGATGTAATATTTCTTGATTCTTGCTCCATTTTATAACCTGAAAAATAACTTTTCATAAAACATTCAAAGCAAAATATGTTTTCCAAACATGATTTATCACCCAAAAGTCAGTCTCAACACTTTTTGTCAAACAAATCTGATTTTGTTCACTTTTAGGTTTTGCCTTTTTTGGCAAATTCCTTGTGATAACCAACACTGATTGCTAAAATGTACCAAATCATTTTCCATAGCAGATATGATCTTGTTTACTGAATACATTTCTGGAAGTTCACTGTGAGGCCAGTTTAGACAAACATGTTCATTCTCCAGCACCCAACAATGCTTTGCGAGGCCAGTGTGACATAACAGAGCTTTAGCAGCCAATGTTGGGTGGGACAGCCTCCCGAGTATGTAAGGCTGGGAGTGTATTGCTGTATTCAAGTCTTAATGATTATGTCTTTTTGTATTAGCTTGTATCTGACCCGTGTGTAATATGTGGGCCAATTCCTTTAGTATTACCCAGAGTGCTGTGCAGTTGATGCAGACAGGAGAGTGTGAAGAATCTCTGTGTTTTAGTTTTGTAGTGTTGTGCTTAATTAAGAAACAGTGGAAGTGGACATATAAAAGCCAAAGAGCTGATTACCTGCCATTGAATCTGTATGGGTTAGGCTTTAGTAAATTTGTGCTTGTGGTAAATATTTGAGATAAGGTAGTTCTACTCACTTATAATGGTGTGGGAGAGATTGTTTACCACATGCAAGAATTTCGCTGTACTCTGTATGCATTACAACTGTATATTCATCTAAAACTAGAGCAAGTAAAGTAGAGTAAATGTAAGACCCTTTTAGCATAAATATATTTTTTACTGGTGGCTTGGTATGTCAAAGTACTGATTATATATGATTATGTCTAACTAATAATGTACTGTCATGGTGGATTGAAAATTTGGAATTTAAGGAATAAGCAACCAAAATATGAGATGTAAGTCATACTAAGTTCTAACTGAGTTTGTACCGAAAAGTCTGTACAGTCTGTCATCAAAACCCTAACATAACTCAAAAAACGAGGTCAGCAAATTGAGAGCTATAAGTCTTCTGCTAGAAAATGCTAACCAGAAACAAATATGCTAACAATCTAGAGATTCTATCAATAAGCTCAAATTATTAGGAAGTTCGAGCCATCAACCTGTATACAGTTGTGTTGAACACAGTGCACTTCTGGCCATTCTTGGTTAGAATTGCCATAGCAACCAATAAATAAAAGACCACAAAATGCCCCAAATAATAATGGTGTCATGATTAATATAAAAAGTATTTAAACATTCTGAAACTGAAAATAAACAGTATAATTAATCCCCCAATGTAAAAAAAAACAAAACAAAACCCACACTTGTGGTGCACTAAGCAAATGTACAGCAAAATAACACTAAAAAGGCCTCTGATCACAACAAATACTATTTCTGTTTAAAATTATTGTTTTGGTCTTGAAAGTGCCAAACATATATTTTGTACATAATGAGCTGGGCATTTTTTGTCTCCTATTGTGACCAGTCAATATATAAACAGTAATGACTGGTAGAGCAAACAGCTCATAAAAGGGACAAACAGAAAGGCAAGGTCACATATGCCAGCACTGAAATGAACATAAAGAGATGAATATTTGTGCATTTTGTTGCTATGAGATATTCATCACTTGATTACAACTGAATAACTGCAGAATAAAAAATAAATGATTTTTATACAATGAATAAATGTCCTTACATCTTATCAAAGGCTCTTCACTGTCATAAGTACATTTCTGTTTTTTAGCAGCAGGTGAGTCATCTTCATTAAGTTTCTTTTTAGCTTAAATACAAAAAAGGAGAGAGCTACTGTACATAAGCTACATTTAAAATTTGTTCAATTAAAAAAAATGACATTTGGTAAAATAAATTTAATAAGAAACATTGTATTTGTTTATAGATAATTAAATTAATATATAAAATGACACACTATACATCAACATCTGTGACAATAACCTGTATAGCAATCTTTATATATAATACGCTGCCATGGCTGTTCATTTGTCTGTCCAGGATTTTAAATCATCTGTAGCTCGCAAACCATTTGACCTATTAACCTGAAATTTGCTACACATGATGTCTACTATTTCTAGAATGATGTCTAGATTTTTTAATTATAAGTATAAAACATTATTTTCACGATTTGTTATTTTAAGTAGTGCTTTTTGGTTTCCACATTTGTTACTTATGGATGTACCTTTAAACCATTTACACAGTTTACATCCAAATCTTATTTGCATACAGATATGTAAGCTCTTATTTAATGCAGTTTTATTTATCATAACAGTGTTTTCAGTTTTTAAATATTTGAAATGATAACTAATTGTTACTATTGAGAGAAGATTAGAAGATGTTAAGGTTGGACGAGAGCTACAATCTTTAAATCTTCTGCATTAATAGATGATTATTCCAATTTCATAAAATGGTAACAATAATGGCCACACCTGGTTTTGCTCTTACTTGTCTGTTGTAATGCAAGGTTCATCGGAACATCAGTCACTTCTTCAGATATGGAAATGAAACTGTCATCACAACTCAGAGAAGCAGCTTCCTGTTGGTGCTGAGGTGAGATGTTTACCACACAATCTGCCCTTTTTCTGAGAGGTGAAACATTCCCAGTCATATGTGAGGATGTTGGGGTATTTCTGAGGTCATTTGCTAACCTAAACATTTGGTGAGAAGGACCTTCTTCAGGGTTTGATAAAATATCAGACAATTCCTCAGCAAATTTAATTGCAGATTCCAAATCTTCAGGCTGCTGCATCTGCACCTGTTCCTGAACTTCTTTTGGCAAAACTAGCATAAACTGTCCCAACACAACTTTGTCAAATAATTGCATTTTTTCCGTTTCCATAGGCTTAAGCCACTTATTTGCTAAATCCTTTAGTTTTTTAGCAAAAATGCGAGGGGAGTCACCAGGCAGCAGCTTCAGTGAATGGAACTGCTGTCTATATGAGTCAGACGTCAATCTGAAGCAATGTAAAATGGCTGTTTTGACTTTAGTATAGGACTGCGCACTTACATCATCCAAATTCGCAAAGGCTCTCTGAGCTTCACCACACAGAAGTGGAGCTAACTTCAGGGGCCACGTCTCCTCAGGCCAGCTACAGTGATGTGCTACCCTCTCAAATATTTTCAAGAAAACCACAGGGTCATCTTCTGGGGTCATCTTAACCAAAGGACCAAAGGTTGGCTCATGGGGTTTAGATATGGTAGATGTGAATAGGCTCATCATTGCTTCCATTTCTTTCCTCTTCTTTTCTGCCTCCTTCTGTTGATCGCTGAGAAACTGTTGCATCGTTTTGATGATGGCATTTTCATCCATTGTGTTAGAAACTCTTGTGTCACTTCACACTTCTCATAAGGCCCTGAAAAAGAATTCTAAGATGAGATGACATACAGTAAATGTCAAAATCTACAGAATGTAAATCTGAAAGTATAAGTATACTAAAAGGTTTAAGTTCAGTTTATAAATACTAGCCTTACAAAAACCCAGATTATTGGTATTTTATTACTTAATTTTCCATTACACATTTTTGTTGCTCTTCATAGATCTGAGAGTGCTAAATACACATCTGGCAACAGAATTGCTCTTTCACATTCAGTTTTTGAGAGATGAAGACTTAAAATGAAAAAACACTATTATTGTGAAAAACGTAATATACAGTATATTTTAAAATGAATTGTTTAGACTTGAAAAAATTGTAAATTACATATGTAGCTGTTTTAAATACAATTACTATGAAAGTAGTCATTTGACAGTTTATTTCCTGAAAATCTTCTTAAAGTGCTTCATGGTGGAATGACAAACAGATGTCTGCTAACATAGAGTCACTCCAGTTTCCACTATAATTTCCTGAAGGAAACTTGAGACGACTCTCATGTTCTCCTTAACTAGTTCTTTGTTTCCCTGCCTTTTGTACCCCCAAGAAAATTGTGGCACACACCTTTATTTGTTTCCTTCAATAAAGAAAGGGTGTGTGTTCTTTTACTGTTTGCGTATTTCTTACCTGGCCAAGACAATGGACTGGTCAACCTGACCTTGTATATTTCTGTTAAAACCATTTAAACAACAGCTTTCTTTTTTCTGGTTAATAAAATGATATCATTCTAACCTTTTACATGTAAATATACATTCCTGGCTATTTTGAAGGAATAAGAAGTGAGTAAAAAATTACTGATTGAGAACTACAAATGTGTAGCAAATAGTTGTTTTGGGGTTGTTTCCACATCAACTAAGGCTAAGAACAAGGAAAGCTGCCATTATTCAGCTTAAAATATACTTTGAAAAATATTCTGATCACAAAAATATGTATGCCATAAAGCAAACAATTTTTTTTTCAACAAATTTAACATTTTTTTTTCAAAACAACACTTTTCACTGAATCTGATGTCAAATGGGAATGGTTTACAAGGATTTCAGTGCACCTAAATGTATAAAGTAGAAATTTTTCTTTTGCATGGGAAGATTTTGGGGCAGACCAATGTAATATGCAAGTAGTAAATAGGATTATGTGTAGCTGATATTTTGTTCTAAAAATGAACAAATATACAGTACCAATAGAAAATAACAATTGGAACTAAATTTTTGAACAAGAAAATATGTTTAGCACCTTTACAGTTTGAGAATATACTGATTCCCAAACAACTGTGCTAATTTTTTCAGAAAGACAATTATATGAATAAAAAGCTTGTTGCTATTACTAATCTTTTTCAAGAAATGGTGACAATCGGGCTTTTCGCGTTCGAGTATGGAGCAAAGTGGGTCTTTCTCACAATAGATCTTCAAACAAAGCTTCAGATAATGGAATATGAAAGACAGAAGGAATGGCTAAACTGACCCCTGCAGGAGTATAAATGTTGATGTGTGTACAAGTGGGTAATGCAATGCTGGTACTTTTGCCAGGACAGGCTTCAGCACCCTGCGTCTCTGACTTTTATTAAGCAGGATGGAAAATACTCTGGCATGTTATATGTTAATCTAACATACATCCAATCTCCCTTAGAGTCACCAGTTGACCAACTTGTATATCTGTGGGATATGAAAAAATTATATTATGCTGCCAGTTTCAAAAATCAAACCTGCCTAAGGCAGATAACACTAGGATGCACACACATCCCTTCCGTTTATTTTTGTCTCTTTTCTTTACTAATTAATCCTCCTAAAAAAGATTAATAGGGTTATTATTGTCACATATAAAGAGTGTTTCTGGCGAATCTAATTGTTTAAGGTTAAATATTTTTTCCACTTTATTGTAACGTCATAATTGTTGTTTTGAGCATTGTCATTTTCTGATCTTTTGTTTATTGGTTGCTATGGTGCTTCTATCTGGGAATGTAACCTCATCAACATGACTATATAAAAGTCGGCATGTTGAACTTCCTGGTTATCTGAGGTTAGGGATAGAATCTTCAAGTCATTGATGTGTGTGTTTCTGGTTTGCATTTTCTAGCAATAAGCTTACTGTTTACTTTCAGCTTCAGAGTGTTTGAGGTTAAATGTTTTTTCTGTTTTATCTTGATGCCGCTATTGTTATTTGGGGCACTGACATTTTGTGGTCTTTTTTTTGGTTGCAATGGCATTGCTACCCAACAATGACCATTCATGCACTGTGTTCAACGCAACTGTATAAAGGTTGATGCCTTGAACTTCCTAGTTATCCGATATTACGGATGGAATCTTTAGATCAGGGGTTCTTAAAGTTGGTCCTTGTGGCCCACTGTGGCTTCATGTTTTTGCTTCACGCAGATTCATAATCAGTGACAACTCATAACACGGATCTCAAGTAATCCATCCATCCATTATCCAACCTGCTATATCCTAACTACAGGGTCACGGGAGTCTGCTGGAGCCAATCCCAGCCAACACAGGGCGCAAGGCAGGAAACAAATCCTGGGCAGGGCGCCAGCCCACCGCAGCTCAGTTAATTAGCTGGTATATTTTTTTTCTCTTCTCTTATTCTACAGTACATTAAGAAAGCACAGAGGCATGATTTTTACATTTATAAGACATTTAGAAATATTTACATTTTTGATATAGATTAAAAATCTTAACTCATTTTTTGTTGCTTTCATTATATTTTACCCTTTCTCTGTGCAGTTTGCTCCCTTCATTATATCGTAATAAGGACAATTAAAAACAAACAGAGCAAATGACACTAAATCATGAAAGGCTGCAACCACTTTAGCGTTAATTAGAAAACAAGGGATTAATTAAACAATTAGAACACCCAGAAAAATAGAATAAAAATCAAGATGAAAATATTGTTAAAAAGAGAAAAAAATACATCATTCCCATATAACTGCTTAGTACATTTTAATATATATATTTTCTTTTACCAAACCTTGATTTCTAATTTCTATATTGTTCCCAAAACACAGAATCTGGGCAATAACAGTTCACTTAATTAGCCCAAGATTCCAATTAAAAAACAGAGGCTGGTTGGAACAAAAACCTGCAGCCATAAGGGGTCCCCAGGACCAACATTGAGAACCCCTGCTTCTGGTTAGCATTTTCTACCAGAAGACTTATACTGTAGCTCTCAGTTTCTTGACAACAGTTTTTGAGCTTTGTTTACAGTTTTGATGACAGATACTACAGATTTTTTTGGCGCAAACGTGGTTACAATTATGATTTTATGTCTCATTTTTCATCTCCTTAAATATAACTTTTCAGTCCTCTGTAGCGGTACATTAGTAGTCAGATATAATAATACATAATCAGTAATTTGACAAAATCAGCAGGCTTTGACACAATAGTAAAAGTAACATATTTGTCCAAAAATGTCTTACAATTGCTCTAACTTTATATGGACTATATAGGCTTTTTATTCTTCTGCTCCATCTTTTCTCACTTCTATTTGAAATATAAATGTTTATAGGGTCACTATTATTATGAGTACAGGGTATAGTAACATTTTTTACGTGGATGTGTTAATCAGCATGCATCTTGTTGTCAATCTCTGATGCCATGATTTGTGATTATAAAATTTACATATAAACTGACATATCTCAGAATATGTCAATGTATGCAGTTTGCAACTTCTACTAACTTACATATATTTTCACCTTATTTCTATTTGGTAAGCTCATGTTGGCTGCCCTAGTTGTAGTGGGAGGGAAGATCTTCACTTGTAATGGAAGGATGCACCTTTTAGGCTAATGAGTGACAGGCAGTAGTGTTAAAAAATGAAATTTCAGAGTTCATATCAAACAGGCTTAAAAAGGGATTGATAGTGTGACTAGAATTTGCAGTCATAAGTGTGACAGTAAATTTCAAGCCTGGTAGGAATAGAACATTAGAACAATCTAGACGAGAACAGGCCATTCACCCCAACAAAGCTTGTAAGTCCTATCAACTTATTTCTTCAAAAAAACATCAAACCAAGTTTTGAAAGTCCCTAAAGTCTTACTGTCTACAACATTACTTGGTAGTTTATTCCAAGTGTCTGTCGTTCTTTGAGTAAAGAAAAACTTCCTAATGTTTGTGCGAAAATTACCCTTAACAAGTTTCCAGCTGTGTCCCCGTGTTCTTGATGAACTCATTTTAAAATAACAGTCTCAATCCACTGTACTAATTCCCTTCATAATTTTAAACACTTCAATCATGTCTCCTCTTAATCTTCTTTTGCTTAAACTGTTTAGTCTTAGCTCTTTTAAACTTTCCTCATAACTCAATGCCTGTAGTCCTGGAATCGGCCTAGTCGCTCTTCTCTGGACCTTTTCTAGTGCTGCTATGTCCTTTTAGTTGCCTGGAGACCAAAACTGCAAACATTACTCGAGATGAGGCCTCACCAGTGCATTATAAAGGTTGAGCATAACCTCCTTGGACTTGCACTCCACACATCTTGCTATATAACCTAACATTTTGTTTGCCTTCTTAATGGCTTCTGAACACTGTCGGGAAGTTTATAGCGTAGAGTTCACTATGACTCCTAAATCCTTCTCATAAGGTGTACTCTTGATGTCCCATTATGTAATCAATCCTAACATTTCTAGTTCCTATGTGTAATACTTTACGTTTACTGACATTAAATTTCATCTGCCGCAAATCTACCCAAGCCTGTATGCTATTCAAGTCCTTCTGTAATGATATAATGGATTTCAAATTATCTGCTAATCCACCTATCTTGGTATCATCTGCAAAATTAACCAGCTTGTTACTTATATTATAAATCATTTATATATATAAAAAATAGCAGTGACCCCTGTGGAACACCACTCTTAACATTAGCCAATTGTGATAAGGTTCCTCTCATCATCACCCTCTGCTTCCTGTGTCTGAGAAAATTCTGCACCCATCTAAAAACATCACCCTAAACTTTCACTTCTTTAAATTTGATGCCCAACCTCTCATGTGGCACCTTATCAGATGCCTTCTGAAAGTCCAGATAAATAATATCATAAGCTCCACTTTGATCGTATCCTTTTGTTGCCTCCTCATAGAATTCCAGCATGTTAGTAAAACATGACCTCCCTCTTCTGAACCCATGCTGACTGTTCAGAATAACTCCTATCCTTGCCAGGTGTTGCTCAATCTTATTCTTAATAATTCCTTCCATTAATTTTCTTGTGATGCATGTTAAGCTTACTGGCCTATAGTTGCTTGGATCTGCCCTTTCACCCTTTTTATATAACAGGATGATATTTGCCATTTTCCAGTCCTTCAGAATCTCTTCAGTGTGCAGTGACTTCTTAAAAAATATGTGTCAAGGTTTATATATGTACTTGCTAGCATCCTTAAGAACTCAAGGGTAAATATAATCTGGTCCTGGTGATTTGTTTGATTTCAGAATATTTAATCTGAGCAGTACTTCTTCCTCTACAATTTCCAAATTCCTCAGTACCTCCTTAGTAGTCCTGTTTACCTCTGGGTGGATATCCACTTGCTCACTTGTGAAGACCTCAGAAAAATGTAAGTTTTCATTGTATGTATCTTTTAATTCCCCTTTACTATTTCTGATGCACATCACCTCCTCCTTGACTGGTATTTTACTAGTAAAATACTGAAAGAATCTCTTAGAGTCTTCTTTCGCCTTATCTGCTATACAGTGAAACCTCGGTTTGCGAGTAACTTGGTTTACGAGTGTCTTGAAAGACGAGCTAAAATTTTTAATAAGGTCTTACAATATAAGTATTATGGATATGCTTTGTCAGCTGAGCGTCATGTGACCACAACTGAGCTGATGGTTCTTCTCGCGTGCGCAGGGATGTGTGTGTGCATCTCTTGTACAGCGCTGGGAGACTGCGATTGTTTTGGGACACTCTTCCGCGTGTCGTCCCATTGGGTGGAATCCCACAAGAGTTTAGAAACTCACTCACACCAGCCATGATTCTTTTCAAAGGTAAAGTGCAGGTTAATTTGTTTTATGTATTTTTACTTTATATTTTGTATTAATCATTTTTATATGAATAGTTTTGGGTTGTGGAACGAATCATCTGAGTTTCCATTATTTCTTATGAGAGTATTCACTTTGATATACGAGTGCTTTGGACTGCGAGCCCGTTTCTGGAACGAATTATGCTCGCAAACCGAGGTTCCACTGTATTATATCCTTCTTAATGGTTGCTCTCATGTTCTCATATGCTCTACAATTCACTTTGTAGTCATTAGTCTTACAGTATATCCCTTATAAAGCAGTTTTTTCCTTTGCAGCTTCTTTTTTAAAACTTTAATAATCCACCGTGCAGTTTTTGTTTAGTTTCCTATTAATTCCAAATTTAGCTATGTATCTGTCCTGCATTACATGTAAAACATTTTTAAACATGTTCCACTGCTACTCGACTGTCTCCACATTTAAAAGCTTATCCCAGTCTATCCTCCTTAGACTTTGTTGCATCTGGTCAAAATTAGTCCTAACAAAGTTCAATTTAACAATTTTAGCCTTTGCATCTGAACTCTTACAAAATACTGAGAATTGCATTATATTATGGTCATGTGACCCTAGTGGTCACCTCTACACCCTCAATTCTATCTTGATTATTACAAAATACTAATTCTAGACAGATTTCACCCTGTGTTAAAAACAGTCATTGCTTACTTCTAAAAACTCCTCTTGTGCTCCTCCAAGGTTATCCCAGTTAATATGTGGCTATATGACTATAATATCTCCCTATAAACTTGCCTTTTCGATATTACTGAATTGGGTGTTCTATAACACACTATACAAAGCAAGTCAGCCAAAGGCCAGTTAAAATGAAGGAAGAATCAATTTTTATTCATTTGGTGCTGTATATTCCAGATAGCACAGCAAACACTGAGTCACCTTGTGTTACAAGAAATGAAGCCCGTGCTCTCCAACAATTAAATAATCTGTGTGGCTTTGTTACACTGTTCACTATGTTATGTAACGTGCTTTACCAGTAGCTTCTAGTTTTGTGTCCATAGAATTTAAATTGATTGAGGTATCCATCACTGCAGTTATCTCTTGAAAGTAGTTTCATTCACATTTTAGATAATACAAGGGCTGGGATTTAAACCCATGCGGGTTATGGAAGGTTACTTGTACCAAATTTCATTTTGGCATGGTTTTATTGTGTCATAATTAAAAGCATATCAACCAAATGATTTACACTACACCACTCAATTTTCAGTTCAATTTGAAATGCATTGCAAAAGCGTGTTGCATTTTCATTTCCTGTCCATAGATCACATGTGATAACTATCAGCAAAGCAAATGTGTTATATTACAATTGAAGAACAAGCTTTGATCGTGCCAAAATGAAATGTAATCAAATGGCTATTCAGCATCAACAATTGGGATAACAGGCATTCCACCTCTAAACATTTCTGTGTTCTAGCGGCGATCAACCGAAACAGCGAAAAGTATGTTTTAGGCCTTACTGAAAATGTTTTCTCTTATGTTAGGTTGTCTAAAGCTGCTTTAGTTATATACATGTTAAAATGAGCTGTGCAGTTACAATTTCGAAATGTGGATTGTTAGCGGCTTTAACTAAATACTGAATATAATTAAATAATTGTTAGCATCACTGAGGCTGGTTTCTTTTTAGTTTTTTAATCACACCCTCAATGAAAACCAGACTGTGGTCAGGTAGCTCAATAACAGTTATGACAACAACAGATATTTGGGACACCAACCAGGTCATCCCCTTTATTTGTCTTGTCACACGCGTTCGCATGGGAGGCAGCTAAAGGGCTTGAGTGACGGCAGTTCTGAGGCATGCCGGGAGTAGACAGAGTGCACTGACTCTTTTTCTCTCTTTCCTGTACACCATTCCCGGGAGATTCCATCTGGCTCTTTTGACTTCACTTCTGGGACTGAGCCAAAGGAAGGAGACCTTACCGGCTCCGGCCCCTGTGATGTCACGTCCGGGCTCGAACCAATGGCTAAAGAACATAGGCCTGATCCTTATGACCTCACTTCCTGTCTTCCCCTTTAAAAGTCTGTCCCTTTTCCCTAAATCCTCAGTCTTGTTTTGGACTCATTTGTATGCACATCAGTGCTGTTTATTTTGATAAAAAACGACTTTGCAGCCAGGATACCAGAATATACGGGTGGCTGTCCTAAATCTTTATCAGAGTATGTCTTATTATTGTGACAGTCTCCAGACAAAAAGAAAATAACTTTTTAAAGGAAAAATAAAGCTGTGTCGTTTTCCCAATCTGGGGTTTTAGAAAAGTGAATGAGGTCTGGCCTAGCAGAGCTCCATCCAACAACTTGCTCTAGCCATAAAAGACATCTTTTGGCACAGAAAAGAATGAAATCGTCACTTCTGTCTCCAGCTTCCACCCATTCAATGAGATAGAGGATCCCCTGTCTTATCAGCTCCCCGATCAAAACCTTTAGCATTGGGTAAACACTCGTGGAACGCCTTTTACCTCAACTGTCACAAGTCTTGACAGTAATTGGTCATTTGATTACATTCACTTTTGGCATGATTAAAGCGTGGTCTTGAATTGAAATACAATACACTTGAGCTGCTGCTTAGTCAAATGAAACATATTTGCTGTGCTTTTAGTTATGACATGCAACCTATGGACAGGAATGAAAATGCAGTATGCTTTTGTATTGCATTTTAAACTGACATGCAAATTGTGTGCCGTAGTGTAAAGCAATCTATCATTTGGCTGATATCTTTATAATTATAATAATAATACATTTTATTTATATAGCGCCTTTCCCATGACACAATTAAATGTTCCACTCTGTTAAAAATAAAGGTTCTTTAATGACACTTTACAGTTCTTTACTGAGTTGTACTTTACTGGTTCCTCGTAGAACTATTGCTTGACAAAGCACCGTTTCATTCTGTATATGAAGGTGGTTCTTTGTGCTTTGAAAAACTTTCTAATATGTAGAAAAAAAAAACCTGAAATCCTTAATGTGTAACGGAGTACCTACCAGGACACAAACAGATTAAGAAAACCTGCATTTAACCTGCGTTATTGTTGTATGCAGCAAGAGTCCTTTGAAAATCATGACCCTTTGGTATTTCTCAGGTATATGTTACTACCTATTCATGGTTATTTACTGTATGGAGCCTTTTATGGATCTAAATAAATAAAGGTTCTTTCTGGAAAGTTTATATGGATGAGTTTTTTGGGAACTAATAATGGTTGCCTTATGGAATTGCTCTGAAGAACCAGTCTGGCACCTTTATTTTTAAGAGTGTATGTGCATAAGCATTACATTTCAATCTAGTTCCTTAGACGGCAAGGGAGAAATCACAATCTAATATTGTTAGGTGTCAGTAAATATTTTTTCAACAAAATTATGCAAAAACTGCGCTATAGCCTGTACATTGTCTGCTTTCATACACAACAGAATTCTTTGTTGTTCAACAGTAAATGCAGTTTTTCTGTAATTTAAATGATATCTGCTTCTGTAGTATGACTGATCATTTTGAAGCTTAATCACTGTAACAGCTGTGTTTATAGAGCATATTTTAAAAGGACATTCAAAAAGTATTTAAGTAATAGTTTACACTTACTAAAATAGCTTAACTACAATAAAGCAGGTATAAACTTTCTTACCTCTTAAAACTTTTAAATATTACTTAAGTTCGAAATATTTTCTTATGCATTTCTGTGAACAATCACACTGTAGGCAGCATATAGCATATCAGACGAGGAACTTCATTTTAGTGTAAGTCCAATCCTGTGGATTTAATTGTGTTTGCACCTTCAGTCAGGATTTAGCAGAATTTCCTCAACTGATTTTTGCCTTGCAAAACACTGTAACGTTCACCACAGCTTCTCATATTACATGTCAGCTCATGATCCTGACGGCACGGAAAACTGAAACTTACCACTCAGGTTCTCAGGAATCGAAAGTAAAATATATTTTTTAAATAAGAGAAGTTTAGAAAAGAAAAAAAGACTTCTCTTGAATAATTTGACCTGAGCTACTGTATAATACTTCACATATTGAACTAACATTTTCCTCCTTAATGACTGTTTTAAATAGAACTGTAAAAATAAGAAACCTAACCATGCAATAAAAATTCTTAATGGGTGAGGAGTTAACACCTTCTTTAAGTGTCTGCATAGTTTTTTTTTTTTGTTTGTTTTCTTTCCACATCCCAAAGACATTCCTATTACATGACAGCATTGAAGTGACCCTGAATGTGGGTGTATTGATAAAGGGGGTGGGACAGAGTATAGGAGTCAGGTGGAAAACTTTGTTTATTGTTGCAGAAAGAATTGTTTGCATCTTAACATAAGCAAAATCGAAGAACTGGTTATTAACTTTTGCTGCACCAAAGAGTCTCTGTGTCTGGTCACAATTCAAGGAGTGGATGTAGAGGTGGTCAATTCCTACAAATACTTGGGGTCCACATTAATGATAGTTTGGACTAGTCTCGGAACACAGAGGAATAAGAAAGGGCAGTGCAGGCTCTTTTTCCTAAGGGATCGTGTTCCTTTAATGTGGGAAGTGACATTATTCACATCTTCTATAACTCTGTGATGGTCAGTGTAATTTTAAATGCTGTGGTGTGCTGGGTTTGTAACCTTACTTTAAGAGAGGCCCACCAAATCAACAAGCTAATTATAAGGGCAAACTCAGTTATTGGACGTACTCTGAACCCCTGGAGGTCAAAGCACATTAGAAAAATAAAAATGAGTGTCATTATGAACAATGCTGCACATCTTCTCTCTGACACACTTATACTGAGGATTTTCAGCCAAGGAATTATTCAGCAGAAGTTTGTCACGAAATGCTAATGGAGCTTCTTTATACCAACAGCAACAGCCTCAATTGGACTGGAATGGCCAAGTCACAATTTTTCTTTCTTTTCAATTTCTTAAAAAAATTAAAATGAAAAAATTGTATTTTTTATTCCAGCTAGGATGTTTAATATCTCTGGGTTCACGGTTCTTGAGGCTGATCCTCCAATTAGCTGTGAACCACCCAATCTCACTGAGATTGCCCAGCTGATGGGGGGGGGCTGCAGGGATGTGGTATCCGGGATGAACTTCTCCAGGCTGGTGGTAAGACTGCCCTCCTGGTATTGCAAGCAACCTTTGCTACCATTTGGGATACTGGCATCATCCCAACTGACTGGAAAACGGGACTTGTCATCCCTATCTGGAAAGGGAATTGTGATCGCCTGGATTGCAGCAACTACACGGGGATAACTCTGCTCTCTGTGCTGGGTAAGGTCCTTGCTAGGGTCATCCTCAATAGGATCCGTGATCACTTGTTCACCTACCAGCGACCGGAACATTCTGGTTTTACACCTAAGAAGTCTACCATTGACTGCATTCTGGCACTGAGGGCTCTCATGGAGTGCAAACATGAATATTGGCAGAGTTTCTTTGCAGCCTTTGTCAATTTTCGCAAAACGTCGACTCAGTTGATCGAGCTGCCCTGTGGGACATCCTGAGGGTTCTCGGGATCCCCTCAAGGTTGCTGGATATCATGGCTGGCCTGTACACTAGTACTGTGAGTGCTGTGCAGAGTGGAGGCAGAACCTCTGCGTTTTTCCTGGTTGATTCTGGAGTTTGTCAGGGGTGTGTTTATGATCCTACTCTGTTCAGTGCTTGTATGGACTGGGTGTTGGGCAAGGTCGTGGGGTCCAGCGGCTGTGGGGCATCTGTTGGTGAAGGAAGATTCACCGATCTTGACTTTGCTGACGATGCTGTGATCTTCGCAGAGTCAATGGAGGCTCTGATCAGGGCGCTCAAGAAACTGAGCAAGGAATCTTTGTGTCTGGGCTTGCGAGTGTCCTGGATAAAAACCAAGATCCTGGCCTTTAATGACCTCTCAGTGTGTCTGTTTGCAGAGAGAGTGTCGACCAAGTCAAGAGGTTTACTTACCTTGGCAGTGACATTCAAATCTCTGGTGACTGTTGCAATGAGGTCAGTAGACAGATTGGGAGAGCATGGGGGTCATGAGGTCGCTGGAAAGGGGTGTGTAGTGCTCCCAATATCTCTACAAAAAGACGAAGGTCCAAGCCTTTAGAATCCTGGTGCTTCCTGTCTTGCTATATGGTTGCGAGACATGGACGCTATCCAGTGACCTGAGACAAAGACTGGACTCCTTTGGTATTGTGTCTCTCCGGAAAATCCTTGGGTACCGTTGTTTTGTCTTTGTGTCGAATGAGCGGTTGCTCATGGTGTCCTGAATGAGGCACATTACCTGCATTGTGAGGGAGCATCAGTTACGGCACTACGGCCATGTGATGTGTTTCCCAGAGAGTGATTCAGCTTGTAAGATCCTCATTGCTGGGGACCCGAGTAGTTGGACCAGGCCAAGGCGTCGCCCACGTAACACCTGGGATAGAGGGTCATTTCCAGAGGGTGGGACTGGACCGTGTGTCTGCCTGGGGGGGTTGCAAACTGGGATCCTGAGTTGTTTCGTCATGTAGTGGGTGCGACAACGCACTCTACCAGTGCTTGCTCCCCAACTTGACTTGACTTGATAGTCATTCCAAACAAGACCAAAGTGTGTGTATCTATCTATCTATCTATCTATCTATCTATCTATCTATCTATCTATCTATCTATCTATCTATCTATCTATCTATCTATCTATCTATCTATCTATCATTTAGAGCTTCAGTAAAAAGTCAAAAATAAAATAGTGTGTTTTTCCTTGAAGGCCATGTTTTGCATATAGTGATATAAATTGAGCAATCGTATTAGAACATTAGTAGATAACAGATTGATTGAGTACATGCACAGTAAGTTAATGTTTGGAGCATACAGTGATGAACAAGTGATTTAGGGCAGCCTT
Source organism: Polypterus senegalus (assembly GCF_016835505.1). Classification (NCBI taxonomy): domain Eukaryota; kingdom Metazoa; phylum Chordata; class Cladistia; order Polypteriformes; family Polypteridae; genus Polypterus; species Polypterus senegalus. The sequence goes on along the minus strand of NC_053170.1, from coordinate 51,251,155 downwards.
TGATTGCCAAAAACAACTAGGCTCTAAATGTGAATATATTTTTTTTTTCAAAATTAAGTTTAGTTATAAAAAGTGAAAGCATACAGTATGCATTTGAGACAATATTTGGACAGATGTATATTTGACAGGCAGTGTTCTGTCCATTTTACTTTGAAAGTTGTTTCCAATGTGGGCTGACATTTTGCTGCATTCCATATACCTTAGAACTGAGGGGTTGGAGCTGGCCAATGACATCACGTTCCAGTAAAACATTTGGAAAACCAATATGGACGCCTCCGGGAAAACCTTTGTTGTGATTGCTGTTTCAGAATACAGACTACTGAAAGATGCATTAAGTGGTATTTTGCACATCCAAACATCAGAGCAACATGTCCACTGATAGAAGTTGGACAGTACTGTGTGTATTACTGATTTAATGAGACACAATTGGACAGAAATGCTAATAAACAGTGTAATTCTACAGCTTTCACTTACTGTTACAGTCATCTTTGACTTTGAGGTTGGGTTTGGTGAGGGTCTGCCAACTTTCCTAATAGGAAATATGACTTGTGGGAGTGTTCCATTTGAAACTTCCTACTGGGAACATAGAAATTCCTTCTTCCCAGTTCAAATGGAATATAACATTAGTATCTTGACCAGGATTTTTTTTATTTAAGCAACTCCAGTCTTTGACTACATGATGTGTGCCACTGTCCTGCTAAGAGGATAATCTTTTCTTAAGTTCCAGATCTTCTCAACTTCAGTGTCCTTTCCCAATTGTTCTTCCTATCATACCTTCATAAGTGTTCCGGGCTCAAAAGCAGTGACATTATTTAGTATTATAATAATATGATCAATAGGATTTACAGTATATGTTAGTGTTGTTAGGTTTGCAATAAATGTAGCATTTACCATAACAGCAAAAATTCAAACTTTCATCCTTCAGAGCATATCATTTTTTTGTTTGAATCCTCTATATGTAGCTAAGGACCGATGTAAGCCTTTTTAGATGCATTCATATATAATGCGTGAAGCACCTATTGTGAAAGGGCATGTCTGTCTGTGTGTCTGCATGAAACAGCTAGGCCCCAGTGGACCAATTTTCTTCAAATGTGGTAATTTGTCAAGACAGATCAATTTTACTTCAGATATCTCGAACAGATCACATTGTATAAAGTTTTAAACTTTGAAAATTTACCATTGAAAAGAACTGCCGATTTTTCAAACTCATACATCTTAAAACAAAAAAAACGTTCTGTGTGACTTCAATGACAAATTAGTTTGCTGTTTCAATATTACCTTGAGAACGGTTTCCTGAACTTATATATTTTGCACATTTTCCTTTTTTACTTGTCTCAGAGGCCCAATACAAGTGAGTCAGACACCGTGTAAAGCGCGTACGTAAATAGCTCACAATCACACAGAAGTAGCTTTCTCTGGCTACTTTAGGAAAGTTAACTAACAGAGTACAAAAACATTACTTTTCTGGAAATAAATGGAAGGGAAAAACAATTATGTAAGTACATATAAGACTCAAATAATTGAACAATATTATCTGTAAATGGTTATTGTAAAGAACTGATATTAACCTGCAACTAAATTGTGTTTGAGATAATTAATAACATGGGAAAGGTACAGCTGGCCAAACTGATTTAAACATAAGATGTGTTTAAAAATGGACAGTGGCACCGGGAAGAGGGAGGTTTCAGTGGCTTTAAGCCTCTGATCTATAACGTCCAGCCCCTTATCTTTCAGTCCCAGATATACACAAACAATCGGGTCAACCCCTGATTTTCTTGCTTATCGTGTACCATTTGTGTTCCTACAGCATTTTACAATAAATCAGTTCCTTTCCAAGGTCTTACTTATTTATGTAATATAATGAATTACTATTTAATTAATATGAATAGCTGGATAGGGAACTTACTTCAATTTCTTGTCTTCTTTCAAAGGATAATATTGATACTGATTTTATGCTAATATTGGTCATTTTACATTAATAGATATTTTCCAATTTGTAATTTTTGGATACTACTTACTCTATGGGTATACATTAATAAATGTTATGTTTATGAAAACTGAACAACAGTTAGTCAGAGACCCTCCACTATTGATACACATCAATCAATGCCATTTTACATCATTTGAATTTTAAATCTGCTGTGTATGAAACCTATTGAGCCATCACAGACTCTTGGATGAATTAAATAAAACATGGGAAACGCTTCAACTTTCATATCACTTAACTTAGTTGCTAAATGCACCTGAATTTTACGCCATGTGTACATTTTCTAACTTGTTATCCATGGCTTTAGTTTTGTTATTTTTTGAAGAGGCTGAGATTTATTACGATCCTGAACAAATTTAATATGCACTGTGTGATAGACGGCCAGGAGCCCTGCCCCACCTGGATGCCTGGAGGAAGGAGGAACCGGGAGAGCGGCACTTCTTTGTCTGTGTCCAGGGCTGGCTTCCACAACTGTAATTCCTATAGTGTTGCTATGGGCATTTTGGTGGTTTCATGGACTGGTTTAGAACAGAACAATTTAAAGCCTGAAATACATGTTCAAAGGTGAGAATTTATAGTACCTGGATGTGAAAACACAGATACCTGACTGTGGTGTGAAATGCATAGATCTGAAAATGAGCAGAACTGAATGTAGAGTCAGAGCTCAAACAAATAAAGTGGCTGTGAAATCATTGTTGAGAGACAGCTGCAAGTGCCAAAGGACATAATCTATCCATAACTGACCTCGTTTAATTCAGTTATAAAGGGACTGACACCCTTCCAGCAGTGTAGGATGCAAACAAGCAGTCGACCATGGAGTGTCAAATAAGCCCACTTACACAATAGTCTTATTTCAAAGAAGAATTTCTGATATAAGCAGTAAAAGTGGCTCCTTTCTGAAACAAAAGATGTGTCACAGCTTAAAACACAGCTTTGTATCACAATATTTAATTACAAATAAATAGAGGAGTTCCCAAGGCACAGCTGATCAAAATGGTCTTTTTATACCCAGAGAAAGATATGTGGATGACTTCATGATACAGTACCTTTGTAAAGGTCAAGACAAGCAAGGAAAACAAAAAAACTGTACAGTATAGTATCTGGCCATTAGAAACAGTCGAAAGCTAAGAGGAAAACTCAGCATTCAACTAAGTCACAGAGAGTGCACGACTATATGATCGCTGGCTACATGAGCGAGTCCCAACTGCAGCCATCAGAATGGGGTGTGCTGAAACTTGAGCAAAGTCAGACTTTTTTTTTATTAATTTTATTACAATCCATACATAGTAATCAAGTTTTTACAAAAAAAAGAATTGAATTACTAACAGATCGATCCCCACCCCTGAGAGAGAGAGCAAGCCAAATGGCATAAAATTTAAGGCTTGTAAACATACCTAAATTAATAAATTCTCTGTGCTTTATGAACTTATTTTAAAATATTACTGATTAGATCCTGCCATGTTTTGAAAAAAGTCTGTATGGATCCTCTAACTGAATATTTGATTTTTTCCAATTTCAAATAATATAACACATCGGTTTCCCACTGACTTAAAAGAGGAGAGTTTGGGTTCTTCCAGTTTATCAGAATAAGTCTGCGTGCCAACAGTGTAGTGAATGCAATCACAATTTGTTTGTCCTTCTCCACTTTAAGCCCCTGTGGAAGAACCCCAAACACAGCTGTTAATGGGTTAGGAGGGATTGTGAGTCCAAGGCTGTCTGAGAGGTAATTAAAAATTTTTGTCCAGAATAATGTTAATTTGGTGCAGGCAAAGAACATGTGACCCAGTGAGGCTGGGACTTGGTTGCAACGTTCGCAGGTTGGATCCTGCCCTGGAAACATTTTGGAGAGTTTTAGTCGAGACAGATGTGCTCGATATATAATTTTGAGTTGTATAATTGTATGCTTTGCGCATATGGAGCTTGAGTGAATTCTCTGCATTGCTACTTTCCACTCCTTTTCTGATATATTAATTGAGAGATCTTTTTCCCAGTGTCCTCTTGGATCTTGAGCAATATTTTTTCCAGCGTGGATGAGGGAAAGTCAGACTTTTAACTGCAGTCACAGACAACACTTGTTATCGCCACTGTAGTTTAGGTGTGCTCTATTAAGACTGCTTATGTAGGGACTACTTGGGCTGTACAGCAAAGATCTGCTGTAAAATAAAAAGGAAACTCAGCTTTGTATACATCAACAACAACTTTAAAAATGCAGCATGAAAACATTTCGGGTATCTATAAATGAGAGGGTTAGTAAAGATATCCAGTTTGGAAAAATGTCGAAAACTATGTGACCTTAATAGGTCTAATTCTCCGTGATCATCATCCAGCTCTCTGTGTACCAGTCAAGGAATATATAATGGATTAAACTCTAGTTACTTTAAAACAGAGTTCACCCTGGCTGTAGCCTCTTCTGTGCACCTTTAACCTTACTTATACTTTCATTATATGTGATTTCTATCTGGAAAGCCACTTAAAAGTTTAGATAAAGAGACAAATGTATTTCATACAGAGTTACAAGTAGAAACCTTATAGATTCCCAAATAAAAATATGCTACCAGTTCATCCACTTGCCCTTATAATGGAATCCCCTTTTAACCTTTTAGGTGTTACTTGTCCTCCCACTTGGTATGGAACAGGACTCATCTCCTTGTGAAACAACATACGCCTGTGGGAAGTTCATTAGTCTAAACTCTTCACTGTTAGATTGATTGAGAGTCTACTGCTACTTTTCATAGCCGCTAATGTGTTAAGATTTAATATGAAGTATATTATTTTAAACTTTTCTTGGTGTTAGGTGTTTATTTTTGAGCAAAATAACAGGGACTTTTGTTTATTTCTTGCAACTTGCATTTCTGCTCCCAGTGCGTACGCTGCAATATAACAGAGCAGGTTTCTTTGCAGAAGGTGATTGCTTTAGATGATGCACTGAGTAATTTTAAACACCAATGGCTTACTGGAGGTTTGCTACACTGCCCCTCTTCCCACCGCTAAACTTGAAAGCCTTGCTTGACACTTTGCTCGCTAGTAAGACAGTCTGTTAGGCCGAGAGCAAACAAGCTATGTATTCCTTCCCTGCATCCCTTCCTTCTTCTTTGAGATGTCACTAAAGTGGGAATGCCACCTCAACATTTAGCTTACTTTTTGAAAAGGCGTTGTCAGTAACATATTTTGTTCTGCTGTACTTTTGGTGTTTTTGCTGTCTGCCTTTGTTATGCAGCTGAACTTGACTGATAGATGGCCACACTTATTTCATGGCACTTGATATATGCTTTACCCAGGAATGAAATGGTATGCCTTAGCCATGGCACAACACCTATCACAATGCATAAGTCACAGTTTGGCATGTATTATGGATGCTGTTAACATACACTCCAAAGGAAGAAAAAAAACATTGGACAGACATTTATTATATTGTTATTCCCCCCTTATCATTCGGGGTCATTTTTGCTAAATTGCTTGTAATTTGACCTCTCCAAATTAGAATCATTGCTGTTATTGAACTATCTGGAGTATAAACACATGTTTGGTCTCTTTGTAAAGGTAACATTCTCTAGTTTCAGCCTTAGTAGTCGGAATCACTGTAGGTGTGACTGATCAAAAGTTATGCACATTAGAACTCACAAAAAAAATGAATTTTTTTGTTCTCGCCTAAGTTTTTTTATGAAAATAAAGGAAAAAAAAGCTGCAGTAGGTAGGTGGGGACAGAAACACACTATGTACCAACAGAATAACTTGTTTACTACTCAAATTTCAAATTTGAAAAGAATACCTGTAAAATGACATTTTTACACCAGTTTTATGTGGGCATGCCCAGGGGCTTTTTAGAGGGACCATTATCCACATTTTGGAACATATGGAAAAAGTGTAATAACTTTTGAATGCTTCAACCCACAGATATCAATAAGGGCTCTACTGAAAGCTTACACCTAAAGGAATCTATATCTACACACAGTGTCACTCTATTAGTTATGGAAATTCATGTTCCATAATAAAAACAATAAAAAATACACATTTCTATGTAAAATAGTCAATACAAGTTATGGGCCAAAAATATATTTATATTTTTTACTTTTTTTTTATAAAATGCACACAAACTATATATATTTCTTTTACAAACTGTTACAACACAGCTCAGCGTTTTTCCATGTGCCACTTGATGGCAGCAATCACTAGCAAGCAGAAAGCACAAGGGCGTGGCACGTCGCTCTTTCCCATTATACGGCCCGGGTGCGGTTGAATACTTTTGCAATGCGTACATGCATCTATTATTTAATCGAGCGTTTATTTACGTTTAAACTTCTACTTTTATTCATATTTAAACTGCGAAAAAACTTGGCGAAATCACAATAAACAACCACGCACCAACTCTGCAGACTGGCACAAATGCCACCTTCACGCAGCTCCGATCGTTTTGTTTACAAGTTAGTATAGCAAGTTACATATCAAAATGCTCGGCTGCTCATTGGCTGTAAGTTTTGAGTGTCAGTCACAGTGTCCAATCAAACTGGTAGATTCTACCAGAGTTCAGAGCTATACGTCACCCTGCAAGCTTTCTGTGACACTGGTTGGCTATACGAGGTGCCAGTCAACCCCAGACCCGTCGTAATTGGCCAACTTAGGTGTCTTTCGAAAGCTAACACTTCCGTGTTTCATGCGGTAGCATGGTTATCCGACAGAAACAAATTACGTCTAATATGAGCAATATAAGTGAAAAAAAATGACTTAGGTGGTCTCAAGTTATGAAACGTTTTCTGGAGTTTTTGTCCCTTTGAGAATATATTGTGTGTTTTGGACCTAAATCGTTTTACTGGATTATATTCGCTGGAGCCTTATGAACACAATGGGATCAATACTGCTCGGAAATATTGATGTTTGACTTGCAGGGGGTCTTCAAAGGTAGGCACAGTCAACTCTTAAAAGTATGTACTTCTCTGTAAAAAAGGCTTTAGTGTCAGTGCTGTGGTTGTTGTGTGTCAAAATGGTTTATATCATCGGAAAGACGAGACTTTGAAGTTTCATTTGATGGGTAGGGTGTCGAGATGCATGGCAGATGGGCATGCACACATTACTTTTGAACCGCTGTTATGTCCCGGGACCGGTACGTGTGCGCGTTAAGAGGTTTAATGTACAGTATTATTGGCATACCGAAGAACATTCAAACCAAAAAAAAGTACTTGTTTAGTTTTTTCATAAAAGTTTTTTTTATACAAACAGCGTTCTTGATACATCGCATGCTCATCCATCCCTCAATGAAAATGGATGTGGTTGTGGTAATGTCTGCTTCCCATGTGAAAAGCCTTTCTTACGTTCCCCATGCTGTTATCTTATCATGATTCCTGTTGCTTCAGTATGTGATAAAGAAAAAAGTTGATGGGTAAGTCTGCATTGTTTGGTGGCAAAGCATTCTCAATTGTGTTTTTCAAGGGCACAGTGATACATACGGGATCAAAAATTAATTGCACACATGTTATTTTTGGCCTCTGAAAGGTTGACTCAATAGTGTCGTATGCCCCTCTGCATCTGCCAGTGTGTGCGATCTTTCATAAATGTAGCTGTGGGAGATTATTCTAAATACATCATTGTTTAACTTACATTAGTAAACTGCCATATTTTTTGGTATGAACCATTAATTTATTTTAGTTCTGTTTTCAGTACACAGCATTTCTTTGCATTCCTAACACCTACATTAATTGTGTATATGCCCAGAAATGTCCCAGACTTCTTGAAACCCTTGGCATTTGCACATACTGTCAGAATCTGTCACTGAGAAATGGTTTATCATGGATATTTGACAGTTTCTTTTTTTTAATATATTAAAAGTTACTCAAGGTACCTTGTGATGCAACCAGAGGCATCAGCAAGCCCCAAAACCCCAAACACAAACACGCACAGAGTCCATCCATCCATTATCCAACCCCCTATATCCTAATACAGGGTCATCGGGGTTTGCTGTAGCCAATCCCAGCTAGCATAGGGTGCAAGGCAGGAACAAGCCCCAGGCAGGACGCCAGCCCACTGCAGGATACACACACACACACCAAGCACACACTAGGGACAATTTAGGACCGCCAATGTACCTAACCTGCATGTCTGGACTGTGGGAGGAAACCAGAGCACCTGGAGGAAACTCATGCAGACACAGGGAGAACATGCAAACTCCACGCAGGGAGTACCCGGGAAGCAAACCCAGCTCTCCTAACTGCGAGGCAGCAGCGCTACCACTGTGCCACCATGCCGCCCCACACAGAGTCTCGGGATCAAATATAGGTGTGTTTATTACACCACAATACTCAAAAGTCACACAAAGCACAGATTTCTCTCTGTTTCTCACAATATTCTCTCTCACCACCACACTGTCCTCCTTCAGTGGAGTATTGCCTCTCTTCATCCCAGCTCTGACTCTGAGGAGTGAGGTTCTGTTTATTAGGGACCCAGGAGTACTTTCGGTGCCAGAGCGAATGCCAGATGGGAGTACTTCCAGGTCACATGGAAACCTATTATAACAGGAAGCTCGTCTCCCTGCAGTGCCACCTCGCGGCACCCAGTGACCCCAGCAGGGCTGCTTTGTCGGACTACATCTTCCACTGGGGACCAATATCCGGGGCTGCTGCCATCTAGTATGCTGGAGGAAGAAAAGACCCCCAGCAATATCTTCATTCCTGCTATGGGGTTTCTTTAATGACATTGATACTCATGTTTACATATTTTTATCTCTTTTGTCTGTTTATAGGTTTCTCCCTCTTTTCTGTCAGGCTAATGTGGCATTATAAAGAGGGATTCTGAAGTGTCTAGGCAATCAGAACTCCTAAACAATGCAAACTACAATGTTGTCATTTTGGGTGTGGTCATCACTTGAAATTTGTTAATCCTGATTGTCCTGGTACTACAAAAAACACATTTGTCTAGGACTCATGCCAATACTTTAAAGCAATCTGACATATTTCATTTTCCTGTCAATTGTGTGATTTCAGTGAACTTGGAACAGAACATTTTGTGCATATAGCTAATCACCTGAAAACAATGAGACTGTGTGCTTTATGTTCAAAGGCTGTGAATTCAAGTCAAACAGCTATATTTCTTTTAGGTCTCATAAAAGTTACAAACACAGCCCACATTATTTGGTGGATTTTAAATATGACGTAGTTCAAGGTAGCGGTACAGCTGAATCTGTTGAACCTTGCTGTTCAGATAACAAAGAATAATACTGCTGTGATGGTTACTGTGAAACTGATGTAGATTTAGGCAGTCCAGATGATCTTTCAAAGGCAATAGAACAAACAAATTGCTGCAGTTCTATTAAAGCTGGAAAATATTTTTCATGTGCCAAGTACTACAGTTGATGAATTACTTCAAGAACTGGTTGAGCACTTCATCTTTTTGTAGTACAAGATGCATAACAGATGACATACTCAGTAGACACTGCTTACTAGCTGACGAGCCAATCACAGAAGAACCTTCACCTGCTCTGTGTAGTTCTAATTTAGTTTATAAAAAGTTGTCCTCTAGCAACATCACTAAACTGTAAAAATACTATAAGAAGAATTTCAAAGTTGTGGATCCAGTAGAATATATCTTAGATGTCAAGGAGAAGAGAACATTGCAATATGTTCCCCTTTTAAAGTTTTTACAGCAGCCCTTAATTATTAATCACATTCCTGAGAAGGCTTTAGACACACATCTGATTTCACAGATTGGAGAACACAATTTATTATAGAAGTCTTTTTGTGATGGTTTGTATTTCAAGGGCAACAGGTCTGTGGCAGGTGGAGAGTTGCAATTTTTGCTAAATTTGTATGTGGATGATTTTGAGATTTGTAACCCACGAAGGACATGCAGATTAAAGCGCATCATTTGTTCTATTTACTGGACTCTTGGCATTTTACTGCCAGGTTCTCGTTCCTCATTATCTTCCATGTATTTGACAGAGGTGAAGATGTCTGGTCATATGTATATGAGAAGGTTATGGAGCCTTTATTGCATGGTCTTGCCACTTAGAGGTTTTGTTAAGGGTACAGTGCAAAATGTCATAGCATACAATTTGAGAGGACATCAAATTGCTGGATTTGTTGAAAATTTTACAGGTGAACACATACTCCTGTTCTGTACGGTATAAAAAAAGTGTGAAATTCAGGAAAAGGAAGTGAGTTCTGGTGTATTTACTCTCTGAAGAAAGGAGATGCATGAAATGCATGTCAGGTTAGCTAAAGACACTGCACAGCCTTGCTTTGGTGTAAAAAGACAGTGTGTGCTGTCTGCATGTCTTTCTCATTTCTATGTCAGTACTGCACATGACATATTAAAAGGTTTATTACCATTTGAATTGGCATATTGCTTCAATTTGTTGATCTCAAAGAAATATTTCACCCTGAACATTCTCAATGAATCCATCCAAAATCTTCCTTACAAAGGGACAGACAAGTCTAATCGTGCACATACTTTTCCACATGCATTCACGAGAAAGAAAAGTATTGGTAGAAATGCTCATGAAAATTGGAGTCTTTTGCGGTTCATCATGTTTATGGTTGGACACTTGATGCCTACAGATGATCCAGCAGGGCATGTCATTCTAGACCTTAAAAATATTGTGGAACTATTGGTTGCTCCAGTGCCGCAGCAGCATCGATCGCTTTTCTTGAAAGCAAAATTTGTGAACATAGATATACAGTAGGTTGCATAAAGTCTTTCCAGGTATAACGTCACCTAAACATCATTATGTAGAACATCATTCAGATGATCAAATTTTTTGGTCCTTTTGATGGCACATGGACTATGAAATCTAAGGAGAAACACAACTTCTTTAAACAGGTTGTTCATCCTACGCACTGCTTTAAAAACATACTCCTACCTCTGGCAACAAAACATCACTTCATGACGGCGTATCACTTGGAGGTAAACACAAATGATAAGTCTGGCTTGATTTTCTCATCTGTCTTACGTCTCTCTGTTAACATATTGAGTGAGGATGTACAGAAGGCTCATGAGCAGTCATTCCCTAATCTTAATTATGTTAATCTCACAAAGAATGTGTCTGTTAATGGAGTAAACTACAGAGATGGCATGATTGCTTGCAATAATTTGCAGAAGTTTTCCAGATGGTCATTGTGGAGAAGAATTTGAGTTTCATTGTTAGAGAGCTACGTACATGGTATGGGGAGCATTTCAGAGCATTTGAGTTGTGTCCTACATTGCATTTTTCTCTCATTCAGCTTGGTGCCTTGGTAGACCAGTATGCCTTGGCAAATTAGAAGATTGGAGGCCAGAAAATGGTGACACTTAAAAGATTCATACCCCTAATGAGATCATGAAATTGCATGCTGTGTTGTTTGACATTGAATTTGGAAACACTTTAAATATTGGAATTTCTATATAATGATTATGTATTGTGGTATATGGCTGGCTTGTCATCCCGGCCAATACCCCCCAGGCCGCCAGATGGAGTCCTCCCTGCAGTATGGAAGTGCCCCGAAGACCAGCAGGGAGTCATGGACTATGTAGTTTTTATACAAGACCCTGCTGGGTACCACAGGGGCCGCAAGAGGGAGCTGCAGGGAGGACTGAAGAATCATTTGTGCCCTATAACCCGGAAGTGCGTCACAGGAAGAGCGACAACAAGAGTGACGTGCTTCCGGGGTGAGAAGAAGGACTTGTACCTGACCCGGAAGTGATAGAGAATCACATGGACTGGGGATTGGGAACAGTGCCGGGTCAGGGTATATAAAAGGACTGTGGGAGCTCCCAGATGGCGAGCTGAGCTGGGTGTAAGGGTGGCAAGGTGGCAATGCGTCTGGAGTGGTGGAGAGTATTATTGATTTATTATTGTGATTGTTTATGAGTATAGTGGAGGAGAGGGTGCTTTGTGCACTGTGGCTTATGAATAAAGTCAACATTTGGACTTTTTCCTGGTGTCTGGAGTCTTGGACAAGGGTTCAAGGGAGCGCTACAGCCCTAATCTGTCACAGTATATAACTGATCATAATGTAAGACTTAGTTACTTATTATTTTGAGATGCTTTAAGCTGAATGTCAGATGGAGGATTACATTTACATTCATTAATAAAATGCATTGTTTTAGTGTTCAGGTGTAAAAGAAAAGGGTGGTGACTAATTAGAGTATATTTTTAAAGGCTATCAAACAAGCTGCTTAAGTCATTGCCCACCTTCCATGTTCATTGTAAAAACTATGACATCACATTTGACAAATGCATTTTTTTAATTCTTCCTTAAAATTAAGAATTAATAAAGTACAGCTTCAGCATGGAAATGAGAGCCTCAGGCACACTGTATTTGTCTGAAGGTTAGTCCAGGGCTACCGTTTGACATTTTAGAGGAATTGGCTGAAGATATCTTCCAATGTACGGCCTATACACAAAATTACCAGATAGATGAGGCAGATAAGGCACTAATAGTAAAGTTTGAAGGAAATGGGATCCAAACGTGGGTACTATGGATGGATGATCATCCTGCTTCGCCTTCATTGGCTCTTTGTGTCTTGCAGGATTGAATATAAAATTGTATTAATAACCTACAAAGCTTTAAATGGCCTTGCACCGGACTACATCAGTGACCTTCTAAATCACTATGCTCCTGTTCGCCTACTAAGGTTCTCTGATTCTGGTAATCTTGTTGTGCCTCACACTAACCTGCACTCTATGGGTGACAGGGCCTTCAGCTCCATAGCACCCAGACTTTGGAATGACATCCCGAAATTAATTACATCAGCTGACTCCATTCATTCTTTTAAAAAATAACTTAAAAGTCATCTATTTAGGAAGGCTCTTAACTTAACATTCTGCCCTTTCTTTCAGTTTACCTCTCTGTCCAGGTGCTCAGGAAAATTTGTGTGTCTGATATATCACAAATTAGGTTGTTAGTTAGGTTTTTGTTTTAGTATTGAATTTAGTATTTTACCCTGGTGTTATACTACATTTTTCTTTAATATTAATGTCACTGTCTCTATGCTCACTGGTATGGATTTATTCATATGTGCATGCTAAGTTTGGCACACAGGAGCTCAGCAGTTAGAATTGCCAACCAAGCATTGGATTAGATAGCCAAAGACAACTGGAGGATTGTATTGTCATCTTAAACACAGAAGAGTATTTCTGTCCTCTGTCAGTACAAAGTCTTCTTTCCTTGTTGGGAGAATGAGAACCGGCATGTAAGCACTATGATATTTCTGTATTTTGTGGAGGAGGAGTTCAGTCCTTTCCTGCCCTTGTTTGGAGACAGAGAGGACCAGCAAGTTGAAGAAGAACAGTATAAAAGGCTTGGACAACAACCAGACCCTTTGAGGCACGTGTCGGCAAAGTACCGAAAAACCTCCCAGTGTGGGGACGAGAAATGGCAGACTGTGTTGATCCAGATTCCCACCTGGATAAAGTCTATCATATGCCTCCCGTCTGTAACCGCGTTAACCGTCAGTAAATGTAAGCTAAAGTATATTTTTTCTTATGTGATTCTTAATCACGATGGGAGGGATATCGCCTTTTCTGTTATATTACTATATTGTTTAGTTACTTAATATGAAGCAATTTTAAAAGAACACATTTCCAAGAGAGCTAATGCCTCTTCAGGAAACACCTGGTTTATTGTCCTTTATTCTATTTAGTGCTTTGTTATCTGTTTCATTGTTTTATTCAGGAAAACATTTGTATCCAATGTCACATATACCCTGCTGTTTTTTTTTTCTAAGACTTTGTGAAGCGCCTTGAGCATGGGAAAGGCACTATGTAAATGTATTATTATTATTATTACGTGCATCAGTCCCAAACGCTCACATGTTGAACCTGATACGAGCGGATTTTGGTCTCCTTCAACTATTTTAAATTCTAGCTTGTGGATATACCCCTTTATCAATGAACAGGGCAGGGGTGGGTCTTCATTTCAAAACATAACCTGGCCAACAAGCTCTTGCAAGAGTGGATTTTTCAGAAAATATTTATTTAGTGATCTTTTAACCAATAGGTGCCTACAGAAAGAATCATCAAAAGGACTTGAAGTTGTGCATACCACATCAAACAAACCCAGGGATTCATCTTCTAACTGGATAAGAGAAGTCAAAGCTACTCCTTTTCACAAAATTTTTCGAAAAAATGGGGAACAGTAATATAGGCGTGTGGAGTGTCGTTTTATGCTACATCTTTCTCTGTGACACCCAGCACCTGCAAGTCCTCTTTCACCACATCCATAAACCTTCTGTTAGGCCTTCCTCCTTTGCTATCCTTACCATTCTTTTCCCAATATATCCAGCATCTCTCCTCTGCACATGTCCAAACCAATGCAATCTCGCCGCTCTAGACTTTGTCTCCCAACCATCCAACTTGAGCTGACCCTCTAATTTACTCATTCCTAATCCTATCCATCCTCCTCATACTCAATGCAAATCTTTGCATCTTTAACTCTGCTACCTCCAGCTCTGTCTCCTGCTTTCTGGTCAGTGCCACTGTCTCCAACCCATATAACATAGCTGGTCTCACTTTCCCTTTCACTCTTGCTGATACCCATCTGTCACAAATTACTCCTGGCACTCTTCTCCATCCATTCCACCCTGCATGCACTCTCTTTTTTACCTCTCTTCCACAATCCCCATTACTCTGTACTATTGATCCCAAGTATTTAAACTCATCCACCTTCGCCAACTCTACTCCCTGCATCCTCACCATTCCACTGACCTCCCTCTCATTCACACACATATATTCTGTCTTGTTCCTACTGATCTTCATTCCTCTTCTCTCTAGAGCATATCTCCTCAACCTGCTCCCTACTCTCTCTACAGATCACAATGTCATTAGCAAACATCATAGTCCATGGGGACTCCTGTCTAATCTCGTCTGTCAACCTGTCCATCACCATTGCAAGTAAGAAAGGATTCAGAGCCGATCCCTGATGTAATCCCACCTCCACCTTGAATGCTTCAGTCACTCTTACTATAGACCTCACCACTGTCACACTTCCCTTGTAAATATCCTGTAAAACTGTTATGTACTTCTCTGCCACTTCCTCATACAATACAACAGTTCCTCTCGAGGCACCCTGTCATATGCTTTCTCCAGGTCCAAAAAGGCGCAATGTAACTCCTTCTGGCCTTCTCTAAACTTCTCCATCAACATCCTCAGAGCAAACATTGCATCTGTGGTGCTCTTTCTTGGCAGGAAACCATACTGCTGCTCACTAATCATCACCTCACTTCTTAACCTAGCTTCCACTACTCTTTCCCATAAATTCATGCTGTGGCTCATCAATTTTATCCCACTGTAGTTACTACAGTTCTGCACATCCCCCTTATTCTAAAATATCAGCACCAGTACACTTCTTCTCCACTCCTCAGACCCTCTCACTTTCCAAGATTCCATTAAACAATCTGGTTAAAACTCCACTGCCATCGCTCCTAAACACCTTCATGCTTCCACAGGTATATCATCTGGACCAGCAGCCTTTCCATTTTCCATTCTCTTCATAGCTCTCCTTACTTCCTCCTTGCTAATCTGTTGCACTTTCTGATTCACTATCTCCACATCATCCAACCTTCTCTCTCATTCATCATTCATCAGTCTCTAAAAGTACTCTTTCCATCTGCTCAACACACTCTCCTCGTTTGTGAGTATGTTTCCATCTTTATCACCCTAACCTGCAGCACATCTTTCCCAGCTCAGTTCCTCTGTCTAGTCAGTCGGTACAGGTCCTTTTCTCCCTTCTTAGTGTCCAACCTCTCATGCAACTCATCATATGCCTTTTCTTTAGCCTTTGTCACCTCTCTCTTCACCTTACACCTTATCTTATTGTACTCTTGCCTACTTTCTACATCTCTCTGAATATCCCACTTCTTCTTCACCATCCTCTTCCTCTATATACTCTCCTGTATTTTCCCATTCCACCGTTAGGTTTCCTTTTCCCCCTTCCACTGTCCAGATGTCACGCCAAGCAACCTTCTTGCTGTCACCCTTACTACTTCTGCTGTTCTTGCCCAGCTGTCTGGTAACTCTTCACTGCCACCCAGTGCCTGTTTCACCTCCTCCCTAAACTGAATCTTGCAGTCTTCCTTTTTCAACTTCCACCATTTGATCCTTGCTCTGCCCACACTCTCTTCCTCTTCCTGATCTCCAACGTCATCCTACAGACCACCATCCTATGCTGCTTAACTACACTCTCCCCTGCCACCACTTTGCAGTCTTTAATCTCCTTCAGATTGATTCTTCTGCATAGGATGTAATCTACCTGTGTGCATCTTCTTCCACCCTTGTACGTCACCCTATATTCCT
Organism: Polypterus senegalus; assembly: GCF_016835505.1. Classification (NCBI taxonomy): domain Eukaryota; kingdom Metazoa; phylum Chordata; class Cladistia; order Polypteriformes; family Polypteridae; genus Polypterus; species Polypterus senegalus. Next base: position 51,234,911 of record NC_053170.1, on the reverse strand, counting down.
CCCTCTTCTTAAAATACATATTCACCACAGCCATGTCCATCCTTTTGGCAAAATCCACTATCATCCTTCTTCATTCCTCTCCTTTACATCATACCTACCCATCACCTCCTTATCTCCTCTGTTTCCTTCACCAACATGTCCATTGAAATCCACTCCAATCACCACTTTCTGTTCCTTGGGCACACTGTCCATCACTTCATCCAATTCACAACAGAAATCTTCTTTCTCACCATCGCACACCCAACTTGATGGGCATATGCACTAACAACATTCATCATCGCACTTCCAATTTTCAGCTGCATAATCATTACTCTGTCTGACACTCTTTTCACCTCCAAAACACTCTTGACATACTGTTACTTCAGAATAACCCATACCCCATTTATTCCTACCATCCACACCATGATAGAACAGTTTGAATCTACCTCCGACCCACCTGGCCTTACTCCCCTTCCATTTAGTCTCTTGCGCACACAATACATACATTTAAAAGTCAAAAACACTTAGAACTGTTACAAAAAGGAAAATACTAGCTGACCCTATTAAATAGTTCACAAATAACCTAAAGCAAAATTCATAGTGAATGATAAAACTCACAAATTACTTCTCAAACACAGGCATGCATGCCAAGACTCAAGAGACTCTTTCAAGAACACTACTGACGATACGCCCTTGTTATTTTGTCTCAGCAGGACATGTGTGATCAGTGCCGTACACATTTTTCTGTGTTCTTACCTTTCGTAGAACACCCAAGGTGTAGTAATCAATGTTATTTATAAGAAACTTTACTAACATCACAGAATTACTGAACACATTGTGCTAATGAATGCACACTAGAATTAGTATGTTATTTAACAGCATGAAATCCACTTGTTAAAAATATTTTCATAATACTAATAAGGTCGCTCTTTTGTGATAATTATTACATAAACATACAGTACATTTAAAAGGAAATTAGTACAAAAATCATATAACATATTACCCTTTTAATTATAATTAGATTATTTCCTCATTATTTATGACATGATTCTAAACATTTAATTGTTAAATAAGTATTTTAGTCACTTTCAAATTTAAAATGAGATCAGGCTCCTCAATAAATAGTTCCTTAAATGTCAAAGCAAATAAAATACAAATATCCGCCACAACCTACTATGAACAGCTTAATGGAACAGTTTTAAGTTATTATTTTCAATGAATGTCAAAGGAGCACAAAACACATGGTGGACTAGTTAGTATTTTCAGTTCCCTTGACTATTTCTGTTTACCAGATGTGAGATATGGCCGGCCATTCATCCTGGCCAATACCCCCAGGCCGCCAGATGGAGCCCTCCTTGCAGCATAGAGATGCCCCAAATGCCAGCAGGGAATTATGGACAGTGTTCTTTTAATGCACAGCCCTGCTGGATACCATGGGGGCCGCCAGGAGTCGCTGCAGGGAGGCCCAGGGACTATTTTCCCTACACCCCAGAAGTACGTCCCAGTCACATGGACAGAAGAAATGACGTGCTTCCAGGATAAAGAAAATTAGTTTTTACCTGACCCGGAAGTGAAATAAAGTCACATGGACTGAGGGACAAACACGTCCGGGTTGAGGACTATAAAGGACTGTGGGAGATCCCAGATGGATGAGCTAAGTTGGGAGGCAGGGTGGCTAAGCATCTAGGAGATTGGAGGATTGTTTATTTGATTATTGGTTTGATTTATATGAGACTTGTGAAGAAGAGTGTGCTTTGTGCACTTTATTATTATAATAAATAATTATTGAACTTTTACTTGGTGTCTGACATGTGGTCTGAGGGTACAAGGGAGCGAGAAAGCCCTTAATCTGCCACACAGATTTCATCTCTGTTTTCTAAACAAACACTCTCGTACATTGTGTTCCACTCTGTTGAACTGTTTCCAAGAACAACTCAGAGTATTTCTAAGAGTGGAATTAATCTGTCAGTTTCTCTCTTATGAGATAGCCTGGGGCAGTACATTGTATGTGTGTTACAATACGTTTACCAGGTCTAACCTGTCTGAGTAATGCAACATGTGGTTTAAGTATTCAGTTATCTTTTTCAAAAAGCTCGGCCATACACTAACCCATCAGGCCATTTATGCTGCCTTCTACTGGCATCAGGAACCAGGACAGTAGTAGGCTATGTTTGGTTTTATTATATAGTACAGTGTTAGAGTTAACAATCACCATAACTCTACTGAATCTTCCACCCATCCATTATTGAAGCTGCTTAGTCCAATATACGGTACCAGAGCATATCACATAAGCATTCAATGCAAGGAAGAAACCAACCCTGGACAATGAGCAGGTCCGTCTCAGAGCCCACATATTCTCAGGCCCCCATGCTGCTACAGACAGATGGAAAAACTGCACACTAATGTAAGTGTATATTTATGTTTATACAGGTCAGTTTGAAAAGTGCTTTTTATATGCATGGGGCTTTCAACAGAAACAAACACCCCACAGCCCATAAATAGATTAAGAAGATCTGAGTTATGTTTGGCTATGTTATGGAAACACATCCAAGCTTAATACAGGCATAGAGAAAATCACATGTTAAAGAAAACTGTTTTCCAAAAAAAGCTGAGTAATATAAATGATAGGTCATATCTGTAATCCACTGTATCAATGGGTGCTCCTAGCCTCATCATCCATCTATCCATTTCCTAACTCACTCATCCAATGCAGAGTCACCCAATGCAGCTTATCCCAGCAATCATTAGACACAGGGCAGGAACAAGATCTAAGGGGGCGCCACTCCAATGCAGGGTTAACGTGCAGCCGCCCAAACCCACACATCCTCACACACACTCACTAGGGACAAATTAGAAACATTGATTCATCTAACTTGCATGTCTTTGCACAGGGAAAGGAAACATGAAAACCCAGGGAGAACATGCAAACCCCATGCATAGAGCTCCCAGGACATAAACCGCGGTCTCTGTATTATGAGGTGGTAGCACTACTTCTGTGCTGTTCTATTAGTGTCTTTGTTTTTTTTCTCACATTAATTTAGGCTTGTTTCTCACCTTCAGTCCACTCCTTTCCTTCAATATAGGCTGCTCCCTGCATCCATTCTCACGATAAACTGGTTAAGTAAGTATTTGTAGTGTATACTAATAAAAGTTTCAGAGACATTATTTAATATCTAGGTCAGAGGGTATTGTCCTTATTTTTTGTCCTATCACCCCAGAAATTAAAATTTTACAAAGGGTCATCATTTTAAAACTTAAATCGTTAAGTACGGAATTCTTATTAGGTAAAAATAAAGGTTATTTTTCTTTATTTGCATACCAACAAGATATCACAAACAGTTTTTTTTTGCATGCTTGTGCATTATTTAGTTTTTCCTTTGCAATTATTTCATTTTTCAAATATTTCTCTCCTTTTTTATATTTGTCGCACATTTTTTTTATCTTGGACAAGATGCCATCTGTGGTTGGCTTGCCATCTGCCTTTCCCGGCTCTAATTGTGTTTGTTTATCTTTTTGTTGCTCATCCAGTTCTTTGCTTTGTTGTGATCACTGACCACTCTTTGACATTTGACTTCCTGTTGTAAAACTGATGGGGTAAAACCTGGGTGAACAGAAAGTGTCCGTCCCAACACTTTTATTGGAATTAGCTGCTCACCTCTGAGGCGCTCCGGTTTGTGCACTTTGGGGGAAACAGAGAGGACACTGGACTGGACTGGAAAGTGCAGTGGTTTTGTTGGTGAGAATTTGATTTCATTTGGCTTTGCTTTCTGGGATGGATCCGTTTTTGGCAGAGTGCGGATTGGATTGTCGCCATGTTATGGAACAGTCTTCCCCTGACTTTGAGATTTAGCAGAATCTGTTGAACTGTTAAGGTGTCAACATGGGATGCATTTGCTTAGACTGGCATTTGGGTAGCGCTATCATCTGTGGGTGTTTTTTGTATTGTCATGGGTCTGTATTTTGTTTTAATACTAAGGGGCTCTTCCCACTGCTCACTTCGCTCGCCAACCCCCATGCAGGCACTATGCGCTACCTACTTTGCTGCTCTGCCACTCACATACAGGGAAGCGGATGTACAATTTAAACAGATTGTTATTTTCATGAGAATATACGTATAATAGACCTAACTATTTCACATTACAGTGAATAATTAACCATAGTAAAAAATAGTAAAACATAATAAATTGAAAGAAAATTATGTTTCATGTTGCGTTAGAGGTATTCGTTGTGTTATACATTTTTGTTCTGTTTGGCTTTGAAATTAACACACAAATACTTTTTAAACTTATATTTTTACTGTAAAACTTCAGAAAAAGTAATATTTGTAATTAACTTTTCGTCAGTATCGCTATGAATTTTGATTCCATGTTTGGAGTTACATCGTGACAACACAACGTATAACTACCCGTGTGTGAATATAATTTCTTTCTCTCTAATAAATAAACCGACTATTTTGAATGTTTACCCTTGTGATTTATAAATTGTCATAGCAAAAGCTAATCAAATGGGAAACTGTAAATGTTTTAATACAAATGGCATATGAAGATCTCCTTTGGTGTCTAAGGTTTTCCGTTTAAGATGTACAACATTACCTTTCTTGTCGCCTGTTAAAATTTTACATGTGTTGTTTTCATCTTCTGCACAATCACCACCAACTGTTTCAGCATAGTCCATTGATACGCGTTTAACCAATTTGCCATGTAACCGAACAACAATTTTTGGTTAAATTTGTTTGACTTCATCGTTTCTCAGTGCTAGGATTACCCATGTACTCATTTCTTCTGTTGATTACCCTTTGGGACAAAATTCTTCATTAAGATTTGGACATAATATGTCTTGGAAATTGAAGTGAGGAAAATGTACAAATTTATAAGAGCTGAGAGCGCAGGAACTGTGTCTGACAAAAGCATTCACACGAATGAGAGGTGAGAGGACCGTGGGCATGGGCCGTTAACCGGAAATGGTTGAGAGGAGGGCGGGACTTGATAAAATCTCTTGGTAATAGTCTTGTCTTGTCTCAAGATTTTTTTTTTTTTACAGAGATTTCGTTTTTTTATGTTTTATTGTTTAGCGCTTTATGACTTTTGTCTGTTATAGGTGTTTTATAAATACATTTTTAATTTACTTACTTTACTTTAAGCCTGCCACTGTGGAAAAAAAAAATAATAATAGTAATATTAAATTCAACGTGTCAGTTTAAGATTACTATTGAGAATTCATGTTCTAATGATTTGCCAGCTGCATCATATAAGTAATCCTACTTTGTTATTGCTTCTTCCTGGGTACTGCCTGGAATTTGCCACTGAATTTGACAGTAATAATTACTCATGACTGGAGGTTGTGCCCCAATCCTTTCCATATCATTATGAAATGTAACATTTGGCACATTTTATTTGTTATGAAAATGAACATTGGATTGATATAAAAAAAATGTATGAATGGCACAAATGCAGCAATTATGTGTTTTGTTTCAGCAGTTCCTCCAAATGTGTCTCTCTGTGATTATTCTCTTCCATTAATGGATTACATGCCTCATCCATTATCCAACCCGCTATATCCTAACTACATGGTTACAGGGGTCTGCTGGAGCCCATCCCAGCCAACACAGGGCGCAAGGCAAGAAACAAACCCCAGGCAGGGCACCAGCCTACCGCAGGGCACACACATACACACCAAGCACACACTACGGACAATTTAGAATCACCAATGTACCTAACCAGCATGTCTTTGGACAGTGGGAGGAAACTGGAGCACACGGAGGAAACCCACACAGATACAGGGAGAACATACAAACTCCACGCAGGGAGGACCTGGGGAAGCGAACCAAAGTCTCCTAACTGTGAGGCAGCAGCACTACCCACTGCGCCACCGTGCTGCCCTAAATGACTCATGCAAATGGTAAATGAAAACAAATGTTTGGACAAGGTGGATTTTTTGAAACACTATCCATATGCATTTCCTTTTTGACTGAATATCATGTGCATGGGTGGTGCCCTCTCTGACAGTGCCTGACTTGCCCTTAATGCAACCAGGATAGGCCCGTGTTCCCAATAGTCCTGAATAGGATAATGTGGTAACATTGTTCAGGTTTATATAGTATATGGTACTGCACAAAATGACAATATGACTTTCATTTCAGTTACCTGTTTCAAATGTACAAAACTACATTTATTGGATTTTGGAAACCTAAGGACTCAGTTTAAGTGAAAACCTTGACAGCTTTTATAATGTATCTGGATGTAATATTGGGACATCTTAGCTATTAGATAAACAGACAAGCTGGATGGACTGGATGGTATTTTCTGTCTTTGTAAGTCTTTCTAAGGTGCTACAGATGTTATTTTCTCAATGCAATCTGTTGACTGAATTCTTTGATTTCTTCTCCTCTATTGCCACTTACAAACGTGCCTGTACCTCAGTTATAATGTTAGTAGATTTTACATTGTCGTGATTTTCTTTTCCTAAACTTTGATAACCTTTTTGTTTATTCTTGTACTCTGTTTAAACCTGTTTTTTTTTTTATGTATGTAATATTGTGTGCTTTATCAAATTACTCTCAATGCATATATTTGTAAATAGGTGTAAGGACTCTGAGCCTGTACTTAATGAAGAGTTCTATACAATATTGCATTTCATTGAATTAAACCCTCCACTGAGCCACATTTGGAGCAGCAGGTGTCCAAGACTATGTTAGATATCCCATAGGTCACCATTTGGTGGATCTGGCGATTTTCAACATGAACTGGACCTGTGTCACACATTGGAACAAGTGAAAAAAGTTTTCAGTGAAAATCAGATGAACATACTGGAGAGGCCTGGAAACTCTCCTGATCTCCATCCAACTGAAACTTTGTGGTCTGTTTGTAATCAATGACTTCTTAGAATGGAATGCAAAACTATGGAGAAGATGATTTAGATTGTAATTCAAGTTTGGTACAAAGATCCCAAAATCCTCTAAAACTGTTAAATATGGTAGACACCAGGTCAAATCGCGTCAAGGAGGATATATCATGTACTAATGTCAGTATATTAATATTATTCATAATAAAAAATTGAGGAAAACTGATTTTGTTGTTTTCCTCCCACAGTCCAGACATGCAGGTTAGGTGGACTGGCGATTCTAAATTGGCCCTAATTTGTGCTTGGTGTGTTTGTGTGTGTCCTGTGGTGGGTTGGCACCCTGCCCAGTATTGGTTCTCTGTAGTGTTGGCTGGGATGTACTGTGTAGTTAGGATTCAGCGGGTTGGAAAATGGACAGATGGATGGATGATTTTTGTTGTTTTTCAGAGTTTGTTTCAATTAATTTGTACAAGGGTGTATCTCTGTAGATCTATGTACTGTCCCTTGCTCCAATAACTTTAAACTCTCATGCAAACTTGCCTCTGTTTATTTTTGACTTATGTTTGTTTGTATGTGACTGGGAAATTGCTAATTAGGAACACACAGTACTCAGAAGAAAGCTGGTTATATGTGAAGGTCTCTCACAAATAATACAGCAGCCCAAGATGCAATATGTGTACATTAGCACATAAAGGAGCACTTGATTCCTTCCAGCTGTGGAGTTTTACTGATAATTTTGGTTTTAAAATATTTGAGCTGTCCTGAAGACTTGCACTCTCATCAAAATATTTGCGATTCTATGGATTTTTACCTGAGTTTTAACTTAAGCTAGTCATGAGAGGAATTTTGGATTATTCTAGAATTTAATAAATAAACAGCAATGATTTCCAGTTATTGTTATGATATTCCCCATTTTCTGAACCCACCTTTTTATGTGGTGCAGGGAGCTGAAGCATTGGATGGAAATTACAGGAACCTAATTTGATGGAAAAGCCAATCTATGACTGGCACAAGTACAGTTATGCTTGAAAGTTTGTGAACCCTTTAGAATTTTCTATATTTCTGCATAACTATGACCTAAAACATCATCAGATTTTCACTCAAGTCCTAAAAGTAGATAAAGAGAAACCAGTTAAACAAATGACACAAAAATATTATACTTGGTCATTTATTTATTGAGGAAAATGATTGAATATTACATATTTGTGAGTGGCAAAAGTATGTGAACCTTTGCTTTCAGTATCTGGTGTGACCCCCCTTTGCAGCAATAACTGCAACTAAACGTTTCCGGTAACTTTTGATCATTCCTGCACACCGGCTTGGAGGAATTTTAGCCCATTCCTCCGTACAGAACAGCTTCAACTCTGGGATGTTGGTGGGTTTCCTCACATTAACTGCTCGCTTCAGGTCCTTCCACAACATTTCGATTGGATTAAGGTCAGGACTTTGACTTGGCCATTCTAAAACATTAACTTTATTCTTCTTTAACCATTCTTTGGTAGAACGACTTGTATGCTCAGGGTCGTTGTCTTGTTACATGACCCACCTTCTCGAGATTCAGTTCATGGACAGATGTCCTGACATTTTCCTTTAGAATTCTCTGATATAATTCAGAATTCATTGTTCCATCAATGAAGGCAAGCTGTCCTGGCCCAGATGCAGCAAAACAGGCCCAAACCATGATACTACCACCACCATGTTTCACAGATGGGATAAGGTTCTTATGCTGGAATGCAGTGTTTTCCTTTCTCCAAACATAACGCTTTTCATTTAAACCAAAAAGTTCTATTTTGGTCTCATCCGTCCACAAAACATTCTTCCAATAGCCTTCTGGTTTGTCCACGTGATCTTTAGCAAACTGCAGACGAGCAGCAATGTTTTTTTTGGAGAGCAGTGGCTTTCTCCTTGCAACCCTGCCATGCACACCATTGTTGTTCAGTGTTCTCCTGATGGTGGACTCATGAACATGAACATTAGCCAATGTGAGAGAGGCCTTCAGTTGCTTAGAAGTTACCCTGGGGTCCTTTGTGACCTCGCCGACTATTACACGCCTTGCTCTTGGAGTGATCTTTGTTGGACCACTCCTAGGGGGTAACAATGGTCTTGAATTTCCTCCATTTGTACACAATCTGTCTGACTGTGGATTGGTGGAGTCTAAACTCTTTAGAGATGGTTTTGTAACCTTTTCCAGCCTGATGAGCATCAACAACTGTTTTTCTGAAGTCCTCAGAAATCTCCTTTGTTCGTGCCATGATACACTTCCACAAACATGTGTTGTGAAGAGCAGACTTTGATAGATCCTGTTCTTTAAATAACACAGGGTGCCCACTCACACCTGATTGTCATCCCATTGATTGAAAACACCTGACTCTAATTTCACCTTCAAACTAACTGCTAATCCTAGAGGTTCACATACTTTTGCCACTCACAAATATGTAATATTCGATCATTTTCCTCAATAAATAAACGACCAAGTATAATGTTTTTGTCTCATTTGTTTAACTGGTTTCTCTTTATCTACTTTTAGGACTTGAGTGAAAATCTGATGATGTTTTAGGTCATATGTATGCAGAAATATAACAAATTCTAAGGGGTTCACAAAATTTCAAGACAACTATATGTACACATTCATTGTAACTAACATAAAGCCAATATTTAGAGTTGGCATTTAGCACCCATGTTTTTGTGATGTGGAAGGAAACTCACAAGGACAAGAGAAACTACTTTGAAAATCAAACCCTACAGCTGTGAGATAGCAAAGCAAAATTCTGTGTTTCTACTGTCCAAACTGTCCAACCTGACCCTACATTTTATTACACATAGATCACAGCACAATTTTTAACATAAGGATATACTGAGCCTCAATGTGTTTTCATTTGAAACACCTTTGATGTACCACATAGCATGGATAAAGTGTAGCACTTTTAGTTAATGTACCATCCACATTTTTGGCTAATTGAGAAAATGTAACCAAATGAAATGGTGTCTCTTTACTTGGGCATAAGGGGCAACAGGCCATGTGGTTCCCTTCATTTTTATGGGTTAAATTAGACAATGCAGAAATGAGTAGGTAAATAAAATATTGTTTATTTTAATAATTCTAGAAATTTAATAATTCTAGAAATTCAACCCAATTATTTGGTTATCAAACATAGCTGCCCAACATAGATGCTGTAACATAGTCTATTTTGTCATCTGTTAACTATATTTTTTCTCTTTATAACAAAATGATCTAGTATAATAAGAAAAACAAACATATATGTACTGTACTCTTGGGCTGGCGCACCGCCTGAGGTTTGTTTCCTGCCTTGCGCCCTGTGTTGGCTGGGGTTGGCTCCAGCAGACCCCCGTGACCCTGTAGTTAGGATATAGCAGGTTTGATAATGGATGGATGGAACTTCTATGTAAAATTAATATCTAAATAAAAATAAACAGTAGCTTTTCCAGCAATTAATATCACATTTAATTGTTTTTCAAGATATTAATTTATCCACATGGAATTAAAGGAATATTTTAAAACCTAAATTCCTTAATGTGATTCTTTTTAAGATGAACCAAAAACAATTCCTGTCATACACTAAAGTTAATTTTATGTTATTACTGAGCTGTTTATTAATTATTCTAAGAAAACTTAATATGATTAATTTTACAGTACATCACTGAGTAGCTTTTTTCCAGTGATGGTGTACTTAGTTTAAATATCAAAGGAAAAACCTTAGCAAGCAAGTTTCAAGAAACAGTAAAGAGAAATATTTGTATACAATTTTTCAATAAAATGATTGATTTGAGTACATAAATTGGCAGTTGCCAACATACACTGCATAATAAAAATCTAAAAAGTAAGCACAGCAACTCATTTTTAATAGATATTATAAAATACTTCACAGCATTTTGGGGTTTTATATATTAGGCATAGATCGTTGGGTAAAGACTGTGAGCTCCAAGTCATCGCAGATGTTTTGCATCTTCTTTAATTCTTCCTGGAAATCTAAACCAAGGATATAAAGTTAATATGTAAATTACAAAAATATTAATGACACATTAGTATGTTCTGTACATTAATTTTCAACATGTTATCATATTTTGAATTCAAGTAGTTGTTTAAGTACTACACCCATTAAGTAAGGTAAACTTTTAATTTATCTTGCAAATCTTATTCTAATTGAGAGAACTGAAATTAATATATCTATGAAAAACTATAGATTTAAGTTATCCAATACATCAGATTTCATTAACATTTCTTTCTTTTAAATATTTTTGCTAAAACGTCTAGTATTTATTTAAAGAGCTTCTGTAAAAAGACATATTTCTCCCTGAGAAATAAAGTTCTATTTATCTATCTATCTATCTATCTAAAAACAAATCATTCATTATCTTTTCTTTACCTGGTAAATCAAGACTTTCTGGAAACTGAGAGAGTGCCAGCTTTAAATATTGTTCCATTTCAGGTTTAAGTTTTCTTATGACATAGACCTAAAATAAAAGGTGTTCATTATACAAAAAAGAAAAAACATATATATAAAAAAAAAAAAATAGGCCGAATTTTGCTAAATTAATTTCATACATTAAAGAGGCTACTGACACCTTCAATGTGACTTAAAAGTCTATATTTTTCATTTTTCACTTCAAAAAATTAATGAGTAAGTCTAATAACTGCAACACAGTTTTAACTGAATACTCTTACTTTGAATTTTTCAGAAAATGAGTAGAACTGATTACAGAATTATTCATCCCTATACTGTATATTCAAATCAGCTTAATAAAGGTCTGGATTTTCAAGGTTGTAGGGTTTGGGGTCCAGTACAACAAATTTGCACAACGTGATTATATTAATTTCATGTATTTATACCCATATTTCTGGTCAATTTTGGGCCTAGGATTATACAGTATATATAATCTATATATAGATTATATAAGATTTATTATTTTTATTATAAACTCAAAATATATTTTACAGAAAACTATACATCACATATAAAAAGTAAAATAATAAAATAAATAACAAAACAAATAATGAGGAGGAGAGCAGTAAAGGGTAAGCTTTAAATAAAATATGTTAAATATAAGTAAAAATCTCTGTAGTAGTCATTCTGGTATTTTACAAAGTGACAACCCTCTGAATGAGGAAAAGCTTGGTTTTAGAGCCATTGAGTAGTTAATACTAGAAAACTTTGGTGTCAGCTTAGAGTAGTAAAACATTTCAACTACATAGCTGATCAAGGCCAATAAGAGGACTGCAGTGGTGATATAGAATTGAACAGACTTGTGCAATTGTGTGTTGGTCAAGGCAATATTCTTTTTTCAATCAATGAATGAACATACTTGCAGCTTTCCATACTAAAAAGTTGTACAAGTTTTAAAACCGAATGTATTGTAGTTGCCTGGTTGGGAGAAGAAAATGCCATTATTTACATATTATCATCTTTGAAGGAATATTCAAGCTGTTCTATTTTTCAGGCAGGTACAAATTTTATTAATAAAGTACAAAAAGAGAACATTCAGGGCTCTTATCAGATAAGCAATACCACTCTGAATTAAGAGAAGGATCTGCTGTTAACCCAATTTCCTTTTTTATCTGCATTACAGAGTCAGCCAGAATATGAGTGACCTGCCTTCCTAGCCAGTCCAGGAAGTGCACCATCCTATCCAGGAGTCCCCTATAAAACCAAGACAACCAGCAGAAGTGGGCATTCGGTTCAGATCCATGACTGAGAGAGACAGGACTCCTAATAAGAAGCGGCACTCAAACACTGTTGATTTGCAGCACTGCTGTGCCTTCTCAATAAATGAGTTTTACCTGAGCGGTACCCCAACTCTTTGTGCTGCCTAATTCTCATCCGTGTTACAGGGTATATATAACTCTGTTGAATATTATGCACAGAATATTATTCAGAAAATTCAGTCTTTTGAGTATGTACAGCACTACCCTGAATATCAAGACTCTAACCGAAGTGTCATCATAGAATACTTTTACCAGTTTTAAGTAACAATTATAGGACATATTTTCTACAAACCTTCAATTTTGAAAACTCATGAAGCATTTCATTCTTTGCATTTTCAAACATTCGATCTTTTAATTCTTCCAGTCTTTCTGTGAACATTGTTTGCACATTTGTCATAAAATTGTAACCTTTTATATTTCTGGCATCTAAAAATAGAATTAGATAAAATTAGAGATCACTATTGTTACATGAACTGTGAGAGCATAGTGAAATTCTTGTGGTGATGTACACTTACGGTAAATAAATAAGACTACAGAAGGTACATACATACATAAATAAGAGTTTTAAAAGTAACATACAGTACAAATACACATAAACCAGCAGGTTGGAGTTTTACTAACATTAGAAATAACATTAGAACAATCTAGACCAGAACTGGATCTTCAACTCAGCAGTGCTTATCAGTATTATCCACTTATTTTTCCAAAATAACATCAAGTTGAGTTTTGAAGGTCCCTAAAGTCAAACTGTCTGTCACTCTATCTGGCATCTTATTCCAAGAGTTTATGGGTCTCTTTGTGAGGAAAAATTTCCTAATGTTTTTGCGATAGTTACTCTTAACAACTTTCCAAATGTGTCCCTGTGTTTTTGTTCAACTTATTTTAAAGTAACCATTTCAGTCCACTATACTGTACCGTCCATCCATTATCCAACCAGCTATATCCTAACTACAGGGTCACAGGGGTCTGCTGGAGCCAATCCCAGCCAACACAGGGCACAAGGAAGAAAACAAACCCCAGTCAGGGCACCAGCCCACTGCAGGGAACACACACACATTAAGCACACACTAGGGACAATTTATGATTGCCAATCCACCTAACTTGCATGTCTTTGGACTGTGGGAGGAAACCAGAGCACACCCATGCAGACACAGGGAGAACATGCAAACTACACACAGGGAGGACCCAGGAAGTGAACCCAGGTCTCCTAACTGCAAGGCAGCAGCGCTACCACTGCACCACCGTACTAATTTCCTTCATAATATTCAACACTTCAATCATGTCTCCTCTTAATCTCCTCTTGCTTAAATTGGACAGGCTCAACTCTTTTAATCTTTCCTCATAATTCATCCCCTGTAGTCATGGAATCAGCCAAATTGCTAATCTCTGCACTTTTTCTAGCACTTCTATGTTTTTTTGTAGCCTGGAGACCAAAACTGCACACAGTACTCCAGATGCAGCCTCACCAGTGCATTATAAAGGTTGAGCATAACCTTATTTAACTTGTACTCCACACATCATGTTATATAACCTAACATTCCAACAGCCTCCTTAATGGTTTCTGACTATCTGGAAGTTGTCAGTGGCAAATTCATTATGGCTTCTATATCCCTTTCATTTGATGCACTTCAATTTTCAGATCTCCTATTGTGTATTCAAAATTTTATAATAATTTTTACTTCCTATGTGTAATACTTTACATTTACTTACATTAAATGTTATCTGCCACAAAACTGACCTAGTTCTTTCAGACTTTCTGTAATGATTCCAAAGGATTTAGGATTATTTGCCAATCCACCTAGCTTGGCATCATCTGCAAACGTAACCAGGTTGTTCTTTATATTCCTAACCAAATCATTTATATATACTATGGAGACTGGCCCGGACACAGACAGACGGAACACACGTTTATTGTACATTATTTACAGTGCCACACAACCCAAAAGTCCTTAAAGTCCTGGCCAACACAAAATGCCTCACTTACTCTTCAGGCCACCTCCTTGCCTCCTCCAGAGACCTCGTCCTCTTCCACCCAACTCTAGCCTTGAATGAAGGGAGGTGGCCCCTTTTACAATCACCTGGATGTGCTCCAGGTGTTTCCCAGCAATCTTCCACCGACATGCCCCAGTGTGGCGGAAGTGCCGGATGCATCCTCAGAAGCACTTTGGGTGTCCCTGCTCTTCTTTCCCCAAGCACTTCCGGGTGTGGCGGAAGTGCTGAGGTCCAGGGCTCCAAAGGCATAGGGGCACCCCCTGGCGGTGACCACGGGTCCCTACAAGGTTGGGCTTCCAAGCCCTCTACACGTGGCCTCCAAAGCAACCAGGAAGGCAGCCCCCACGTGATCCAGGGTGGGCATTGACTCTCTTCCGGTCCCTCAAGGAGTCCCAGCCGGGTTGTTGCCCCTGGCATCCCTGACAATATATACAGTGAAAGTTTGAGAACCCTTTAGAATTTTCTATATTTCTGCATAAATATGACCTAAAACATCATCAGATTTTCACTCAAGTCCTAAAAGTAAAAAAAGAGAAACCAGTTAAACAAATGACACAAAAATATTATACTTGGTCATTTATTTATTGGGGAAAATGATGAATATTACATATTTGTGAGTGGCAAAAGTATGTGAACCTTTAGGATTAGCAGTTAGTTTGAAGGTGAAATTAGAGTCAGGTGTTCTCAATCAATGGGATGACAATCAGGTGTGAGTGGGCACCTTGTGTTATTTAAAGAACAGGATCTATCAAAGTCTGCTCTTCACAACACATGTTTGTGGAAGTGTATCATGGCACGAACAAAGGAGATTTCTGAGGACCTCAGAAAAAGAGTTGTTGATGCTCATCAGGCTGGAAAAGGTTACAATAAGACAAAAGACCAAAATAGAACTTTATGGTTTAAATGAAAAGTGTTATGTTTGGAGAAAGGAAAACACTGCATTCCAGAATAAGAACCTTATCCCATCTATGAAACATGGTAGTGGTAGTATCATGTTTTGGGCCTGTTTTGCTGCATCTGGGCCAAGATTGGCTTGCCTTCATTGATGGAACAATGAATTCTGAATTATATCAAAGAATTCTAAAGGAAAATGTCAGGACATCTATCCATGAACTGAGTCTCAAGGTGGGTCATGCAGCAAGACAACGACCCTAAGCACACAAGTCGTTCTACCAAAGAATGGTTAAAGAAGAATAAAGTTAATGTTTTAGAATGGCCAAGTCAAATTCCTGACCTTAATCCAATCAAAATGTTGTGGAAGGACCTGAAGCGAGCAGTTAATGTGAGGAAGCCCACCAACATCCCAGAGTTGAAGCTGTTCTGTATGGAGGAATGGTCTAAAATTCCTCCAAGCCGGTATGCAGGAATGATCAAAAGTTACTGGAAACATTTAGTTGCAGTTATTGCTGCAAAGGGGGGTCACACCAGATACTGAAAGCAAAGGTTCACATACTTTTGCCATTCAGAAAAATGTAATATTCGATCATTTTTCTTAATAAATAAATGACGAAGTATAATATTTTTGTGTCATTTGTTTAACTGGTTTCTCTTTATCTACTTTTAGGACTTGAGTGAAAATCTGATGATGTTTTAGGTCAAATTTATGCAGAAATATAGAAAATTCTAAATTGTTTAGAAACTGTCAAGCACCACTGTATATATATATATATATATATATATATATATATATATATATATATATATATATATATATATATATATATATATATATATATATGCTCAAAAGAATTAAAGGAACACTTTTAATCAGAGTATAGCATAAAGTCAGTGAAACTTATGGGATATTAATCTGGTCAGTTAAGTAGCAGAGGTGGTTGTTAATCAGTTTCAGCTGCTGTGGTGTTAATGAAATTAACAACAGATGCACTAGAGGGGCAACAATGAGATGACCCCCAAAACAGGAATGGTTTAACAGGTGGAGGCCACTGACATTTTTCCCTCCTCATCTTTTCTGACTGTTTCTTCACTAGTTTTGCATTTGGCTACAGTCAGTGTCACTACTGGTAGCATGAGGTGATACCTGGACCCTACAGAGGTTGCACAGGTAGTCCAACTTCTCCAGGATGGCACATCAATACGTGTCATTGCCAGAAGGTTTGCTGTGTCTCCCTGCACAGTCTCAAGGGCATGGAGGAGATTCTAGGAGACAAGCAGTTACTCTAGGAGAGCTGGAGAGGGCCATAGAAGGTTCATAACCCATCAGCAGGACCAGTATCTGCTCCTTTGGGCAAGGAGGAACAGGATGAGCACTGCCAGAGCCCTACAAAATGACCTCCAGCAGGCCACTGGTGTGAATGTCTCTGACCAAACAACCAGAAAGACTTCATGAGGGTGACCCAAGGGCCCCATGTCCTCTACTGGGCCCTGAGCTCACTGCCCAGCAGCATGCAGCTCGATTGGCATTCGCCATAGAATACCAGAATTGGCAGATGCACCACTGGTGCCCTGTGCTTTTACAGATGAGAGCAGGTTCACCCTGAGCACGTGACAGAAGTGAAAGGGTCTGGAGAAGCCATGGAGAACATTATGCTGCCTGTAACATCATTCAGCATGAGCAGTTTGGTGGTGGGTTAATGATTGTCTGGGGAGGCATATCCATGGAGGGTCACACAGACCGCTACAGGTTTGACAAAGGCACCTTGGCTGCCATTAGGTATCAGGATGAAATCCTTGGACCCATTGTCAGACCCTATGCTGGTACAGTGGCTCCTGGTGCACGACAATTCCTGGCCTCATGTGGTGAGAGTATGCAGGCAGTTCCTGGAGGATGAAGGAATTGATACCATTGACTGGCCACCACACTTTCCTGACCTAAATCCAATAGAACACCTCTGGGACATTATGTTTTGGTCCATCCAATGCCACCAGGTTGCACCTCAGACTGTCCAGGAGCTCAGTGATGCCCTGGTCCAGATCTGGGAGGAGATCCCCACAACACCATCTGTCATCTCATTAGAAGCATGCACCGATGTTGTCAGGCATGTATACAAGAACACAGGGGCCATACAAAGTGCTGCGTACAATTTTGAGTTGCTGCAATTAAATTTTGGCAAAATGGACTAGCCTGCCACATAATTTTTCACTCTGATTTTTGGGGCGTCTTTGAATTCAGGGCTCTGTAGGTTGATCATTTTCATTTCCATCAAACGATGTGGCATCCTTTCGCTCCTAACACATTACCCAGTCTATATCAGTATAGATATCCAGGAGGATTTCTTTTTCCCATTGAGATCTGATGTGTTATATATATATATATATATATATATATATATATATATATATATATATATATATATATATATATATATATATATATATATATATATATATATATTCAGATAACAAATTCAGATAAGTTTCCTCACTCCATAACCATTTGCTTCCTGTGTTTTATTTAGCTAATTCTGCACCCATCTACACACTACACCTTTAACTCCTATTTCTTTTAGTTTGATACCCAACCTCTCAAGTGGCACCTTATCAAATGCATTCTGAAATTCAAGACAAATAATACTTTATGCACCACTTTTTTTGCTTCTTCATCGAATTCCAACATGTTAGTAAAATATGACCATCCTCATCTGAACCCATGCTGACTGTTCAGTAAATCTCCTGTTCTTGCCATGTGTTCCTCAGTCTTCTTAATAATTCCTTCCATTAATTTACCCGTGATGCACATTAAGCTTACTGGCCCTTAGTTGTTTTTATCAGCCTGATCACCATTTTTATATAACAGGAAAATATTTTCTGTTTTTTAGTCCTTCAGAATTTCCCCAGTGAGTTGCTAAAAATAATAATAATAATAATAATAATAATAATAATAATAAAGGGTTTATATGATATTTCATTAACCTCCTTAAGCACTCAAGGATAAATATTATCTGTTCCCAGTGATTTCTTTGATTTTAGCCTATTTAATCTGAACAGTAATACAGTAATCCCTTTATAATTTCCAAATCACTCAGTAACTACTTTGTAACTCCTCTTACTAAGAGAGGTTCTCCACTTCCTCACATATGAAGACTTAAGAAAAATGCAAGTTTTGAGCATCTGCTATTTCACTGTCTGTATTTTTTTAATTCCCCTTTACTATTCCTGATATACTTCAACTCCTCCTTGACTGTTCTTTTAGCCTTAAAATACAGAAAGAATTTATTTGGGTCATCTTTCGCCTCATCTGCTATACTTCTCACTAACAGCTTTTTAACTTCCCTAATATCCTTCTTAATATTTGTCCTCATGTTCTCATATGACCTACAATTCACATTGGAGTTATTAGTCTTATTCAGCTGTTTTTTTCCTTTCCAGCATTTTTCCAACTCTTTATTAACCCACTAAAGATTTTTCTTTTTTAAAAATTTCCTACCAAAGTTTTACCCATCCTGCATTTTATGTAAAATGTTTTTGAACTTGTTCCACTGCTCCTCGACGGTCTGCACACTTAAAAGCTTATCCCATTTCATACTCCTTAGAATTTGTCACATCTGCTCAAATTTTGCCCTACCAAAGTCAAATGTAACTGTTTTGGGTTTTACATTTGTGCTCTTCCAAAACACTGAGAGCTGTGTTATATTATGGTCACTTGACCTTAGCGGTTCACCTCTAAGCCCTGAATTGTATAGATAGATAGATACAGTAGATAGATACTTTATTAATCCCCAAGGGGAAATTCACATACTCCGGCAGCAGCATACTGATAAAAAACAATATAAAATTAAAGAGTGATAAAAATGCAGGTAAAACAGACAATAACTTTGTATAATGTTAACGTTTACCCCCCCTCAGTTATAACTGAAGAGTCGCATAGTGTAGGTGAGGAACGATCTCCTCAGTCTGTTAGTGGAGCAGGACAGTAACAGTAGTCTGTCGCTAAAGCTGCTCCTCTGTCTGGAGATGACACTGTGATACTGTGATACTGTATATTGATTATTACAATATGCTAAATCTAGATGGGGCAGCATGGTGGCGCAGTGGTAGCGCTGCTGCCTCGCAGTTAGGAGACCCGGGTTTGCTTCCCGGGTCCTCCCTGCGTGGAGTTTGCATGTTCTCCCCATGTCTGCGTGGGTTTCCTCCGGGTACTCCAGTTTCCTCCCACAATCCAAAGACATGCAGGTTAGGTGGATTGGCGGTTCTAAATTGGCCCTAGTGTGTGCTTGGTGTGTGGGTGTGTTTGTGTGTGTCCTGTGGTGGGTTGGCACCCTGCCCAGGATTGGTTCCTGCCCTATGTTGGCTTGGATTGGCTCCAGCTGATCCCCGTGACCCTGTATTCGGAATCAGCGGGTTAGAAAATGGATGGATGGATAAATCTAGACTGTCACCCCCCCCCACACTGGTTCTTCAACATACTATGTTAAACAAATAGTTGCCAATTATGTCTAAAAACTCCTGCACTCGTACTTCTCTATTAGCAAAGTTAGCTCAATTAACACTCAAATAGTTAAAGTCCACTATGATTTAACATCCCCCTACAAACTCCTTTTAATATTATTAAAAAGATGCTCATTAAAAATACTTCTCATTGAAATGTCTGCATTCTGTAACACACTCTTAACATAAGACCTCTTTCCCAAATGCTTTCCAAATCAATCCAGATGTCCTCAGTAAGATGGGGCTCATCATCAAACTCAAGAAGCATTTAAATTCCATTTTACATAAACAGTAACCACTCCTTTTGTTATGTCTATCCTTCCTAAAAAAAGTGTACTTATGCATCTTTTGTTATTTAGCCAGATTTCTATTATTGCCACAATATCATAATTATGTAATTATGATTGTATGCCTTAACTTCACCTCACTATGAAATCGCTGTTATATGTAACTATTCAACGCTATGTTGTTAGTTATTTACTTATATACTTACAGACTTGCCGATTTCAGCTACCACACAGCTACCGCTTTCTACCTCGCCACACCTCAGCAATTCTAATTTTGAATACAAGTAACAGAACAAGTACAAGTAGAAAATAACTTTTTCAAATCACTTTTCAAACACTCAGCTACTTTTCTCTGCAGTGGAAAAAGGCAAACAACCTTTCTAAATTGAAAAAAAGGTTTAAAAATTCCAGCATGGCTCCATAGTGGCAGCCAAAAAACAGTTTTAAAGGGTAGAAGTTCACTGTTATTTTGGTTCTCACCCAAAGCTCTTTATCCTCCTCAGTAAAAAGAGCCGTTTGCTAAGCTTTTTTGAGTATGAAGGTCGTGTTTACTGACCATGAATGGTAGTCGGTGATGTGGACAACCAGGAACTTAAAGCTGCTAACTGTCTGCACATGAGAGCCATTGATGTGGTGAGGAGCCTTTGTTGTTTCTGAAGTCAACAATGTTCTCTTTTGTTTTGTTGACAATTGGTGAGAGGTTGTTGTTGGTCTTTTACCTGCCTCCTATAGGCAGCCTTATCATTGTCACCGATGAGGCCAATCACAGTGGTGTCTGATGATGCTTTTGCCCTCATACTTTGATGCACAATCATAAGTGAATAGCAGTGGGTTGAGGCAGCAGCTTTGCAAAATACCGATGCTGTTGAACAGCATAGAGAAATCATTTTTGCCAGTCCTCACCATGATGGGCTGATGGTCTTTTAGACAGTGACAGGCACATGTCTTTTGGATGCAAGACATGAAGTAGCCTGGGCTGTCAGCTTTTCTGGGCTTAACACTAAACAGTAACACTAAACACTGTGACACTCACCACTCATGGTGAGCCTCAAAACGAGTGAAGACGTCTTTCAGCTTTTCCAGAAGCAAGGCAGGGGAAAGCACAGCAGGTGAGATTTTGTAGACCTTTCTACAGTCAATGCATCTTACTGCAGCTGGTAGACAAAATCATATTCCCATCTGTGGAGAAACTGTCCGTTTAGAGCTGGGGGGATGTCTGAAGACAGCTAAGGAATAGTAACTCCCCCAGTCCGCTTGCTCTTGTTTTATAGGATAGTACCACAGTCCGACCACTGCAGATAGCCCCTCCTGGAGAAGGACAACCCTCGCGGAACAGGACACTTCACCCTATTATGCTCAGCTGAGGGAGGGGCAATGTAATGGACGGTCAGCAGCTCAACCAGGCCGGGACGCCTCTGGAATGGAAGGACGGGGGAAGGCACTGTTACAAGCTCTTTTAACATTCTGTGCCATTTGAATTAAAAACAGCAGTCCAGTCCTTTAGACACATGTGAATAGTGTTGTTCACCCTGGGCTTCTCGTTAAAGTAGGAGCGTGCAGTATGGGTAGGCACTAGTAATGAGTGAACCCTGCTGAATTTGCTTCGCCTTGAGTTCAGTGTAATCATGGCAATGTTAATGAATATGTTATTACACATATTATATAAGATTCCTTAGGCTTGTGATTTTCCTCTTCAAGGTACCTTCTGCAGTGTTAAAAACAGCAGTCTTCAAGGCAGTGGGCTTCCACCACCTGAATACATCCACTATCTGAACAACGTTGCCCTTTTAATTGTCTCTGTTGCTTTATTTAAGATTTCAAACATCTCTGGACCACTTTTACCAAGCTTCACAGAACTCTTTTTTGTAGAGTTGAAGAAACATCACTTACTGTAGGCATTGCAAAACTGGGGTTAAGCGTTAGGTTGTGCCAACTCAAGAACTAAATAAAAATCAATGCTACTGTTGCTGTACAGTCACAACACCTTGATCATGGCTCCATTACAACTGCAGAGCTGCAGTAAATAAAGGATACAAGCAGTACATTATGTCTCAAAATGTATTATAAAGTCTAAGTGGAATTGTCAGTCTCACATTTCCATTAACAAATAGGAAGATAATAGTTCAATGAATTATAAAATGTTAAGCAGGTTTAAAATGGATGGATGGATAAGGTATTTAAGATAAAAAGCCAAAAATGTAAATAGGATCTTTGCACTGCCCAGAATAAGGCAAACAGTCTGCATGACATAAGAGACACACGGTCGTTTAGTTTTTAAATAGTGGACACCATTAAAATTTATAGAAATCAAGCTAAACTTGAGCATGCTGTTCTCGATGTAAAGTCAGTTAATTCATTTTACTCACATGTAGCAACATCAGTTATGACAGTTGTCTCTTTTCACCAAATAAATATTTACTTACCTTCGTAAACAGGGGCCAGTTCTTTCTGAATGGATAAGTCAAGAGAATTGTACATGACTTTCTTTCTTTTCAATTATTTCTTTTTCCAAAGATGCAATTATACCTTTAAACTGATAGGGAAACACAGGATAATTCTGTTTAAAGCTGCATGTATACATATGAGTATGTATTCCATATAAGTAAATAATAATGTAAGCTTGCATGTAAAAAGGATGAATGTACTACCTGAGATTGAATAAACACAAGACGTAATGGAGTAATTCTGTCAGACGTATTAGGGACTTCAGTCAGAAGTACATTCAGAGCACCTTTAATAGTATTCCTTGTACCATGATACACGCTGTAATGTAGAAAAAAATTAATTGGCTGTGACATTGAAATAGGAAAATCCTTACCCATTACTTCAAAAAATGTATACAATAAAAACAGTTGTTCCAAATGTACACAATAAATAGCGGGTAATTTTAATATATTTTCATTTAGCAGACATTTTCCCAAAGATTTTGCTACTTTAAACTATAGTTTTAAAGACAAATGTTGTATTTACATTTACTTTCTTGGCTGATGCTTTTATGCAAGGGGACTTACAACATTTGGGGAACAATTGGTTCCATTTCTTTTGTTTTACCAATTGGAGAACAGGCAGGTGAAGTGACTTGCTCACGGTCACACAGCATCAGTAGAGTTAAAAATCCAAAATCTTAACCACTACATCACACTGCTTGCCTATAGCACACAGCTTTACATTTCATCAAACCTCTTTAAATCTTGTGTATTAGATGAAAACAAGTTGTAAAGCTAATACAATGAAATAACCCAGCATAATATATTACATATTTAAAAACTTAACAACATACCGGAAAGTGGTGTTAAAATTGTCATCTACAGACTTGTAGAGAGGTGAGGCCAATTTACTGTTTAGATTATGGACTTCTCCATTTTTAGACTTGTAAGTCCCATTATTTCTGACCAAAGCTTTTACTGTTTTATGGTAACCACGATAATCTTTTTTTCTTTTCTGTTGAAAAACAAATGCGTTGTCTACTTTAATAAAAAAAATAATTTTAACTTCTCCTTAACTAAAACTTTTCTTCTTTCAGTGCCTTATTGTAGTGTATCCGTTTGACACCATTTACTGTATCAACTTTTGTTTCACTGTTGACCACACAATTCCTTAATTAATCATGTATAATCACATCTAACATTAAAATATGTAATCATAAAATAAGTAATTAATTCATGAAGTAAATACACACTGAATCATAAAAATAATGTAGAATCAACACAAAGGAATTTAACTTAAACTTAAACGATAAGTGCTTAGCTAAACTCGCACTCACATACAAATGTGGGTGGATAAGTCAGGTGCCTCATTCACACCTCGAAGTACACAGAGTAGCACAATCAGGCAGTGTAATGAGAAGTCTGTATGCCAGACAAAAAGACACAAAAAGTATCACTTACAGGCTTTAAAATGTTGGCAGCATTCTCCAGGCACTCTGTGGTTGCTGTATTTACACCTTTATTCAGCTCAATTTCAAGGTTTTTACTACATGAATCAAAAAATTTCTCCAGTCCCTGAAGTTCTTTAGTGAGGTTTCCACTCATTTCTTTGAAGGTTTTCATATTTGTTTTACCCTGAAACAGTACATCTAGTCAGTTATTCAGTTGCATGTAAATAGTCAGTTTTTGTGGATTGTAGCAAAAGTTTGTAAGAATCTGAACCTACATTAGTATATTTTTTACTTTAGTACATTTAACTTTTATTACAATTGTTTATTTTAGTGTACTTATACTCGAAATGAAGAAAGCTGAGAATTCAGTTTGTTCTCTTCATGACGGTACTCATCCTCAAACTGCTGCTTTAAAAATGGAAATTCGACAGAAACTGAAGTAAGATATACTGGTTCTCTGAGTACATAGTCTTGATTCAGCTTTATCTGATTACCATTGGTTTGGACTGCTGACCAGCCATCAAAACACAGAAACTACAAAACTTTCAGAAAGTTAGTACATGTGCATTCTAGTACACCAAGACTAAAGTGATATTTCTACTGTGTTCTAAAAACATTTAGAATTCCATTTTCATTTATATTTAAATGTCTTTTAAAATATACTGTATATGAAATTACTGTACCTCATCCTTGGCATTTTTTTGTGGGACATTAAGAAAGGATGTTATCCCTGATACTACAGTCACATAGTTTTCTACTTCTTTCTGTATCTGGGTGACATAAAGATCCATCAGGTGTTTTTCCAACTTTGGAAATTCTATGAAGAATAAAATATGCAAAAGCATTTCTTAGTGATTGTAAACTTGTAACTCAGTAGAAAGTGTATTTAAAATAGTTAAGTAAATAACATATATTCCATTTATATTTCATTAACAATCCAATTCATTGACAATTTTTAAAAATTGTTTCGGTATATATGTTTTCCAAAATATTTTGAAAAACATTATTAAACAGTACAAGTTCAACAGCATTAATAAAATATCTCTCTATTATATAAAAAAAGTCCTGGGACGAGCCTTTTTTTAACCTTGCCCACAGTCCAATTACCTCTCATTCGTGTGGTTGCTATTGTCAGACACAGTTCCTGTGCTCTCAGCTCTTATAAATTTTTATGCTTTCCTCATTTTAATACACCCTTTAATGTAGTCCTTATCTGGACAATAATTTTATGCATTCTAGATGAAACATCAATGACTATGCGAAGAAGAAAGGGCAGTGCGTCGAAAAGAGGCCCAAAAGCGTTGGAGAGAAAAGAATTAAAAAAAGAACAATAATAATCTAAGTGCAAATTCGGAAAATAAGGAAAGTTATAATCAGCCCGGACCAAGTGGAACTGAAAACCTAACAGGTCCAAGCCGGGGTGGAAATAAAAGACAAAGAGTAGAATAGAAGACAATTAGAACATCGTAAAGAGGTTCAAAAACATTGGGGTTATGAAAGGTTAGAGAATATGAAAGTACTAAAATTCAAAAGTCTCATAAAACTGATAGTAAAGATTGAATTAGCGCTAACGAACGGAAATTATTACTCGGTAAAATAATGGAACAGCGAAAATAGATTGAATATATGGACATAGGTGATATGACAGAAGTATGTAGATATTGTTCAGCTTTAAAGTTTAAGTTGGAGACTTGTAGATTTTCTAATTTGTGTTGTCACCAGGGAAAAGTAGTGTTCCTCCCCAATGAAAAGGCATATCTGTGAGAAATAAAAGATTTGTTATTTGGTGAAAGTGAAATCCACAAACACTACAGGCAAAATATCCAAATCTACAATAATCTGTTCGCGTTTGCATCATTCAATGATCAAAACGTAGATTTACACGATTCAGAACTATAAGCTATGAGAATCTGTGGTACCACAACAATTAAAGCTACTACAAGTCTAATTTCAAAGAAACCACAATTTGGTCAGGTTTATATTTATGATCATGGAGAAGCAATGCAACATAGAATCAAAAAAGTTAAACGATCTGACGTATTAGAAATTCTACAGCCAATAATAGATAGAAATCCATACATCCAAAAGTATCACACTTTACACAAAATTTATCTGAAAAACACGGACAAAGAAGTTTTCTTGGATTTCTATATGAATCGAAAGATCACACTTGCATATATAATAAACCAACATGTGACAAATTGTCAGAGATGATAGTTTCAAAAGATGGAGATAGCAAAGACAGAGTTGATATTTATGTTTATCCAAAAGTAAAGCATGATTTGTCGCAAGCAGCAGATCTGGGAAGTGACTAGCGCGTAGTGCCTGCTCGGGGGTTGGCGAGCGAAGTGAGAAGGGGGCAGAGCCCCCTAGTAATTGATATAATCTATTTATGGTGCACAATGTAAATGTTTCATCTACATCTCTAAGACTATTGTTGAAAGATCTGAACTACAAATTTAAGATTACTCATTTTAATCATACTAAAATAATATGCTTGTACCTATTAGTTTATGAAATATAGGTGAACCATGCATTCATGTTAAACACTATATAGAAATGCCTGCTTTTTTACTGGGTTTCCTGTCTTTCCTTTAAGCTTCAGTCAGTCATACCTGTTTCATCCTTACTCAAGACTGGATTTCTCTCATTTCTGTACTGTTCTGAGCTCACTGTGAACACTTCAATGAAATCCTCCAGAGACAGCACTTTAGGACCAAGCACTTTCTGTAAAGATATTTGAAATAAATCCATAAAAAACTAAAGGCAAATTAAATTTTAGCAGTGGCAGTAAAATAAAGTACATTTTAAAACAATTGCCTTTTTTTAGCCAGACATTTTATTTTTTTTAAATGAAAAAGGCAGCACTTGGGCCATATAAAAAGAAAATGCATAATTAACAACTGGAATAACTAAATTCAAACTTCTCAAATTGAGTCATGTACAGTATGTGCATAATATGTACCAGATCACTTCATGACAATATCAGAACAACAATTAAGTGTTAATGTGAACATCAAAACATAGTTGGATACTACTAGATAGGCTTCTTTTGGTTTGTTAGGCTTGCAGTAAACTGGGCTGTAATAAAAAAAAATAATGATTAATACTAAACTTCTATTCATTTATCTATTACTGAAATCCAATTATTATACTGTACAACATACAGCTCAGAGAAAGTTAAGAGGTGGTTTTGTGCTGTACTGATCCAAAAATAATCCCAAGAGTAATATAATAAAAGAAGGTTCAATTTAAAAGTAAATAACAGAAATGTTTTACAGAGGGGAAAACCAAGTAAAAAGTAATTGTCTAACAAATAAAAAAAACACCTAATGGCCCAGTTTACAGGAGTCTGTGAGGTGGCCAGGCCACTTACATCAATATTGTTTTTCCTCTTTTAGATGGATTTCTATTTAACAGACAGAATCTGCTGGTTCCGAGGCCATTCAAGGCATACTATACTATTATACTTAGACCTTTTTTTCATTTTGGAGGCAAGTCTGCAAACACAAAATTGCTTTTCTTATACATTGTAGTCCCTTCATAAGCTAGCAAATGTGGGAATTGCTTGTTTCTTACACTTGATTGTTCTTACCCCGAAAACCATGATTCAAGACTTTTTGGGTGTAACTATTAAAATATTCTGAATTAAAAACACATTACAATTTTACGTTTGGAAACACATGAAAAATGCACCTTCAATTGTAAGCAATATGATATATCACAAACATCACATACATTATTAGTATGTCAAATCAAGAATTTATGAGGCATTATTTAGTAGTACTAGGTGTTTATGTTAGCCACATCAACTCATCAATTACCCCCAACAAACTGGTAATCATTAATCATTACTTAATTATGTTTGATTTGGCTCTGCCCTTACCAATACGCAATTCACAATACACGGATTAAAACAAAAATAGTGCAACATCTAGATTATAACTCTGCTTCAAAATGTATAGATATGTTGAGTAAATCAAGTGTAATCGTGGAAAACAATTTAGATGAGCATCCTTAAAACAAAACTGATTAATCTGAATAGAAATTCACCCCGGTTTAATGAGAACATTTGTGCTCTTAGAGTGTTGAAAACTGATGGAGAACAAGAAAGCTTAAAGTCTTTTGAACTACATGGACAGAGTATAAAAAACATAAAAATAGCTCTCTTTAAAGTCTCATTAAACTATCCATCCATCCATTTTCCAACCCACTGAATCCGAATACAGGGTCACAGGGGTCTGCTGGAGCCAATCCCAGCCAACACAGGGCACAAGGCAGGAACCAATCCTGGGCAGGGTGCCAACCCACCGCAGGACACACACAAACACACCCATACACCAAGCACACACTAGGGCCAATTTAGAATCACCAATCCACCTAACCTGCATGTCTTTGGATTGTGGGAGGAAACCGGAGCGCCCGGAGGAAACCCACACAGTCACGGGGAGAACATGCAAACTCCACACAGGGATGACCCGGGAAGCGAACCCGGGTCTCCTAACTGTGAGGCAGCAGCACATCCATATAATCCTCATGTACTGTTTAAAACAGTGGCTAATTTAATAAATGGGAATTCATAACTACAGTGCAAAATACAGATAACATTAGTTGTACAGACTTTACGAACTTCATTAATGAGAAAATTGAAAATACAACATCCCAGATCTCAGCATCACATTGGAAACCTAATACTAGCTTGGCAAGCCCTGTTATGCCTTGCATTCAACAGTTTAGAAATTTCAATCCTGTAACAGGAAGTCTTGACTTTAATTCCTAAAATGAAACCTACTACTTGTTCCCTAGATCCAGTGCCAACAAAACTAGTAAAAAGCGCAATGGATGTCCCTGCAGAACCTATTCTTATCATAATCAATAGCTCACTATTGCATGGCACAGTACCTGATGCACTAGAAGTGTCAGTTATCAAACCATTACTTAAAAAGTCAAACTTAGACCCACATATACTTAATAATTGTAGACCCATTTCAAATTTACCCCTTCTCTGTAAAACTCTTGAAAAAGTAGTCACCAATCAGCTTTAGTCTCACCTTACAAATCAAAATTTATTTGAGAAATTCCAGTCTGGCCAGTTAAGTTTAGTGCAGTTTCAAAATACTCCTTTTTAACATATAAAGCCTTAAATGGTAAAGGTCTTCCTTACTTATCTGAACTTATCATTACTTACTAACCAAAATGAACATTAAGATCTCAAGATGCCGGTCTGCTTATAATGTCAAAGGATTAATAAAATAATAGTGGGAGGCCCTACTTTTAGTTACAGGACCCCTAAACTGTATAATGGTCTGCCTGCTACTTAAGATCTGCCACTTCATTCTCAGCTTTTAAATCCCAGCTGAAGACTCACTAGTACAGTTCAGCATGCCCTGACTAGAGCTGCTGATTAACTGTGCATACTGCATCTCTGTGGTTAGTCATTAGTACTAAAATATTAGCAATGTGATATGTATAATTTGTTACTAACGCTCGACTATTCTGTTTCTCTTCTCGGTACTCACATGTGGCATTTGGTGCCACTGCTCTACTGCCAAGTTGTGTGCCTGCCTATGGAAAAGTCATCTCTGATAAAGGAGCACTGGAATCATCAGGTAGAAGGGTTCTTTCATCAGAATGGCTGACCCAGCACTGACTCAGCTGTGGAATGGCCAGTAGGCAGTGGCAGCTCTTGTCCGAGGTCTCCAGGACTCTGAACAAATCGGTATCCTCATATGTGAGTGATATAACCTATTCTTGCATTTTTCTTTGTAGTTTGTACTATTGTGTTGTATTCTTGAGGTGACAATGATAGATTGGCCATCTAGCTCTGTGAACAGTGTTACTTATATTGTTTTGTGCATTGTGTTTAACCCATTTTTTGACATCCATTGCATGTCCAACCTGCCTGGAAAGGGTTCTCTCTGAATTGCCTTTCTCAAGATTTATTCCTACAAGGGTCTTTTGTTTGGGAATTTTTTCATGTCTTCTTATGGAGGGGGGCTGTCACAAACAGGGCCTGTTAAAGCCCATTGCAGAACTCCTTGTGTGATTTTGGGCCAGACAAGAAATACATTTTTGGTATTGTAGTAAAATTCCAAGGTAATGATGTCAGTCGATATACATTCATTAACTAGTCTAATATATTATTTTTCTGAAGTTCATTTTTGTTTCTAAATATGTTTTGATCATGATTGCTTACTGAATCCATTTCATTGCTATTTTGTCTTCATTTTACCAATCCCAGCCTTGTTTTAGTATTCCTGATTTGAATTCTGTTCCCATATCCCCAAAATTCTAGTGGACAACACTAATAACTGTCTTTCCCTCATTTAAGTCTTCCAGTACTCCACAGAAATTTTGGTGTCTTTATTGGTACTGTGTTCCAGTGCTCACCTGTTAGTTACATTTCACTTGTTACTGCCATTACCAGTATGTTCTCATATGAAGCTAGATCAGGGTAATACCTAGACTGTAATAATAAATTAAATTTTATGATATTGTGGGAAACTCTGACTTATATTTGGAGTGTAATATTGATCAGCTGTGCTGTGAAGAAGGTTGAAAGACTTACAAAAAGTCCCACAAACTAAGCCAGGACCTTCACTGCCTTACCCTGAGCTAGGCCTCACCCCTGATAGCCTGGCCCCAATCCCCACACACAGGTTTTGGTTTGCACAAGTCCAAAATAGGGGACTGGCTTTTAAAGTACAAAAAATAATTACAATTTTTAAAATGCACATAAACACCCCTTTAACGGAAAGAGTAAACTGTAAAGATACAGGACAAAAGATTAACCTTTATAAATGAAAAGGTTTAAATAAGCAAAAAAGAAGCATAAAAAATAATTGAAATGGGAAAATAAGGCAAAATCAGATAAAGAGCAAAGATAACATGTCCAATCTGTTATCAAAACATCATGATCAAAAAGAATTGAGCAAAAATCTGCAATAAACTAAAAAAATCAAATACAATACTCACATAAAAGAACACTCCAACACCTTTCAATAAACCTCTGAGGAAATCACTTCCTAGCCTGTAATACATAGGTTTAGGACAGACTCCCAGCTGTGATAACATTTTACAGTAAGAACATCATACCCACTTAAAGATCCGCATCAACCCTGCATGACTGTTGGAAGAAAACTGGGGAATCTAAAGAAAACTCCACAGAAGTACTGTCAGCTACAGTTGTAGCAAGTAAAACCAAGTGACTATATGTGCATCTATAGCTAGTCCACAAGTACAGTGTGCATTTTAGGACATGCTCCTCCCTAAAGCAAAACTCTACTCTCTATCAAGCAAAACTCCATATTTTCTCTTAACCTCTGACAAAATCCACATTCTGAGAAAATTCTCTCTTCCTTCTGGCAAAAC
Organism: Polypterus senegalus; assembly: GCF_016835505.1. Lineage (NCBI taxonomy): Eukaryota > Metazoa > Chordata > Cladistia > Polypteriformes > Polypteridae > Polypterus > Polypterus senegalus. The sequence goes on along the minus strand of NC_053170.1, from coordinate 51,203,455 downwards.
CTAATATCCCCTCAAAACAAAATCTCATCTACTTTCTGCTCCATGACCAAATATAACCCTGACTCCCAACCTCTGCCAAAATATGTCCCCATTGTATTACCCAAAGCCAAAAAAAAATGTAAAGAAGAGGTTTTGGATGTGGGCAAGAAAACATTTTCATGATGAAGGCAAATAAACTTTTTACTGCTGACTAGTCACTGAAACAGAGGTACTCCTCTGGCAATCATTATTTTATACTACACATACTTTTTGCTTTTACATTGGTATACTTTAGCCAGTTGTTTGTGTCTGTTTGAGAGGCAGGCATAAGGAATAAGAAATTGTGATAATTTATGTGAGATACCTTGGTAATAACAAAACCAGGGCTTTTACTAAAATTCTGAAATAATGGATTAATCACCAGTTGACAAATTTTGATTTCACAGCAGTAGTCTTAAAGTTGGAAAAATGTAAATAAATAAAACACAACATCTTTCTTGCTGTGTTGTGCTTCTTGGATGACACCTATCCCCAACATTAGATTGAGTGAAGGCACTTCATTACGCTCACTGCTGCATATAGATAGATAACATGGAGCTTCTATAAAAAGATGTTGCCTTTGTCAGCATTACATTTCCAAAAGCAGCTCACAAACGTGTAGTAATTCAAGAACTTTATAAGTTTCTCAGAACAAACATCTATATTCCTTTAAAGTTAATGTTATTTACACATACTGTATCTTCTGGAAAAAAGAGTTTTACAGGACTAATGTAAATTGGTGCTTGCAAAAGTGACACACTTCATGTCTACAGTGTCTTTTGGGATAATCTCAAAGTGTTGCACCCCAGCCAATCAGCCTTCTATTTTTTAATCTACTTGATGCAACACTGTGTCACATTGTCAAAACTTCAAAAATAATGGCTCATTTTGTTAAATGTTACTTTATTTTCCCCATTGTGATAGTGACATAATTTTGTTTATTGATTATTTTTATGGGTGATAATATTTTGAGATATCTGGACAATATTACAATACAATATGTGTTATTCAGAATGCCATATTGTTATACAAGGTAACAAAGTGGTTGATGTGATATACTGTAATTTAAAACATAGTTCTCATGATTTAAAGTATCTGAACTTTGTGGAAAAATAAAGGGGATTCCACTAAAGAAAGATTAAATTATGAATCTGGCTTTTTCACATTTCATTTTTGACTTGGAGTTGCTGTTGCCCTATGAATTTCAATACCAATGTCAGCTATTTGTGTACCAACATTTGCTCTGCCTATTGATTCTCTTTGAATGGCATTGGAAAAAATTAAGACAAGATAACTGCCTTTGGAGTACCCAGAAAAAACCTGCAGAAACACAAGAACATCATGTTAGGTTTAGGCAAAGACTAAATGGGCTGGCACTTTGACACCAGGAACTGTGTGCTACCAGCGTTAATCACTACATCGTAGTGCCTCCCAGAAATCAACTGACTGTATACTGGATATTGTACTATATAGTATTTGAAAACACTTTAGGAGGTTAACATCATATTTATAGTAGTTCCTGCACCAAAATACAATATTAATATACCGGTATACCTTTTTAAATAGAACCAGCAGGAATGGGATTTACGCAAAATATACTTTTCACTAATAGGATACTACTTTTGGAAATATTGCAATTAATATTCATTTATAGAATATGATATTGTCAGACAATTAAGGTTACCTTTGCAATGGTCTCATATTTTTTTTTTAGTTTTTCTTTCACCGAGCCATTTCTTTTTAGTATTTCTCTTTGTTTCCACTCATTTTCTGTGTTTTCACTCTACAAATAAAAGAAAGAAAAAATATGCTTCACATGTTCTCAGTTTCAAATTACATAAAAACCTACCAAGATGTACTTATAATTACTTCTGTGTCAAGTAAACACATTTGTAATATTGCCTTTTAAAGATGCCTCAGGGCACCCAGTTCTAAACATGGGCACACAATTACATAATTATTTTAGTTAAATAGTTCTGTAATTTCCAAATTAAATTAATTAATGAAATAAAGGCAATTTGTTCCTGTAAATAATTTTAAGCAATACTTACTGATATTCCTTGTTGTTCTTCTGTCATATCACCACTGAAAAAAGTAAATGTTCCTTAATTTATATATGTTAACTAACACTTATTGATTTTATTATAATATAGAATGAACCCTACCTCTGAATGCCAACAATATCTGTCTTGGTGCAGATAAAGGTAATATTTTGGCATTGTCCTCCACCAACAATATCTTTTAAAACATTGTTTAGTATTTTTAAAGCATTTTGGTCAGATTCTGCCCGTGTAATATCACTGACAATCCAGACAGAGGTGCATTTGCTTAAGGACTGTATAAGTTAAAAAAAGAAGAAATTAATCATCTAATCTATTATAAAGAGTTTGTAACTAAATACGACTTTTTTCTGAAAAAACATTATTCAAACTGAATGATTAGATACCTTTTTCCACATTTCATTTCTGTCCTTATTGGTATCTCCAATTCCAGGAAAATCAATCAGTACTACGTTATCGAGAAGATTTGGATTTCTGGGTACACGCAGTTTTACAGATTTCACCAGAGGCCAGTAGCTTTTGGTTTTGCTGTCCATATCACTCCGGATAAAGTGATTTATATTCTTAGACAGTTCTTTAACCTAAATGAGGCAGAAAAAATAAATACACACAGGAAAAGGTATAGTGATTTGTAATATGCATAATATGTAACTGGAGTTCCTCCTGGTTTTCAAGGTAATAGCTCCCATAATAAGCAGCTAGTTCTTGACGTTGTTTCAGTGAAATTTTATACTTCAACTGTTCCTTTTAGACTTATATGTGCTATCTATGCTTCTGAATTTTAAAAGATGTATGCTGTCTTCACAACCTATACACTAGAATGTATACAATCATAGTTATGTTGATGAATATTTGTTCTCTGATTTTGGTTGTGGCGAACGGCTGGGGGTCCTCCCCAGCCAGGATGCCTAGAAGGGCCGGGAGAGGAACGATACTTCCCCTGGGCCATTAGAGGGCAGTCACCCTGGACTGCATGGGGGCTGCGTGGACAGAGCTTGGAAGCTCATCCATGTTGGGGTCCGTTGCCACCACGAGGGGGTGCCCAGACAATTATGAAGCCCTGGATGGCAGCAGTTACACCACACCATGAAGTGCTGCCTGAAGAAGAGTCCAGGTACGCCCGGAGTGATTCCGGGTACAAGAGCAGCACTTCCAACACACCAGGAAGTGCTTCTGGAAGAAGATCAGGAAGCACCTGGAGCACATCCGGGGCAGGATTAAAAAGACCACCTCACTCCATTCAAGAAGCCAGAGTCGGGAGGGAGAAGACGGAGCTTGGAAGAGAGGAGTGGAGGTGGCTGAAGAGAAGTAAAAAAGACTGAGCTTGTGGTTTGTGCATGTTGTTATTGTGTGGTGTAATAAAAGTGTGTGTTTTTTGGACATGTCTTTCTGTTGCCGGGCTGATCTTTCACACAGTCTAAATAAAAAAAGTGAAATGTTTGATTACGGTAATAGAGTTCCAAACAGAAATGTATCCATCATAGTGCCTATTCACATTCACAGTGACTATAGGGACTATAGGGACTATTCAGCCCCTTGGGAGTTTTCACATTTTATTCTTATACAAAATTGAAACACAGTGGATAAATCTTTGCAGGTAAGTAAGCTCAGGTCTTTTCCAAAGCTCATGTTGCATGCTATGAAGTTGTTCTCCAGGATCCCCTGTATTTTAATGCATTCCTTTTACCCTCTTTCTTCACAAGCTTTCTAGGGCCTGCTGCAGAGAAGCATCCCCACAGCATCATGCTTCAGTTAAGGTACAGTTAATGTAATAATAATGTACGGTAACAATAATGTAATAACAATATACACTTTGGCATACACCAAACATGGAATTTGGTTAAATTACCAAATTTTGGTCTCATCAGACCATTGATTCAGCTTCTAGCTGACTTCAGAATCTCCATTATACCCCTGTGTCATCCTCTATTTCTCTTTTGCCTATATTATGTTCCAGGGACTTTTATGCATATGTATTGGTTTTCTTCTCCTGTTTGGGCCTCCTGTTCTCTAATCTCCTGCTCTCTTTCTTTAATGCTATCAGTTCCTATTCCCCTCTTACCATACATTCTTATACTCCTAGACTTTTACAGTAGAGTAGCTATTAAACTTCCTCTTGCTTCTAGATGAAAGACCATGGCCTGATTACACTAAAGAAGTAGTTGTCTGTCTTTTATAATTTTATTCTATTAGCACTATCTGCATCTCAGATTAATTGAGCATCTCAATTTGTAACTGGAATTCTGCTGCTTTCAAACTAAATCTTCTATGAACACAAACCTTTGGTGCAATCACTGCAGTCATTTGTTGGGTGTAGGGATGTTACAAGAACCTATACTTTGGTATCAAGTCAATAAGGCAATTCTGAAAAGGTAATGGTACTAGATTTTTACAGTATCAGTTGTAGTGAGTAACTAATGAGAAAAGATGGATGTACAACATGTGCAAAGCTTCTAGATATTAAAAACAATCCTCTAAAAGTGGGGTTCATTTTCAATACAAGATATAAGCAATGCAATCAATATATGTAAATAGTCGAGAAATTTTAATTAAAATGTGTGCTGTTTGTCAGAAATCATTACAGTGTTCTATCTAATGTGTACAGGTACACATGTCAGAAGTATTGTATTTCAAACTGCATAAGTATCCTTAGAAAAATGAAATTGTAATACTGTATACTGTACTCTCAAAGCCTATCCAAGTATCACTTACACAAGGTGGGAAACAGTCGTAGACAGGATACTAGTCCTTTGCAAGGCCCACTCACACACATACTATACCTACATTCAAAGGAGCAGTTGAGAATAGGCAATTATCCTAGAGTGCATGACTTTGGGAATGTGGAAGGAAAAGCAGATACACAGTGAAAACCTATGGGGATGGAAATGATGTGCAAAGCTAACACAGAAAACCATGGGCATGGGATAAAAACTCAGGATTCTGGATCTGCGAGGCAAGAGCAATAACCACTGCATGAAAATTAACATAATAAAAAAATATCCAAATAGTCCTTGTTTTTATGAAAAATAAATTGTCTCTGGCATCTGATAACTGTTGCCAGCCATTCAGTCTTACCGATTCTGCTTCAATTGTCTTCTTCGGGGGAGTAAACATTTCCAGCTTAATGTTTACTAATTCATCATAACTTTTGCTTGGCCCTTCTTCTCCATACACTGCTGTTAGTTTTTCTTTTGCCATTTCACCTTCACTGTCCTCTCCATCTTGATCTTCATCATCAGAATCTGACATGTCCTGGTCATTGTCAATCTGACAGCATTCAACAAGGGTCTTTAGCTCTTTGATCCAATCCTGAAATATATTGAGAAATTCTTTACAGCTTTGTTTAAGTAAAAACCTGCCTGAACTGCAAGATCTAGGCCTCTTTGAATGTTATGGGGTCATTTCATAACATTTGCTTGTCTTTTTTTCCTGCAGTTTAAACAAATTCACTTCATTAACGCTGTTTAATCTGTTCACTTATACCACTTTTTAAACCTAATAATTAATGAGTGTCCATTTCCATATGTGAAATGGCTCATTGTTAGTCAGAGGGCTGGCAAATACTGTTAAAGTAAAATGATGGTCTGGTTTGCTACTGGTGCAAATAAAAATAAATTGTCAATTAAATTATGTTGATCATAGTGAAAAATTCAACCAAAACCAGGATCCGCTTTGGAACCCACTGTGTGTGGCTCATTCCCCAACCTGTGATCGAACTCCAGCATTGACGCTCACAGCCTCACCACAGAGCAGGCACAGATGTTACCCATCAGCTAAACTAAACAAAGTACATGTGATCATCCATATTAGTTATTATCATTGTTCTCTGCTGAGGTAGTATCATTATGGATTTAATGATATGTGGGAGGAATGTGGTGTTGAATTAAATTGATGAAAGTGGTTATAAGACTGAAGAAGTCCAGCCATAGCTATGCTTTATACATGCAAAAGTGTGTTGTGAAATGGTGGGGCTAAAGAAATTAATTCAGCTTAATGTACATTAGACAGGTGGTTTAACCAGGCTTTAGAATTTCATAATAGGAACTTTCAATTGTATCTATCTTGTGGATGTTTCCCTTGTTCACTTGCTGTCTGTCAGTGTCTATAAAAAAAAAAGGCAATTTCTAAAAATGTAGGGTAAGTATCTTATTATCATGAATACTGGGAACAGAATGGTAGGTGTGTACAGTAGTACCTTGATTTCAAAAAAATTAAAGAAACGCTTTGAAAACACATCAGATCTTAATGGGAAGAAAATCATGCTGGATGTCTATATCAATATGGACTGGGTAATGTGTTAGGAATGAAAGGATATTACATCGTTTGATGGAATTGAAAACTGTCAACCTACAAACGGCTGAATTCAAAGACACCCTGAAAATCAAAGTGAAAAAATTATGTGGCAGGCTAATCCATTTTGCTGAAATTTTATTGCATCAACTCAAAATCATACTCAGTAGTTTGTATGGACCCCACGTCCTTGTATGCCTGACAATGTGGGGGGAGGGGGAGATTAGGGGCATGCTCCTAATAAGATGACGGATGATATCCTGGGGGATCTCCAGAATAGTCTGAGGAGCTACCTGACAGCGTTGAATGGACCGAAATACAATGTCCCAGAGGTGTTCTATTAGATGTAAGTCAGATGAGCTGGGAGATCAATCAATGGTATCAATTCCTTCATCCTCCAGAAACTGCCTGTATACTGTCACCACATGTGGCATTGTTGTGCACCAGGAGGAATCCAGGACCCACTGTACCAGCATAGGGTATGACAATGGGTCCAAGGATTTCATCCCGATACCTAAAGGCAGTCAAGGTGCTGTTATCTAGCCTGTAGTGGTCTGTGCATCCCTCCATGGATATGCCTCCCCAGACCATCACTGACCCACCACCAAACCAGTCATGCTGAATGATGTTACAGGCAGTTTAACGTCTTCCATGGCTTCTCCAGACCCTTTCATGTCTGTCATATGTGCTCAGGGTGAACCTGCTCTCATCTGTGAAAAGCACACGGCACAGTGGTGGACCTGCCAATTCTGGTATTCTATGACAAATGCCAATCAAGCTCCACAGTGCCGGGCAGTCAGCACAAGGCCCCCTGGAGGACATCTGGCCATCAGGCCACACTCATGAAGTCTGTTTCCGATTGATTCACACCAGTGACCAGTGCTCATCCTGTTCCTCCTTTGGGCTTGTCAAGCTCTCCTAGAGTAACTGTCTGTCTCCTGGAATCTCCTCCATGCCCTTGAGACTGTGCTGGGAGATGCAGCAAACCTTCTGGCATTGGCGTGTATTGATGTGCCATCATGGAGAAGTTGGACTACCTCTGTACGGTCCAGATATTGCCTCATGCTACCAGTAGTGACACTGACCGTAGCAAAATGCCAAACTAGTGAAAAAACACTTCGAAAAGATGACAAGGGAAAAATGTCTGTGGCCTCCACCTGTTTAACTGTTTCCTGTTTTGGGGGTCGTCTCATTGTTGCCCCTCTAGTTCACCTGTTGTTAATTTCATTGACACCAAAGCAGCTGAAATTGATTAACAATCCCCTCTACTACTTAACTGACCAGATCAATATCCCAGAAGTTTCATTGACTTGATGCTATACTCTGATTAAAAACTGTTCCTTTAATTTTTTTGAGCAGCATATATGTATAGACTACACTAGTTCTACCTGCACCAAGTATTCCGTAATTCAACTAAAGATATTTAACTGATCATATTTATCTTCCATAAAACTTTCCAAAATGTACCCAAGGGTAAGTCCCAACCATCAGGTGTTCCAGCATCACTAGGCCACATGTTTTGGGGTTGAACAAAATTAACATCATTTTGGACTAAAATCTTTACATACTTCTTAAACAGCCTTGGTGTTACAATAACTCCAAATCCATTAGCAGCAATATTTGATGTACTCCCTAATTGTATTAAAATGCTTAGGTAGAATTTGATTGTAACAACCTACACCACACTATTAGCACACAGACTTCACTTGCTCATTTGGAAATATCCCAACCCACCCTCTTTAACTCAGTGGACAAGTGAAGTTCTATATTATCTCAAATAAGAAAAAATCTAATTCTCTCATACAGGATTTGTCTAAAACTTTATTAAAAAATATGGCAAGAATTTGTTAATATTATTTTAGAAAAAGCCATTTTGCCTAAATCTGTCTTCTGAGGGTTGAATTTTTTTTGTCTTTTTTTGATACAATTGAGGAGACTGATAAAGATTAATTTCCATCCATTCATTATCCAGACCACCATATCCTAACTACAGGGTCACCAGGGTCTGCTGGAGACACAGGGCACAAGGCAGGAAACAAACCCCGGGCAGGGCACCTGCCCACTGCAGGGCACACACACCCACACACCAAGCACACACTAGGGACAATTTAGGATCTCCAGTGCAGCTAACCTGCATGTCTTTGGACTGTGGAAGGAAACCGGAGCACCCAGAGCGCCACCATGCCACCCAAGAGTAATTTAGTCATGGAAATCTTTTAATTTTTATAATCTTCTTAAATATGCTCTAGATTACTGTGAGCTGTACTGTAACAATAATTAATTACTAATGTAATTACAAGTTCCTAATGAGCACCTTCATTCTTTCATTACTTTCATTATCTCTTTTCCTTGCATGATATAGTCGCTGCACTAGTTTTCAGGTGCTATAGATAAATAAACCCCCAAAGGTCATGCGAAAACAAAGTTTCCCCTCAGGGATTAATAAAATATATCAAAAGCAAAAAATGTGAAGATACCTCTTTGCTGATAAATTCAATTTCTGCCTTGTATGTTTCATTAAATAAATCTTCATGAGCCTTTACTTCCACAATGCAGGATGTGCACGCCTTCTGGCCTGATGTGGGCAACAAATTAATTTCATTCAGAAGGGCGTTTATCAGTGAACTTTTTCCAGCTCCAGTCTTTCCAAATATTCCAACATATAAGTTGTCATAAATCTTGTTGGAGCTTAGGGTAAAAGTCATTTTCCTGAAAAATGCAAAATAGTGCTTCTTTTATACCAAAACCAAATGCCAAGAGAAATAGTTTAAAAATTGACATTTTGTACAGTGTATTTGCCCTCATAAGTTACCTATTTAATAAACTTGTAGCATATTATGGACATGCTAGGCACATGAGCTTTTTAAGCACTAAAGTAGCGAAGACTGATTATAAAATGAAAAGTACCAGTAATTATACAGAATTTAATATTCATCACACAAGTAGCTCATACCTCAGTTGGTTTAGGAATTCATCATCATTACCAGAGCAAGACAGCACCTGCAGTTTTTCATACACTGATGATATAATATATCTTGCTTCATCTTCTGACTCATAACCTATTAAAAATATTACAAACAGACTTAGTAATAGTAACTAAAGGTTTGTAAGCCGCTTAGACAAAGTATATCTTATCAGACTAACCATTTTATTTTTAAACTGCAGAACTTTGAAAAAATTTAAGTTAAACTTATTTTTTTATAACTACCTGATTGTTTTTTAGTGTTACACAGGTGTACTTTATTTGCTTATTTATTTATTTTTTTATTTTTTAACTTTTCTCCTATTTTGTATTATTTTTCTTAAATCAGTTGAATTCATTATCATACCAATAATATACACATTCTAAAACTATGTAATATTTTCAGTTTTTCCTTATATGTTCTTTATGTTACTTTTAATTATTCTCAGCTCAAAATCTTATTGAATAAATGTTGTTTTCCACAGCATTAGACAGATCAGTAAGTCCTATTAGCTGATCTCTGATACTGAATATCATACTGTATACAGTATGTGCACTAGATCCTCAAAAATATCAATAAGTACTTTTAAATTATGAAGTGTAAAAGCTTCCTTTCTTTACTTTATTTCTAAGCAGTGGGATTCCTGTTTTCATTAAGCTTAAGGTTAAAATAATAAAACATCAGACTTTAATTAAGTATGCAAAATGCATATGCTAGTAAAATGCTTTGCTCTATAAAAATGTACAAACATTTTAATTACACTGATTAAATAGTTACATTTGTGTTTCATTCTCTGCATTTGTTTAAAAAAATCAGTGTAATAGGAGGAGAGAGCCTATTCTGCCAACATCAGATGCAAGGAAGGGACCAGCACTGAATGGAGTTCCAGTCTATTTCTTGGTACAAAGATGGACACACACAATGCGACTTTTACAATTTTTGTGAGTCATATGAACATTTGAATAAAAGTGAACTTAACATTTAGTAGATGATTACTTAACTGTTGTCGCACATAAGAAGCAAAATATTTTTGGTGATCTAGTTATTTGGATATCTGCATTCTTTGCATTCCAGTTGGATTTTTCTAGCTTGTAGGTGAGGTTTAGTATATGTTCACAAAATGTAAAATCTGTCCTGACATCTGTTAGTACTTCCTCTTTCTCTTTGTATACAGAATGAGGAAGAAGACTAATAAATTAATAAAGTATAAGTAGAGACGAAAAAAGGAAGCCTTAAACATAAGACCTTAAATCAAATCATTAACATGAACAGAAAAGATGAACTAAACCTCATTCATGAGGATGAATAAAAAAGCAAACCAAAATGGCAGTTAAATAATAAAAGAAAGTGAAGAAAAATGCAGAACTGACATAATATGAAGAAAGCCTTGGCAAAAAGAAAGAGCAATCCCATATTACTTATGTCCTTCCCAGTGCTTGTCTTCCTCAGGCATTGGGCTAATTTCTTGGAAAAATTCGCTATTTTTAAGCAGTCATTGGGCTATATTTTCTTTTAGAAAAGTGGCAACCCTGGTCCTGCCCTTTATTTAGTCTGAAACCCTTTTTAAGACTGCACACAAAGGACACACAATTAAAACAAAAAACAGGAAAGACTACATAACACAAACATGAAAACATTTAAAAGTTTAAGTACACACTACACTCTTGCTATTAGCCATTTTATTACTGATATTGCTAAAAATAATTTTGTGAAAATTGACTTTAAACACAAGGATTTTAAAAGCAGGGGAAAGAAATAAGAATTGCATTAATAAAGACAGCATTCAATTCACTTATGCTTCAACAATATTTGTCTGTATTTCCTTTTTAATTATTTGTTTTGTAGATTATAAATCATATATTATATTAGGCAAACATTAAATAGGATGGTGTCCTTAACACAAAACTGGACATTTGTTATAGATGTGATCAAAGCTACACCACATTTGACCACAGTTATTACTAAATAAAGTGTTTGCTTATTGACAGGTTAATTTATGTCTACAGCTACTTACAGATTTTAAAATCTATTGCAAAGTGTAATTTTATTAACATTTGTGATGATTCTTAAATAAAGCAACAACATTCCTGTTACACTACAGTTAATACATTATACTTTACATTTATCCAGTTTCTGTTGAGCTTCTAAAGGCAGGCTACTTAACTCTCTTCGTCTTTTGCAAGGTATTGGTGAAAATTCTGAAATATAACAGAAATTGAAAGAGGTCAGATGGATAAATCATTACTTTGTCTCATTCACACTCTGATTACTGTGATCATTAAGTCATTGAGTCTTTGTTTGCCCCTAAAGTGGTTAAAAGTAGGCTTGGTTTGTGAAACTTTTTACCACTAAGAATGGGTAACGAAAACAACAGTAGTGGTGAGAATGCACTGTAACATTGCAGGATTAATAATCTGAACAAAACAAAAAATAAGCCAAAGTTGAAAACCTTAAACAGTTTCTTGAATTTTTAGTTATCCTTCAAATAAATTCAAATTATTTCCATACCAAATATTAGAATCACAACTTTTCTGCCAGGGCGGCACCTGCAGGATTGTGGGGCCCACTCATCCCACTAATGAAACTTTCAATTGATTATGAAACACTCTATTATATAAAAAAATCCTGGGACGAAATGAGACTTTTTAGCCTGGCTTGACTTTTTCAGAGAGATACTTTCATGTCCCGTGAAATAGGACTTTGTGCCAAGAGATTTAACCACGTCTGGGGCTGGAAATAAAAGACAAAGAGTAGATGACAAAGTAGAACATCGTAAAGAGGTTCAAAAACGCAATACACATGAAGAGCAGGTTAGAAATTATGAAAGTATAATTCGAAAGTCTCAGAAAATGATAGTAAAGATTGCATTAGCGCAAACAAACAGAAATTATGACTCGGTGAAATAACAGAACAGCGAAAGGAGATCGAATATATGGACATAGGTGATATACAGAAGTATGTAGATATTGTTCAGATTTAGACTTTAAGTAGGAGACTTGTAAATTGTCTAATTTGTGTTGCCATCAGGGAAAAGTAGTGTTTCTTCCAATGAAGAGGCGTATCAGCGAAAATTAAAAGATTTGTCATTCCGTGAAAGTGAAATCCACATACGCAAGTGACGCTCGCCGGGGGGTTGGTGAGCAAAGTGAGCTGGGGAAAAAGCCCCTTAGTAGAAAATTTAAAATTAGTTATATAAAAAATATGACTTAACTGTAATTGTGATTGAAACAGATTCAATTGTTAATTACCTGATTCATAAATTTCCAAATTGAGACCATCAGGATATTGCGTGCCAAGTGTTTTTATCCAAAAAATTTCACTTTTATCCAACATTTCTAAATCATCATGTTGTTCAATTGGAAAAATTTTTAAATCTTGGAAGCTGTGGCCTTTGCTGTTGAAATGCTCATAAACTGGTAGGTTGCATTTACGTGAAACATCTGATTTGTGTCTGCTGAATCTGCTTTTTAATGAATTTCTTGTCTTCCCCACATATTGTTTCTTGCAGTCAGGCTTCTGGCATTCTATTACATAAATGACGCTAGATGACTTGCATGTAAAAACACCTTTTATCTCATGGCTTTCTTCTTTAGTTGTGCTGGTAAAGACTCTGATATTTTTCAGATGTTTCTCACATAGTTCACATTTGTTTGAGGTACAATTGTGTACTCCTGGCTGCACAAGTGAACGTCTCTTAGGAGGCCTTGCCACCACATGTAAGGATTGTGGATTATCTACATAAACTTCACATTTTCTTTTAGCTGAAGGGTTGGAGGGTCTTGGATCTTCAGATTGTGGAATGGAGGAATCACTTGAAAATCGACTCATCCTTTATAAAGTATGTATCTGGAAAACACAAAGAGTAAGATTGAGTTTAAGACATGGTTCTCATGCTGTATAAAGTGCTATATTAAGAATATTATAGTGATCCATTTTCTTATTTTAGGTTGTAACTTTAGAAAATAACATTTATAACAACTTTTCAAGGAGAATTTTCTATTCATATTCACATCCCACTTAATTGTTAATAAGAGGAAAATTCAAACAGGCTTTTATGATTGTTTTAACTTTTTGAAAAATAGGCATAATCAAAATACAACATAATTGTATTAGACGAATCTAGCCCCAAACATTTATTCTAAAGCTAGAAGCCATTTGTATCAGGGTAACTTACGAAACAAGTTCAAGTTCTCTTTAACTAAGTGGAGACAGAGTACAGGAAAACAGTATGATTTATATTATGCAATGTTGTGAAATTATATAATACCAGTAACGATAACGTGCAGTGAATACACTTGACTTGAGCATTCCTAATTTACAGACTCTTTCTCTGCAGGTTTAGCATTCGTTTGCTCAGAGGTTGATGCGCTTGCTGCTTCCTGAGCAGCTCTTCTGTTCTTCACCCAAGCGGCCCGCTGCTTCTCTTCATTCGTCGGCATCGTTTTGCGTTAAAACCGATTAAGTTAGTTTTTGTATTGCAATTACGTTTTCTTTAATTTTTCACTTAAGCTGGCACTTAAGTCTTTAATCTGCCTCAAGAATGATTAGCGAAGATAGAAGGGAATGAGAACGGTGCCCGCCCTGCTGCGCGCTGCCGAGAGTTGATTCTACAGTAAAATAAAAATAAAAAGAGTAGTAAAAATCATCACCCTGAAAGCGGATAGTAGACGTCACGTAGTATATGTGTACCAAATTTCAAGTCAATCGGTGAAACGGTTTGCGAGCTACAGGTGATTTAAAATCCTGGACAGACAAACGAACAGCCACGGTAGCGTATTATAGAAGAAGACATTAAATTATATTATATGGTTTTATTTAAAATGTTTTGAATGTTAGGTTAAGGAACATTAAGCTCTATATTGAACTAGTGAAAATACATTTGAAGTACTCTGTACAGATCTCACTAGCATTTAATAAGAGGAGACATACGCTGTGCAGAGAACAGCAGTCAATTTAACCCCAGGATTAAAATTCATGCCATAATCTGTCAGGATGAGGAAATTAAATCTCCAGTTCTGAAAAGAGAAAAGTGCATGGGGACCTCATCGAACTCTTTAACATTCTCCAATGTATCAATAAAATGGAAACCAAATTTTTTTCGAGCTAATGCTGATTATGAGTTTGAGGAAACCAGTCTAAAATGAGAGAGAAGTGCATTTAGGACAGACTCCAGGAAGCACTTTTTAACTCAAAGGGTTATAGGAATCTGGAAAAGCTGAAGCAGTTGCATGAGCAATTCTTAAACAGCTTCTGGATGAGCTTTTAGGACAGTTTAGCTATTAGCAAACAAAAACACATGCTCTTACATGGAATGGTGCCTACATCCATCTATCCATATTCAAAGTCCACTTATCCAGAATCAGGTTGTAGGGATGCTGGAGTCTCTCCCAGCAAGCATCAAACCCAAAGTAGGAACAAAGAGGAAAGATGTTTCTTTCCCGTTTGAAAGTATTTTAATTGCACGTATCTTCCTGTCATTTATTATTTAAAGAAAGTTCTCTCATGAAAAGTAGACATTTTGTCGAGCCTCCAGACTTGTTCTGGTGATATGGTCCCCACTTTGCCAATTATGATAACTTAGTGATCACAATCCTAAAATCCTAAATCCATTGGAGACAGAGGAGAAACTGAGAGCTCCACAAGACTAGAACATGCATAGTTTGAACCTTTCTGCAGAAATCAAGAAACAGGAAATGTTAACATTTAACATAGTTTAGCACAGTGATGTGCATGATGGTGTGTTTTAACGTGTCTTTATATGGACAATACTAAGTACATCACATTTTCAAAAAAAGCATTGTGCTCAATCATGTTGCTGATTTTTAGTGACGTGGAGTTTGTTTCATTTTTGATTTGGAGTAAATGATGTACATAGGCAAATTTTCCAAAATAATGCTTCCTAATAATATAAAAACTCTGAAAAAGTTCCATATTGTATTGCATAATTCTGATAAAAACATGCAAAAAAATAAAGTAATAAAAACTTTAACAACTATGTTTGAAAATCCTTGTTTTGAAATAAACACACCTCCACCTTAAATAGCTCGCCCTCTCTGATTCATCAGCACCTTTAAAAACACCGGCAGGTACAAAACAAATTGCATAACACCAGGTTTCAGGAAAGCGAAACTTACACCTCAGTTTTTTAGTGAAAATGAAAGCAACTGCAGATTAGAAGATTCACTTCTTATCTCTAGTCGACACTGAATTTATATTTTTGCAGCATTAATGTAATTTTTTTTTCTGATAATTACGCATAATAAATTAAAGATTCATGGAAATATTATAAGCCTTGATCATTTAAAATAAAAAAGTTAACATGCTGGTTTAAGCCACATTAAGTCTTGGAGTCCCTTTTTTTGTTCCAAGCAGTTTCACAATCCGAGAGACATTTTTACCTTTAATTGATCTAATTACTTAATCAACTGCCTTTTGATCTCTTCTCTTATTTTGCATTTAGAAAAGAGCATTAACGTTACTTTTACAGTTATATAAAGTAAAATGTGTATTTTTGCTTAATCTGAGACACTTAAATTTGTCATTGTCATTATAATTCATGTTTTTTGTGGAATCTGCTCTTGTAATTGTACTGAACACTGGCAATTAATGACAAGCATAGGTAAAAAGCAACACTGAATACTTAAGGGCAACTAATATTATCTACTTATGCAGTTTTTAGTAAATAATTGCTTAACTAACCAGAATAATTACAAAGAAGAAGATTCTGAAAAGCAAAAAAGAATTCTTAGTGCATCTAAATTCCTGCTACATTTAGCATGACCAGTTTGTAAGTTCTGGAATGATCTTATAAAACAGAAACTAGGGAGAATTAACATGAGTCCAATTAAAAGAAGAAACTGGTTCTAATGAAAAGCTGCAGCTACAGCAGTCTCCAGAACTGGACTTCAGGAGCACTGGATTAGTCCAGGGGTTCCTAACCTCCATGCTAGATGACCACATACATTTTATTTTAATTAATTCAGAAATGGTTTAGAAATTTCATGCAGGTATGAACACTTTAACCTGCTGCCTTTGTGATCAGTGATGCCATTAAAACTTAAAAAAACTATCTTATAAACAAGGATTATTTTTAATAATTGGGAATAGAAAAAGCAATCATTTGTAAAAAGGTTATTTCAATAATGATCCTGTGCATGGCTCCTCTCATATAGTGGACATCATTCCAAACAACCCAAGTAAAGATTTCAAAGCTATAAGGGGTGATGAAAAACCACTAAAAAAAGAGGATACAGTACTGTATATCACAGAAAATAAAGATTCTAGAGTAGTAAAAGAAAAAGGATCAACAGTTCAGTTGGTTCTCTGAAAGTATGAGCTTAATCAGGTAAAAAATGCAATGAGCAGGTGGTGGCTGATTCACAATTGAGTCAGGAAAAGGTACGCCTTCCAGGCACATTTTGAAAGCTAACACCGAAGAAACTATGCATTGAAGAATTCTCAGAGGTTAATAATAAAACAAAATCCTGAGACATGAATGTATTATGAAAATCTACACATACAAAATAAAACAGAAAAATAGGGTGAAACTTACCTGCGGGAAATTTAGCAAAGATAAAAATGCCCAAAGAAATGCGCTGGTTAAGACTGATGAAACCTTCTGTTAAACAGACTCTCAGGGGAAGCTGCTTGTGTAAAGGCTGGGCGTGAATATGACGTGTACTTGGAATACATGCAGTTATATAGGAATAATTTGTTTAAAGAGGAATCAGAGCCTCCTGAATTATGACACAATATATCTGTTTTTTGTTTTTTTTTCCCAAAGAGAAACTCTATCTTAATATGGAAATAAAATGTAAATATTGTTTAGATACAAGAGTTTATTTAATTCTTAAAGTAGATAAAATCCAAGGTCAGCCATTGTTGTTGAGTGAAGATTGTATTTGTAACGTTACCATCTAGTCCACGGGTTCTCCAGGATGAGCCCCGGAGGGCTGCAGTGACCTTTTTTTTTGTTGTTTTTTTTCAGCCCAATCTATTAATTAGAAGCTAATTATGAATTAGAAATTATTGATCAAGCAAAATTTTTGTGCCTTATTTGTCATTAGATCACTTCTTAATTGTTTATTTTTTCAGCATCATTGACTCTTTTTAATTTCTTTTTGTTTTCTTAACCAGCTGCCAACTAACAATGAGATGAGAATGACAAAGGCACAGCAGTTCACTATCAAGCTTGGGCACCTATTTATAGTTGTGGGATGAAGCATTTGTTTTAATAAAATATTTGGAAAGAAATGGAAGAGAAAAAAGTGAAGGACTGAGAATTTATGATCTTCTCTAGGACACAAATTATGCGGTAGAGATCCTTGGAAAAAGAATCCATTGGCAATGTGGACCGATATCTTTTTAGTGTGCATTTGTGGAGTAGGGACGCGTATAACTGGCAAGAGAGACACAGTATTCTTTTATCTCACAAGCCTGTCACCTTGTGTGTTTCACCCTGCAAAGGGTTGATAGATGTGGGACATCTGTCTGTCTTATTGATTCTCTCTCATTTGGACTATTGCTACTCTGTCCTGTTAGGGATTCCTTCAGTGGCTATTATACCTTTTAGGTCCTCCAAAATGCAGCTGCTCGACTAGTGTTCTCTGCTGCTCAGTTCCTCTGCTTTGTCTTTCATTGACTTCCTATTTTTGCAAGGACTCAGTTCATAGCTCTTTACTTCATCTACAGTTCTCTGAATGACCCTGTTCCAATTTTCCTTTGCTTGTCAGACATGTTAAGATTGGACAATGCTTCTCCATTCGTGCGTCAAAGCTCTTTTTTGCACTAAAACTCCCTCTTGCTCAGTTTTTCACATTGTTCTCTGCTGCTTTTGATGCTCGCACCTTCTAATCATCCATCCATCCATCCATTTTCCAACCCGCTAAATCCGAACACTGGGTCATGGGGGTCTGCTAGAGCCAATCCCAGCCAACACAGGGCACAAGGCAGGAACCAATCCTGGGCAGGGTGCCAACCCACCGCAGGACACACACAAACACACCCACATACCAAGCACACACTAGGGCCAATTTAGAATTGCCAATCCACCTAACCTGCATGTCTTTGGACTGTGGGAGGAAACCGGAGTGCCCCGAGGAAACCCACACAGACATGGGGAGAACATGCAAACTCCACGCAGGGAGGACCCGGGAAGTGAACCCAGGTCTCCTAACTGCGAGGCAGCAGCGTTACCACTGCAGCACCATGCCACCCCTTCTAATCATTCTTTTTGATAATATTTTAATAATAATAATAATTAGTATTATTATTTCACTTTTAACCCCACAGCAGAAAGCCTCAAAACAGGTTCTAAATATCTTATTACAATAATGGCTGTTTTTATGAGGATAGGCTGAATGACACATTTCACAATAATAACTAACCTCTATCAATTTTTTCACATCAAATATGCAAAAATAATGCCCACTGTGTAATAGTAGAATTAGCCCTTTGGATTATGGAAGTGTAGGTTCTGCTTGTAAAGTATTTTCATGTGTACTGGTCCCCCACTATGTTGAGAAATCAGTTAGATCAGAAGAAATGTATCCGCTGTTGTGGAGATGTGCAAACATTAAAGGTGAGGATAGTTCAAATGCCACCATTATTTCTGAAAAGCTGTCCTACATACCTCTCATTGTGCAAAGTTCCAGTACTATAAGAACTGAAATAAATAATGGACCAAAATAAACCAGTCATGTTCCAGTTCAGGAAAGTGATAGCCAAGTTGCATTTTCATCCAGCAAGGTGTATCAATTTTTCAACATGACTGTAACAAAAAAATTATGGAGATGTACGTACATATGCAAATTATTACTAGATAAAAGCCATCAATGGCCTATTGTACAAGGTCTCACGGCCTCCTTGTCCAGTACAGCGGAGGTATTGTTTGTATTTTTAAAGCTCTGTTCAGTAAAGCAGTACCTATAGTGAGGCGAGGAATAGAAACTGCTAAACCTCATGTGAAACCTAACGCAAAAAGCATCGCTGATGATGTCATGAGTCACGCAGAAAATGTTGTAAGGAATAAAGTTGCAACTCAACAACACAGCTAAGGCATGATAGTTAGAAAGAGAGGCATTAATAGCACAACGGGGGCAAATTGAAATTCGGGTGATATATTCTAAATATGGCTTTTGTACACTTTGGATGAAATGAATGAGCCAAACTGGTACTCATAAAAGTTATTTTGTTAAAGTGCCATCTCTCACATCTTTGTCAGAAATTGACCCTCTTTGAATTTTTATATTGCTAGATATTATAAATATTTGGGCATAAACATTACCTTACTCTACTTGAGCTGAAGAATAATCAAAATGAGGAACAAACACCCCAGAAATACATGATTGCCTCTGTAAAGTAGCCTGGCATTTCCCTGTTCAGTCACTTGAACTTTACCATGGAGGACAGATTGAACAAAAGCGATAACTGTTGCGCTGGTGGTTCATTCATTGAAGCTGTACTAAATTGTGGGACTGAGACTTTAAAAGTATTATTTTTAGCAGAATATTTCTATAACGTCACACCAGGGTAACATTTGTAAAATTTTGCATGGAGCTGAGCATGAAAGTATGCCTACACCAAAAAAACAGGAAAACGTGTTTATCAAAAAATAACGTATTTATAAAACCTGCTGTCCACACATTGGTACACATTTTACCCTTTAGAAATCACAGTCATTTTGTAAATGTACATATGTGAACGCGCCTCAGATTCTGCCCAGTTTCCACACTGAAACAACCATATATGGACCTTCATAATCAACCTCATACATACTGTATATAATGACAGAGATACCTGCAAGGTGAGACAATGGTGAAAAGAAAAGAGTGGCAATAAGAAAAAAGTTTGAAGAGTGCAAGATCTTTGAAGCAGAGGCACGCAAACAGCATTTATGTGGTGCCTTAAACATGGATATCACTAACAAGTACAAATATGTTGAAGGGCAGCATGTTACTGCTGCCATGAATGATGTGAGCTCCACCAGCCAAACATTCATGAAATTAGAGATGCCTTATTAGTCCAAATTGACAGATGTATCAGATGAAAAGAGTGCCTGGGGCTCAATATTATATTGTATTTGTATTTTATATATTATATTGTAATTTTATTGTGTATATTATATTACACACTCAATATTTTGTGAAGTACAAACTTTACCCCAAAAAGGCAATCAGAACTGTGGTTGGCCATTTCATCAGAATCATAAAACCAAGCCATGACAGTTGAACCAATGCTTAAGACAAACCTGGTGATTTGGTCACATTTGCTTTAAATAAAATACTGTTTACTATCTAACCTGTCCTTAACAGCTATCGATTATAAACATGTGGAGGTCCATATTAAAATGTCAAATATTTTACATAACCCTATTAATTCTGTGTGATTATTATTAACATGATGTGTAGCCAAAAATATGAGGTGTCCATTGATAAAGTATAATGATTATCAATAATTAAAATCTGCTCTTACTTCTCTGATGTTTTAACCTTCATAAAAAGTTCTTCCCTTCAACGATTACATTTCAGACTCCCATGTCTTTTTTCACTTACAACAAAGACGTCACTACAATACATTTACAGGGATAAAAGCAGTGCTTGAAGTGGGGTGGTACACACACCCCCAGTAAATGTTTTAAGAAGCCTCCAAACCGTAGTACCGACTGTTATGTTGTTCCACTTCAACAACAAGCAACTGCAAAATTAAAACATTGAATATATTGCACTGCCTAAATGTGCAGCCTCTAAACGACATTGCTGTTTGTAAAAGTTAAAGTACAACATGATGCAGGGTTACAACTTTAATGTCTGGCTATTGCCAGGCTAAAAAAATAAAGGAAAAAAAAGAGTCGGGAGAAGGAAGACAAAGCTTAGGAGGACAGGAGTACAGGCGGCAGGAATACGAAGAGTGAAGGAAAGAAGGGACTGAGTGTGGACTGAGTAAAGCATTTTGTCGGGTGGTGTTAAAGGAAACTACAATAAACGTATGTGTTTTGGGACATTCAGTGTCTGTTTGTCTGTGTCTGGGGGCTGACCATACCACAACATATAATAATGATAATAAGAGTAAAATCTCCCAAAATTCCTGTTATTCTTACTGATAACCCATTTAAGTTTAAGCAAATTTAGTTTCCTCTATACTTGTCTTTTGCAGTCACCAACAACAGGAGCCAATGCCATTTACTAGGAAAAGCAGGAATTGATCAACGTCCAAAATGTTTAAGTCATGTGCAATTATACGTAGCATATTCAAAGTTCTGTAGCTCTAATAAACTAATAACATTAGATGTTGGTAAACAAAATAATACAAATAGTGTATACAAAAAGTACAATAATTCTAATACATCCAATTAACCAATGGCACAATAACTGATGTCTGATGTTTTTGAAAAGTTTCCTGGATGAAATCATGCAATACAGCTATCCATCCATCCATTTTCCAACCTGCTGAATCCAAACACAGGTTCATGGGGGTTTACTGGAGCCAATCCCGGCCAACACAGGGTTCAAGGCAGGAACCAATCCCAGGCAGGGTGCCAGCCCACCACAGGGCACACACACACA